>NC_044571.1:82244604-82892521 GCF_901933205.1 Camarhynchus parvulus
GAATTTTGCAGCGCACTCTTTTGAGAGGTGTCTCTTACGACTGAGCCTGGGAAATCTCTGTGGGTGCCTCCACAAGCCCAGTCAGTGGCTAAAAACCAAAATGCCAAACCTGGCTGCCCATAAACTGCCTGTAGGTCTGTGAGGTGCCTGAATGCCCATGGTGTGACCCACCACCTGATCCTTTACCTCAGAATTCACTGGGGCAGGAACCTCAGCTGGCTTAGATTTACCAACAAAGATTTGAGGTCTATAATATGCAACAAAAGGTGATGCTTTCAGAGATGGAAATTATTTTTGAACAAGTGTAGCTCCAATTTTTCCACTGCTGTTGGAGACACATTCAGTTGACTAAAGAAAACGGGACCAGATTTAAGGTCTGATGCAGCACTCAGTTAAGTAAATAACAAGATCCTTTATTCTTGCCTTGAAAAAATTAATTTTTAGACATTTAATAAACATTTTTAGAAATATGCCTCTATAAAAGGATTTTTTTCCTATAGAACATTGGCTCATGAGGACTTACTATGATGTTCTGTTTATCAATTTTTATACTGAAGATAATTGGTATAACTTTATCCCAAGGAAGATGAGGGCAATAATAGATACTTCTAGGAGATTTCCCCCAATCTTTCATTTTAGTATCATTTCTGAAATCAATCCACAGATGGTGTTGACAAAATAAATGTTAAATCCAACTAGGCAAATTCAGCACTATCCTTAGAAGAATTCACTATTAACAAACTCTTAATGGTAATTACAATACCTAATGTTTCTGTACAACTGTCATTATTGGAAATACTGTGGCTTTGTAACATTGAGATTTTCTATATTGAAACAAAAATCACATACCTTTAATGATTTAATATTTTTTTAGACAGCTTATTATATAGGTCTTATCTTAAATTTCTGACATCTGAGCACCCAGCTTATCCTGCTAAGAGCTGGCTAATTATGACAGGAAAATTAACGAAATGAATAAAAGTGCTACATTTTCTTCATCATTTAGAACCACAATCAGGACCAAGCCAAGATGTCAACTTAATAGCACCCATAAATGGCTAAAGTTTAAATATTTTCCTTTCAGAGTATTCTCTTTATATTAAACATTAATTCACCAGGAAAAAAGAATGCAGTAGTGTATAAACATTGAAAAGCTTTTCAGAATGAAAAACTAGTATTTATCCAATGAATAACCTTTACTCAGGCAGGAGAAGCACAGTATGACTAAGGAATGGAAGAGGAAAAAGGGGAATGATTAAATTATTTAGATCACAGTAATGTATAATTTGGTTTCCATTCAGTTCCATTTGTGCAGGCTACAATCCTTCTTCTTGCCATAAAACAAGAAAGAATATTCTTCCTTGAAAAACAAATGTTATTATGCCTATAAAATACTTTTTTTGTGCAGAAATGTACTGGGTTGCTAATTGCTGCAAGCATTTTCACAGTTGTTATATAGCACAGTAAGACTACCAGATAAAGCCCATTAATTGGTGGATTATAACACTATCTAATTTATTTTTTATTTATTGTGGAATGTAAAAATATTTCTATTTTGCTGCTGCATTTAAAAATTATAGCTAGTCCTTCTATTAATGTATTTTATGAATACCTATTCCAATTTTATTTAATTTCCACTAAAGCATTCTGTTAAGAATTGTTGGTATGTTAGGGATGTAGCATCTCTACAAATTAGAGGAAATGAGAGAAATTAAATACTATGCTATTTTTTCACATGAATAGAGATCATTTCCGAACATCACAGAAAATCCTGAGGAATCTCTCCCTGCTTTCCATTCAACTTTCCCTCAACTCCACCTCTTCCAAGAAGTTTTGCTTGCTCTGAAGAAAGAAAGGTTTTTCCTGGTAGTCATGCCCTCATGAAAATATACATTAACAGCAAATATATATGAAAAGGTGGTTTGAAAAGACAAATTTTAGCCAAAAGAATATTCTGAAGTGAAGGTCCCAGGTGGAAGAAGAAACTTCCCTGACTTTCAGAAATACATTATTAAAAGAGTAAATTTGGTACTTTCTGCCATCTGACTCAACTGTTGCCAATGAATCCCATCCAAAATCCTGCCCTTGGATTCAAATTTTTGTATGGCTCATAGCGAATACAAACAAGCCAGGGAATTAGTTCCCTTTAATTCCTGTTTGCTTCCATGAACATGCACAAATTTTGCCTGTCCCATAAGTTGCTGGAGCATATAAGTCAACTTTCAACCAGCTGGAGCCTCCTGCTTCAGCTGATGTTTAGTTTAACATCTCGGTTCACTGCAGCTGAGACAGGTTTTTCCTGCCATGTGGAAGGAAACATCCTTACATATGGGATATACTACCCATGAAAAATTGTTGATGCAAAACATAATTAACTATGACATTTAACTCTCTGGTATTTATTTGTGAAGGCTGAAGTCCAGGCATTTTCAGAAAAGGAATCCCCAGTTAGGGAATGCACTTCTTGATTTGGGTTATGGAAGCCCAAATTGGTCAGTTCTGTCTCCCTCCATCCATCAGACTTTGTCTGCCTGTCTCCATCAGTGGTAGGTGCACATGAAGACAAAAGTCTGACTCCTGCAAGTTTTGTTTTCTAGGTGGCCTTTTTTCACATTCATTGCATGACATTTTCCTCCAAGAACTCTACTGTCTGCCACTTTATTTCACTTTGAAAAGCCATGCTTAAGCAGAGTGTCAGGGAGGATATTGTCTTGTCTTCATACTGGCACTGCCTTTATTCTTGCCTGATTTTCTGCCTTACTGTACAGCTAAACATGAGCTTTCCACTTCACTTTCTTAAGGCTGAGTTTGGTGATTCCAAACTGTTCTGAGTATGTCTTGGTGACAACGTATGCCTGCTCACCTAGACCTAGGAACCTCAGTACATCCATTAGAAGATGGTCATGGAACTGGCTGTCAGCTTATTTTGGATCATGCCATGTTTAGGTCAAAGGACTAAAGAGCCTGTAAAAGTGGGATGGAAAGGTTTAAACTGCCTTTTTTTTCTTTTTCTATTTTTTAAAATCTAAAAAAATAACACAAAGCATTCCAAACACCATAACATTTTGAATGACTTCATATAACGGAGCTCTTGCAACTTGCAAACATATTTATAATTTCCCAGGAAAGAGGGCTGTTATCAAAGCTAAACAGGGTGAGCTGTGATTTACCACCATGCCTGCATCCTGGATCAAGGCATCAATGCATGATCAGCTGAGAAACTGCTGAACAGCTTGGGATTCATATTCCCTACCTTAGGATGCACCACAGGGAAAGAGGTGCACTCTTTTCTGCCACCAGCTACTGCTATGACCACAAGGATAGAAGCACATATAATCAAAGACAAGGCACACTGAACTCATTTAATAGGTACAAGTACCACAGACTTTCAGCGCTTTAAACTCACCACCAGTTTTGGTGAACAGTATATTGAAGAACAATATTGAACTTCTAGCTCTGCTCTGGCAGGACACAGGAGAGATACAGTCCCATGTGGGGCACAAAGATGGTATGACGTTGGAGATGGGCAACATGAGCAATGAGAGGGAATTAGAAGGCTTCATTGTGTTTCTGCAGAAAAACTAGAGATGCTAGATAATGTAGCCTGCATGTGTGGCATCCAAGCATGGTCATAACAATGGTCATTGCAGCCTGATTTGAACATGGACAAAAAGAGGGGACAAAACTTGACTAGATAATATGAAGATAGGGCAAATAATTTTATGGGACTCTTCATTTAGTAAAATTTCTAAAGGAAACTAGATGGATACCCTGAGACACAGCAAAAAAAACCATTCAAGATCTAGTTTCTGTGGTAGGAGGATGAGCTACATGGGATACACTTTCTCTTTTCCAAGGCGCTGAGCTTTTCCAGTTCCTGACAATGCATCACAGCATCTCAGGAGAATGTTTCAAAGTTTTAGAAAGACAGCATAACCCTCCTGGCTCTCAGAGCTCATTCTCCTGGCAATGTTTCAGAGTACAATTCCACCTCCAAGTTTCCTTACAGCAGCATAGGAGTTTTCTGCCTTTCCCTTCTCCCTCTCACATGTTATTGCACCTTTGGTGATGCTGACTCAACTGTTTTGCACTAAACTAATTTTGTGAATTTTTTTGGGTTACATAAACCCTCCCCCCCCCCCCCCCCTTTTTTTCTTTTTGAACTGTGATCTGATCCTTCTGATGAATCAGTAATTGATGGGGTAATAAACTCTGGTGCATGTGGAATGAGGAAAGGATAGTAGTGTATGGGGGCAGTAAAGAATGGGAAACTCCAACCTGCTTTACCATCATGATGCCTCTCTGAAACCATGTTTTCTTTTTGAAGTGAAAGAAATGAGCAGAATATATTCACTTTGGTTTTGAGCAGCCTGAGAACGCAGATGGCACAAGAAGCTGCAGGCACCTGCCAGATGAAACACTGGGTGGAACTGAGACAGCCCCCGAGCTGTTCAACATTGCAGAGATATTACTGTCTGTTTCGGTGAGTGTGCTCCAGCTACCTCAGTAACAAAGAAAATCATTAAAAGAAAGGAGGTTTAAGTACAGTCAGTCCATTAATTTAAGTTTCAGAACGTACAGATCCTATTCCATCAAAATTTGGCGTGGTGAAAAGTTGGAGGCACAGCCGCTACGCTGCAAGTGAATCCCAGGAACAATTCTGCTATTTACAGAGTACCTACTCTAAAGAGAGACAAAAGTGAGTAACTGACATAGTACAATGCTATAAATGGAATTAGTCAGAGTCAGACCATTTAATGCATTATTGGCAATACCTAAACCATACATTTGTATTATGAGAGACATGAAGTTATGTTACATGTTGTGTTAATTTATGCTATGCTATAGTAAGAAAGATGACTGGACAGGTTTATGTGTTGTATGATAATTAAAAAAAAAACCTGACAAAGCAATCTTGAGCTTACAAGAGGAGAATAAAAAAATAGCTGGATAGAGGTAGTTCTGGAGAATGGGAGGAAAAAGGACCTTTAGTCACCTAGACCGGCCACAGTTTTGCACACCGTGTACATTTAATCTTCTGTTTTGTTCATTCTACAACCAAAGGGAGCTTTTTTCAACATAAGACTTGAGGAGGATTAATAAAATATCTCAATAATGGGTAGAACAGAATCAGCAGAACAAAACCAAATCTATTTCAATCATGTCAATTAGACCTGCTCTATAAAACCTTGTTTAAAACTACAGAAATTGCTCTGCTTTCCCACTTTATACATGTTGTTGATAGCTCCCAAAGACAGGATATTAGTCTAGGGAGATCTTTGGTTTTTCCTGTCACAGTGATACTCCTGTATGTCCAGAGAAATGCATAAATTAAGTACACTAAAACATTCTTTTCTCATACTGAAGATTAACTACAGCTTCTTTTATAAGAATTTTTATCTACTACCTTTAAATTAGCCTGGACAGAAAATTATTAATTTTCTTTGTTGCTCTTATGCCTTTGGTGTTACTACAATATTCCTGAAAGAAAGCCCCAAAGCCTTTCCACATTCAGTGTCCAAGACCCTTCCTTCCTAACAATCTCTAATAAGGCTGCAAAGTGAGTGGAAGAAGATAAATGTCCACAATTACTAAATGAGCTGTTGACAAAAACAATAGTTAGCTTCATAATTGGTTATCATAAATAATTAACTTAGTGAAGTATTATCTGGTTGTAAGGAATTACTGTCACGAGATTAATTCTGCATACCATACTGGTACTCAAAATAGGAGAATACAGGTCTCATCTGAGATGACAATTCCTGTTGCTGTTTTGTGTGTAGCTGAGATATAAATTATACCTCTCCTCCTTCATTCTGCCACATTTGAAAATGAACCAAATAAATGTCTAGAGAAAATTATTAAGCAAATATAATTATTCCTGTTTTTAAGAATTCCCTGATTGTTCGATCCTGTGCCAATTTGAATGCTTCCCTACATTTGTGTAAAATATTTTCACTAATGCACCAAATGTTTTGGTTGTTGGGATGAGTATTGTATAACCTCAAATCCCTTACTGTTTGTTTACTTCTATCTCCCATGTCTAGGGACTTCATCCTTTTCCCTACCTGTATATATAAGCTGTTGATTTTGTACATATCCAAGACTTGGCTGGGACACCGATAAATTTATCTGTCTTTCCAAGACCTTTATTTCTCATTTTAAAAAATATTCCAAAGTGGTTTAATTTCTTAGATTTGTAAGGATAAAAATTCCTTAGTTTTGAAGTGTATAACCTTTCACCATTCTTCTGTTTCTTATGGATTCTGCTGGGATGCCAATTTCTTTCTTTCACATATGGAAAATGAATAATGAACAATAAACATTCCACTATCTATTCTTTTTTTGATAATATAGGAAAAACCAGTACCAGTGCAGTGCTCCTCCCTGTTTTTAAAAAAATTGTGATTAACATCTCTAGAAGCTTTTCTAGGTTGCTTGGATTTATTTTAGTAAGCATAATTTTGGTTTTTAACCAACTTCAGTTTCATTTTTCAGTTTTTTTTCCCCTTCTGTTGTTAAATTTATTCTGTCACACTTCCAGGATCAATCCCCATCTACTTTTCTTCAAATGAATTTATTTGCACTGAGGTCTTTACTCTTTCTACAAAGGCAACATGTTGTGTTGCTGCTCTAGATGGGTTGCATAATTCTGGAGTACTTGTTTAATCCTGAAACAATTATTTAGTTAATTCAACACGCCCCAACACCCCCTCTCCCACCTCCTTCAAAATACTCATCAAAATAGCACCTCTCACACATGCTCTGCTCAACTATAGTAACTATGTTCTGGAAAGAAATGAAAATGCTTTCTGTTTGGTCTCTGGGAGTCACAATCTTCAGTCATTACTGTGCATTACATTCCTGAAAAAATATTGGATCTTAATATATTTGTTATGAACTTTCAGTTGCTTTTTCTCTATTTATGATTAATCTCCCTTTTCTAACATAGCGTATAAATGATTATAGCATCATTTCCACATTTCCAGTCAGATTTGATACAGACCCTGAAATACTGAGCAAAACCATCTGAAGACAGAGATGTCAATCACAAATCAATAAAGTCAGAGTGCCTCAAAACAAATAAAAATAAATTAGGAAAATACAGCACAGAAAATTACATCTTATAGACAAAGAACAGTTCATGCTCTGTTGAAAGCTTGATGTATTTCAAGCAGTTTGAAAATCAATATGGCAAAATACTTCCTACTGTAAACTGCAATATGGTAAGATAATTTCTGACTCTATCTATTTCATCTCAGGACAGTAACTTTGAATTATTGATGGTTGATGATTAATGCAGGTCCATTTCTGATGTCATGTATTTAATAATTTTAATTTCTTCAGTTCATTTGGCACATCAAGAAAGACAAAGAAATATACAGTGATACAGAAGAAAATGAGGACTTTTTTGAACCTCTGATCAGAGTATCATCAAATGCCCCCATTGCCCAGATAATTTTCTGAATTCCCATGGACTGGAAAAGTAACATGAAAAAAAATTAATAATCTAGGTACTGAGGTAAAAATAATTTATTGTTACTAAGATTAGGTCTTGAAGAGATGTTTTGTGAGCAGTTTGTACAATTAGCAAAACCACACATCATTAAATCCAATGGAAACCTCTAATAATACTGGTAAAAATACTCCCATGAAGCTTAGTGATAGTGTTATTCAGCTGTTTAGGGCCTTAAGTGAATAAAAATACAGAAAATTTTTGTGTACAGAAAATGGCTGCTGAACCACTATTGTTTCTTCTTTATGGAAATGGAATAACTATGAAAAACCAACCATAATTGTCCAGTGTTAGTATTCTCTTTCAACTTTCTCATCTTCTGGGCTCTGATAAACATAATTCATAGGCAATTCTCTCCACTGTCTTACTGCCTCTGTATCTCACACCCAAAAACTTACCTTACAAACACACAAGGGACATATTGCCTTGCGAGGGGCACATGAAAGCTCCAGGTACAATAAATGTGTCAGCAAAGAACCAACCAGGTAACAAACAAGATACTACAAAAGAGAAGCAATATGGCCTGAGTTTCTGCATTACAAGTCCCTGTGCTGGTTGTCTCTTTTATATGTCTGTCCCCCAGTGAAGAAAGAGCAGGACTACAAACCTACAGATCCCATACACAGCTGCAGCAGAAGTGGAAGGAGACGGATACATGTCCCGCTCCTGAAACAAAACACACAGGAGCAAACCCTGCCTATATTGAGGCGGTCTTTTCCTACTCCCTACATTGATTAGTGTATTTTAAAAACAGCAAAGAAAATTGCAGAACTCTTCCCCAAAAACCTCTTTCACACTTGTCCCAAATTTTCTGGCTCCTTGACATGACTGCTACATGATATCAGCACCCTGGGGCCCTTTTCTGTCAAGAAGAGTCTTTATTCCATTTAACTAAATAAAGAAGCATGAACAAATGCACAGACACATGTCATAACATCTGCCAACCATGACCTTGTGCAACCTTCTTGATATTTTCCTTTTATGTTTCTGTTTGCATTGTTTTTCATTTTACCCCTCTTGATAGAAAACATCTATATTATGAACTAAATCCATTATCCATAATAGAATGCTGTTCAAATATTTTATGGCTAGTTATGTATTTTCCTTCCACATAAACAGCATTAAACTCCCATGTTGGAACTAAGTGCTCTTCAATACCTGTTGTTGGGCTTTTCTACTCTGTATGGACAGGTACTAAGAGCAGGGTTAAAAAAGTTAAAATGGCCTATACCAAGGCAGTTATATATTCAATCCATACCACTTTCTCCTCTGTAATTCCTGGTTTCTAATTCTAACATGCTCTAATATTGACTGACACTAACTTTAGACTAGTTAGAAATGTTTTCTGTGAAGTGCCCAACCAATATAATCAGGTTTTCCTAATGCCAGAAGAGAGCTGAGTATGAACAGCTACTGCCAGTCCAAGTGCAAAGCTGCAACAAAAATCTTTTGTGTGTCCACGGGGAAAAAACCCAATGATCCCGACAACATCTTGCACTGTTTTCTAGTTATCAGTGTTGTTCATAAGGCTCTGTAAATTTCCAGAGGAGATAGCCGGATCAGGAGCTGGACTCCTAGGGGAGTCAGTAATGAGCTCTATCTAATCCTTTTTCACCTAAATTGCTTCTGCTGACTTAGTTAAAGTTTCATTATCGTCCTGACAGTAGAGTTAACAGGCCCACCTCCAGCCCACCATCCTCACTGCAGTGTCACTGAGACAGGTGAGTCAGTGAAACATTGCCACCTTCGGGCTCCTTTGCCTTGACAATTCTCTGGCTGCCAAAACAGCAGGTAGCTCCATCCTGCTGTGACACCCTGCTGCTGAGGGGCACCCACTGTTCCCAGCAGATGAGCTGTTCTGCGGGCTTGGGCTGCCCAGCTGCTCCCTACAGGGAGGGCAATCTCCCTCTGCTGGGTTCCCCGAGCACTCCCACAGCACAGGTTACCTGAATGGCAGACTGACTGCATAAAGCACAGGCAGATTTCTAAAAGCAGAATCTCAGGGTCAACATTCAGGATTGGTAAAAAACACCCCAAACTTGCAGCAGATAAAACTCCACAGGACAGAATAAACCCCCCCCCTCCTCCCTGCTCATACCAATTTCCCTGTTCCTTTGTGTGTTCCTGATAAACAAACACATCTCAATATAACAGCCTAACAAACACATATGCAGGCAGACAGCACAACCCCCTGAGAATGGATTATTTCCCCAAAGAGTTATTTTGTGAGTGATGCCACTGATCACATTTCTGGGTGTAACTGCTGTGCCAGCTTCTTGAGGCTGGATAACACTTGGAAACCTGATCTCAGGTAAGCAAAGGGTGAATTGACCCTTTTCAGAGTGGTACCATTATCCTGGTGATGCTCAAGGCAGGAGGGCTGGAATCTCTGGTCCCTCTGTCCCACCACAGCTGAAAGATAAATGCTTTCATCCTGCAGTTACTTCTCAGAAAATGGATCTGATTTCTGAGCAGTTGAAATTGTGCCTTGTCAGGAGAGTATGACCCACCCAAAGGTAATGCATAGCAAAACTAAAAGTCTGTGAGTTTTGAGAAAGCACAAGAAAGTTTAGAGGGTTTAGGTAATTGAGCAGAAATGAAGTCTTGACTGTTTTCGAGAAAAATCTAACTCATCTCAGAAAGAGAAACAAACCATATATCCCCTTTCTATAACAATTCCTGCATTCGTGAGAGTCTCAGAAGAATGAAATGAACATCAGTTGGGGCTACAAAATGAGATGCACTGCTGCACTACAGAGCAACAGTCACAGAAAAGACAGTGAACTGAACACCATCTACATGAAACAGGGGACGTAGTACTTAAAAACTGCCATGAAAATTGATGTGAATCCTTATTAACGTGCTACTTTCTTTTACTTGTTATCACTTATGTTCTCCATGCTGTAAAAGCCAAAAATCAGCAGCACAGAGTTTCTGAGTCTGAGCCAGACTTGTGCTCTACAGCAGAAGAAAGTCCATGCTGGGAAAACAATGACTAATAACACTTGTGAGACATGCTGTGTCAACACAAGTGACAGATGCCAATCATTAAGACTCCAGCTGAGCCTCAGCTACAAAGTTAAGACCAGACCAATTCTGGAAGAGGTCTGAGGACAATAATATCTTTTCACAGGGACCACTTTGCACTGTTCGCACCTGCTGAGCTCATACGAGTAAATCTGTCCCCAAGCACATGCCATGTTGATTGTACGATGTGAACATGAGGCACACACAGGTGCTATGCAATTTCAACTAAAGTAATCTTTACTGCTTATTTTAACATGTATTAATTTTTTTTTTAATCATAGCAGGTGCAGCAATCTGTGACTCACCAAAGCCATCCCACGATGCTCCTGTTGCCCTGGCTCTGCTCATCCTTCCTCCATCACAGGCAGGGTAACTACAGGTGTGAGATCTCAGGGGCTGTGAATGGCTCTACATCATTTGTTTATACAGCACTAAGAAAAATTTTGGTATTTGGTTCAATGCATGACACCATTGTTTGAGACATTTAAACCACACCATTAAACAGCTATAGCGTCGTGCAGACAAAGCACTTGGGGAACTTGGTGAACACTGGAAAGGTTATATCAGAAAAGGAGCAAGCTCAACATAGAGGAAATGTTGAGAATCAGCTACACCACCTGTGAAGTTCAAATTCAGCTTGAATTAAATTAGTTTTAAGTAGACCTTTGAGTTTGTAGGTTCAGAAACAGAACTAATGATACTCCCTATATGGTGAAGAAAAGCCAGGCACATGCTGGGGCCACAGACCTTGGGCACAAACAGATGAGAGCTGGAATAAATAGTTCATCTGGTCCATCCTTCTGCCACAGAAGCAGTGTTCTGAATGACTGACTCCCATGTTGATGTGTTCAGAGGAGATTCAAGTTTGCCTGTCATTAGGAAGCCCTTTGGAAAAACGTGGTCTGTTGGGTTACATCCTAACAAAAGAAGCGATAGACATAGCAGGGGACAGAAGTTTAAGGATGTTAAATCACAGACAGATAATAAAGGACTGTGCCAAATCAGGAAAAACAAAGAGAAGCCGAAGCAGAGGGTTTTGAAAAGGAGGCAGAGAAAACAGAGCAGAAGAGAGGTGAGGTAAGTTTGTGGGCAACTGGAGATTGAAGCACAGAGACTACAGATACATACCCTGAGATATGGAGAAAATAGAGGATAGAAACAACCACACCTTTGTCAGAACATTAATACCCAGCACAACGCACACTAAGTGAGCTGGAGGGAGAACGAGCCACTGAGCTCTGATCCATCCACGTTACAGCTGGACACAGTGCCAGGATGGTGGGGTTTGCAGACCCAGAAACACACATCTTCAGACAAGATTTGAATTTTGGAGGCAAAACTCTCTCAAATTGAAACTAAAATGATACTACTGAAGAAAAAGAAATGCTTTTCCAGTGTCAGGCTTGATCTTGAAACTGCTGAAGGCACTTGAATTGAATGGTCTGCAGGAACTGACTACTCTGAGTAGAGAGAGATGGTATGAAAATAGGGGAATTGGGAGCTCTAAACTCTGACTCCCACATGTAAAAGCAATTCTCCTAATTTTCAGTTGTCATATAGAGTTTGCAAAAAGCAATTCTGCGTAACTGACGTCTCCTAATAAAACCTAATTCATGGAAAGGTTATCAATCAGTTTCTACTGTCTCATTAGAAGTAATAACAAAAAAGGCAAAACATAACCCTCTTAGAAGACTATGGGGAAAACAAAAGAAGAGTAATGAAGGAGTTGAATGAGTTAGACGTAAGAATAGAGACAATAAAAAGAAGAAATACATCAAGGACGATATCTGAGAGCATAGAACAAAATTGCTTATTTACATAGGCAGAGGATTGCTAGAGAGAAAACAGTTCTTGATTAGACCATAGGATTGAAGAGAGGTCTTGACGTGAAATCAAGAAATAAAATTATGCATGGAGAAAGCATGTTGCATAAACATTTTGGTCAGGTATTCATTGATGTGTTTAAACAATTGAGTCTCAACACAAGAAGAATAAAATAGAACATTTTAGATGTAATGATAGGAAGTGTAAAATAGAGCCTGAACTAAGATAAACAAGTTGCAGCAGTGTAGGTCACAGAACAAGAAAATGAATTTACTGTTGAACCTAAGATTTGAATACCCAGAGTGCAGTTATACCCAAGGCAAGATTTCTAAAAGCCCTTGCAGTTCATGCTGTCAAATTCTTGGCATTTTTGCCATTTTCTTTGATTCTACTCTCAATTAAACAGAGACAAACCAAGCCTAATGCAGAGACTCGATTAAAAGCAGCTTTACCTCAGGGATGAGCAGAGAAAAGCCGCAGTATTTATAAAAGGCCCATTAAAGAACTCAGATGATTTATTCCTCCAGATTTAAATAAAGCAGATAGGCTTAACTCAATACAATAAGCACTATCCTGTAAATCCATCCTTTTATATATCAGTAAAAAGTCAGGACACAATCCAAAAGAGATGGAAACGAAAACTGAAGAGGGAAGAGGAAGAAAATGAAGACAAGAACAGCCACATGGCATCTAGATGCAAAGTTCTTACAACATGTGATATGATATTAATCTCATCATGATAGGCAGCAATAAATTCCTTTTTAAAGTAATCACCAAGCTAATACTGATAGAGTTTATATATAGAACATCAATTTGAGTATGCTCTGCCATGTAAATTCTTTAATAAAATTATGGAAGCAAAGCTGCAAAAAATATTTACTTAAAATCAAGAAAACATCCACTGTAGTGTCCATAACCCAAATATTAGGAAGTGCTGGTACAAGTAGGAGAAACAGCCAGTGAATTAGTCAGCTTTTGGTCAATAAATAAAATTATTACTTTGTACTCTTTGCTTACTTTTGGCTAAAAGGAATCACACTAGGAAGTTAATTGAATTTTGTAAAGCACCATGGTTTGAAAAAGATCAAAGTGTTGTCTAGAATCAAGTTATTTTTTTAGGTCATGATTTTGTGCTTTCTCCTTAAATGCAATGCACTCCATGAAGCAACTGTTTTAAAAGAACAATAGGTCAGTGACTGAACAGAAACTCAGAAAACATAAACTTGTGCTAAGGAGGAACATACAGAATACAGAGACAAAAAGAAATGAATGTGAGATAACTATAACTGTAGAAGGCTGGTTTGTGTGCAAGCTTGGTTTTTTTTTCTCTTGTCGATTTTTGTTTGTTTGTTTTCCCTCTAAGGTAAATATTGATTGAAAAAACAGTTAGTTTAGAACTGGAATAATTTCGTAATTACAAATATAAATACATAAATATAATCATAATAAGTTATTATATTGCTATTAGGAAAATATTACAGCCAGATTCATACAAACTGAACTGAAGAGTCCAACTTATGCCACTATGAAGGGCAAGTCCATGTCTATAGGAGAAGGTTCTACACCTATATATACCCTAGATACTTGTCCAGGGAATATTTTCTGGCTTTTACATCAACTGATGGATTTTCATAAGGGTAAAATGGTTTGACTATGTTTAAAATACCAAACAGCAAAGTGATGTTTTTTGAGCTAATGGCTAAACTAAGGCCAACATTTGTTTGCTAAGGTCCTTTGTCCAACAAAAAACTTATTGTGCTTTAATTGCATCAGGCAAATAAGGAGTTGATGTTTTATTAGAGGCCTCACTCTCAAACTGACAGTTGTGTCTTACTGCAACATGACAAGAAAATGCTTTCTTGTCATAACTGCACTGAGACAATCAAGGTGTGATGGCACTGCAGCTCCTGCCCCTGGTCATGGAGAACTTGACCCTGCAAAGAGCTGAGAGCCTGCTGGCACATGGGCTTGTAGCCTGAGCCCTTAACTATAAATAATGGCTGCTCCTCTCCAGGAAACCCCTCTGGCCATCAGTGGGTGAAAGCTTGTCTTAAGAAATGTAGTTTTGGTAGTGGTCCAGAAGCAGCTGTTGACATAGTGACACACAGATCTGCAGCTAACAAAAACTGCACCATTTATAAATCCTTCTCGAGGAGACAGATTAATTAGACCCAAAAGCACTCTTCTGAAGATCTGCAAAAACCGTTAAAAAGATATTAATTTAATGTTAAATATATCACTGACAAAATGACATACTTGTTTTCTTGCTTTGTCTCTGGTTTGTCTCAATTAATGCTGACTTCAAAACAACCTGTAGAAAAGGCTTTCCTTTTGCTAAGGAGCAAAATCAGTTTCTCTCAAGTCACCAAAAATTTCTTTCCATCTGAATTTTATCGCAGGTAAATATCTTGACTAGTCAGACTAAAATTCGGAGGGAAGTATATAAAAGGCTATAATCTGAAACATGTTAAAGATAAAAACCTTTGTGGTTTGGAATACTATAACAAAGAATGTCCTCTAGGAAGATGAGCCCGCTGGTGAAACGGAAAGATTCAGAAAAATAAATAATTGGCTCCATTATTTTTAAACAAAACCTAATGAAATAATTTTAAATCTTTTTTTTGTATTTTTATTTTTCTTCTATTCACGAACACATTATATTTTTTCATTTGCTTTTCATCACTATCCTATTATTAGAAGCTGCATTTTATTTGGACAAATAAATTGAAATATATTACCAATAATAGATAAAGCAATTTTCTACACAGCTTTTGTATAAATAATTTGAGATATGGGAAGTACTAGCTTTGTATTTTCTTCTCTTGCTCCTATTGATTGCTAATGCTGTAGGCTGAAGTAAAACCACCAGTTTTGAACTTTATCTTGATTGTTGTGCATTAAAGATTCACAGTCTAGAAAGAAATAAGGGTGAATGCATTTGATATACTATAAATAATTTTAGATTATCTAATATGAAAACCTAGATTTAATTTTACTTGCTGAAAGTCTAAACAATAATTGCATTATTATGCATTAATGCTGTCTATTTATGTATTTATTGCAATTTTATATTAGTCTTTTAAAGAACTTTCCTGTAACCAAACACATGACGAGCCACTGATCATGAGAGAACCATCAAGAAATCCTCGTAGTCTCATGGCATATCTCCAAACATGTAAATCTGTACATCAGCTCTGTACAATGAGATGCAAAGCTGGACTTAATGCCAGCAATGACACTGGAATGGGATGGTATCAGGGTAATTTAACTCACGTTTACATTCGTTAACTTGTTGAAAATTTAATCTTCTCAGTGTTATAACAAAAAATCAAAACTAAAAACCAAGTTATGTCAAACCACGACACTGAGCCATGACTGTAAGGTTTTATATGCTGCAGTTAGAATCTTTGATTTGAAAGATACGTTTTTATAGCATAAGAAGAAATCAGATCCCTTTGTCTATAGGAAAAGTCAGTGAAAGCAGAGAGAGACAGGGTATCAGAACTAGGAAAGAATTACGCGCATGTGTGCGTGTGTCCACACGTCTCCCACTTGGTCACGTAACCCTTCTTGTGTGCCCATGGCTCTGCAAAAGACTGTCATTGACTTGGAACTTACTTGATCGTATCTTCTGTAGAATCTTTCCCCATGTAGCATTTTGTCACATTTGTCACCTTTTGACATTCCTGTGGGTGTAAAGTCCTCTGCTGCCCTATGCCCTCGACAGAAGCAGCCACATCCCCCTGGACCATGGCACAGAGCAGCAGCAGCAGCACTCACCAGCCTGAGCTCCCCACTGCATCAGACCTCTACCCCAGCAATAACCACAAACAGGGCTCTGGACAGTCCCCCGGACACTTCATGCACTATCTGGAGGATCTCCCTATCCCTATCTGGCCCATGACACTGGGTATGTGATACTGACCTCATACTTTCTTTCAGGGATTCCCTAATGCTTACAAAATCAATTTGGAATATCTGCACACTGTTTTCACTGTTCAAGTCCTTGATTTTACCTGTACTACATGCAGAGAAACCTGACATAGTTGGACAAAATCACCTTACTGCTCCCTTGGGATATTGGGCTGTCTTTGCCTATTTAGTGTTTTTTTGTCAGCTATCAGAGACACCCAGAATTGTTGTGTTTATACAATGCCTTACTGCCAGCTCTAAGTGGGCCTTCCAGGGACTGTAGTAGTACAAAAAATTAATCCTATATTTAATAAAATACTGTCCCATAAATGAGAACTTCACAAGTCCCAGTAGCCTTTATCACAGACATGAAGAAGTAAATCTCCCCAGTCAGTAAGAATACAATGAATACTCTAGAAATTTATCTTACTATTTAATATCTAAATTTCTTACACAAAAGCAATTGAGGACTTCTTAAATAGCATTGTATAATAATTCCCAGACAAAAACTGCATTAAGATAAAGTTACAATTGAACATACATATCAATAATTTAAGGTAAAATACATTACAGGGATATATATTTAGCCCCAAGAAAGATTTACAAACCCCAGAATTTTACAGATCTGGTTATAGTGAAAAGAAAAACAAGGGAGATTAAAAATTGGAAGGGTGAAAACAGCTGCCTCAGAACAGTGAAATATGATGGCCACTATGAGAGGCAGCACGCCTTTGGCATCAGACCTATTGAAAATACTCAGTTTTCTAAAGACAAACATTCTTTGTGTAATTCTTTGAATGCAAATATCGTATGGCAACTTCTGTTGAAGAAGGCACTCAAAAAATCTGGCTTCCCGTATTAAATAATTGAAGAGATCTATTAAGAAAACTTTTATAATTATGTTTACTTATTATTAAAAAACTGTTTATAAACTAAGTTATGTCACTTTTAATAATACATTGCTGTCTTGATACACACATGAAATGAAATCTCAGCTTTTGTCATTAAAATTCCTCTCCTTATGGAACAATTAATTGTATTTCCAGACCTTGTTAATTTTCTGCTTGGAGAAAATACAGACTATACTCTTGTGTAAGCTAATGGACCTAGGACCCCAGGTCACATGAAATAAAAAGACTTAGGGGTCCTGTATCATCTGAAGTTATAGAGGGATTTTTATAATTGCACACAATTAACTGAATGCATGAACATAAGGAAACCACTTAAAATCATGAATTATTCTTGTACTTAATTAATGCAGGACTCTTGTCACCAAAATACATTGCCAACCATGGTGCTCACAACCATTATTTATGCTCAAAGACAAGCTAAAAATCAGCTCACTCATGTAGTGCATACTAAAGATCAAATAAAAGCCTGGCTGCTCAGCAGATCTCTGAGTACTTTACAAATGAAAATGGACTGATACAACAATCATTGGACATGCACAGCTTCCACTGAAGTCACAAAATGTATTTTAGGATTAAGCCACAAGGATTAAGTCAAAGAGCCTGTTTTTGCACATTACTCACTAAAAGATCCCTTGGCTTCCAGACCCAGCGAGCTCAGCAGGGATTCTTTGGTGAATGGGAAGTGCTGAACAGGCTTCTCATCAAATTTCACGATGATTTTATAATCATGCTCCATTATGCCTTGCTACATCACACCTTGTTTTACAAACAATGCCATATAAAGGACCAAAGTGAACTGCAATACCATAACAGTAGAATAACCTAAAGGAAAAAGGTGAAAAAACTCCAACCCAAAACCTTGATAAGCAATGCAAATGAAAGTGGTAGAGTTAAGCAGAACCCACGATGCCTGGTTGTCAATCTTATGCTTTAATCGCGAGGTCAAGAGGCCCTCTTCTGCTGTCATTGTCACAACAGACCATGAACTGAGAGTGAAAATCTGTGGGGAAACAAGGAAAAGATGTGAAAGCACCTCCTTGGGCTTGGAAAAAAACCTCTCACAGAACTCTCCCTTATGACAATCACATTGGAAGAGCGGAGACTCATGTCTTACACACAAAGTTCCAGATTCCTCTGAAGTACAGGAAAAAGTGATCTTTTCTGCCCAATGATAAAAGCGCAGGACGCTTCTGCAATGAAAAGGAGGGGGAACGAGAAGGAAGGAAGAGCCTCAGAGAGCCAGGCTTGTCCCCCCAGCCAACAGCTGAGGGACACTGATCCCTTCTGTGAAGCTGGAGGCAGTTGCCTGCATGGCTTTCCAAGGCTCTGGAACAAACCAAACAGGAAAAGGGGTTTTGCAGCCCTTGCCCTCCACAGTGCTTTCCCCCTGCAGTCCCAGCACACTGCCTGCTCCATGCTTTAAACCCCTTGGTTTCCACAGCCCAGTGGAAAATTTGTTGTTTGCGTTAGTGTTTCACTGCAGTCAACTTTAAAACTGGTTTTGCTCCCATTTTCTCTGGAAAGAGGAATAGAAAACAGAACACTGCATTCTTTCCTATACAGAGCTTGAATATAAAACTATTAAAGAACCTTAATACTATTTTCTTTTTGAATATATTTACCAATATTTTTATTTTTTTAACACTACCTACAACTTTCTTGCCAGTATCAATTAATTATTTGGATTATTTGGAAGGTATTTTGTACCTTCCTTTGAGCTCATACATAGTTTTCCAGCCATTATGTTTCTAATTTCACATGCAGAATTTTAATACATTGTCTACTGCTGCCATAAATCACTTAAATGTGTTAGAAATGAGATTGCTCAGTAATTGCCATTTTATTTACTATCCTGATGTAGGCAATTTAAGTATGACTCAGTTTTGAAACTTAGAAACAATGTAAAGAGACTTAGGAGAGAATGCAGTACAAGTGCAAACAACAACCAGCAGGCATTGTTTTTAATTCCATTAGTAGTAATGTTTTCTTAAAAAAAGTTACTAGGACGACTTTGTGAACTGAACCACTTGTGACTCCATGCTTTTAAGGTCTCAGTAACAACAGCTCTGACCTCGTTGTTTTCCAGATCTAGAAATGCTACAGGAGACAACATATAACATCCCTTGGAAGTGGTAAAAAAAGCTGAGAAATATGTTGTGTTCTTGTTCAGCCACTCCTGGTGAAGAAATAAATGCACTGAGAGATTTCAAAGGCAAAATCTCTCCTAAATGCAAGAACGGGAATCTAACCATGTGACAATGCAGTACCCTCCAATTTTTCCACAGAAGCTAAAATTCTATTGTAAGAGGCAGAGCAGAAACACCAGTGGTAAATACTGACTTTTCTGTAGATGTTTTCTTTCAGTCTCTTACCTTAAGACTCAATAGACAGCACAGTATCACACCTGGACATTTATTCACACAAAAGGGAAATATCAACCATTTGGTTACTATGTTTGGACCCAGATTTGGACAGCCTAAAGCCTTCCGGTGCCAAGCCTTTTCTACTGAGTGTATTGACCTTTCCAAAGAGAGAATATTAAACATAATAATATTTTTACATCTATATGTATTTTATGCCATCTAGAGTATACTTGTAAAATTTTAAAATACACTATAATACATAGTATTAGTAGTATATACACTAGCAGGCACATTGGCTTTAAGTCACCTGAATCTGGGTGGAAGGGAGTAAATATAACATATTTATCTCCACATTTATTTATCTTTGTTTACTTTCTCAGCACCCTCAGACTTTCCATGACTCTCTATGGCACCTACAGACTTATTTTGAAACATCACAGAAAAATCTCAGACAGAAGCATATCTAGAAATGCAATACAACTTACAAAGCATAAACTGAACTTGTTTCCTGATGGGGGTAATCTGCATCCCTTTTTCAAAAGGGCATGTTTACCAGAATTGATTTCTCTCCCTAACTTCTCCTAAAATGACTGTATTTCTGACAGTCAACTGGCAGTATTGGCATTTGGAAAATAGTTCTGCTGTGCTCCTCCACTTCTACTCCACTCTAAAGGCCATGAAATGAAGCATCTTATGGGCTCCTGTTTACATGATATGCTAAGGAAAGTGACCCCAATTCAAGAAGCAGAAAGTGTTGATATGAGATACCCCAACTTTGTAACACATAACACAAAAGCACTTCTAAATTGAAATAATTTGGACTTTTTCTGAATTCCTATGGTTTTGAAGCAAGGTGTTTCATCTGTCAGATAATTTCTGTTGGAACCAGATGGCTTTGTGAAAAAGTCCATTTAGTACACCTCCTTGAGTTTCCGTTATGAAAGGTTTCGAGCAGAAAACAGATGACCATACTTCTAATTTCCTTGAAAATATCTTGAAGGTGAAGGCCCAGATCCAGCCAGGCCTGCCCCTACTCACATGCTGGACTGAGTTCCTTTATTTTAGAACCAACGATGCTTCATTCCCAGTACATTAAACTCATCTTATATGGTCATTTATCGGACATAATGGATGCAATTTTATCTGAAATAAAATATTTATGGGGAACACACAGACAAGACCGAATATGGCAGTTATTGTACTCAAAATAGTCATAATTTTCCTTTTCAGCAGTTATTTCCAACATGCTGCAGATATTTCTCCTCTTCTTGGGTTACTTTATGACAATCCTAAATGTATAAAGTTTTTGAGTAATGACATTAATTTCAGAATTCTTTGTTCCAATGCAGGTTTACTCCGAAGATTGAAACTTACAGTTTCTGTCCAATAACTAACATTTACATTGCTCTCTCTTTACTTTCAAAACATAACTACTGTCTTGTCTGATCCTTAAAGGTGGCTGAGCTGTTTAACTAAGAAGAGAACTGTGCAAATTCAAGGATAGAGTTAGTACCCACAGCCTGTCAGAAACTTTGCTGTCCCTGTGGGCCTGTTCAGTACACCTTGCTTTTGAATTTTTGAATCCAATCAAGAATGATAACATGAACTATTTCCTGGTACTCGATACTGGGAAAGATTAGAATCATACAATGTCTTGGGTTGGAAGGGACCTTAAAGATTTTCTGGTCCCAACCCTAGTGCCACAGGCAAGAACATGTTTCATTAGAACAGGCTGCTCAACCTGGCCTTGAACACTTCCAGGGATTAAGCACCTACAGCTTCTCTGGGCAACCTGTGCCAGTGCCTCACCACCCAATGAGTATAGATTTTTTTCCCTATCATCTAAATCTTTTTCAGTTTAAAAAGTGACTAGCAACCCATCATAAAGAAGATACTTACCTTACACTGAGTAGTCTTCCTTTATAAAGAGAATTAATTTCTAATATAGATACAAATTTCAGATTATTTTTCAGAGATGCAGGGCATATAATTGCAGAGAAGAAAAACAATGCAGGTACATTACTCTTGAGAGACCAGCTGGACGGGCTGTGCATTACCCTCCAAGACATGTAGGGAAATCATTCTGATCCAGGCATGGCTTTGATAACTTACATCAGAGGCTGCTCAAAGGGTTAAGGAGGTGAGGATCACCACACAGAATTTTGCACAAATACACACCTACACATGTGTAACACAATGGGAGGTTTAAAAGAGAAATACTGGAAAGTACGGACACGCACACACACATAAAAACTCTCTTACAATTGCCACTGAAGTTCCCTAGAAGAAAAAACTTCTAGCACCCACTTCACAAATGAAATGATAGAACACCAAAATATGAAGGTTTTCCATCTCTCTCCCCTGTCCCCATTTCACACTCCCTGTTGCCAAATGTCTGTCTCTGCAAGCCAGCAAAATCCCCACTAATCTGAGTCTCTCCAAGAAAATGAAAAGTTCTTGTCTAGGAGGTGTATGCATTCAACTGAAACTAAAGTAACCTGACTCGTAACATGTGTGTTACACATTTCTTATTGTGTTTAGGCACCAAACAGCACTGAAGCAAAACTTAAACTCAGTATTCAGAAATTTTATTCAAAGTTATCAAAACCTAAATTTTCTGCATAATTCTTAGCTGTAGACCAATTTAAAGCAAATGTGCTTATTAAATGGAGTGCTAAAAATAATTATTATAAGTGCTGAAAGTAATTATTGCTTCCCTTTGCAGTTTTCCCTTGAAAACTGCAAAGGGAATTAGAGTGTCACAAGAAAGTCCTTCAAGATGTCTGAAAACAAACTTTACTAAAAGGTGACTTATGCCAGACATCCATGTTTAAGCCACAAAATATAGTTTAACTGAATTTTATGAGAAATGATCAGTCACATAATTCATATCAGGATACTTCTATTTCAGAGCATAATTTGAATGCATGGCATTGAAAACATTAACTATAATATTGCTGAAATCATCTTCCACCCTGAAACGAGGGGATAAAGTTACTTCCTGTTCAAGATAATAGAGCTTCTAAACGAAGATGGATTCTCAGGTTAAAATATATGGACATTTTAACTTTGTAGATAAATGAAGTTGTATCTTTAAACACTTATTTGCACTCAGCTGTAGTTAAAACTTAATTTAAAAATTCCATTTACTTCAGCATTCACTTAAATTTCTAATTCAGCCATTATACAGTAACCCATATAGGTGAGAGAGGGTAAAATCAAAGATAATATGTATCTTCAGGGTATTTTTCTGTTCAGCAAAGGTTTTCCTACTCAAAATTAATACTGAAAAAAAGAGGGGTTTTTTTTGAAGTTGACATGACATATGGCATTATTTCAGTGACTCTGCAGTTAATTAAGTATTTTCAATGAGTCTAAAATGAAGTATTGAGATTGACAATGATGTCTAAATCTCATTCTTATTTCTCTTGTCAGCTGCCATCTTCATGGTCATGAAAAGGCAAGTAATGTAAGAAAGAGTGACGTAAATCAAGATAATGGAAAAAGGGGGAATTAATTGTGGAAGTAGTTCGGTAGCAAAGATTTTCAGAGGCATTGAGTTGACTTGCTGAAAAATACTTTTATCCCAGGCACAGCTTAATGTATGAGCTGAAGCTGTTGATCTTATTACTTACCCTTCACAAGCACCTACCATCTAAGAATGTGTGGAATATGATAGATGTGATGAGATCTCTTACAGACATACCCTTTACCCTTTATGGTAGCTCCTAAAATCTGGCCCTCTGGATCCCAGATTCCAAAGGCTGCAGAAGTGTTTATGTCTGTGTGTCAGTGTGCATAGCAGTCTACACAACAGAATTTCTGTTCTTAATAATGCCATGGTCACCTAAACATCAAATGCACCTCAAATCAGTATTTTTGCTTTCACTAAAGATCCCACATATCACCACTCTCAGGAGGCAGAGATCAGAGATAGGAAGGCACATGGAGCATGGTAACTATTCACTATTGTAAGTGAAATCCTTAAAAATGCTGTGCATGCAAGTGCAGCAAATAGGAGTAGAAGATCTGAATAGATCTTCCCTCTACCTCTTTTCCATCTCATTTCAAAGTGCACACTTTAGGTTTAGTTTTTCACACTCTGCTGTCATTCTCACCCATAGGGAGTAAATTCAAATTAACCAACCAATTATCTAGAATTTGTGGTCTTGCAATTTCATACCTTGCCTTGAAACTCTTAAGTTTTTTATTTTTCTACTGGAATAAAAACTTTAAGTTGCCTGTGATTTTTCCCATTTTTCTCTCTGCAAAACAAAATAATGACTTCACTAAGTCACCTCAAGAATTATTCCTGAGAGAAACTCTTGGCTAGAAATAAACCAAAGGCAGAGACCTCAACAAGTTTTTCCTGGCTTCATTAGTGGTTCACCTGTTGAGCTGGGGAAAGCAGTTTGATGTCTGCATAGCACTTTCCAGTAGCTGCTTTGCAGGGACACCAGAAGAGGCCTATTCATCTTGCCTTACTTTGTCCATCCAGCCTAAGTTAGTCATTGATATTCCCTCTACTGGGAATATGAGACCAGACTCACCTCAGTGACAAAAGCTGAATGACCTCAGAGAGAATTACATCTTGGCTGAGAAACCTCAGGCAAGCAGCTTAGCCAATGGCCTCTTTTTAAGAAAACATTACTCTTTTCTTGTTTTTTTTTCTTGGGTTTTTTTTTGTTTTGTTTGTTTGTTGCTTTTTTTTTTTGTTTTTGCTTTTGCCTAGCTCTGTATTATAATTAAAAGCAAATCCCTTACGTGTCAAGAACTATAAACTCTAAAAATAAAAATCATGAAAGACTGTCTCTAACACTCACTGAGAATTTTGTGCTGACAGCAGCCACAGCACTGGGTCAAGAAAATCCCTGATATGCTGTTGTCTCCTGTGATATTTATCAATGCCAGCATAACACTTGTCACTTTATATCAGACTTGCTATATTTCCTCAGCATGAGGTCTTCAGAAGCAGGTGATAATCTCTGCATCCTTTGGGAAAACTTCATCCCTGTATATCATAGAATCAGTCACAGAATGACAGAATGGTTTTGGTTGGAAGGGACCTTAAAGATCATCCAGTTCCAACCCCCCTGCCATGGGTAGGGACACATTTCCAAGAGACCAGGATGCTCCAAGCCTCACCTAAACTGGCCTTGAACACTACCAGGGATGGGACATCCATAAAGTCTCTGGGTAACCTCTGCCAGTGCCTCACCACTTTCTCCCTTGCTGGTGTTTGCAAACAAAAAAAGTAACACCAGAATCTCCCTCTTCAATTTGCAGGATACACCGCGAACTTGCACGATAGATTCAAAAGAAAAACTACTTAATTTTTTTTCTTTTCAACAGATTCAAGAGAAGGTCTGCAGGAAACACCAGAGAATATACTTTTAATTTCAAATGGAAACATTTTACTTGCTCAGTATTTTTACATAAATTACTGCAAGGAAAGGTTAAATTTTAGTATTCACATTTTCTAGGGACATAAGCTGAACACACAAGGATTGTACAGAAGCTATATATTATTATTTTAAGCACATGAGCATTGGTAATATTGACAACATTTTGGAATGTCAGCCAGTTAATGAAATACTTTATATTTTCAGTCATGTCTCTACATGAAGTAATTCACCCGAAGGCAGAAGAAAAACAGGTTTCTAGTGAGTTTTTGAATTCTAATATACTAAAATGTTAAACTGTTTGGATATAAGAATACTTTCCTGAAGAGCCTTCAGCATCTTTAAAAGCCCAATCACCCAGGGCCAGCTATGAGTTATATAACAACCTCTAAAGCTGAAGTTTGTTAGTTACCAGGAAGACTAGGAAAGGCAGTGGCAGTAGGATAGGACAGGCTTATATTAACTGTAAGAAAACAAGGAAAAAACATCTGTCACTGAAAGTAACTAAGAAGCAGAACAACAAAGAAACAAACCATGTCTTTGCAAAGTGCAAACATCCATGAGAAGGAAAAGAGAACACATTTTAAAATAAATAGATAACAAAAATAGGAGCTTCTCAGGGTCCTATGATATATGAAAGGCTGCTGCTGTGAAAGAATTTAAAAAGAAAAAATGTTGGCAACACTTATCACCCAAAAAGTAAAAATTGAAAGTAAAGACAAAACATCTTCAGCATGAAATGCATTTTTCCAGATGAAAATCACAATAAAAAATTGAAAGAAGAAAGAGATTAAGAAAAGAAACACTGGAATGGGTTCAGAAATAATGTCAACCTTATTCTGGTTCTTCAGAGAATTATCCTTGGGCCCCCCTCCGCTCACTCAGCAGCATACCCCTTCTGAAAGGCCTGGATATATCCATACGTGTCTTTGCCATTGAAAGAAGACCTTGTTTTCTGAAAAAGCTGTCAGGTAAGGGCAAAAACAGAGTTCCAGTGAACTCTAAGACAGGGAAGAAAATTTGGAACAATCTCTAGGCTGTATTTACCAGTTAAATGAGCAGCTGCAAACATTAGTCCTGTTGCAAAAACCCCCCAAAGCAACTCTTTATTTGTATTCCCAGCCAAACTTATTAATAGACCTTAAGAAAACAGTAAAAAGTGGAAAATACTGAATTTAAATAATGAATTATCAAAGGAAAGTAATTCAAAATCTCCAGCAGGAATTAGCAGATACACTCCTTCCCAGTGTACATAAATATGACTCAGCATAGAAAGCTGTGTATGAACAACAAAAAACTAAGCAAGGCCTGCACTTCTAATGAAGCTTAAAGGACTACAGGAAAAAACTCCCAACCACATAACTTCATGTTTTCACATTTAAAATGAAGAGAACAAAAGATGGGTTTTAAAAGGAAATCATACTTTCCCTGCGCAACATTGACAACTGTACATTCTTCAATGAAGAATGTACTATTTCAAGGAAATTTAAAGCCAGTTGATACAAACAAGAGTTAAATATGGTTGAATGAAAAACTAAGTACTTAAAATGAAACATTCATTAAAATGGGAACTGAGAAAGCTCAGGAGTCTGTAAGGAAACAGCAAATACACTCTAGCAGACAAGGATGACTACATTAAATACAACTGAATCTGCAGAAAAACATTAAGAAAATATATCCATAACTTGCTTCATGGATAGATGCATAGTGAGTGCTGACTATCTTAGAAAAGACAAAAAAATTCTTCTTTTTTAAATAAAATATTTAATGTTGTACAGGTTTCACTATGTAACTCTGCTAGGGAACTGATCTTCAAATTTAACAGAGGGATTAAAATGTAACCTTTTGTGTCTTATGGGAAGCCTACTACTTCCCATAGGGTTTGACTTTACAAGAACATTTGTAATCCCTGGTGCTTCAGCTGTGACATCTGATGAGCCCCAGAAATATCTGTCAGTGCTGGGCCAACGTCCATGAACAAAGACAGAGTCACTCAGGGACTCGAGTTAATTTGCAGTAAAGTGGAAGCTGTGGTGAGGACAGCTCAGGCAAACAGAAAGGAAACGCTGTGAGATAAGAAAATAATTTGAAAGTTTATCAGGGAGATTTTTAAACCATCCTTTCCATTTTAGATATGCTTTAGGGGCTTTTGACATGAAGTTAAGATATTGTGAAATTTGCAATGAAATTATAAACTTAAAGGCTTTTCTTCAACATTGTAAAAATAAAAGCAGCATATTCTAAATAATATGCAGCAAATAGAGGCACTAAAGCTAAACCTAAGGCAAAGGTCTTGTATGGCCATACAAGTGGGTACTATATTGGCATTTGTGCATTTTCTAAAGGGTAACAAAATTGTATTTATTACATCAAAAGAAAGGCAGAAAATACCAATCTCATTATTTAACCCTGTACATTAACTGCTGAAATAGCCTGGAGCACTCAAGGATTAGTTTTGAACATAACAAATACCATTTGGTGTGCTAGAAGTTGTTGTGTATTGCAGCCACACAACCCCGTTAAACATCTCCACTAACACAGAAATCTCTGCAACAAAGAGGCAATTTCTTGCTAAGTGAACTCTGGAACTTTTGTTGAAGCAAAACATGTTAGAACTACAAGAAAGGAGAAACAGTTTTGACAGCATCATCTGTCATGCCATCTCTGGCAAAATTCAAGGCCAGATTGGATGGGGCTCTGAGCAACTGCTGCAGTTGAAGATAGAAGATAATGGCTAAAGGTTTGGAGCTAGCTGGCCTTTAAAGGTCCCTTCCAATTGAAATTATTCTATGGTCTGGCTAACCTCTTTTCAATGGGCACTTCATGGACAAGTAAGGGAGGCATGGGCCTGCCATTTCATCAGCTAGAGAAAACTATTTACTGTTCTTCAACATAGTAAAAAAACCTATATGGGTAAGTAAGAGAACAGTAGAGTTGGAGATGCCACTGTAAAAAAGAGGGGGGGGACAAAAAGCAGCCTTTAATATTGCTATTTGAAAGAGTCTCTTGTGTAGGAGAACTCTGGTGCACTATCATCAATGAATGGACATTTGAAATAAAAATTTCTCTAGTTGTGGAACAATGCTTCATCACTTGTGGTGTCAAGTAAAAAAAAGTCTCAAATACAAGGGGAAAAATATACTATCAGAATGTTGAGTTTTGTCATTTGTATTTCTCATTCTTTCTCAATTTTCCTAACTTAAAAAAAATGGACCAAGCTTCTCAACAAAATTCACTCCCTGAACTTCAACGGACAATCTATGAAACATACCTCTAAACTTTTTTTTTTGCTTTTATTCATCTTTATAGTGGTGGTGTTTTCTGCCTGAGGACAAGGAGAGGATTTTTCACCCCCCTGGTGAGTAGGAGAGTACTCAGAGCAAGTATCACTGCGTGCTTGTCCTGGTCTTTCTCCTCGCTCTAAGCTGCTGGCCACTGTTGGAAATTGGATCCTCAGCAAATGTGCTTTGGTCAGATCCAGCTTGGCCATTCCAAGATTATGTTCTGCTCTTTAATGCACATGCATGAAATGTAACTCTAATATCTTGCATTCTTTGGCAATTGGATACAGTGGCTTCCAGATGAAAGCCAACTGCTGTAATGCAACTTTATCCAAGTAATTAAGCTATATTCCTTAACAGCTGGGGAAAGGCAGCTATAATATGGCTAGTCACATTTCAGAGTATAGAGGTAACCAAGGCAAAGATGAATAAGTACAATTATTTTCTTTTTCTTCCGTATTTTTTATCTACCTAATTCCCACAGCAGCTGGAAAGGTTAAATGTCTGCGTCAGGAATCTATGTGACTGTTGTACCAAAAGAGGAGACAAGTGTTAGTACTCTGAGGCCAGAACAAGGAATAAAAGAGGGGTGAGTGCTGAAAAATATCCATCATTTCAGACACCTTCAGAAGTTACTCCTGGATTTTTCATCTGATATTTTCAAAAAAGTGAATCTCAGCATTTGCAGCTCAGGCAAATGTGTAAGACAAGGGGTAGTTTTTCATAAAATCTGGGGCTGCTCATAAAAGTTAGGTGTATTCTAACGTACTATGAAGCCTCCCAGAATTAGGAGCAAAAGAATAAAAAAGGTAAATTTAGTTATCAGAGCTTCCAGGAGCTGCTTAGGTGCAGTTCTTCAAAAATTCCTTTAGCTATTGCCTGCAGAGACAGACACTGCCTCTCACAGTGTCTCTCCCTCTCACACTCTTCCTGTATCTAAAGCTCAGCTCCTCACCTCACAACAGGCACCGAGCAGCAGCTCACTCGCAAACAGATAAAGCACAAATTCTTTCACTGTAAGAACTTTTTAACCTCTGCAGTGCCAGCTGCTCTAATCAAACTGTAATCAATGAGCTGTTAAGAGAGCTGGTTAATCGGCTCACTTGAAAGATTGAAAGCACATGAAACTTCCAACTGGTTTAACATTTTTCCAGGGACTGTTGTAAGGCAATAGCTGCAGAGGTACTGCAATGCAGCACAGCTCAGCTTGCAGACCACTGACACAGAATATTTTTCAAAAATCTTAAGGCTACACTTCACCTTTTCACACTGCCATGGGGGAAGGAAACATGAGCTTTTGAGACTAAAATGTGCAATAAAGCTTTTTAGCAGCTTTATTAGGAGACAAGAACTCTGTTTGTCCCCACTCCCAAGCTGTGTCTTTCAGGGCAAATTGTCACTATTTCAACCAAAGTTCCCTTTTCTTTAAAAATATATTGTAGCTTAAGTGAAAAAATGTTGTTTCCTTTTTCTTAATTCCTTACATACTGCGCTGTACTTGCAACTTTTGCTGTTAAACAGCAAAATATGTCCTGATAAAAAACCTGGAAGTGTAAAATGTGTTTCCCTGTGTGGTATATATTCCATTTTAATTTCCACTTAATTGTTTAGTGGGGACACACTGATCCATCCTAAGATTATTTTCCAGGCTCAGGTTTTTATTTTGCATTTACTTCAAATTTGCGCAATATTTTAAAAGAGATATCAGAGTTGTTAAGCTGTTAAGGAAAGTCAAAATGCTTCTGATTATTAAGAAATTGGAGTACAAAGCTAAATATAAGTGATTGGTTTGTCTTCTAATTTTGTTCTAAATAGCTTTTGGTCCCTAAATGATCTTTAATCTCATATCCACCCATGCAGAAGATGTGAGTTTCACAAGAATATGAAAGGTTACCTTTTTGAAGCCTGTGGGAACTAGCTAGTGTAGACTGAATACATCAACAAACCTCCATATAGACTACATCCACAATGATTATTAAGAGATCATGATGCTTAACATTCATTCTCCCCCATTTACACAATAAATGTGTACATAACATACAGTACACAGGTTATTTTCAGTTTTTTAAATAAAATAAGGAATCACTAAAAAAGCCCTGTTGGCTGCTGTTCCTAAATATGTACTTCTACTGCTGAGCTCTGATTTTTTCAACTTTTGTGATTTGTTTTCCTCTTGCTCTTAACAATCTATCCCTAATTTTGCTCACAGAATTTAAGATTTGTTTGGATTTTTATAATGCTTTGCCTCTTCTGTTTCTCAGAGAGAAGAGGGAAATAAAGGTGGTGAGTGTAAATGAGGAAAAAAGGGACTGAAGAGCAAAACTGAGAAATTGGTTCTCCATTTATACTATTCCTTTTATTTCCATACAACAACTTTGCATGAAATCACTGTTTGTCTCTTCTATTCTCCCTTTACTCACAGTATCTGAGCTCTTTTACAGCATTTTCACCCAGACCACTTCCATCTGAGGGATGAGCAGTGTGGTTCAGCTGAGCACCATCACCAACCACAGATCTGACAGCATTCAAAAAAATGTTGTGATGCTATTCTCTTTTGTCTGAGCTCATCTCTGCATTTGTGCATTCCAAACAGGATGACAAAAAAAAGCACCACAATATTGATGGGAAAAGCTATTTAAATTGATGGCGAGCACTAGAGTCTGTGTTTGGCTTTTTTTTTTTTTTGGTAGGAGTTGCCATTCTTATGAGATTTTTTTGCCAAGTCTCTACACATAAACATGAAGGAAGTTCGTATGAGGCTTCAAATGGCACTCTGTTTGAAACAAGGAAAGAGATATTTAAAGATATTTAAACTTTGAAAGCTGTTTCTATAATATTTACCTTATTTTCTTCCCACAGCATAGCATATTATTTATTTTTTGAGAAAATACCAATAATCATACTGGAAGCTTTCCTTCACTGCATAATATAAGCTTTTTCTACTCATAATTTTAATTGCTAATCATCAGCTTGCTTACAGTATTGACTGGTACTTAGATCATCATCACTCAATACCTGAAATATCAATAGCTAAAGGGTTTGTTGAATGTTGGCCTTTTTTTTTTTTGCAACAACATCTATTGGCTTAATAATCAAAGACATTTTAAAAAAGTACTGATTAACATTTGGAGTGACTATTCTTAGATCTCCCTAGAAAAACCTGAAGTTGTAGTAACAACTCAGAACTTCTAGTGTGAAAATGGAAGAAGCTACCAGCCAACTTAGCTTACGCACTTTACTAGATTTGGAAGGATTTAAAAGTGAGAAGCCCCTGAGGGAAGGACAGCTGTACAGTTTTAAGACTATTTTATGACTATATTCCAATATATGCAACAAGATAAGATATAGTAAATAAGAAGTCAGGTATAAATTTCAAATAAAGGACAAAAAGAGTTCTGCAATAACTTTAGAATAAAATAAGTATTTAGTATCATATAGAGTGTGTTTGTCATTCTGTGTAGCCTATAAATCTTTATATAACCTTTTGTGAAGGTTATGTAACTCTTTAGAAGGTTTCTCATCTTTCTTTGTTGTGAGGGAATTCTCAGGAAACAAATGTTTCATTTTACATTTGACTTATGCAGTTTGCATTAACCAGAATCTCAGATTAAAATGAAATATTTCAGCTGTAACATAACACATGCTGGACAACTATAGACAAAACCCTCATTACCTTTAAAGATTTAATCATTTACTATAAAACAACAAACTTTTGGGCCCTGTTCCTCACAAGCTTCACTCTCAGTGGTGTATTTTGAGCTATTTGGCTTAAACAGAAAACTGGCTTTGCTTCACTGAGAAGCGATGCAGTTGGGACTAGTCTGCACTCAACAGGGGCTTTGGTGAATGGAGCAATGACACAGAATAAATAGAATACATGGAATAAATATCCAGAATAATACCTGATGGATTTCACAGTATCACCTGAATTGTATGTTCACCAAAACTGAATTTGATACAGGACTGAGGTGCGAAAATGCAGGGTACAAATATGCCAACTAGAAGTTCAATCCTAATAGGAAAAAGCTGTCAAGCAATGTAATTTTTGTGTGTTAACAATGGCATGGAAGAACTGTGACACTCCAGTGATTGCTACAAGTACCCAGACACCATGGTGATAATTGCACTGCAAAATCACCAGACAGGAAACAAGATTGCTGGAACTAATAGGAACATGGTTTCATTCAGAGCCCAGTGAGGATCTCTATCTGTAATGGAATTGCTTTTCAGTACTTCTTTGAAATAATGCTGATTATTACTCATGCATTTTTATATTAATATGTTCCATTTATTTAACTGAAGATAGACACCCTCAATTTCATTTGCCCTCATCTGCCCATTTCTTACTATGGCCCAATTTATTCTGTTTGGTGACTCAAGCACAGATAAAGTAATAAATGGATGCTTGATTCCAGATTTGAAGCACCACTGTACATTTGACTAAAATAGAAGCTCTTTTTTCTACTTGATTGCTATCATCAGGATCCAAAGAAATTAAAGAAAGTATCATATTGGATAAATTCTGGAAGTACTTATTCCCTTCCCTAAAAAAACCTGACTGACTGAGCATGTTATTAGAGCTGTTGTTTCACCTATGAGACTTGCATATCTCCTAGGCTGGGCACAATCAGGCAGAATCAATTTGTGAATTGAGCAAGAACTGCTTCCTGAAAAATGATAACCTGGTGCCAGCAAATCTTCACAGTCACTTGTACTTGCTGAATTAATCTGGCAAAGACTTTAAAGTAATAACTACTGAAGAGAAAAACAACCTTGAGTTCCAATCAGAAGGTGATATTTCTCTCACAAATTCCTTGAGAACCTCAGATAGTCATCTGGGGCACTGATCATGGACAACAAGGAGTCTTGTCCTTTAATTCTGGACTCCAATCAGTGCCTACTTCTGCCCACTGAAACTAGCTTAACTTCTAGAAAGCTAAATATTTGACAGCAAAATTTGAATGAGATGAATCCCACCTTAAATGTCTTGTATTTTGCTGAATTTCCTGCTGATGCTTTTATTTAGAAAGCTGTCATTTTCTCTAATAAGTAGTTGTTATCCAGGCCTAATTGCCCTGAAGGTACAAGGATGCTGTCATCCAAAAGTAATAACAGAAGCTCTACACATCCTGCAGGAAGCATTTATCCTTGTCTAATTCTAATCTGACTGTTTGAAGCAATGTCAGCTCTTCCTGGCATTTCTGGTCTCTCTTAACCTATCTTTTGCACTACCTATTTCCAGGAAGAGACTAGAAAAGAACATAAAATGAGCACTAATGAAAATAAAATGAATAACTAAGTGTTGATTACTGTGTTGTTATTATATGCACACTTAAAGAGTGCTCTGTGACAAAAATACAGCCATCTCCTTGGCACAGAATTGCCACTTTGTTTTTCATTCCAGATGACTGCCGATAATAGCTGGGAAACTCGCTACCTACAGCAGCCTCACCCTGTTAAACGAGTGGCTCCAGAGCACTCCTCTTTTGCCATGTGCCTTGCAGGTGGTTGTTTCACTTACCCTCTGGCTGGTATTGTGCTATGATGGTTACCGTCTGCCCCGCTCCTTTGAGCGCAGCCGCAGCCTGCTCGTGGGTAGCACCGCGGAGATCAATGCCGTTCACCTGCACAGGGAACCGAGACAACAACGGCTATGAGCAGCTTGACATCAGACAGGGAGAGAGAAGGGGCGTTCTGAATATCCAATGGATGTAAAGGTCAGATGGATGCCCAGGTGCAGAAGCAAAATACAAAATCAAAAAGGCTGAGAGAAACTTCCTATGACCAGCAAAGAGGACACACACCAGTACCACTCATCCCATAGTTTGACTGTGCTTATCCATGCAGATTCTCTGACCACTATTTTTGGATGTTTCCTGCTCTACTGAGTTTACATTTCTGGTTATCTCTTCATCAAGCAATATCACTTAATATGTGTAGTTCAAAGATAAATCTTCAGTGATGCTTGAAGGTCACTGAAGAATACTGCAAGCAAAGAAGCTGCTCCTTCAGTCAAACTCTGCAGGCCCAGTCAGTAGCATCAGGAAACCCAGAGATACACAGAGCACGTCTAACAAAAGCTGCTGGCTGCAGAACTTTTAGAGCAAAAACCCCATCTACTGTTTTCTGTTCATGCAACCCCTCTGAATATTTCCTGGAAATATCCTGTGTCTTGCGAACGGCAGCAAGGGAGTTGCTATAAGGCACAGCTTCCTCAACTCTGGCTGTCCAACATCCACACATTTTTCCATATGGTTTCTTTTTCTCAACCATTTTTGGCTGCACAAGAAATAGAAGAGGAACAGAGTAGAACAAAGTAGGAAATCCATCCCTTAAACTCAGGGGCAGTTTCAGAACTCTCTGGATTTCTTTTTGTGATACATATTTTGTCAGCAGCATCCTAAAGAAGAGACAGAATTCACATACAGATTTATTAACTGATCCAGTAACTTGAATCCTGCTTTCCAGTGGGAGCATTACTGTCTAGCTGTACTGAAGTATGTGAGAATTCTTTTATTTACATATTTAGGTTTGCATGTATGTATTTGTTTATCTTATGTATTTATCTGCCTTTCCTCTAACTTCTAATAACTTCTCTAACTTCCTCTAACTTCTAACTTGATAATATTTTAATGAAGAACATGAAAATTTTGATATCTAACAACTCAGCAGGACAGAAATCCAATTCTGATTATTGAGGAAAAGAAAAAGAAAGGAAATAAAAGGCAGGGAGAGAGGAATGAGAATCATGCCATACGAAGCAAATATGCCAAAACACTAGACCCAAATCCTCAGCTAGAGCAAATATTTGTGTTTATGTTTACCAAGTATCATTGCAGGATGGCTAAGCACATATTAAAAAGAAAGGTTTTTAAAATTTAAACAACTTTTTAAGGATTACAAACATAAATTTGATTCCATAGAACTTTTTAAGTAACAGCTATTGAGTCTGTTATGAATATATTTATTTGGTTCGATAACATTTAGAAACTGGCCCATCTTAACTTGCTGTCTTTAATCAAATTTTAGAGATTATGCTGTTTTGAGAACACAATTATTATTTACTATGGACTCACAGAGTCACAGAATAGTTTGGGTTGGAAGGGAACTTCAAAACACCTCTGCAATGAACAGGGACATCTTCAACTAGACCGTGTGGCACAGAGTCCTGTCCATCCTGACCTTGAATGTTTCCAGGGATGGACCTCCCACCACCTCTCTGGGTAATCTGTGCCAGTGTCTCACCACTGGCATCATAAAAAATTTCTTCCTTAGTTGCATGACAAAATTTAGTCCTTACTAGTATGTAAACAACATTTAGATTATTACTATTAGAAAAACTAATTTGTGATAGCATTTATTTAAAGCCCAGGAGATACCACAGCTTCTGATCCAGAAGAATGCATGATGCTGTAGAACTGATGACTGTACACAGAAATTATGAGCATGGGGCAAATATAACATGATAAAAGTCATAATTTAATACAGGAGCCCTCAGCTGTCCCATCTCCCTGGGATGTTATAATGGCTGGTAGAAGCTTTCAAAAAAATGAGCCAAAGGTTCAAAAGCTTTCATTAAAGTTGTGCACTGAAACCTCTGGGAAACACTCACTGAAACTCAGTATAGCAATATATGACCCTAGAGAGCAATAATTAAGTGCATTCCAAAAGAACAAAAGGAGAGAAGCAGAACTTTCAGTGCCATAAAAATCTACCATATTTTAATCTGCAACAGCGAAAATACCTAAAGAGGAAGATGATGTCAACTAGGACTTTGCAACACCTGTTGAGAATACCAGCTTCCTGTAAGGAATAAAAATTAGGGTACTGCTGTAGAAAAAGAGGTGCTGTTACCTACCTTTCCTGAGTCCTGGTGTTATGACACTTGATGCTGCATTGCATTGAGCACAGATGTGCCAGCACTACAATTACTCAATAACTAAGCACAAAACTGAGTTTTGCGAAGAGTGAGCAGAATTCCTAAATTTAAGAACTGTGCCTATATCATGGCATAAAGGAAACATCAGCCTTGATTCTGTGTCTGAAGAAGACAACTCTGAAGCCAAGTAACCTTCCCTTTAAGAGAGAGCTTTGTTTTTATCTGTGTGCTTTTCCCTTTCAAAGTCCTTGATAGAGAGCCCCACAAAAGCACAGGATGATCTGAAGAAAACCTTAAAGGAACGATTCTGAATTCCTGAGTTGCTGAGCTGGGGAGATGGATATGGATTATGTCACCTGGTCAGCATTAGAAGGTCCCAAGGAAAAAAAAATAAAAAATTGCTCAGGCTTAAGCTGAAAGACTATGGGAGGACACAAGCCTTTCTTAAGCAATATAGGAAAACATTGTAGGGGTCTGTGAAGTTGCGTTAATAGTACAGAAGATTTAAACATCACTAAAAATCCCAATAATCTCTCTATAGATAAAAGGAGAGAATGGATGAAAGAATAAGGAAATCATATGCTTATTCTCCTCCTCTGAGAGACAATAGTTCTATGTCTGTGTGAACTAATAAGGACAATCCTAATAACACATAAAGACTGTGAATATAGGACAGGACTTTCACTTAGGTTGTTATACAAATATTTTTCACTTCTCCACAGAAAAACAAGAAGCCAGCTGAAACTAACATTTCAGCTGAAATGGCAGCTGACTACTTTTTGCCCTTTGCACCCTTGATCTAAAAGAAATTATTGGCTAAGGTACAAACACAACACATTGCAGTGAATGAATCTTCCTGAAATTAATTTCACTTTTATGTTAGGATATAGCTGGGGATAGACACTTGAGGAAGACTTAGAGGCCTGAGTGGCTGAAATCAAAAGAGCAAGGAAAAGAAATGTCAGAGAGAAAATAACACATAAATTCTATCTTCTGCAATTTTTATCTAGATCATAATCAAGCTAAGCAAACCAGATTAAGCAATATTTAACAGGGAAATGACCTGACCACATTTAGGTTGCCAAAACAGTGATCTCCCTCTTGGAGACACACAGCTGCAGAAAAAAAAAAATCAATATAAAAAATAACCATTGATAAATAGGGAGGGAGAGTTCTGTTTGCATGTTATTTTATTCACCAACAGTGACAGAATCTCACTGTAGGATAATAGGTATTACATTTAGAAATTTAATCTAGTCTGACTTTGTAAAGGAAAAGAAGAGTAGATGCTAACTTGATTTCTGGGTATAATTTCCCCCTATTTAAAAGCAAATATAATCAGCTCCCAAACCATTTAGTAGAAAGCCAGCATATTCATGTAGCAACATTAAATCTTTATGAAAGGCACCATTAGTTTATACATTTTAATCAAATTTTTACCATCAGACCAAAATGAAGAAGAATTTGGACAGAATAAAATAAATAATACCCTGTCTTGTCTCTTTCTCCAAAGCAATCTTAATTTAATGTCTCATAATAATTGTGTGCAGTAACATTTTTCCCTGATATGATTTCATTGCAAATTGTTAAATCTGATTGAAACTACTGCTATTAATTAATTTAACATAATTTATGTGAAGAATAATCAGTAAAAGAAAATTTTAAAAAATCAGAAAAAGGTGCAAATGTGCACAGGAAAATTTAATAAATATCAAAGGTGTGGTTTTTTTTTTTCTTCTATAATAAATGGGCTTGCTTCCTTTAGAATGTATTATACAATAAGCAAAGTAGCTGTTCTGAGCTTGACTGCACAGCCCTGATGTCCTGGCCCAGAATGAACTTGACTGCACAATTTCTGATGCCTAACTCGAAAATGAATTTGACATAATGGAAATAAGAAGAGCCTGCAGCTTCTACTGAAGTCTGTCTTTTCTGTGTTTCGAGCTGGCAAAAAGCAGTTCGAAAGCTTACAAACAAAGAGGAGTGCTGCAATAGAAGATTAGAGTTGAAAACTCTAGAGTCAAAACTAAATTGAAATGGAGAAAAAGATGCAACAATAGCTCACAGTAATTACTGCGCCTTTGCTTTTGACTGTAAAGCATGATCTTCTTCATTTAATACTGAATCATAATTGAAATGGAAGATCAGATTTACTTTTGGCACAGACTGAGCTCTGCTAAAATTGGAAGAGTTATATTCCCTCTAAAATATTTGAGTGGCCCATATTAATAGAAATTTGATCGTATTCTGAACAGACTTGTTGCAGTTTGGTTGGCTCCTAGAAACTGAACATGATTTTTATGTAGGTCATTCAAACAGAAGTTAGCAGAATAATCTGGTTCTGGTTTATTTTGCCATTTCTTTCTTTAGGCTACCTTATTTTGTGTTCACACTGTAGTTAAATGAATACTTGGAACCAAATACCTTGTTGGATTGGAAAAGAAAGAAAAAACATATAATTTTCCTGAGGAGGAAACATAAAGGGTTTATTTCCTCTACTTCGTCACTGACATAGTGCATGCTTTTATACACTAAATTAAAAGGTGAAGGAAAGGCATTCTTTTACCACAAAACAAACAATAGAGCAGAGTTTTCAAATTCTGTCTAAATTCTTCTATTTGTTGAAATCATAAAATAAGAGCTTTTGGTGCCTGAAAAAGCAAGCAGAAGTCTGAATAATGACAACTGCTTACAGCCAGAATTCACATTGTTTGCATTAAGAGAAGACACAAAAAACCCCTATTTTCTGCTTTAATTCTGCACATGATCAAGTATTGTCAAGCACATCATCAAGACATGAGAGGAAAGATGGGCCATGCTCTCCAGCAGTCCTGTTTAGTCACTGGGAATGTAAAACAATGAACATTGGAGAAAACCCATTAGGGATGATCTGCAGTGAACATGTCTGAGGAGAACCTTCCTCACAAGCAGGTGGAAAAACCACTCTACACAATGGCCCCCACACCTCTTGGAAACCGATAGAATCCACCAAAAAGCACAATTCTAAGAAACCAGGACATGCTGCCAAAGTACAGCCTTTCAGCAGCTTTTTGTAAGGCAAAGAAGGCTGCACATCCAGCCTGAGGCCAAGGCTCTGCTGGAAGAGCTGGGGAAGTAAAAGGGGTTCAGCACCATGGACACCCTGGGACATGGCTGGGGGGTGGCACCCAGCAGGGGAAAAGTTGCTATGGGACAGCCTGTGCCTTGTTACCGACAGGAAGGGAGAGGAAAGGGAGGAAAGAGAGGAAGGGGAGGAAGGGGAGGAAGGGGAGGAAGTGGTGGAAGGAAGGAAGGAAGTGGCGGAAGGAAGGAAGGAAGTGGCGGAAGGAAGGAAGTGGCGGAAGGAAGGAAGTGGCGGAAGGAAGGAAGGAAGGAAGGAAGGAAGGAAGGAAGGAAGGAAGGAAGGAAGGAAGTGGCGGAAGGAAGGAAGGAAGGAAGGAAGTGGCGGAAGGAAGTGGCGGAAGGAAGTGGCGGAAGGAAGGAAGGAAGGAAGGAAGGAAGGAAGGGAAGGAAGGAAGGAAGTGGCGGAAGGAAGTGCGGAAGGAAGTGGCGGAAGGAAGTGGCGAAGGAAGGAAGGAAGGAAGGAAGGAAGTGGCGGAAGGAAGGAAGGAAGGGCGGAAGGAAGGAAGGAAGGAAGGAAGGAAGGAAGGAAGGAAGGAAGGAAGGAAGGAAGGAAGGAAGGAAGGAAGGAAGGAAGGAAGGAAGGAAGGAAGGAAGGAAGGAAGGAAGGAAGGAAGGAAGGAAGGAAGGAAGGAAGGAAGGAAGGAAGGAAGGAAGGAAGGAAGGAAGTGGCGAAGGAAGGAAGGAAGGAAGGAAGGAAGGAAGGAAGGAAGGAAGGAAGGAAGTGGCGGAAGGAAGGAAGGAAGGAAGGAAGGAAGGAAGGAAGGAAGGAAGGAAGGAAGGAAGGAAGGAAGGAAGGAAGGAAGGAAGGAAGGAAGGAAGGAAGGAAGGAAGTGGCGGAAGGAAGGAAGGAAGGAAGGAAGGAAGGAAGGAAGGAAGGAAGGAAGGAAGGAAGGAAGGAAGGAAGGAAGGAAGTGAAGGAAGGAAGGGAAGGGCGAAGGAAGGAAGGAAGCGAAGGAAGGAAGTGGCGGAAGGAAGGAAGGAAGGAAGTGGGAAGGAAGGAAGGAAGGAAGTGGCGGAAGGAAGGAAGGAAGGAAGTGGCGGAAGGAAGGAAGTAAGGAAGGAAGGAAGGAAGGAAGGAAGGAAGGAAGGAAGTGGCAGGAAGGAAGGAAGGAAGGAAGGAAGGAAGGAAGGAAGGAAGGAAGGAAGGAAGGAAGGAAGGAAGGAAGGAAGGAAGGAAGGAAGGAAGGAAGGAAGGAAGGAAGGAAGGAAGGAAGGAAGGAAGGAAGGAAGGAAGGAAGGAAGGAAGGAAGGAAGGAAGGAAGGAAGGAAGGAAGGAAGGAAGGAAGGAAGGAAGGAAGTGGCGGAAGGAAGGAAGGAAGGAAGGAAGGAAGGAAGTGGCGGAAGGAAGGAAGGAAGGAAGCGAAGGAAGGAAGCGAAGGAAGTGGCGGAAGGAAGTGGAAGGAAGGAAGTGGCGAAGGAAGGAAGGAAGGAAGGAAGGCGGAAGGAAGTGGCGGAAGGAAGGGCGGAAGGAAGTGGCGGAAGGAAGTGAAGCGGAAGGAAGGAAGTGGCGAAGGAAGTGGCGGAAGGAAGTGAAGTGGCGGAAGGGAAGTGGAAGGAAGTGGCGGAAGGAAGGAAGGAAGTGGCGGAAGGAAGGAAGGAAGGAAGGAAGGAAGGAAGGAAGTGGCGGAAGGAAGTGGCGGAAGGAAGGAAGGAAGGAAGGAAGGAAGGAAGGAAGGAAGGAAGGAAGGAAGGAAGGAAGGAAGGAAGGAAGGAAGGAAGGAAGGAAGGAAGGAAGGAAGGAAGGAAGGAAGGAAGGAAGGAAGGAAGGAAGGAAGGAAGGAAGGAAGGAAGGAAGGAAGGAAGGAAGGAAGGAAGGAAGGAAGGAAGGAAGGAAGGAAGGAAGGAAGGAAGGAAGGAAGGAAGGAAGGAAGGAAGGAAGGAAGGAAGGAAGGAAGGAAGGAAGGAAGTCTTCACTCTCCAGCTTCTGCTGTATTTTCAGGATAGATTTATTGCTTTTCTCCCAATTTCTCAATTCTGATCTGTTCTGAGCCTACACTTTCTATTGTTTAGTTAGAGCTGCACAGAGAAGCACAGTGGTTTTCTCATCCTGAACTCTGCTGAAAACACAGGATCATGTCCCATCTGCTCTTCTCCATGCCCAGCACCCTCCTTCTCTGTTTTTATGGGCCAGCAATTTCAGTGACCTTTTCAGTTTTCCTTGTCTGGCTACCTTAGAATTACAATTTTTGCCTCTGGTAAGCTGGTCTTTATGCTCTGAGGAGCTGGGCATTCTAGAGGCAAATTCTTCTCTCTCTGGAAAACAAGAACCACTGTGGGGGTATGAGCTGTATCATGCCTTTTTCCGCCAGGAACTTTAATGAGGCAGCTAAGCCAAAAGAAAGGGATATCAAAACATATTTGGAGCAGAAAAAAAAAATGTTCTTGAAGAGGTGTCTTGCACACACTGCCTTTTACAGTAGGAACCATCAAGATTTATGACTCACCAGACCACATGAATCATTCCAAACAGCACCTGTTAAGCCTAGAACCATAGGCAAAGACTTATGCTTTAATCCAAACTGTACAGAAATTTCAGTACAAGAGCTGTTTCCCATGTGATTGTAGCTTTTATGAATGATGCCACATTTGCAGACTTTGAGACTGAAATAATTTCACTGAATGATATCTTAAGAGCCATTTCCCCTCAATTCATCAGAATTCCTCAAAACTAGTTTAATGAATAAAACTAGTTAAAGAAGTAAATGACACCTTGTGCAAAGGATGCATGGACTTACTGGAGCCTTAACCGACATGACAATTATTTTATTCCGATCACTAAATAGCTACCAGGTTGTTCAAGTACCCACCTGAACTGGAGGTGATTCAGCAACTGCAAGGTGATCAATGGAATTTTGTCATATTACTAAATGGTAACGTCAAGATGCACTTTTTGCATATTGAGTCAACTGGTATTACTTGTGAAAAATACCTGTTGGAGTACTATACTAGCTAATAACATAAGCCAGTGTCCATCAGCTGATTTAAAAATAAAGATAACTAACATTTTTCATCCATTTTATCCATGAAACATCCATCAAATACAATTGTTAGTAAGAGTATTCATTATTGTTAAAATGGAGAGCTCATAATTAGCTCTTAAATTCAAATCTAGTTGCTACTTTTTAATTTTTTCTCCTTCTGTGTGGTCGCTCAAAACCCCTTATGCTCCTGCCACCACCTAGTTTCATGGATCTCACTACAGTGTCATCTTTTCAAGCATTCCTTCTCCTTTGCAGTTCCTGCTCTCTTTCTACTCTGAACTGGTAAAATATCAAACTGTCCCTCCTCCCTCCTACAGCTTTTATTCACACACAACTGTTACTTCCATTCACTTTCCTGCCTTTCTGAAATATCCCTCTTTCTCTCTAATTCTGTTTTCAGCATTTGTATTTTCTTGTCTCCTGCTCTCATCCTTAGTCATTTAGACATGCCCCTTTTAGTAGCATTTATTCCATATACCTTGGTGCCCATATACATCTAAAAGGTGTTTTTTCCGTATTCAGTAACTGTTTCCTAAATTAACTCTCACATTTGCAAGCATAAGTGAATGGATATAACTAAGCCAGAGTTGTTCAGTTTTACTCATAATGCCACAGGGGTTTTGCTTCACATTTGAATTTCAAAGGATAGTATAAGCAGAAATAATGATTGAAACTCTCTTGCTTTTGAAATGAGGTAAAGGTTTCCATTTTAACAAGTTCCTTATACCTCAAAGATGATAAGAACTTAATTTCAGCTGAAGCCAACAAAAAATAGGTACTCAGGAACTGAAATAAAAAGGCAAAACAATTTTAGAGGCTGCCTAGAGACAGAAGCGACCCTGAGCACTGAGTTAGAGATTAATTCAAAAATTGAAATCCTTGCCTTGAGGTGTTTGATCAATCCTTGCTTGATAGGTGTTTTCACATTTCCACATCCAGAGAATGGCTCTGAGGCTGTGAGAGGTGAGATGGCCATTGGCTTGTGCCATGGCAAATCCATACTGAACTCAACCAAGCGACCATGAGGCAATGTATCAATGGCTGAAGGGTAGACTGTCTTTACTGGAATGATGTAAGTAAATGTTCAGTGCTCACATTTCATATTAAAACTCCCTGAATCACAACATCCATAATTTATTTGTGGTTCTACAGATGAAGATTATGACACAGACACTTTGAATAGACAAAGTTCCATACTCTCATATAAACCATGTTTTTTATAACCAGTGGAAAGGAAATGGCTCTTGTATTCTCTGAGTGATTTTCTTTTTGTTCCCATTTTGGTGGCTTGCTTGTTCAGATTCAGGGTATATCTAACTTGGTTTTTCAAAAAGATCTCAGAAAATTCCTCACACAAACTGTTGCAGATATCCCTTCAATACCCTATTTAATGGATGGACAATTTCTATTACTTTGCAGCTTGTGTCATATGATAATTTTTTTAATCACTCTGAAACTGGCTGAGCAGAATGATTCCTGGAGACTAGTTAGTTTGAGCACAAGGCAAAGGTCCAGCCTGGGGCAAAGCTCTGTATGAATAAAGCTCAGGGATTTTAGCCATTGTGTCCAGCCGTAGCAGCTTGGCTTTCACTTTTTCACTGCCAGCCTGGCAGTGCAGCAACACTGAGGGGTGAAAATGCATTACAAATCTTCAGTGTATCAGATGTGATATAATTCTGCTTGACAGTGTTACACCAAAATTTGCCAAGTTAGAATGTTAGAAGTGAATGTGCACTCCTCCTTAAACTATAAGGAGCTGAAGAGCAAGCAGTCTGGCATGGGACCATTTTTACTCACTGAGACAATAGTAAAATGAAGATTTTAGAGGCAACTGATGATTTAATCACAACAGAAATATAGAGCCTCTAGTCTAGGCCAATTTACTAGCTGTATATGACACAGAACTGACAGGTCTGATAGTTAACACCCTTGGGGGAAAAAAAGATATACCTTATTCAAGGGAATTGTTGGTATAATTTATTAGCTTCTGATCATGTGCTTGAAATGTGAGAGTTAAATTAAGAAGTTACTGCATCAAGACAATTCACTGTACATTACAGACTGCAGAAAGATGTGGGTGAGGAGTTGTGGTGATGAGACAGAAATCCAGCTGGAAGACAAATACCTAAATTAATGAGACGAAATTATGCAGCAGTGTATGCAGCATTCCTGAATATGCTGCTGGTAATTTTTTTCCCCTGGAATCTCTATTAAGGTTGTATTTTTGAGTAATCTATTTTATTTTGAAGTCCCAAAGTGGCAAGTCTATGAGCTTCTCTGGCAATACAACCACTTGCTCTGATTACAAAATAAATGCCTCATATTTTGAGGCTGGGTATGTCTAAGTTCCACTTCCAGCTGTCAGATTAAATATATTTACCAACAACACTGAAAAACAGTTTGCTACCAGCTCACCTCCCCAAGATTCACTATTTCCAGATGGAAGTGTTAACATGGACACGGTTCATACTACATTAAAATGAATTTTTACTATCAAGGGGGATGCTAGGGTTTTTCTTCCATGAGTTCTAAACTTCACAATCTCATGGAAAAAGAGACTTTGCTCCAGTGTTTGCACCCAGCTTCTCTTCACCAGGTTCCCAGTTGCCTTCTGTACCTTTAAATCTCTCTTCTTGTACAGGGAAGTTGCACGGGTGTCTCAGTTTTGTGAAATGTTTTTGGCTCATCATGATGACAGTGAGTACTGAACATATGTCTGCATGCATTGTGAGGGGTGAAACTGAGTTTATCTGGAAAAGGCAGAGCACTGTGCACCCAGATGATCCCATATAGACATAAACCCACATCCCCAAATCCCAGAATTCCCAGAGTTGTCAGCAATATCCAAACTTATATTAAACAGCTGTTTTGCCCTGGATCTTTCCATTAGATCTCACCCTGACAACATCTTTGCTTTTTTCTGCTTTTCTCTATGTTTTTGGGAGGCATATGACATGCTACTCTATGAAGATGTTGATAGGTAGATTACAGGGGCTGCAAGTTTGCAGTAAAATGACATTTATGACTTCTTTGTGACTAATGCTCTTTCAGGAGGAATATGATATTTGGGAATTTATTCTTGAAAAATTCATCAGGATTAGTACTCCTTCTTCTGCTGTTTTCTAAGTATCTGCAAATAGATTGACTGTTTCTCCCAGAAGTTTTCCGTGGAAATTGGGCAACATATACTCCCAAATATTCCTTCAGCCCATGAATAAAATTATGAATGGCCTGAGTTGAATGGTCCTGAAGTATATGAGAATCAACTTCATCTGTTTACAACATCTAACTCGTCTAAGCTCTAATTTAATTTTGCCTAAACCTAAGTCCACTTCAAAGACTTTTGTGTTTCTTCATAACTGCCCTAATTGGATAATTGTGGATCCATCTCTCTTTAAAGACAGAACAACAAAAAGTCACTAAAGGTTTGAACTCTCACTTTTAAACAATCTTTTTTCAACTCTTTGGGAAATTAATTTCTTGCTTTGTTTTCTATTTTTATCAAACATAACATTTTCTTGATGCCTTTTCTAATTTTTGAAAGTACAGCTCATTTTGCCCTTCTGAATTTCCCCCTGGATTTTACCTAACATTTATAAATTTTTAAGACTTGAGCTGTTATTACCACAGTGACTAATTCAACTTTCACTTTTTCAATGTTGATTATTTGAGTTCCACAACTGCGACTGCACAGCAAACTAGTTTTGAAGTTCATGTTACTTCCTCATTCCCTTTCAGCACAAAATCATAAAAATTGCCTCTACTCTATATGATTACTCAAGGGCAAGTTGTCTTTCTCCTTAGAAATATTTAGTGGATTAATCTGTGTCATTCTCCCATTTTTTGGCTATTCTTCCTTATTAGTGAGAACAAAACCTAGAATTATCTGACTTATACTTATTTTTCTATATTCTCCACCAAAATCAGATTAATGAATGTTTGGTTAGTTTGGATGGGATTTATTTCAGTAAAGGGAAGTTATGCTAAATTCTCTATAATATGTGAAAAGAAATAGAAATTTTTACAGCAAAATGGTCATGTGACCCAGGTAAGATGTGTGCTTTAGGGCAAGGGAAGTTATGGCTACACCTTTCAGTTAGCTACAGAGGGGGCCTGAAGGATTATATACTCTGTGCTTCCCAACATGAGCAAAGCCTGAATTCAGATTAAACCACTGAATATTTCTAGGGAGCTTAATCTACTTGTCCTTCTAGCTGGTGTGATCCCATTAACATATGCCAATGCCTGTGCTCTCAGCTCCTTTCCTCTCTAGAGGTTTTCTTTTTACACATCTGTCACATATATCACCTACAATCAAGTATGGATCCTTTGGATATACTTAGCAACACATTCTTGCTTGATTTTCAAACAAATTCTACTTTAAAAGAGTCCAGTCAGGTGCACTGATTTACCCATTTAAATCACTGCTCTGATTTTATACATATTGATTTTATATGTAAATCAATGCTCTGATTATACACCAAGCAGCGCTCTATGCATTACTACAAAGCAGGTTTGCACAGTTAACATTCTGACTAAGGAGGATTAGTGTTAAAAACATTACAGAAGTCTATAGACAATCACAGAAAAAGGCCCAGAAACTGACAGGCTGTTCTATGCCTGAGGACAGTCCTGCACCACTCACACCACCACGGGGAAGAAAGCATCCTAAGGATATGGTCAGTGCCTCTGCAAACAATTCCTGTAGGGCAAAGGGAATATCTGTTACAGTCCTGACACTATTACACAAAAGGGACAAACTGGTGATCCAAGAAGAAAAGATACCAGGCTCTTTAGAGATGTTTCAAACATTTTCTGAGACAGCTGTGTTTTGGAAAAAAGAAAATCTGAGAAGGAAAACCAAATGGTATTTGCCATTTATCATAGTTTTGTAACTAGGTAACAAAATGCGCTATTTGCCCTGAGCGGTTTTTCTGCTTTTACCAGGAACAAAATAACCATTTTAAATTAGAAAGCTGAAAGTTTCTCCGTAGCAAAAGAAGGGAAGTCAGTCTGAAGGTCAAATATAACCGCAGCAAATATAGACCATAAATATGTGCTGTAAGTAAGCACAGAGTTCTTACATTCTATCCTGCCCTATATGGACATTTTTGGAGTAGAAATTGGAGAAGGCTCTGTTTTTTCAAATTCATATTGTATTTTTGGCTACAGGTGTGAGGGAGAAGGTGGGTAGGAGTTGAGTGGGAGGAACCAAGTACAAAGAAATGTTTAAACTGTTCATAAAGAATAGAAAATGTTTCACCAAAAAACAACAGCAGGACGATTCACAGACACAAGACAAAATCTGATTAAGATAAGATCCCTCTGCAAGGAAGAACCTTGTATAAAGCATCAGAGACAATACTGAAGTGAGATGCTCAAATACTGGTGTTGCAAACTAGGTTTACACAGCGCCATGTACCAGTGACAGAAAACTCCACAGAGTATCTGCACCAGCCCCTTCCCAACCTGTAGTTGTTTAATTCTCAGAAAGCAGCATGGGGAAAAAATAGTGTCTTTCCCCATACAGGTGTACATCTTGGTACTACACCAGATCAACAGGAAAATCACACAGAATGCTTTGGTTAGCTTCATTCACCTGATATAGGTTAGATGAGAGGGGAAATGGAAGTATTACGAGAGTACTTTGCAACGCAGCCTGTTCTTTTTCTACTCTTTCCTGCTGCTGTTGAGCAATCACCCTTCAGAAAAGTTGTTTTGTTCCCTTAAAGTAACCTCTGGATGCATTGCCTGGGAGCAGTCATCTTGCTCCAGAGCAAGAAGTCTACTTTTCCCCTTGATTCTACTTTCAGGCTCCAAGTCACGCTGCATCCAGCCATTGTGAACATAAAGCATTTCTACAGGAGAATGAAATAAAACTGATACTGTCTTTATGGTTCACGACTTTATGTTACTTTTATTTGTGACTAAGGAAACATGATAGCTGAAAAAGCAAACATATATCAAAAGGGCAAACTGACACGAAATGTGAGATGCAGTTTAAGACACCTAAATATAGATATGAATGCATGTGGTTTTTAAGTTTAGAAGTCAATACAGGTACTATAGCTTAGGGAGGAATTCAGCCTGCTCTATACAGCTCACAGTTGGCCACCTGAAAGTCCTCTCACTTCCCTTGACATTAGCGGCAACCAGACACTCAGCAAACATGAAGATGTCTATTTGTAAGTACCTTAATCTGAGGTTTAACCTTGCACAAAGACAGAAAATTCAGTAACTTCCGAAGTTAATATTTAAATGCAAACACTTGCTGTTAACTCCTTATGCCTATTAATTCACCGTAATTCTCCCATTTGTACACAACTTGATGCAGCCTTACAGAAAATGATGAAACTGTTTGAAAAGAAATGTCATCATAGGAATTCAAGGAGCAATATGCAGTAACTATTTCTGTGAAACTGTAAATCTGAATTTTGCTGCTGAACTTGCAGGTGTAAGCTAATTCTCTCTGTTTTAGGTCCTGTATCTATTGAAAGAGCTGCCCACTTGGCACTGAAAATGCTTTGAAGCATTCAGGCTAGAACACCTAAAAGAAAGACTTATGTTTTATCAAGATTTTAATTTGAGATTGTAATGCAAAAAAAAAAAAGTGGCAATTTTTCTTTGAAAAGGAGTGTATTGCTTCTCCTGCCTCCCCAGGACTTTCCCCTAGAAATTGCAATGTATTCACTATGTACATATTTCCAAAAATTATAAGACTGCTTTCTTTTTCTTTTTTTTTTTCTGTCAGGGTGTATGCACAATGGGTGGCCATTTTATGATGTGGCTTATGGAAAAAAATTGTTCTAATGCAGGTGGTTTTGACTAACCAGCACTGGTTTCCCATTGCTGTTTTAATATCCCTTAGCATTAGGAGTGGAGCTTAAAACTTCAAGAACGGCATCAAGGAACATTACATTTTATTTTTATTGAAGACTGCATTCTCCTAACAGATGGAGAACTTGGGGTTAGAACTGAGTTCAAGCAGCATCTAAACCTGGCCCAGACTTCTAAAATGATTTTAAACAAATCATTTAACACACTGGCACCTCATTTCTGTTGCTCTACAATGGAAATGATTTTTCCATTGATATTCTGAACTGTTTCCTTTGGCCTATAAGTATCTGAGATGAAAATTAATCTGAGTGTGCACATGTAGTAAATCAAGCATTAATGTGTATTAGAATTCAAAAAGCTACTTGATAATAGTTACAATATACTTATTTTAAGGAAAATACTACAGGGGAGGATATATTCTAGTACAGTGATGAACTTACATTGGTGATGTGTGTGTTACTTCATTTTAAAGACATTCAGAAATGAGAAAAAAAAATTAGTTGGGTGGTGACTCTAAGGAGTATAATGAATTATAGCCAGAAGAAACCAGAATTTGAAGAAAACACTCTAAGGGAGGAACCCCAGTCTTCTCACAAGCATAACACAAAAATTCATTTTTGGGCTATTTGAAATGTTTTACTGTCCAACACAGAAGATTTTCCATGATTCTTCAATTGACCTTCAAGGTTCAGATAGGATTAATTTGTTTTCTCTGCACAGGAGCATTGGGAATATCAACCTCTTTATGAGATATTTTTCAAGCATTTCCAATTAACTGGAAACAGAAAAAACCTGTTATCTCCTTTTTTCCTGAAGTTTCAGCCAAAGGCAGACCGCTGTCATTACTGATCCTGGGCCGCCACCTGGTGGCTTTTGGGAAAAATAAATTCAAATTTCACTGGTCCATGGGGCCAAGGCTGCGGCATCATCCTTCCCAGCGCTCCCGGAGGGCTGTAGGGTCGCATGCCTCCCTCTCACATCCCGACAGTCAGACGGAAGGAGCGGCAGAGATTATGGGATTTGTCCAAGCCTTGTCGGCTGACTCTGGGATGATGTACACACCCCCAGTGTGTCTCTCCAAGGCAATGCCTATAAAGGAAAAGCCTTGCTGGGTCTCACTAGTGGATTTGCAGTCTATTTTAGGTAGTTTGATAGGTACATTCCCAAAGGTGAGAATACACAGCTCTCAACCAATCAACATTGCCATATTCACAGCACAGGCATGAATTTGGAGAGAGCCCATGATCCTCACTGTCCACCTGGGAGACTGAGGCTTAGGAAAATGAAGCACCCTGCCTATGGTCACACAGAAGGACACCAGCTAAATCGATTAAATTGAATGAATTGAATCATAGAACCGTCTGGGTTGGAAATGGTCACCTTTAAAGGTCACCAAGTCCAACTCCCCTGCAACGAACAGGGACACAGTAAAAGAATTAGAATTCTGAAAGATAATAAATATTAGAGGGATTGGCCAAAAAGCAGGTCACACCACGTTGTAAGGGCAGTAAAATATCCTAACAGAAGAACTCTTGTAGCTTCATTGTAATTCTGTAATACCAATCTTATAAGAAATTAAATTCAGATCTCTAAATCACTTACTGTGCTTCTGTCTGTAAGAAATTTAACCAAGCTTCATCTGATTAGAAATAGCAGCTTTGAGGGGACTATTTGTTCATGCTAATCAAATTTGATATGTTTGGAAAAACAAATGGGAAAAGTATTTCTGTAGGGAAATAGGTGTTTCTGAGGGATGAGACAAGAAGGAACAAACATAGAGAAACAGACATTTTTTCTGCAGTCCTTATAAAACTAAAGGTGTCTGGGACCCTTCACTAGACAATGGTACAAGATTAATGAGCTCTGTGCATGAAACTGTTTTTTTCTGAATATGGCAAAATGGATCCATAATAGTTATTTGTGACTAAATAAATAACAAGGGCCTGACTGGTTGATTGCCTGAGGATATGTACACAGTCTAATTTAGTAATAATTTCCATCCCTGTCTGCTCAATGAACAAATAAACAACTCGTGCATGACAAGTAAATGCTGACGCAACACTAGTAACATTAATTAGAACCTTATGGAAAATGCCACAACAAAACAGAAAAAATAGAGTAAAAATTTTACCGTGGCTGTAACGTACAGTTGTAAATATATCTTGCTTAAAAATAAAATAAAATGGACTTTTAAATTTAATTTGAACTTCTGGATTTCTGAATACAATGTACTGTGAAAGGCTTTGATCTCATTAGTCTTTGTTAGTCAGCCCTATTTTGCTGCATCTAACCTAAGAAAAATAAATTGCATAACTGTCCTGAAGAAACTTCTGTTTCTATTCTTTGGGTTTCTTGTCTGTGCTCTTCCTGACACAGGCCTTTTAGTTCCTTATCTCTTCATAAGGATAACTTTACAAGAATCTACTTGGATTTTCTTGCAATTCTCTAGAAACTTTCTACTTGGACAGGTCTTTAAGGCACTGTTGTGAGGAAAGGGTTAAAAGCAGCAGAGTGCAGAAGAGGCTGTGAGATGCCAAGAGACCTTGCAGGTGGGAATGCTGAGGCCTGGAGAATATCAGTGTGGGAATATACCCCTTAGATTATGCTCACTGCTGTCTGTCCTCTGTCTGTTTTGAGAAGTAGAATTTCTGTTTAGAGATAACGTAGGTGTCTGAGGGACTTGGAGGCACTCTCAGGGACATGCCAGAGCTCCCTGCTTTGGGAGAGAGAAGATCAGAGCCCAGAGATCATAAAAAGCACAGAGATCACAGCATGGTGGCAAGCTCCATGTGCGTGGGCCCTCAATAAGTGGGTGCAAAGAACAGCCCTGCCACCCCTTGGGGTGGGCTGAGCCTGATGGTTCCTGCATTCCCACTCCTGTGTCTCTGCCCAGGTGTTGCTCTGGGATCCTCTGGTTGGCGAGGTAATGAAATAAATTTACTCTCTGCATTTCAGATGTAGTCTTGCGGTGTTCTGCCTGCCTGCCTGTGTGGGCTCCCAAACGCCCTTTACTTGCTCTTGCTCATTTTTTCTTACAGCACTTTTAAGAAAGAGGTCTAGATAAAATACATTGTTGTGACCCTCACAATGTCACGGTACTGCCTCCCTGTGGTGATAACTTGACCAGATTTTCTATGTATCGCAAAAAATTTCCTGCCACCTCTTTACAACTTTTTACAAAACTTTGACAGGTGTAAGGCAAATTCACTTTTCATAGAATAGGCCAAGACAATCCTTAGCAAAGTAGGAAAACCATACCCAGCTTTCTTATGAATTTAAACATTGACCAGGAAAGTGTTGCATGACTGCATTACAAACCATCCAAGCTGAAGCCATCTTCCATCCTCAACTCTAACTAAATTACAGCCAGGGATGCAGGATTCACAGGGAAAGAAGGCATAACAGTGGGAAGCAGTGTGATATCTCAACCTAGAGCATCCATCATTTATCTGGGAAAAATAATTCCTGTATTTCAGCTCTTTGCCTTAAGGCTATTGTTGTGCTTCACACAAAACAGTCACATCTACATCAATTTGGGATAGTTTTTTTTTTTTTCCTCCTGTAAGGAATATGAAAAATGTCAATGGATATTTAACTACATTTTCAAGGCTTTCATTGTTATTCAAACTTCTTTATATTCAGATTATTTCAGTCAGATGTTCAATTACCTGACAGAGTCTATAACACCAATGTTCTGGTTTTAAAATGTGTGATATCAATATATACATGAATGAAAAATTAAAAATATGTTTTTGAGTCTAAGTATGCAAAATATAACCTCAGGCTAAAAAGCATTTCACCCAATAAAATTTGAAAATAATTTCAGAGGGATCATCAATTCATCAGAGGCAGAGAGATAACGAACATAACCTAATTAATCTCCTTGTTGTAGCGAGCTATTTGCTAAGCACCTGAGTGCACACTAGATGGCAGCCTGAGTACGGATGATTTCATCCTACTGCTTGTTCTCCTCCAAGAAAAGGTGAAATTGAGAAATATCCTTGGACTCAGGTGTGTTTTGGGAAAAATGGAACTGGATGATGGGCCAAAATATGGGATGCTTAGGTCTGCAGTGTTCTTGGGTCCTTCCTAGGGTGTCACTGTAGTGTAGGTAGCATTAAGTAGAGAAAAGTCTCATTCCCAGCTAAATGCAAGTAACAGCAGTAACAAATGCTCTAAAACCCAAGGGCAAAATAACCAAAATATTCAGGAATAAACTGTTTGCAGCTCAGATTTCACAACATGGAAACAAGAAAAATTTCTTTGTGTTGTGCCCCTTGCAGTATAGCCAAAGAACAAGATGAAGAAGCTGGTGAGGACAGCCTAAGAGAACACTTACAGACAAGATTTGATCCCCTCGCTGCAGCTCTCCGCTGAGATCCGCTGGCCCACCTGCCAGGATGAAAGACACGAAAATGCCTTCCCCATCTTCACCTCCCACAATGTTGAAACCAAGTCCTGTGGAGCCCTTGTGCAGGATGATTTTTCGAGGCTCTCTGTACAGAAACAAAATCATAATGTTTAGGCACTCTTACTGCATATGCATCTTTCAGAGCATCTTAAGCTTACTATATCTTGCCTAAGACACAGTGGCCTGCTGTTGTCTAAAGAACAGATGACAAAGCTGTTAACTGGTTAACAGATAAGGTAGGAATCAACCAGCATTATTTTTTTCCCCTCATGGTTGAATTCAAACATCTCTATCAATTTCACCCCATTGGAGTCATCTTCACTATGCTAAGTGACAAATTTATTAAAAGGAAAAACAAAACACTGAATATGTTTAATAATCTAATTTATAGCAATGCTATATATCCAGATATCCAATTTTTATATAGTACTTTTTTATTTTAAATTCTATTCTTGCTTTTGCAACAAATGAACAAAGAACAAACTTACAACTCCAAGCAAAGCAATGGCAGTTGTGATCCTGACAGATTTGGAGCAAGTAACATTTACATGATGAAGCTAATTCAGCAGAATCTCATTAAAAACTTTGGTTTGACACTATCAGGATCTTGCATTTTTAAGTCACATTGCAGCTTTATCACTGAACCAGCCCAAGGGGTATCTGCTTTTCCCATGCTCTTTAAAACCTATTAATTGTGATAGAAATCAATAAATAATAACAGGTATATCTCACAGCTCTTTTCATCTGTGAATTGAAAATATAACCCAGAGGATGCAAACATAACATGCAATTTACTGATGGGAATACTTATTTCCAGAAATAGGTAACTTCCCTGAACAATCAAGGTAGCATCCTTGAGAAAGGGTCCCAAATATTTTTGTTCCCAGCCTCTACATACGAGGCCTCAGAGCTGGCTCTCCCTTGGATACACAAGCACACACAACCACATATACATACACACACTCCATGTTTATTGGTACTTACCCCATTTCAAATCCCACTCAAATTTAATTTTCAGAAAAAGTGTAAATGCTGTTCAATTATGATGTATAAATGTTAAGCCCAGCCCTGCAAGTCTCCCAAACATACATATAGGTATCTGTGACTCCTCCCAGAGAATAAGATGCTCTATTCATTCTTTAAGTTTACAAAAAAAAGTTGCCAGCAATAAAACCACACATTCTACAGAATACTTCTTGTATAAAAGATTCAATATTTCCTCCATATTATGTCACAGTTCTGCATCACACAAATGGATCTTTCATTTCCGTTTTGTTTTTAAAGAACAGAGAAAAAAGGAAGAGAAGTGATTAAATTGAGCGATGCCTTATTTGATACAAGTTTAATCTTATGGACACATGGAGACTTTATCTTGACATGATACTTCTGAAATCACAGGCAGTTGTTAATCTTTGCCCAGTGCTAAAATTCAAATGGTATCCCCAACCTGATTATGATGTTAAAGTAACATCTCAGCTTTCTGAAATGGAAGTTTCATATATTTGAAAGAGAAGACTAAAGCAAAGTATTAGTCCTATTCCATATGGTCCTTCATTCCATAACTTTTTAAATGTTGTCAAGTCAGAAAACAGTTAAAAATACAGCTGTGAGTAAAAGATATATTTCATTGAGTTTGTGTATTTTTGAAGTGTTTTTAAGAATCAGAAAATAAAGGTAGATTTTTTTTTCTTTTGCATCACTGCTGTTGATTTGCCTTGTAGCAACTCCTTTAACACCCTGTTAAATATGTGCAGAGTAGACATAATGCAATCCAGAATCTAAGAAGTCTAAACAGGTTTTTAATTAGAAGTGTGGCCTGGGGGTTGGAGCAGAACTAGGACAGTGAGCTGAAAGCATGATTTCTCTTCTCTGCTTAGCCCATGCACTGCTGAGTGTTCTTGGCAACTCATTTGTTCTCCCAGCTTCAGTTTCCTCATCCACAAAATGATACGGTGACACTTGTCATCTTCAAGCCCTACTCATCAGAAATACTTTGCAAGAGTTGAGCAGCTGCCATTTATTATTTACCAGGATATTGAGGAAAAAGAGGCAGCAAAGTCAAACCAATGTATTTGCATGCTCTGCTGGTGAGAAATCAGAAGAGATCTTGTTCAAAATAAAAATGAGTATTTTCACATATGACAGGCAGCTTGGATCAAATTAGTTGAAAGCCAGGGCCATGGACAAAACTAGGTCAATACAACTGGGTATCTACTGAATAGTAAGCTGCGCAGCTCAACAAAGTGTTGGCCCAGTTATTAATCCCTGTCTCTGATCAAGTCAGCAGATTTATGCCTAAAGTGCTGCCAGTGCTGTTTTATAATGTTGGCCTTTTGACAGCAAAATTCACATTCTGCTCTTGGATGATTATGTTCAGAGGAAGTTCAGACAATAAGGGGAAAATGTCAGAAGCTGCGATTAGAATGCAATGGGTTTCTGCCCCTGCTCTTTTACCTAATCAGATCATTTTGATCAAGACTCAGATTTGGCTGAATAGAGGCTGACCATCCTTAATATGTCTTTGTATTTCTTTCATATCTGAGTACCCTGCAGAATCTGAAATGCGGACTCAAGAACACCTAAGCGCTGTTGTCATAATAAAAATAACCTTTAGCCCTTACTGTACTACAAAAGCTATGGGAAGTAGAATGTACATGGCAATTCACCTTAATACAATAAATATGTTTTAAAAATATGTAATTGCTCACATTTGCATAGTGTACTTAGAATGACAACAAAGAAAAGGGCTAATGATGGTAAAAAAGTTGATATAAAATTTATGAAGTTGAAGTAGGAAAAATATTTATTAAGAAAACCAACTACAATACCAGCCACTGCCCACTAGATCTTTTAAGAGCGATGCAGCAATTAGCTACCTGCCAATGCTTTATCGACATTCACTGAGATGTCTAAGCTGAAGATGAGGATGTTACATATTTTATCACCTTGTATAAAAGTTACAGTCAACTCTTAATATGATATTTAAGGAGGTCTAAGAACAGCTGTTCCAATTTTTCTTAAATATGTGGGAAACAACACTAGGAAAAACTCCTTTGCCTCTGTGAAAAATCGTTATTGAATGTAGTTCCAGTACACATGACAGAACTCAAGACAAAATGCAGATAAATGCTGTAAAGGAGGTGATGGAATCAAACACTTAAAGATGATGGGAGAGTTGAGAACTGAAAGAAAAGTAATTTAAATGTGAATGATGCTTGCTTGTAGTTAATGCACTCAGAATGTCTAGCTGTCTGCAGAAAACAGCAACTAAGGCAGAACATATTTTAAGATGGGAGTGGCTGGGCACTGAACAGGCTCCCCAGGGAAGTGGTCACAGCACCAAGCCTGACAGAGCTCAAGGAGCATTTGGACAATGATCTCAGGCCCATGGTGTGACTCTTGGGGACGTCCTCTGCAGGGCCAGGAGTTGGACTCAGTGATTCTTGTGAGTCCCTTCCCACTCAGCTTGTTCTGTGAAGATGTTTTATTTGTATACAATAGATGGCACTCTATAGCTACCCTGGAAAAGGGAGCAGTCTGACATCCACTGTTTCTGAAATTCATGTTTCAGCATCCAGCTTTAACTATTTATCCCTTTTACAATTTCTTCTGTGATAAACACAGCTGAAGGTAAGTTTGTAGGTGCTAACAAAGCATAAAAGCATACTAGCACTTTAATTTGGTGTGTGCATGTTTTATACCCTCCTGCAGCTCTGTACCACATACAAACAGAGCAGAGCAGCAGGGGAAATCAAGCAGAAATCAGAAAGGAGTGTGAGATGAAAACATTCCTGGACTGACAGAAGGCAGCAGAAGGGAGGGAAAAAAAAAGAGAAGTGAAAAAAGGAAAGAAAAGAGGAGAGAAGAGAGCAATCAGAATAAAGGAAAGTAGTGCCTCTGCAAAGGAGATCAGGGAAGGAAATAAAAAGGTAGGGAAAGAAGAAAGGAAGATTTACATTAATAGATCCAGGAGTAAAGGAGCAAATAAAGTGCTGCAATCCACACAAATTTACAGGCTGAGAAATCAATGGCACAATCAATTTGGATGGACTTGGTTACTTGCTTTGGGGAATGCATCAGATCAGATTCTGTAAATCACATCATAAACTGCAGGCCTGATGTAAGAGCAAAGGATTACTAAATTAATAGTTGAAAACAATAAGTAGCAACAAAATGTCAACACTTAAGAAAATGTCTTCTGTCATAAAAATGCAGTGACCAAAAATAAATCATAGTGCAGCATTTCTCTCCTTAGCAGGTTTGCTTGGTTTATGCATGTTTAATTTGATCACTATTTTAAAAACAGCAAGTGTTTTTTATTTACTACATTTGTACTGAATATTTGGTTTGATCAGTTTACTTTTAACAAACAGAAAATGACAAGAGAAAAATGTGACTATTACTATCATTCTTCTATAGACTGGAATCCATAGTAATTATAGATCTAATTTAAGAGATTAAAACTGGACTGATAAATGATGGGGAAGTGCTTTCTAAAAACAAGTAATTCTTATCATAATTAACTGAAAGAAAATCCATGATTAAATTGATTTTTTTTGTGCTGCTGGCAACATTAAAGAAAAGAGTCAGTATTCATCTCAATTGACACAGCTCTGTCTTTCTGTTTCTTTTGTACCATCTCTAAAATTGGAGTGCTGACACGTTTTGTGCTTTTTGAAATACCTACAGAAATATTAAGCAACACTGGGTGCTTTCAAACATCAGACCCTAGGGATTTCTTCAGTTTTATACAATCAATGAGGTGTCTCAAATCTGCAGAGGCTTAGAAATATGGCTTTGATCTTGATTTGGCTGCAGTTTTTTTGTTATACCTTTTAAATTTTTTTTGTTTGTTTTTGTTGTTATTGTTGGCTTTTTGCCTTTCCTCCTCCCCCTAAACTGCCATTTTCTTCACAAAGGATGTTGAAAGCATACATAAAGTCTTTGTTGCTTTGGTGTTATAGTAACATGGATCACAGAAAGCCCAGAAGAATATTTATCTTATTGTTTGCATTAGGGTAGCATCAATATACAAGTCAGGGCCCACAACCTTTGTACTCTTATATAGTGCAAGAAAACCCATCCCAGCTACCTGAATGAGCAAATAGCAGGAGGTAAAGTTGAAGTTGTAAGAAGTTGGATTATTTGGGTAAAATCACATTAGTATATCAAGGAGAAGAGCACACAGGGGATAGGATGATCGTAAATGGCTTTAAACTGGAACAGGGTGGATTCAGATTAAATACTAAGAGGAATATATCTGCTGTGAGGCTGGTGAGGCACTGGCACAAGGTTGCCCAGAGAAGCTGTGCATACCCAGACCCTAGAAATGTTCAAGGCCAGGGTGAATGGGCATTTGAGCAACCTGGCCTAGTGGAAGACGGGGTGGGGTTTGAACCAGATGATCTTTAAAGTCCCTTCCAACCCCTTCCAAGCCATTCTGTGATTCTCTGAAAGAACCCACACCAAATCTAAGGCAGCAAGGCTCCTTCTCCTAAGCAGTATAAATATGTTTGGCTTCTAACAATCCACAGTGTGAGCACTGAGTTACATTAGATTCATTTGGCAAATCAAGCCATTTCCTTTTCACAACAGTAATTCCGGTTTTCCTCTCATGCTTCAAAAAATTCTGATAAATACCTGTGTATTTATTTCTGGCAACCAAAGGACATTCATACTGGAAGAACCTAAAAAAAGGTGGTTCCAATAGATTGTTCGTTCTTCACAGCATTGAACACAAGGGGATTGGAGGGACAGAGTATGTGCCAGTGTGTGATGGTTTAAAATCTGATTACTCAAACAAGAGATGATATGAAATTCTAAGTGGTTGAAGGCCTGAAATATTCACACACACCTTTGTAAAAGGCTTTGAGTTTTGGTGGAGCTAAGCTTTCTTTATATAGATTTTCTTTCCTACTTCTACAACTCTTGTTGCACACAAATGAAAGATCTGTCTGTACGGCTCTCATCTATTGTTTTATTGTAATACCACTTCTACTGCACCTCAGCTTTTACTTTTCCCCTTGTTATTCCCTCTCAGGCTTGGCAACATCTTTCCATTATGATGTGAAACATCTCCACACTTTGCCTTTCCTCCCTGGCCCTCCCTCTCATGTGCCTTTGCTGAAGTGACCAAAGCACCAGGACCTGGCAGTGGTAGGGAGCTACAGACCTTCCTTTCTCAGTTCCCAGTCCTTCATCACCTTGTGGCACCTGCACATACCAGTGTTACACCTGACCCTGTGAGGTCTCATCCCTGAGAGTCACTTCAATTAGTGTTATCCTACTTTCAATTATTATTGAAAATAACAAAAATAAGGAAGCCTTCTTCTTATCAACTGCTTTCATATTGACCATCACAGTCCAGAGGGGTAACACTGCATGCATAAACTGAAACAATGTTTTGGCCTTCTAATTCATTAGTGACTTGTTTCATTTGACCAAATATTGGTATACTAACAACTAAACACAGCTTTTAATAAGATGTACATTTATCAGATTACACAGTAAAATATCACTTTGCCTACTAAGTTACCCTATCTGCTTGAAAAAATATTTTGTTGATTTATTTGACCATGGATTCCTTGAATTTCTTGTTCATTGAACATGTAAAAGCGATGGTTTGTTCTAACTTTAATAATGACTACAATTTTAATGCATTTATTCTGCAAACATCATGCCTAAATTGCCACTAACTTTTATGTATACTTAATACAAGGGAACCTACTGGGGGCCAGGCACTAGGTTATATTTTGCAACAGATTTTGTTCTGTAGGAAGACCTCTGGACTCTAGCAATCTTTCATTTTATCTTTTGTAGAGAAATTAAAGCCTGCACACCAGGACAAGTTTTCTGCTTGCAGATAGCAAGATGGAATTGGCATACAGGAATAATCTTTTTGATTTGAAAAACTGGACTGCATTTTTACCATGACACCTGACATTTACTTCAAATGCACAGTAGTCTGCCTCCTGGGTTTGAGAAATCTCATTGATTTTTAGAGAGATAATGTAGGACAGCCAATAGAGCTGTCCTTTAGCTCTATCAGGGATATGATTATTCCTATCCTTTGTCTCACATAATCACTTATCTCACTTCCCTATTCCAGGAGGTATATTATTTACATGCTAATAATCAAAATAAATACTGAAAACTGCATCTCTGTACCATCTTATATACCCAGCACAGACAACTCCATACTAGAAAGGTTTGCTTTGCATCTTGCTTTTAAAAACTATTGGTTCCATATTGAAACCACTGTTGTAAAAGCTATTACTTACAGCATTCAATAGCTCTATTCACCATGAATGCTGCAGCTCTACAGTTTGTAAACAAAGCTAGATGAGATGGTACTGGTGAGAGGCAACAGAATTGCATTACCAAGAGACAGGAAGTATTCAAATGCTCAGAGAATACCTAAAAATAGCAGTGCCTCTAAGCTACGTTTGGAAATATCAATACACAGGCCGCTAGTAGCAAGCATCTCAAATTACTTTATAGAAGACACTTCTGAAACTAAAACCATTCTGTAATATCTCTCCTGTTCAGAATAAAAATTCTTATCCTTAGTCATGGTTCAAATGCTATTTATTTATGTATAAATATTTTTAAATGTATTTCAGATGCTCAGACACATTGCTAAGTCAAAAAGACTTGATCAAATAAGTTGAAATCCCAGTTTCTAAGAGTTGGCTGGTAGCATACAAAATTCAATTTAGTGTGGATGCCAAAAGCAGAGAGAATAGCTGTCAAACATCACTAGCATTAAAGCCTTGTGTGCTAGTATGGCAGGATTTCAAAAAAAACTAGGGCTGTTTTCAACCAGTATTTTGGATAGTCACAGCTAAGATTGTTCATTAAAATCACTTCAAAAATTCAAAATAACAATATTTTCAAATGCAAACATTAGAGTTTTCTTGGTTTTTAAACCATGAAAATAAAACATTAGGGAAGTTGCTAATGAAGACCTCCAACACCTCTGAAGTTCATGCCTTTATATACAGAATAAATCTGTACACCTCATGTACAGTTATTACACTGTGAAGAATATATGGCTTGAATATATTGGGAAAAAATCTTTAAAGATGTCTTTATTTTTCCCACCTGGTCATTCATGTTGTTGCTGGACATGAAGTCCACAAAAGTCCTCTCAAATAAAAAATTAAATGGTTTTATGTGTTCATCTATCACCTCATTGAAAAAAAGCTATTCAAATTCTTTAAAAATCTATTCTGACCAGCTCTATTATCACATATTTCAACAGGGTGGAAAGGACTAAATGCCAGCAAATGCAATTCCCTCTGTATTTCTTTAACACTCCTAGATTTAATTTTTCATTCATAGAACCCAATAATTATATCCCTTCAGTGACTCCACAGTCAGTCAGAGAGAGCCAGCATGCAGGGTACAAATGTCAGCGTGTGCTAGGGATGCCTTGCAGGTAAAGCAGCTGTTAAAAACCTGCATCCCAAAACCAATTTAGTGATTCTCCTAAATACAGGATTCTTCTGATAGGAACACAATTCCTAAAAGAGAAAAATAACTTTGTTTTGACCTCAAATTCTATTAGCTGTAAATATAGCAGCATGGACTCCACAAAAACATTAGAATACATTGAGCTTTAACATAATGAAATATTTAGGGCTGAGCTGATTACTCATTTCTGCTCAGCAGTGGAATAGGCTACCAGTCCCACTTTCCTATGTGAAATGAAATATGATACAGTGTAGGTTGATTGGTAATAATTATAAGCTGATGTTCTACCTCCTGAGCAACAGGAGACCTGTGGCATCAATTGCAGATTTTCTGTACTGTAATGATTCACACGCAATATATGCAAGATGTCTGTGTGGCCAGTACAGATTCTGCAATTTATCTAAAAATTCATTTAGAAAGACTTATTTCCAGATTTAAGCAGGAGTTTAAAGCTACAGGATGATTCCTGAATTGGTCCAGTAGACCAAGCTAGAGACATCATAATAGAATTTCCTTCCTTAAATCTCAACGGAGCAAATTATTTTTTCTCCCCCCCCCCCACCTCCTTTTTTACCACGCAAATTGTTCTTAAAGCTCAGTTTTATTTCAAACATCAATTCATTCATGAGATGATTTGAAGAAGAGTCAGGGGAATTTATTATGACTCTCTCTTTGGATTAGAGAGATAAAGAAAAGAAATCTAAAAGGAGGGTGTTTAAACACTGAGACTGCTAGTCCAGGACTTGAGCAATCTCCAGGTTTCTGATAGTCACAGCTTCACTGGAAAAGACCCTGAGCAACCTGATCTACCTTAAAATTGGTCCTGTTATGAGCATAAGGGCTGGATGACAATTAAGGCTTTATTTACAGAATTATCTTCCAGATGATAGCCCCTTGAGCCACATGCACTTTTCCTGCATAATTCCATTATTCAATCGAATTTTCAATGAATAATTACCATAGCTGTTTTACATATTTTAAATAATCATATTTTAAAATAATAGATCTAGGTAAGAAATTAAAAATTTAGACTTTTGAGAAAACTATTTCAGACTTCACTTAGGACAGGATTATTTTACACAGTGACCAATTTATTTTCTGACTGCACCACAGTAAATTGTAACAGAAACTAAAAAACAACAAGACGACATCTTTCCTCTGTGGAACTTTACAGTCTCACTTTTATCACAAGAAAGAAAAGCTTTGAAATATGAACTGAGCAGCCAATGATAGGTTATTACCCATGCCTACAGAGTTCCACATTTCTATGGGAGGGAATAAAAAAGAATTGACATTTTTTTAGACTATGCCAGTCAGTGCAAACAAAATCTGTGCTACTGTGTTAAATATCAGCCTTTCTAATATTGTAAAGATGCAAGTATAGTATCTGTAGTTGTGAATTATTCACATTTTACACCATTGTCTTAGTCAAATTTGAGGCAGCTGTGCACCCAGAGCTATGTTCTACAGTTAACACACTGATGTACACAGATATTCACCAGCACAGGGCTAATATTTTCTATCAGTACTTCTCCATCCTTAGTTTTGAACACTGATTTGTCAAACAGAATTCATGCATACATTAAGAAAACAGAATAAGACTTCACTGGGCTTTTCCATGATAAGTGGGAAGATTTTACAGCGAACACAAGTAAATATTAACACTAGTCAAGTGAGATGAATTGAAGAAATGTATCCCATATATCTCCATGACAGATACTCTCATCTCCATGAAAACCAAACCTTTCAGTGTAAGTATCAAGAAAGGATCTGCACTAATTTGAAACTTCATTGCTTCATCTCACAGACTTAAACACCACATCTAATGAAGAGCTCTGTGTGTGTGGGTAGCTCAGTGCTACCTGACACCTCTACAGCAGCTTCAACAGAGAATCATCTTACCCTTCCACAGAAATGGTCCGCTGCAAGCTCACTGTGGGGGGACGTGTTGCAGTGCTGTGCTGGGAATGACTGGACAGCCAAGGAAGAATAAAGAAAAGCATTTGTTAAAAAAATAGAAGTTGCTCTTGCTCTTATTGTCTCTAGCAGTTTAGCTAATGCCAAAATAGATACAACAATCAGATTATTTTACACGTGTCTAAAGCATTTTGACCTCAGAGGTGCTCATCTGTTCAAAAAGGGCTTAATTGTACAATCTATCTTGCTTAAATTCAGTTTTCATTTCTCATTAAGAGCAGAAAATGAAGATAATAACTCCCCTTTATCTTTCGTATTAATTTTTTAAATACATATAGATTCACACATAGAGTTTAGTAATTCAAAATAAGTTATATGCTAATTATTCTACTAAATATACTAAACATTAAATGCAAATTTAATTTCAGAGCAAAAGGTAAAACAGCAAATGATAATGTAATCGATCTAATTCTCAGTGCTTCTCAGTAAAAGAGGACATGCATTCCTTAGAATTGCACCTTGATGTAAGTTCAACACTAGCTCTATCAGATTTTAAGCAGCTTGAGTTTTTCCACATGGATTTTTATTAATCTAGGACACAACATTTGGGAAAAAACATGATACCTTTTTCTATAGCAAAACACTATCTGAAAAAAGACTCTCTGAAAAAAACCTTTTTGATTGATTTTGATTTTTGAGGTCTAATGGCTTCTCATATGTTATACTGACATGACTATGAAACCTGACTAACAATAACTCTGTTAAAAATACACAGTATGTGCTAATTTCAGTATTATACTATGGTAGAATAGTATTGTAAATACAAATGGATAAAACAGAGCATCAGTCAAAGGCAGTTTTGTGATAATAAATTGTACTCCTTATCCAAGACATCCTGTTTAAATAAGATATTAAAAAGCACAAGCATCTGGGTGTATTTTCTGATTAGTTTAAATGACTACAGCACATAGTGAGGCCCAGTATTAATAATGCAAAGTACACAATAAAAAGAAATCTTTATGTCAGTTTTATATCACTGATTCTAATAACTGAAGACTTTGTCTTGCTTTCAAGCTTTGCATATATCCCAAGCTGCTTGTTCAGAAGAAACAGATCTTATTTTCAATAAAAGCACTTCATTTGACATTAGTGAGCAACACATCTCTTTTACATGAATTAGCATAGTCAATACTGTCTGGCAGAAAAGAAGCCTTTTTTTGTTTGTTTGGTTTTTTCCGGTTTTTTGTTTGTATGTTTGTTTGTTTGTTTGTTTGTTTTTGTGCAGCCCATGGAGTTGTGCTGCCTGTCACTGGACAAACAAAAGTCCTGCTGCCTTCCTGGTATCTTCTGTTGTGACAAGTGTGCTCTTGTTTTATGTTGGTAAAGTATTCATCCCTATTGAGAAGGTTTCAGAAGGTTTGTGGAAAAGTATATTCCCCTTGTAAGAAGAGCTGCAGAGCTTCTTATCTGTTTTACAGCAAACTTACTTAGGAGTCATAAGTTTGTGGGAACATGGTATGAACAGAACAGCTGAGTGGGACAAACACTGCAGAATATTATATGAATATTGGTTAAAATTTCACATCAAGTTTGCATGTACGAGGAACTTTACACCCCACTCCCGCCAAGTGAGGGGCTCATCTATCTGCAATATTCCACCCATCAGAAACCTTTTCCATTCCTAGGGATTTATGACACAGTATTCAAATGAGCCCTCACCTTCTTTCATGAAAATAGTTCAGAACTAGTGATATGAAAACTCATTTTCTTTTACATAATTATAAAAATCAAGTTTGATGCTCAATAGAAACTTGTGCCTTCTAAGGTATCATTGTGAATATAATGACACCTAAAGTCTAAAATGCAATTTAATCATTGCTTGACACAAGTTGCTATTGGAGACAGAATAATAGTCTGATTTGATTCCTAACTGACTTATTGAAAAGAAAGTCTCTGGGTGAATTCTATCAAACTGATGGAACCGGCAAAAAGAAGCTGATTTCATCACATGCTTAATACACTTGTGCAGTTGCCATGTCTTTTGCAGCACAGAAGAAATAAAGCTTTCTGCTACCAACACTTTCTGTGATGAATGCCTAAACATATCCCTATTGAGATATGTAAGCAGCACAGTTTTAAACTGACAGGTCAAAATATTGAGAGATTGACATTTAGGCTTATAAAAATGCTACCATTTCTATAAAATTATACAGAATGAAACTCCTACTAGTTTTAATAATATAAAGTAACAACATTTCAATATACAGCCCAGTATGATAGCCACATAAGATAGATTGTCCCTGAAGAAAAGAATATTACATCCTGTAAAAGACCAATTTTAACTTAAATCCATTTTATTTTAGTTCAGTGAGACAAGGGGGATATAAGGTTCTTGTAAGGCAATTCATAAGATTGAAGGAATAAAGAATGAGATTGTAAATTAATAATAAGGTGCAAAACTGGGAGCAAAGAATTCAACCTCTCTTTTTAATGGGTTTAAATTGCTTTTTGTTTTAAACTTATTTCTCAGGCAAGGTGAACCATTTCATGGCTTCATTAAGTAATAAAAATAGAGCAGCCTGGTGTTCACATATTTTTTAAAATGTTTATTATGCAAATAATCATGTCAGTAAGTATTATAGAAACAAAAAGGTGAGTAGCTAGTCTGCTTAGCTTTAATTCTGTTCTAGGCCAAGAAAGCTCTGAAGACACTTTTGTTGTGTGAGTGATGCTTAAACTGAAGGTGGCATCATAAACCCTTCTTTCCCCACAGAGATGAGACGAACCTTCACCTTCCCTTCCCAAACGACACTTTCACTGATACACAATACATCAGTGAAACATCTATCTGGGATGAAACAATCACATTAGGGAAATATTTATGGTGTTTGAAACTTCTCTAATGCAAAAATATGGACAAACCACCATTAAGGGATCAGACTGCATGATGCTCAAATCAGTTCATCCCAAAGCCTGCCTATTGCATTGACAGTAGAAGAAATAAGGTTGTTACAATCCAAAATCTTTCCTCTTCTCTTTTGTTTAGATAAAACCAAGACATTGTCTTTACAAACAGAGAACTAGAAAAATCATTAGCTTTCCTCTCTCAACCCTCAACTTCTACCAACAATGAACAGCTGTCCTCTATTTGCTACAGCCCTGATTTAGGAACTTTTTTTTTTCATGTATCTTCATTTTGACAAGTCAAAACTGACAGCATTGAAGTTATTTGCTTCCTAAATCAATTGACCTGCAACTTCTCATAAAGATGCAGCCATGGCACAGGCTGGGTAGAGACCTCTCTGAATAATGGCTGTAGAGCAGCCATTCTTCAGCTCCCAATCCTGAAACTGCCACACAGAAGAAAAATACACAAACTCCATTTGTCTATCAATATGTTCTGTGCAGGAAAAAAAATCCAAAACAAACACCAAAACCAAACCCAAAACTAGAGCTCTGAGTTATTCTTTGTCATTCACAATACTAAAACAAAAAAGAGTGATAAATGCAATATTAAAAAATTCCACTGGAGATCAGAGAAGGGAATGCTAATACTGTTTGTTTTTATGATGTATTCTCAGCATGTTGTTTCTTATGTCAAGGATTGAAGGTAGCACTGCAGTTGTTTATAAAGCTTCTAAGCCTTTGATTTGATGGATGTAAGAGCTTAGGAAGGCAACATGCTTTAATTCCATTAATGTGGAGTTTTAATTCAGCTCAGTGAAGTGAAACCAGCTTTTCCTGATGCTGCCAACAGCTAAACTCCTAACTTAAATGAGTTTTTGCACTCCCGTGGGATTAATTAGAAGACCAGAGATTGCTTTTTTTTGGCATTAATTTAATCTCAGCTCCAAACAGTTTGATAATATCCAGTACTGACAGTTACTGACCCGTATTAGAAGTATCAAATTAACCAGTCTCCCATCAGAGGCAAATAGGAAACTTCAGGGAACAGGACATTCAACCCTGCTACGTTCAGATCACCCTCAGGTAACAAAGCCAGACATGAGATGTAGTGCTGTTTTCATGCACAGGCACATGCAGTGAGGATTTCAGCAACATAACTCAATTTTTTAAATGGCATTTGTACATCTATCGTACAAACAGCATTGCTAGGCTAAATAGCTACTCACTGGAAAACAGAAAAGGAACAAAATGAAGGATTAGACTGTCACTCTACCTACAAATATGTAGAATAAGCCCACACTACATCTCTATTCAGGTTCTCTGAGGTTATTTCACTTGCACAACTAAAGTAAAAAAGGTTGCTAACTCATTCCTCCCTCCCTGCCTGCCTCCCTTCCCTAAACAGTGCTCACAAAGAAGTGGTTATCCCCATTCTGTGTCTTGAAGTATTTGAGATACTGCAGTCCTAAACTAGCATCATTTAGCAATAAGGAAGAATGCAAGGTGGAGCTGTGACTCAGAGGAATGCTTCAGCTCCTGGAACAGAGCTAATTATCCACCTTTGTAAGTGGTGTGCCCAAGTCAGGTACCTGATCTTCAAAGTGGTGAAGCATCCACTGACTTCAAATCTACTTCCTCATTACTGAGGTAATTGCAGGAGATAATGATTACCTTTAAAATACAAAAATCTTATTTTTTGAGAGGATTTGTTCTTTCAGTTTGAGATACAAGATTATTTAAGAGTATTTAAAACAGCAGAACTGCTTTAGAATGATGTGGGGGGAACTGAAAGTAATTAGAAATGCTTTTTAAAAGAGTAGAGTGGAGAGAACATATTTTCAAAGAGTTCCACATGTAGAGTAAACACAGACTTGAAGAACTCAGCATTGAGGAAATTAGGGATAGTGAATGAAAACTGTTAGAGAAAACCTAATCCAATCCTCAGTAATTGTGTTCCTTATTCATATCTTCATATTTTGGACAAACCTTTGGGTTTTTAGAAATGGGGTGTCAAATTCTCCACAGAATTCCAAGATCTTCTATTACTGTTAAAAAAGCTTAAGTCTTCCTATCAGCCTCAGTTATACTACTACTGTTGTTATTATTCCCATCATTATTATTTATGATACTGTAATGATTATGAGGAATTATAAAGCTCCTTCTGGGAGCTGAAGTCCTCCCTGATGAAGTTAGTTTGAAAATTATACCAGCTGAGGACTGAGCTTTACATGGCAAAATACTTAGAAGTGAAAAAACATAGAGGTGTGTAGGAGAAAAAAGGGATAATGGTAGAAGAACAAAAATCCAACACTGAGTTACTTAATCAGTATTGGATGGAAATGATCCATGAACATAACACCTGATTTTACCTCTAATTACAGCTGTGGAACAGGAGATAGTGCTATTTTCATGACTTTAAACAGGGAACATTTGTTCAGAACCTGCAGGAAACTTCCCAAGGCACTCCGTATGGCTTCCCAATTACCTGCAGCTCGGTGTACTTGGTACCACACTCAACACAGTGCTGGGTTTGCAGTTCCTCATGGAGTCAGTTCCTCAGCTGTCACCCTCCTTCCTACTCTTTGGCATGATGCTTAGGCACTTCCACATCACTCAAATGTTGTACCTCATTTCCTGTTACTGTCACTCCTAATTCTCCCCAGCACCAGGGATTTCAAAGCTGCAGACACAAGCTGTGATGAACTCACACAACCCCCACTCACTGTCACCCTGCACTGCTCAGGAAAAGCAGGTACAGAAATCAGGAGTGAAGCTGAGTCCAGAAGGAAGAGAAAGGTTGGGGGAAGGTGTTTAAAGGTTGGTTTTATTTCTCACTACCCTACTCTGATTTAATTGAATTACTTTCACTGAGTTGAGCCTGCTTTGCCTGTGATGGTGATTGATCTCTCCCTAGAAAGCAAGAATACACACAAACATTCTTTCACAGGGAGTACGCAGCACAGTTCCCATCAGTAGCTGCTCTGTGGCAGCTGCAACACCCAGCACTCACCATAAATCCCACTTCTGATGGATTTCTAGAGCTGTGCATTGCTTCCATAATGAAACACATTACTGCACTCAAACCTTATTAGATGTCCAGGCAAGCAACAACTCAAGTATGTGCACTGAACTTCCTTTGCAGTTTAAGCCAATGCCAAAAGGCATTAGGAAGGACTTGAAAAATGGGTCCACATTTAAGGAACTTTGGCAAAACTTTGATGGAAATCAAGAGATAGCTCAGCAGTTTTAGGAAAGTTCATATAGGCATAATAGGAAGAATCATATAAGATTTGCAATCCAAAATGGCACATCAGACATGTATTAAACAGTTGCATTGTGAGGGGAAGGTGGAAGAGGAAAAAAGAAATTATTGGGTAAGTTTTCCAGTAAGAAAACTGCTTCTATTGTCTAAAGGAAAAGCTCATCCATTCTATAGTCTATGAATACATAATAAATTTTGAAATATTGTAAACTAGTAAACTATTCCTAACAATGCTAACAGGCAGCTAGCCTTGAGTCTCAGAAAGTGTTAAGACCAGAATTTTTAGATTACTTTTTTCATTACTGTCAACAGAACTGAAGGAAATCCATTTTTGTAAAAATAAAATTTTGTGGGAGATAGGTACTCAATAAGAGTATAAGAAAACAAATGGTTAAGCAGATACTTGAAAAATCTGGAAAAACCTCACATTTTCATGTACTTTTCTACCACAGTCCACAGAAGTTCATCTATAGTTAGGAATTCCACTTAAAAGACCATTGAGAGCTCCCTTCAGGAATCAGAGACTCCTAATTCCAATCCAAGATCCAAAAAAGGGAGTATAATGCTCTGTCAGAGCAATTTTGTCCTTAACAAAAATGAACCTTTTTTGCACTTAAGATGACACTCGAAAAACACAGGATTTTTGTACTACATCTGCTTGTTTTTTAAAGGGTAGGAAAATCACAGATAAATAAGCCTAATGACACATTTAAAATAACATCTACCCATTAAACTAATTTGCAAAGTTTCTATCCCTCTCCATCCAAAGAAAAACAAGCACATAAAATTCTTCTTATGCTGGAGTCATTGCACTAAATTTTACGAATTTAAGATAAACTATATGGAAATTAAAGTAATTTAAAACAGCAATTAAATACTGTCTGATGGGAAACCATACCATGCCATTATTAAACATTTCTATATGTTATGAGATTCTGTATCATTATATAATAAAAAAATGCTACAGAAATTTAAGTTGAATATTGTATAAGACCAAGCTAATTCTCTCTGTGTTTAACAACCTTCATGTGCTGCATTGAAATACAGAGAAGGAGTACTTTCAGCTTCCGCAGAAGTGTCTCATTAAAACAAACAGGACTATCACAACAGAAAGAGTATCAACTTACAATTTAAAATTTAGCAGAAAAACACATTCCATATTGCAGTCACTCCTGACACTGTGTTTACTGCACCTGTGTGATACCTTCTGATAATGTTATCCCTTCTATCTGGATATACATTATCTCTGTGCAAGCTAGGAATATGGGTTGAATATGTATTCTTTTTCAACAGAGCAGAGGTGAGGAGAATGCAGTCCTACATAAGCAGCTATTTGGTCTCTATTCCTCTGTCATTCAAAGCAGCCCAGCATGCAAGTGTGCATGTGCAGCTATACCAAGCACCAACCCAACAATCCTACAAAAATACATAAAGAGAAAAAAGCAAATGCAGAAATAACGCAGTGCACATAAACAACATTCCAACAGCATAAGGACAAACAGCAGGGAATGGCAATTTGACAATGCAGAAGTATAAAGGCTGTATTGTCAAAATGAAAGGTGAATAGTGAAGCGATTCAACTGTTTAAGCTCTTCTGCTTCTAATCTAATCTATATCAAGCATGATTTTTGAATATTTTTAATCAATAGAAGTTGGACTTAGCATTTCATGGGAATCACTGAGTGCCTTCTACCATGGGGTCTAACGATGAAGTATACACTAGAACTAGACTTTCAAAAAAATTAAAACTGTATTAATTTTTCTCATTCTGGGGTTAGTCCCAGCGGAAGCGTGAGGCATAACCAGCTCCCAGAGAAGATGACTCTAATATTACCTAACCACATTAGTAATTAATTTTGCCTGGCTTTGATTATAGGCCCTAGACTGGATTAGATGAATGATGCTATATTATTTATTTATATGTTCCATTATGTCAATCCATATATCCATAAACTGACATATAAACCACCATTTATTTAAAGATGGTTATTAAATTCAATCTTTGAAGAGATATTTAGCTAATTAGGAGAGAATTGTGAAAGGAATTTATGTAGAATTTGACTCTACGCCTGTGATAGTCATTAAGGTGAATTGTTTAGTTAAAAACTTAATAGATAAATCATTTGAGTAAAACATTGGAAAGTGGTTTTAAAAGGTTTCCAAAATTAGCAGGCACGTATACGTGACTGAGCTGATACACAGTCAATTTGTGATCCTTCTGGTGACTAATTTAACATCACTGAGATAAAATAGTCTAAGTCCTGAACAAAAGCCTAAGTTTCCTCCACTAAACTTTACAAGTATTTCTTATAGATTAGGGATCATTCTTTATAATTACAATCTTCTTATCAGTGAGCCAGCAAACCTAAGGCTCTTGGGTTATTTCAAGGTTACTTTAGTATAAAGACACTGCCCTGTTTCTTCTACTTTCATGTTTTATTTCTTAAACAAAGAGTTTCATCTAGAAGTAAGTCTATGCTGCTACCAACTAATTTTTTCCCTCTGCATGTACTCTGGTACTTTGGTTTGCACGATTTGGCCAGAACCAGTTGCACTGGGTCCACTGAGATTTAAAATACTGCTGCTTAAGAGAAAACATCTGAATAACAGACAAGGATGCACAAGGAAACACGAATCAATCAATACAAATGGTCACAGTTGGATTTATACCAAAAAGTCATCTAACCTTAACTACTACTAAATCAGAATTCCATTGTTTTTTAGCACTGTAAAAAGAAATAGCCACGATGAAGCTATTTTGGAACATGAGCATCTTGTCCATATTTATCCTGTGCACATGAACTGAGCAATCATTGCAGCATTTTGCTTCAGCTCTCCATGTGTTATTTTTGAAGAGAAAGCAGTTCTGCTGAAAAGGTATGAGTACCTGAAATCAATGAACACTTCACATATGAAATATGGATTATTTTGATGATAGAAAAAAATTATGGAGGATAAGCCCATGCACTGGATAGTCATCCATATTTTGAAATCTTGGATTCACAAGATTGGCAAGAAATTCCATGGCAATAGGTTCTTGTGTTCAGAATTTCTTTGATACACTACTTTATTCCAAGTAACACCTCTCTTCCAACATACCAGGGAATTCTACTATTATAGAAAATACCTGTTCAAATAATCATATTTTTTACCCAGTGGAATTCTCCAAATACATTTTGGTAAATACACACCAAGAAACCCAGTGAAGGTTCTGTTACTCATGACCTCTGGATACAAAAATGAGAACTTTTGTACCCAAGTTAAGTGGATTAACCAAATTCCTGGATATTGGTTAATCAGTCTATGAATCAACATTCCCAAGCCAAATGGCAGCTTTCACCTTTTTCCACTGATTGATTTTATAACTCATATGAAGATCTGTCAGTTTTTCAAAAACAGAATTACACTGATTTACATTCATATGTACACTACTAAAATTTAAAGTTGCACACAGTACTCTTGATTTGTATTCTCTGTTTGTTGTTCCTTTTGGCAATTGAATCTGAAACTTCCTAGTCTCACAGAGGATTTCTGCTAGGACCTTAGTAAAGCTATTTAGTTTCCCCATTTGCCATTTCCTTGTCTCTAAGAAAACAAAGACATGTCCAGACTCTCACAGTGATTGGAATATTATTAAGGTAGGCAAGATTAAAGCTGTGTGCAAGCTGAAGAAATCTTATAATATTCCAAGCTACATCAATGTTGCATTTCTGTAAATTGAAACTAATTAAAATTATTTCTTTCATTTTAAAGTGGTAATGCAAGAATAGTAGAACTGGAAAATTTAAACATGAAAGAAATTAAAGAAACCCAGAGTGAAAATATCACAGCATATTCTATTTTAGTGAAGAGCATATTTACTTTAGTTTTATAAAAATCCCCCTTCTTATTATATTAGTGATTACTTAGAACCACAACTTTGTATTGCAGCATTGTGTTTAAAGTTTATTGATAAACAAGTCCATGCTGCTTGAATTTACCATTCCAATCATTTGTTATGTGATGCTATTCTTTAAGAAGGATACACAGTAGTACATTTAAACAGATGAAGGCTTTTTGAGAAATAGTTGTTGTGATGCTAGAAAAAATGATGTCATGTGGTGTGGCACCCAGCCTCGACATGAAAACTGCTTATAGAATTGTGTTGCCATGCATAACACAGTCATGTAATTCTCCTGTGTTTGCTGAGATATAATTCGGTTTTGGTATTGTAATGATCTTCCTTTGCAGACACCTGCTGCCTAATCCCACTTTTGTGAAAACATAAAACTCTAGTCTTCCAATTAATTCAAATCACTATGGTATTGTACAAGGAAAAAAAAAGGAAAATTAAGGAAAAATAATCAGTTGAACATGATTCCTGTCAGAAAGGTTTGAATCTTTGATATTTTGTTCCAAAGAACAACCTGAGTACCCTAGCTGAAAGACCTATTCTTGTAATCCATGGCATACCAATGTGAATGCTAATTGTTGAGTGATGATTACAAGAAGCATCTGGGAAACCAGACAAAATCCATTCGGAAAAATGGACTCAAATTTCCATCATGAGTCAAGTTCCTCTCTTTCCATATTTCCCTTTCTAAATCCCGTGGACATACCAACCAAGAGAAGTTTCATTTGAATCTCAGTATTCTAGGCAGCACCTATGATTTAAAAGACACTCATGAACTCATCCCCTACTTCAGACGTCTTTGTAACACAAGAATTCTTATATACTTTGACTGAAGGATAATAAATGAAATGATTGTAAATGTTTGATTGGAAAAATGAATAACCATCACTCATACTGCTGAATCTGAAATGTCAAAATTGAATTCTCTTCTGCATGGTGCAATGACAGCATTGGGTGAGTCTGTATCCTAACCAAACCTGTATGACTTCTGCTTCCAATGCAGCCATGCTCTTACCACAGATACTACACAAGTCCTCCTACCTGCAACTCTTAGTCACTGTACCTCGAATAGACTCAGAGTTCTGATTATAGTTTATGCAGCCTTCATCAGATCAGTAGCTGAACTGCCTACACGTTAGTGACTATGCCCAAGTCAGCTATTAATCAGTGTGGGCATTCATTGGCAGCAGGTTATTCTGCTTCATCAGCTAACCCTCTTGGGCTGGAACCAGCTGGGGACCTTGGTGCTGCATGGGGCTGCACAGGGCACTGTACTACCAGGGAGTAGTAGCAAGTGGTATTTGGCTTCCCTGCTAGCTACTCCACCCATGTGGGCTTCAGCACAGCTCAGGTGCACATCCTAACATGCTTTTGTCCTACACTATGATGGCTTCACTCTGCTATTTAGAAAAGCCTGATTGAAGATACAGTCATTGCTATTTAGAACTCAGCTGCTAGAGTTGTATTCTTTTCCCTTCTTCCCACTTCATAAGTGTAGTGATTTCAACATAATGAAAGCAAGAATTATGATGATCCTCAAAAGATAAAGCAAACAACTCCAATTATCTGTGAAATTATGCATTTTCTGCATGGAGTATGAAAATACTCTGGAAAAAGACATTGTCTTTGCATCTCCCTAGGGACTGTAAAGTTTCTGTTCCTGTATTTCCTTAACAATATTGAAATTTTAATTTTGAAAGTCAAACTAAAAGTTCCTCTTCCCTTTGTCAGCTAAAAAATGCATTTTAGTATCTTGTCACTTTCACTGATCTTGCATTTTCTGCAGTAACAGTAGTAGTTTTATGCACTTTAAGCATTATTAAAAAAATCAGATAAAGTAGTTGCTTCTGGTGCTGTTCTTTAAAAATGAAATAAACACCTTTTAAAGAATTAATTATTTTAAATCCCAAAACATTAACAAATTCTACATACAAATTTACAATGACAACTTGGCTAAAATTAGGTTCAACCCAGAAAGGCCAGTTGCATAACTAGACCTTTACAAAATTCAAGGATGTTTAGAGCTTGTAACTCTTTCTGCATAATGCACATTTTCTTTCTTTTCTTTCTTGGCAGAACAAAAAGAAAATCTCTTCCCAGTGACTTCATATTGATACAGCAGCTTATAATCACTCTGGCTTATGGTGAACTCCTATGTCAATGTGTCCTACTACTGCAAATTGGCACTGAATATCTCTGCATGTGTGCATATGGTTTATCAAGGGCAGTTTCTTTCCTGGCCTTTTCAATGTTGCCTACCAAAACTCAGGCTTGGGATTTTGCATTTCCCCTAGACTTGTGTGTAATAAATAAGCATCCATTTTTCTCCTTCCTGTTCCCTCTGTTCCCTGCCTCCTGCCCACCCCTTACTACTTCTCAAATTAATACTCTTAAGAAGCTATGTTGTAGAGTAAATGTGTAACTTACACTGTCAAAAATTTTAACTCTGAATCTCCCCTCTTCTCTTTTTCAGTTTCAAAACAAGCTTTCAGTATTTTTAAATCCCAAAGGATTTTGGTTCAGGTCTCAAGGTCCTTCACAGTCAGTAGTAAGAAAGGGAACCCCTCTTTTGGAGACATTAAAAATCATTAAATTCAGAATAGCTTTCATTTCTTGTGTTGGTTTCTTAAAATTAAATTTGGGCAAAATTTTGGATGCAAGTATAGAGACAGTAGTGGTAGGTGAGTTCTACAACCTTAGAGCTGCACAGTAGGTGTCTGAACAGCCCCAGTAATGAACCTATATTGTTAAACATTTCTGTCTTTCTGTATAGCATGACTTTGTCATTTCCTACACACACACTTTCAGAATTTTCAACTACCATGAAGGAATTATGGTGCAAATTTGTCAAAGAAGCTATGGAGTTGGAAGAGAAACTGACTGAAAATAGGCACAATCCTACTATGCTGGGATAACATAAATTATCCTTTGAATTCTGAATGCATATTCTGAGCTGAAATGGAATCTACAACAGTACTTTTTAAGATCTGAAGTCGTATTTAGATCTCACTTTAGGTTATATCATTAGAAGACAACAAAGTTTAAAAAAAGCAAAAAACCCCAAATAATTTTCAAGTAATCACAAGATAATTTTGATGGTCAAAAGCATAGCACCTCTAACCACCCAAACCCCACAGTGATAGCTGTAAAATATTCTTTGAAAAGGACTGAGTTACTGTTTCTCACACCAAACAGGAAAGTGAGAAAATACTGAGATGAATGAACTGGAGTGAAATAGCTTTAATTAGGAAGTTACAGGGGGGTGGTAAAGGGCTCTAGCAAGTATATGCTCAAGCTTCTTTATGTTTGAAAGGTGAAGAGAAGGAAAATTCAATAATCAAACTGAGATACCGAGCAAAATTGTTGTGGTTTGCAAAGTAAGTGCATGCCAAACCATGGAATTTAAATGGAGATTCTTGCCTATAGATCTTTAGCCTGTATTACACTGGTTCAAATTTCACTTTAAAAATATAATTTAGATACTTCCAAAGCTATGTCTTACTAGAAGCCATTTGAATTTTAACTCGTGAAATTATCTGAAAGCCCATCTTTTATTTTATAACAGTCAGTTCTCTAACAAATGTAGATTTATTTCCATCAAAATGGATTTAAATCAATAAGAAAAAAAGTTCAGCAATTCTCTCCATACCAGAATGTTTAACCTAAAATAAGGATGATATTTATTCAGACGGCATTTAAAAACAACTTCCTAACTGTAGCACATGTACATAAATGTACTATATAGGTAAAGGGGAGTTTATATTTCCACAATTTCTTGTTTTCTTCTCTGCTGTTTTCCCCATTTTGATAAACTCGTTTGTAGTATTTGTATTGTCAGACTGGATCATGGAACAACTTACAACAACTCCCCAAAGTTATGTTGAGACTTTCAGTCCAGTTAAAATTTAAACAAAATTTCAACACGCTAAAGTTTTGAGTGTTACGGTTTTCATTACTTGTATCACTCTGAAGTCTCTGTAGACTCTTCCAGTTATATAATCAATATTTTCAAAGAGCAACAAATGCTTTTTTTGAAACAGGAAATGTAAAGAGTACTGATCAATAACTATTTCTGCAGTAATATGAGAAATAAACAATAGATTTCATCACATTTCTCTTAATGATGGTTGCATGGCCTTTTACAAACAAAGAAATGGCAGAAAATGTGACCTCTGTGTTTCAACCTTTGGTTACTAAAATCAATTTTCCCTTTATAATGGGAAATAGTTATTATCCTTATAGACACATAAAGGTACTTGTATGTTTTGACAGTGGCGAAAAAAATAGAAAAGGAAAACAAAATCATGTAGAAATTTTAGCATAGACTCAGGACGTGGATCCCATCACATCTAGAGTTTTCTTAAAGTTAGTAATTTTCTGTTTCTGGCTATTCCATTAATTAGTATTTCATACTTTTTGGACTGAAGATGTAAAGTGAAATTACCATCTACAAGAGAGGAGGATCTAATTGAAACAACTCATTCAATTTTGCAAAAGCCTCCCAAAACATTGTCCTCCAATGTAGTATCACTGGCCTAACATAGACTCAGAGACTTCTTCCTCCTGATTTCTGCACAAACATTTTAATAGATATATCCTGGGGCAAAGTTAGACCTTATTTGACTTGACAAAATGAACAGAACTGGACATATTTGAAAAATATCTACATATAGAGCTTATTTCAACAAAAATAAATGGTGGTAAGTAAATACAACACAATCTGGGTGCCTGAGCCAGCACTACATTATTCCACTGGGATAACTGCAATGCAAACCAAGACTGAGGGAAGGATGATTATTACTGTTACAATTCTCTTGTGTTTCCCTGACAAACTACACTGCTGTAACAAGAGGTCCCACCGCTTTCCACCATGCCTTCTTTCACTCTGTTTAATACTAAATGATCACTCTTTTTCTATGTAGTGCAGAAATTCTTGCATATCTCCACCTGCTAGAAATATCTTTTAACCCCAAGGGCTGCTGGGGGTGTCTGTAGACACTTGCCACCCATTTCACAATTGGACAAAATTGAAAAAGTTTTAATTTTCCAAGGTCATACAGCCTGTCAGTAGCACAGGTAGATTTCTCAGTTTCCAGCTCTTTGCTCTGACCAGAAAGCTTTCCTGCTCTTTTCTGTGCAGTTACAACCCTGGAAACTATTCTTCTCCCAATAGGCACAGCACAGGGAGCCACAGCATAGCTTTATCTAGCCTGCCTCCACAGTAATATTTAATTTCTAAGCTCAAAGAACTCTCTCATGGGGTAAAAAAGTAATTTGTTCTCTAGGTTAAATTTATTCTTGGTTTTTCTGATGAGCCAAGACTCTAGCAATTACTGTGACAGATGGAGTGATGATTTTTATGATGTGGAAACTTGTCCACAGGAATGAAACTGAAATCTCCAAACCTATTTCTCACAGTGGCCTTTAGACAGTTGTCAGGTAATAATTGTCACTGTGGACAAAGTCTGAAATAGTGAATGGCTCCAGTAGCTTGTTACTGCAGCACTCCTTAGCAGAGTGACACTTTCTGATAAATTTTTGTCATTTATTCTGAATATACTTGAACCAGAAAGGGAACCAATATATGGGTTTGAATTTCTCCCCACACTCAGAAGAATTTGAACATTGTATTTGGAGGTTTAGTACTCTGTCATTTTGGAAGGACTGTTTCAAGGTGATTTTCAGAGAGCAGAATGACATGTTTGAGAGGCTGCTTATGTACATTGAAAACAATAACATATCTCACAGAAATGACGATTTCAAACAAGAAAGTTGTTGTGTGAACTGGGTTAGGAACTCGCTGGGTTTTCATGGGATTATTTTCATGCCTTGTGTTTAGGCAGCCAGTGCTGTAGCCAGCCTTAGTGGTGAATGGCAGCCTCTGAGGCTGAGACATCAGGCACAACTTCAATTTGGAGGGTCATGCTCCACCACAAGTTCCCCATGCCCGGTGACTGAATGCCCTGGACAAAATCCTTGGGCACAAAACCATTAAAAATAGCCTGACACTTGTCTAGTCTCCTGGTTCTAGTCTTCACCATTAATCCAGAAAAAATACATAGAGACTGACTTTTGATACTTTGGGAGCATTTTCTGTGACTGACTTAGAGACTGAGACTCAGAACTTGCTGACAGGCATGGAAAGGAAGGAGACATCTTTCCTTTGTTCACAGATGTCTCCTTGTAGCTCTGCTTGTAATCAAAACAGCAGGAAGATTTTAATACTAGTGATTTAAAGATGTTTTCTTACTGAGAACTGTCTTTTTTTCTTCTGTAAAGACATAGTAAAGAAAATACTGCTACTTAACTGAACTGAATTAATATTTCTGTCCATTTTATGAGCTAAGGATATACAGTTTAATTTTCATGGGTGCAGACTGTGAACAAAAGGAGATCTGTAACACAAGAAAGCACATTATCTCTGAAAATCAAACCATATTAAAAAAATACGGAACATTTCCCAAATGACAGAGCAGAACAAATACCTTAATTTTTCTCTTTTAAAATTTTTATTCTAGTCTGTTTAACTATAGTAGTTATTATTCTTAATATAACTGAGAGGATTATTTTACTGACAAAGCAAAGCAAATAGAATTAAATTACTTGCTCAACTGAAGAAAATTAGGCAGCAGCACAACTGCAAATAAAGCCCAGCAGCTCTAACCTGAAGCACTGCATCTAAACCTGAAAGGCTTCTGCAACTTCACATAATTAAACACTTGAACTGTAGAGGTTTTATGCCTTCACAGGTTAAGATTCTCCTGCAAGCATCTCTCTGAGTTTTTGAAAATTGCATCTTCCTAGCAATTTTAATTAATAGTGTCCAAAATAGAAGACTCCTCATGAAAAAAAGGAAAGCACTTAAGTGAGTTTATGGGAATGTTTGTGCTTATTAGGGTCAGAGACTCACTCACACAAAATAGCATGAGAGCTGAGATTGAAAGGCAGCATCATTTTTCTTTCATTAACCCTAACAGTTATATGGCTGGATCATTTACTTGAAGAGAACACTTCAGTCAGGATTAAACAGAAATTATAGGAAACTGTTCCCGTTAAGACTTTCTAATTTGTTAAATGAAAGTGATAAAAAAAATCCACAATTAACTTCTATCATTTCCAAAGATCCTTAAATAATTTAAAGGCCTCAGGAGGCTGATTCACAAGCAGGGACAATCTACGTTGAACACTGCATTTAAGTTGCAGACAGTTCATCAGCACAGTGTATGCTGATTGTGTTTTCCCTTATAACTATAAAATATTGTAGATCTGAAGGTGTTTTCAGAAGCAGCACAACCCTGTCAAGCATAATGTGCACACAGTTGTACTCATCTGGGCTGCCACCCACTGTGATGTGTGCTCCTGCCAGTGAGTCAAGGTCTCCAGGCTTATTTTTAGAGAGGTCTAGGAGCTAAAGAAGTGCTTGAATTGCTAAAGATGTTGTTCAAGGAGTGAAGGCTATAGCACTTACATAGCTGATTCTCACTGAAATCATCAACAAGATGCTTCAATTCCCATCAGTATGAACATCAGCACCCAAGCCAACCCTTGTGATGACCAATTTAATCTCAAATTTCTTAGGGGTTGGTATATGCTCTGTGCCTCTGAATGCCTACATTTGTGTACAACTATGCCTTAAAAATAATTTCTCAAAACTAAAACCCACAGTATTCTCTTTTTAAAATTCCGCCTTATGATTCTAGGGAGCTGCTTCACTAAGAATTATTTTAACCAGGTATCTTATATTTTCAAAAGATGAGGTTTTTTTGGTGACTATAAGGTTAGTTTGTTTTCATTGACACTGAATAAGCTGAACCTTGCTATTGCCTATTTTTATGTTCAAAAATCCACAGAAAGAATTGTGAACTTATTCCCCTCCACTGTCTTTAAGCAATGTTTTTTTAATAGTAGTACTTCATTATATATAAGCTTGCTGTCTGTGGATGGGTTGTGTAAAATGCAGATTAGTGCAGAAGCTGATCTGAAGGTGTTAAAATAAGAAGCACAAATGTACCCTGATTCTTGTTTTAAATATTTGAGTATTTACATGCATTTGACCTAAACAGACTGTTTTCCCATTTTGTAATTAGTATTTGAAATTGCTACAAAAAAAACCCACCAAACAACCAACCAAAAAGCCAGGCAAACAAAGAGAACTAAACAGTAGAAGTTATTTTGAGAAGGTATTTTTAAATTCAAGAAAGGTGGTTGTGTTTATGTGGGCCAAATTAAAGACTCGATTTCATAATATCATTGCTATTTTACTGGTTGTTTGATAGGCTCCATTCTCAGGTTGCCAGGCATTTCAGAACCACAAAACATGGCAAGATGTGTTTTGGGAGATATGATTCCCATATTAAACACATGGGATTGAACAGGGGACGATGAGTACTCCTGTACAGTGTGAATTTCAATAAAGACGACAAGAGCCTCCCTGGAAGGCAGCCACACACAGGTGCAGTTATGTGCATCACTCTGACAATAAGCTCGCTCCCAGCAGGTTACTGGGAAGGAAAAGGCTGTGCAGATATTAATAATGAGAGAGTGACTACCAGAGAGACTCACTATTCACACCTTTGAGGGCAGCTACCTTAATTTCCTCGCAGAGTCTATCAACAGTGATCAGCACCTCCTCAGTGGCCTCATGGCCTGTGGAGGGATCCCAGGGATCCCTAAAACTACATGGGGGGACCACAGGCAGCAGTGTTTAGGGTAGACATGCACCAGGCTGGCTGCAGAGACCACAGGAGTACAGTGACCCTTCAGTGTCACACACTGGAAGCAGCGTCACACATCAAGGTTTTGGACACTGCAGTCTCCTGACCCATATGCCTGCATCCATTTCAGCACACTTTTATTCCTGTGGCTTTTAAGAGTTCCACAATGCTCAGTTACCCTTGAATACTGATGCAAAGGTACACACTTTTCTTCCAAGACTCTGCCCTAGAGCCTCATGCCAACATTATCTTCTCTCCCTAATCGCCATCTCAAAGAAAGTAGAGGTCATTCTAAAAAATGCTGTCAATAATCTGATTCATCAAATACCTTGAAATGAAGCCCAACTATTAGTTCCTTCCCTACATGTACTCAAAAAAAAAAAAAAGCAATCATATGTTCAGAGACTTATTAAAAAAGCAAATACTTCTAGAGTAAAAACAGAAAGTAAAAAAAAGCCAAAAATTTAAAAGTTTCAGGGCAGCCCTATACCAAAAAGTATACTGGCAACTAGAGGGCCAGAAAGATTTTGGTGAAAACAAGGAAGTGAATTCTGGGAAAAAACAAAGCATTTTTCAAGTGTGTCTTTGTAGAGGGGAATGCAATGAAGTTCTCAGTGCAAAGCCTGGGAACACTTTGTTCCACACAGTGTTGAAATAAAATATCAGGTTTGTAGAAAGAGGGTTACATCTATGAGCTCTGACTTCCTTTCACTGCCAATAATCTTCTATTCGTAGACATAATAGTCAATAATGACAGAGGCCAGAACATGAGTACTCCACATCCATTCCCACATGGTGCTCTCGAAGGAAAACTCACTACTCCAAAATTCTCTCTCTACTCCTGCCTTCAATGGTACAGATTTTCAGCTGTTGCACATTGACATAGCTCTCTTAATATCAATTCATATGAACCGATATCTCAATGAAAAAACTAATTACACTTATCCTAAAATGGAAGTACATTGTTCTAGACCTCCAAATCTCTCAGGAGTTAACAGGCCACCATAAAAGCCAGGGTTATAAACTTGAATTTATTCTAGACAAATAAAGCTTTGCCCTATGAATTCTCTGCCTATTAAGTTAATGAGCCTTGACAAAACAATCATCTGAGGAGCAGCTGACAAATTATCTGGAGCAGCAATTTGAAAGGCGTTGGCTGGCTTACAAACATTTCAGTTGGGAGAATATGGCATCATGTTCCTCTTCCTCTGGAAGAGTCATTTGTCAAACCGAATTTCCTGCAGATCAACAGCAGATTCCCAATATTGGAGTGCTGAGATACAACAATAACTGTAATTACTAAGTAAATAATCCCTGCCATTTCCTCCCCAAACTTGAGGCTCACAAATGCTGATGCAGAACTCTCTCTAGGAAATCTGCATGAAGAAAGCGAAGTACATTCTTATTTTTGATTGGAGCTCATTGAAGTGTTTAATGTGAAGCAAAAGAGCTTTAAGGAATTCAGGTGAGTAGAGGGGGACTTTTCAAAATACTTGGTCAGTATCTTGAAGATTATATTTTAGTGTAACTTCCCACAGAGATGATGGTATCACAGCTGTGGATCTAAAACAGGGTCCTTTACTGGATTAATTCTTCAAAATTTTCCACACAATACAGTCCTGAACCACATTGCCTTTGGGAAATTTAGGGCTGTGTACATTAAGTACTCTTGGAAGAACAGCCACTTGTTTTAGGGTAAAAATGAGATGAGTACTTTTCTAAAATCTGTTTTTCAACTGTGAATACGGAGTCCATTTGGAAATTGAATCATGATCCACTGTAAAGCTGTCACTTTCCTTACCAAAGGCATTTGCTGAAATATTATTTCAAATGTCTTCCTCCACACTCAACTATTCAGAGTCCTGTGGAAAAGATGACAGTACTGAGAACATGGAAAAATGTCATATTTTCCATCTGAATGTTATTTCACAGTGTGAAGGAACTACAAATTATAGTAATCAGTTGCCTCTGCAACAGCATGTAGCAAAGTATAGCACAGAGCATTTAACCATGAATTGTGTCTTTTCTCATATTTTGTGTTCTTTTTGCAGTTTTTGTTGGACTCTTGATTTAAACAAACTCATTAAATATACAAGGACTAGAGCTCAAAACTATATCAAAGTAGAATGAAGATAAATGAAACCATGTTCTTAAAGAGAATTGTTAACTCACACACAGTAGAATAATACCCAGCTTTCCAAGTCCTGATGTCAGGCTATCAAATATCTGATGACCAAGTATTCAATCAATCAATCATAAAGCAAAAGAATGTACAGAATTGTACATTCAGATGCCAAAATGGCCTAGCTTTATGAGCCTTCCAGAGATCAACTGATTATTGACTACTAAGTATGTGGCTGCAGGAAGCAGCCTTAACATAATCTTTTCTCCCAACCTCTCTCCAGAGTAGTCATGTCTGGAGAGATCAACCATTCAGCAATGAACTACCTCTCTCTGTGGTTAGCAAGGCACTCAACTCCATGGCCCCAACATCCACTAGAACCCAATCACTCAACTTTCTAGTTCAAGTTGGAACCTTTCATTCTAAGGGGAACATTGAAAGAATCTTTCTATAATGAACTCTTCCACTGTCTTATTCTAAAACCTCAGAAGAATTACCATGCACAGTTAAATTACTCATATTTATACTTGACCTAAAGAATCAGAGTAATTTTACAACTTTTTGCCCAGTTATGAAATTTAAGGCAACATTAGCAAAGAAATTAAAATATTGTGGGTAGCTCTGTTAGTGCCTGGCACCCTTGTGCAGATATTTACACCTTTATAAAACACTGTAATAATCACTCAAACTTGTTTCACTCAAAATTGCACTGGGCTGAACAGCTTGACTAATCACTTGGACCACTTTGATTAAGCATCTTTTTACAAATTCTAGAAACGACACAGTTTTCATTCTAATAAACTGACATCTTCTGCATGGTTTTGCCACATCTGTAACATTCTTTGCTAGTATTTGTCTTCTTTCTTTTTTAATGGAGCTTTCCATTTCATAAAATTACAATGCCTTTAACCGCTGTCTTCCTAACCCCCAGGGTTTCTTTCCTGTTAGTGTATCTTACATTAATTAACCATTTTACTTTCCACTTACACGTCTGCTCTTCCCACATTATTCTTTGCTTTGAAAAATGTTTTCTGTTGAAAATGTCTATGATCAAAGCTCCAAACATAATTATTTTTCTTCTGTTCTAGAATAAAAAAGATGATAGAATTTTTCCTAGCAAAGGAAGCACTCTAGAAAAATTGTGCCTAACTCTTTCTCTATCTCCCAAATATTGTTTGCAAATGGTTTACTACTATCCTTGTAGTCTATAGAAAAATAGCTGGGTTATACTAGTGTAAGATTTTGCAGTCTGCTTTCCTTCATTAAATATTTATCAGGAAGCATTCACTGACAATGTTTTACAGAAAGATCTTCCATTATTTCAGTCATGGAAATGTTCATAACTTTAGGCTTTCCTAACTGTCCTCTCAAAGCACAGCTAGCCTAGGGAATGTTGAATTTAAAATGCATTCTTAACCATGATTTGGTGAGGGAGGTGATTATTTTTTGCTCTATTTCTTCTGAATGGCTTAGGCAGCTGTCCTATAAACCCAGAGATGCTCAGTGAACTAAGTATGCACAACAAAGGAATAAACTGACTGAATCAAAACAAATTACTACAGCTTTCAGTGAAGTCTTGGTCACTTTCCATACTCAAAGAGAAACAAACACTGAATTCAGTTGCAAACTGTGGTACATATTATGTAACCTATTTTAGAGCACCATTCCAATGGATCAAAACATTGCCTGTGTTCATCACTGGATTTTGGATGACCAAAATTATATACCAAGGTAACATGTATCTCCCAGTGGTGCAGATGTGAAAGCATGGTTAAAAATAAGCACAAGCTGTAGAAAAAGATCTATGGTGAAGATGCAAACTATGAGATAAATCCAGTGATGTTCATGCACTTTAACAAAGGAGGTGAGGAAGAAGCGCATGCAGTACCTGGTGATCTCAGAGTCAGGGAGCAGGCCTACGTGGTAGTGGGGGTAGGGAGCTGAAAGAAGGAAGCTTTTGTCACACTCGACAGGGGAATAGTGCCTAGGAGAAGGTGGTTTATCACACAGTTTGTTCACAGTGCTGTAAACAGGTTCAGGAGGCCTGGTGATACAGAGACAAGAGTAAAAGGTCAGGTGCATATTAGTTGCTGAGAATATAGAGAAAACACAGCAATCATTTTAAAAGCATGCATAGCAAATCTGTCAAGAGCTTTTCAGTGGGGCTTTTCCAACAAGTAAAGTGTGCTGTTAAAGGAATTGTTAGCGTTTGATAACACTGGTGTGGCATTCAAGTAGTTGCACATAAATATACACAATACAAGTGGACCATAAAACTGCTCTATGGGAAGCGTGGCACTGAAAGGGAATATCTTATCTCTGAAGTTGAGAAAGTGAGGCATCTCCCCAATAATATTTCTACTTTTTTTTTAAGTCTAACATCTACACAGCTTTCTGTGATCTTAAGTTTGAGTACAGCATAGAAGAAAATAAGTTTGTTACCTGAAAAAAGAACTATATTTTACCCATTAATTTGTAATATAGATGAAGTACATATTACTTGTTAATACAACATACTCCTGTCCCAGTGAGCTGGGACTTTGCAAGCAGAGCTGTTGTCAAAGTGCCCCATATTCTAGAATAACACTGATGGCCAGAAACTGTGCGAGCAATTCATCTCATTGGCAGGCAATTCGTTGCGATTCAAGAGTTCTTTGCACTCTTTCCAGATTCAGCCTTCAAAATCTCATTATGCAGCCTGCATCTGAAACAGTTAACCTCACTGCCAAGGCTACTGCAATCGCACTTGCAGGGCTGCTCCAAGCTGCAAGCAGCAGCCTGTGAGGTTAGATACAAAGAGTAAGAGCTTAAAACTAAAATTTCCCTCCTGCTGCTGCGAGCCACCTGCCCGGGGGAGGCAATACTTACCACAGCCCGGCCAGGAGCCGTCTGGGAGAGGGGAGAAGGGAATGCAGCCTTTAGTATCAACCAGCCAGGGATCCGCGGGAGACCAACGGCGAGCAGTTTGCAAAACAAACCCACACCACTTCCACAGTGCATCTCCCACCTTGGAACTTCCCTGCCTTGGCCCCAGGACACACCTTGGTGCCTGCTGGCCCTGTGAAGCTCGACTCATTGTTTCCTGACATTTCTGCTCTAAAGAGTGGCAAGGGTCAATTGCTATCATATCCATGCTTCTGCCACAAGATCCAGGGTATGCCACTGCCTTTCATCACTGTCATATAATATTAGCTAGATGGAAATCTTATTTCAGAAGCCTGAAAATATCAAGAGGCCAAGAAGTTAATGAACTTTTTTTGTTCTTTCGGCTGCACTATGCCTCACATGGGCGTGGGTTTTGCTGTGACTTTCACAGGTACCAGAATTTATTACAGTCATGGATGTGCTAGTAGATACAGAGAATCTATTAGCTTCTGAGTTTGTCCTCTGGGGGAAAAGGAGTAGCTGCTTTACTTAAAAACTGGTCTTACTCAATGTTAGTAACATTATTCATAGCAATCTGCCCATGATTTGAGAACTCTCTGTGCCTGAATTTCCCAGGGAAAACTTTACAGTTAAAAAACTGGCAATTTAAGATTACCAAATAGCAAAATAGCAAAGCTGTCACTCATTTGGTTATAAAGCATTGTGTGTCAAGCACTTAGTAAAATCCCTTTAAAAATGTTTAAGGTAGCAATCATTTTCTATCAGTATATTTCACTTGTTCCAGAGGGATGGATTTAATAATTTATCTACTAAATCAATTGTTGCTTTCAATTAAAAAAAAAGCAGATAAAAACTATTCTATTTCACTGTTGTCCAACACTGCCTTTTATTCCCTTGGAAACTACTTTTGCTTTTAGGCAATATATGAAAGAACAAGTACAAATATCAAATATAAATGATACCTACTAAGAAAATTGAAGAAATATTTCCCCAGTGCAGGAAGATGAATAAAAACTGTAGATTCCTCCATGGCTTAAAACACCAATCAGTCCATAAAAAATTTGTTAGTGTCCTCTATTCAAGTTAATTGTCTTCTCCGTGTAGTAGACAACATCAGAGTGTTGCTAGCCCTTGGATATATTGTGAATGCTCAAACTACACTGAGTCATCAGTCAGTGACCATCCAACCTCATGCTGAGACACAAATCATGCCACAGACATGGGCAGATATGAGGAATTTCTTTGTTAATTGAGAGTTACTAGCTGCCTCCAAAAGCAAAATGAAGTTAAACATGCAACATCTACCTAGATATTGACACTGAATTAGTCCTTCAAGCATAAACACAAAGTCCTAACAAATTGTCTTACCAGGGCCAGCAAATTTTAAAACACTTAGCAAATGTTAATATGTTTTAAAACATTTCTGAACAATTTTTCACTCCATTCAGTCTTCCTGGGTGGTAAGATAACAGGAAACTGGAACAAGTCTGACTATAAAGTCCTGTACTCACTGATATTATATAAGTGCTATTGTGACCTAGTTAACATCATACCCTTTGTATTTGAGCTGCAGAGAGAGGTCGTAAGGTTAAGAAAAGGAATTTATACTTCTTATCCTTTTAAAACTGGTACTCTGGTTAGAAGAAGATTTAGGATATCAGATAATTCTAGTTATGAGTACACTTTGTATAAGGCCTATGAAATGGTCTGAGATCACCACAGCCACCTGATTCCCTTCAGATGTCACTTCTTCAAGGTCACTGAGAGCATGGACAGCACTGGTCCTTCGGATGCCTCTATCCTATTCAGATGCATAGGCTAACAACTACCAGCTGCATAGTTGGGCTCTGACTGCATGTTTTATTGGCACAGAAAAGCAAGAATTTAGGAAAAAAAAAAAGGCAGTACATAACATCCAGTGTCCAGGACAAGTATAATCTTATTTTCTCTCTCAATGTGGTGTAGTAAATATGAATTAAGTAGTGTAAAAATATTTGAAAGTTGGGATAAAAAATATCAAGTATAGAAATGACTAAAATGATATAGGGCAGATCAGTGTCCTGCTCATAAAAACTGTGTTCCATTAATCATAAAAAGTAATTTGAGATACTTGCTGCAACAGCCTGTCTTCAAATATCCTCCTCATTCTTCACTTTCTCTATGGCAAACTTGTACTTAACTACAATAGTAGCCACCTACTAGAAAAAAACAATACCCTATTATAAAGAAGAAGATTATGAAGACCACCCAGCTTTATTAAATAATTGTTCTAATGCAGCATTTTCTCGTGCCATTTATATTTCGCCTCACAGAAAGAAGAAAGACTTCTTTCCAAAGGGATCAGCCCACATGATAAATCCTGTCTCGCACATCTTCTCCAGTGCTATGACAGAGACGGATTGTCCTCTCTCAAAGCATGAGATAATGAGAATGCTATTTAGAAAGAGTTTTTAATGTGCCATTATGAAAAAATACAGCCAAGGTCACCTCAACTTTTCTTGCAAGAATAATTAAGAGCCAAACTGAACATAAACATTGAGGCCTTACTTTATGATGCACTAATTCTTCAAATGAATTTAAAAACATGTAGCAAGCCACTTAGCATGCTTTAAGAAAAGTGTAAAGGCTAGATATATATTATTTAAGCTCTAATTCACTGCAGTTTATGTGCAATTGCATCCCTTTCAGATACAGCAAGTATAGCTTCACAGGTTTAATTTAAAAATAAATGCTAAGCAGTTTTTGAAACTTTTTTTGAGGAAGAATAAAGAACTATATTATTGAATTTCTTTTATCCATTATCTTCATTTTTGTCAATACCTATGCATAAAACATCACCTTAAAATACCAAATTTGCGAATATTACTGTATTTATCTTTGATAATTGCAATATCTCTTTTAAAGAGAAATTATGTAATGTGGATCTACTCTGAAAAACAACTAACTACTGCTGTAACTTCTTAGTCAGATCTGCTCCTCTTCTGCCTTTACACTGCTTGTTTAGTGACAAACAGGCATCACAGTTCTCTGTCTTTATCAGTGAGGTAAAAACAAAGCTTTCTGACAAATAAGAGCAGCAAGTACTAGGTCTGGATGGACAGTAACAACTACATTAGTCTAAGAATAAAGCACACAATAGTAAAGGAAGGCAACAGAAAATGTAAGTAGTAAATATAAGTAGCAGCATAGCATGGCTTGAACATGCCCCAGCAGAGAGTTCAACTCACAGGACAGAGAATCAAGTCACTTAATGCCAAAGGTAAGATTTTAAATGGTAACATGAACAGCAGAGAGTCACTCTTCCAGCAAGGAAAAAAAAAAAAAAGCTGAAAGCTGGAATTGTCATTCAGAACAAACGTAACAGCAGCGAGGCATAATTCTTACAGAAAGGTAGAACTAATTGGTGGAAAAGACAACAGTAACAGTGGGAAGTAGAAAATCGATCTAACACTGGTTTTATTTATTTCATAACAGATTGTGTAAAGCGAATATTCCTTGTTGTTTGCAGTCCTTATTATTCCTTGATTAGGTCATCATTGTTTTTTTGTTTCAGGCTGACTTAATTGTGGAACAGAAGTTATAAAAGAATGGCATTTTTAAAAACCATTCTCCCCTCATCATCATGCAGGGTCTTCAATTTATAAAACTTTTTTTTTTTATGGAATCCTGTTTGGTACGGATCAAATGCCAACACACAGCACATTAAATGTTAACAGTTTCAGGTTTTAAAACATTTTAAAACCTTTTATGATATGGAAAGAAACCAGCTCAGCTTTCACAACATATTAAGTATGCAGAGCTATAGCCAGGAAACAATATGAGAGAAAATAAATCTCCCACTGCTAAAAGTTTACAATTTTTTGTTGTTGTTTTTGAATAGCAATTATTAATTGTATCCAAGTTCCATAAAGACATTTAACACATTAGTTTTGCTAATATAATGTCGCTGAGAAGTAGACAAAGAACTTTTTAAGTATTTCACTATTGAACGAAAAATCAATGGCAATTTAAGACAAACAAATTTTCCATTTCTAATAGCCCGTGATTTTTATATATATGTCCTTTGACTGAGCTACTTAGTCATATAACCTTCTAGAAGAACCACATACCTTACTGTTCAATAGGGTAATTAGAACTTATAGTTGATTTTATTTCATAGGTTGTGCCCTGGCAATTTAAATGAGACCAAATCCCTCATATGACATGTTTATTTCAACTAAATGAAAGACAGAGGAGGACTATGAAGAGCTGGAGGAAAACACCTGAAGTACAGTACATTAGTTCTTTCTGGAAACTCTAAAACTAATAATTTCGCAGCTTTTCAGTTATTAACTGCTGTTTTCATATGCCTTGAAGATTTCTTTAACTGCAAAACAAGTGCTTTTTTTAGCACAGTCATGAAGATTAAGGATTGCCTTGTTCCTCTTAACAGTACTATTTTAACATTTTAATCAAGTTTGCAAATGAAATGGACTACAAGAATGCATAAGTAGAATTTAGAACTTCTAATATTCTACACCCAATTCTTCACTTATTTTTCTTAACCGTAAGGAATTAGGGAAATTAAATGACTGCTTAATTTTGAAAAAAAAATCAGCAGTGATTTTCTGTTGCAGTGATGGAAAAGAAGGCTGTTTCACACAGGAATGGAGAGACCGTCGGACCAAAGGTCCAAGAGCCCTGCAGTGACTGTTCAGGAAACAGGGACCAGCAAAGAATGGCCCTCACCTGCTCAGCTGCCAAAAATCAGCGAGGATCACACAGACCAGAAATTAAATCCTAGAAGCCTGTAGTCAATAGGCCTGTCCACCATGAATCAGCAATTATTCTCATTCATATTTGAACATTTTTATATTCTTAGGCTTCACAACTCCCTGTGCACAAACTGATGATGACATACCCAAAAATCTCTACCTTTGTCTACTCCAAGCCTGTTACTTGGTTGCACATTCATAACCTAGGGTAACATTTAAATAACCTTCTATTTGCCATACTTTAAACTTACAATGCATTGCAAACTCCCGGTATCTGAGTTGTTAATAAGTGGTATTAGTCCTTGCCTGTTGCCTTCTCTGTGCCATGGCAACTTTTGCAGATCTCTGCTCTGCCTCTCTCTGACACCTTTTTTCTATACTGGAATTATTTGTTATTTATCTTTCCCTGGAAGCCATGCTACACCCCTGCTCACCCTCTTCTGAGGTTTTTTTCAGTTGCCTCCATGTAGGACTCAATACTTGAATGCACCACAGATTCACAGAGAAAACCATTAAAACCATTATATTTCACACCCTTGTCCTCTCCTATCAGATCCTATTTTCATTCTTAATTGCCTTCTTGATTGCCCATGAGTACTGAGCTGACAATGTCACAGAACTAACCACAGTCACCCCAAGGTGTCTTTCTCAAGTGGCAAGAGCTGCATGAAGGGTCCATGTCCATGTTATATTTCATATGTACTTCAGGTTATCCTTTCCTCTGTGCAGTATGGAAGGCTACTGACCATTTCTCTGTGTTTTATCACTGCCAATCCAACTATCTCATTTCAAAAATCTCCATATGAGCACTAAAGCATACTCCAAAATTTGATTAGTTTTCTGTAAGTGTTAAGTACTAAGTAGCTGCCAGTTATTGTATTAGAAATAGTCAAATCCCATTACTTGGGGATCTCTCACAGGCCTATTTAAATATGCAAGGATAGCTCAGGAATAAGAGATTATCCGTGACTTGATAATGACTAAATTTTTACTTTTACATAAATTATTCTCTCAAGTCAAGATTTATTATACTTAAAATAAATTAGGATAACAAAATGAAATCTTACTTCAGGCAGACAATTATGCATCTGTAAAGTTTAACAATTAGTTTAAGATTAAATTTGTGTATTAATTACAAAAAATATAAAATAGTCAATTTGCAAGTTAGCAACTTCAAGCTTCAATCTAAGGAATGCATTTCACCAAGGATGCAATTTAAGGTTATGTAGATAAACTCTTTTTTCCCTTTAAACTGAACATTTAATGTGTAATTTAAATAGTCTTCTTTTAATTAACTTTGGTTTTAAAAAATAAAATTTCTTAGGTTGATCAAAGACCAAATCAAGAAGAAATTCTATTCTGGGATACCATATTGGATTCAATATGTCACCAACTTAACAATTAAGAGATGAGAACCCTGCTTGTGAGAGACAGTGAGTAACCAGTCACACCAGCAGGCTGGCATCCTCCAGACAGACAGACGGACAATGAACTAACATGACAGACTGCTTGGTGGGATCACACCCACATCATGCACACCCCAGAAACTTTGGGTGCTTCTCCACTTTTCTAGAGGGAGATGGCCTATGCATCTTATCAGCAACTTTTCCTGCCTGCTCTGTATCTCTGTTCCTTGGCCAGTGTACTTGTGCAACTACTGATTATCCCAAACATCACGTGTCACCCTCTGAGGGATTTGCTGGTTCAGTGGCCTGAAATCCCTTCTCCACTGCTTCTTTATGCCTCTTCACCTATTTTTCTGTTATGTCCTGTCTTGTCCTGAATTCCCTTTCCAAATCCAAGTCTTCTTACCTGATTAAATACCAGTCTTCTCTTCTTGTGATTTCCATCCTCACGTACCAGTGACAAGTTTTCCCCCATTTGCACGCTTATCCCTCGCTAAACACACTCCCCCCATTCCTCCAGTCTCTTCAATATTAAAATGTGACAGGACTGGGCATTCAGGGCACAGAACAGAATCCCTCCTGACCATGTTCCTGGGTCAGAAAGGCATGGTAGAAATAGTAGAGAGGAAACTAGCTTTGGCCATTTAATGCTGTGCTCAGTCATGCAGGCTTTTAAAAATAATCTAGTCAGCATGAAAAAATTGTGAGAAGCTTTGATATACTGCAGTGTGAGTACAGAATCTGAAAGTGTTCTACTGAAAAAAACCCATATCAAATAAGTTTTGGAGGATAAATGAACTGGGGTTTTCCCAAAGACTTGCATTTGTTGACTTTTGCGTAGCTTTTCATAAATGCATTAGAAATACTCTCTGTATTCCGTTTCATCAGCTCCTATAACTTAGCACTCTGAACATATATATGGAATATTATGGTATTTAAAATATAATAGCACAGCAATTTCTAACATAGAATAGAATAGAACATGAACTAAGTCACGTAATTCTCCCTCTATCCTTTAAATCATCATACTGGTATGGTTAAAAATAAGTGCAATTTAATTTAATAATAATGGTGGTTAATCAAAAGGACTTTAGGAACAAGCTAATTTAGCATTTTACACTAAATTTTAAAGAAAAAGAATCACAAAACCTTTGCTATCCTTAGATAAAAAATCCAGCCCCAGGCAACAGCCAAGCATGACAATATTAACTTGAACATCTAATCTGCTAAATTTACAAGTTATTTAAGAAGAGGAATAAATAAAAGGCATCATTAGTCTTCCCATACTATTACATATCGTTTATTCTCTTTAGGGTAGAGGTAATACGCTGAGTTTGGGTTAGGCATGGTGAATGATTGTTGTGAGCTCACAATTACATGTGCTCCTATAAGTCAAACCGTAATATTTGTGGTAATGGTTTAATACTGGAAGGTCCAATCTGTGCATCAGCAGAAACTTAAAAGTGTTTCCATAAAACATTGTCAATTCAACTAGCAGGTTTACATAAGTAAAAAGGAAATAGTTGATGAATGCTACTACTTTCAATACAGGGAAAACACATCCCCTTAGACTTCAACTTAATGGTTCTCTTTTCTCTCCCATCCAATTCTCAGCACCTCTTCCACATCCAGAAAATGCTATTTTGCAAAAATGCATGTAAAAAAATCAAACATGCTTTACACAGCAAAACAGATAACTCAGCTTTTTCATCCATGAATCTTTAATATCCAGCCAGAGTTAAATTTTAAAGTGAATTTTTTATCAGCTGAAGCACAGAAGTTTGATGTTACCATTATCTGAAGCTAAAAAAGAAGTAAAAACTCAAGATGGTAGTTCTTGATTTTTATGGGACTTTTCCTGTTGTTGTTCATCAAAGACAGAAGAAATTAACATCTTAAAGCCACAAGATTTTTAGGCTTTAATAGGCTATAATTTTGATATTTCTGAAAATAGGAAGGCAGAAATATGCTAAAGAGAAAATGGTAACATCTCTCTCTGCTGTGTTAGTAACACATGTTCCACAAAATGACAAAAACAAAAAATATCTTTTTTTTTTACTACTACCATATAAAATTTGGTTGGAATGCATCTCTAAAGGACATCTGATCCAGTCTTGTGTTTGAATCAGGACTATTGACAGCACTAGATTTTACCTAGCCAATGCTTAAAAATCTCAAATGGTGGATATTTCAGAGCCCTTCATAGCAAGTAGTATTCCAGCACTATTCTATCCATCTTGTGTTTTAATTTCTTCTGAAATTGAAATCAAAACATCCAAAACCAGTGCCTGTTGCCATTGGTGCTTCTCTACTCAGTAGAGTTTGGTTTCATCATCTCTGCTACTGAGGGTGCTCTTAGATTCTCCCTTTATCTCCTCTTCACAACATTAAATAAGCCCCAGCGCCCTCAACACCCATCCAATCTCCACGTGATTTAGAGCTCTCAGAATACGTTGGGCCCTCTCCACAACCCTCCTAAAGTCAAAGAATGGGAACTGGTCAAAGGCTTTTAGAAAAGAACGTATTCTTCTGCTGGCCATGCTCCTCCAAAGACAGCCTGGGATGCTGATTACCTGACTAGAAGTGAGAGTGCACTTCTGGGTCCATGTTCAGCTTGGTGTCTGCAGTAACATCCAGGTCATTTTCAGTGAAGCTGCAATTCAGATGTTCATGGCCTGCACAAGTGTGTGCAGCTCTTCCATCTGAGATGCAGACTTCTTACTGAACTTTACGAGGTTTCTGCTGTCCTCAAGTATATCAAGAGCCCTTTAGAATACAGCTCTGCCATTTGTCATGTTAACCACTCCCTCTTAATTTCTTATCCTCTTGAAATTTGCTGAGGGTGCACTGTGTGTCATGATCTAGGTCATTGATGAAGACATTCACTGACGCCTTAGGTATCCCTGAGCTCCTCTGCTCATCACTGACCACTTGACACACGCCAAGTGATCATCATCACCCTTTGAGCCTACTGGTTAAGTCAGTTCCCAACTCAGTGCCTTCTTTTACTCCACTCTTCCTCAGCTTTCAAAACGTGCTGTAGGTGACTGGGTCAAAAGCCTTAGCAACACCACTGCATGCAAATGAGCATAGCCATACTGGGAGAAGGATAACTAGCAAGTTAATACAGCACACAACCCAGGAGAAACCCACAATCCATGCTATCCACAAGGTTTCCAAACCATACTTCTTTTCTGATTAGCTGTTCATCCAACCCTTCTCATGTTTGAATGAGAGGCTGTTGGAAGAGTTTTAAAGGGTGCTCCCCGTGTTACAGCTTTTCTTCCCCACAGAAGAGGTGTGAGAAATACCTTTGCAGCCACTCCCCATGATAGCTAGTGGAGAAAAGGAATTACCATGCGCTGCACAGCAGATCCCAGATGCACATTTAGTGGGAGTTATGACATGGGTCAGGTATGACTTTGGAGTCAGCTGTGTTTTCCCTCAGATATTCCTGCTCAAGGCAGCACCTGTGCTGTGGCACTGCTTTGTGAAGGGCAGACACTCCTCTCCCCTCATCCAAGCAAGTTAGAAATTTCATCAGGAAAGCCAACCAGTCTGGACAAGCACATAAACTGCTTTTAGTCAATCTCTGATGAGTATTCCAATTACTTTCCGGGCCCTTAAACGCCTGGCAAATGTGTTGTTCAGTACTTCAGCTTTTCCTATATTATCTGTCACTACATCAGCTTCTCTCCTATTCATCACCTTTTTCCTTCCTCAAATTTTTTAAAGTAGGACACATCTGCAGAATCACTTTTGTTGTCCTTTATGATCCTTGAAGGTAAATGTGAGCTGAAATCAATCAGCGTTCTAATTTTGTCAGCAGTCAAGCAGTCAAGTAATGCTTGTCTGTATTTTGCATTGTAGGTCATCAGAAAGCTCTTTGCTCAGCCATGAAGGCCTTCTGCTGAGTCCCCTCCTTTCTGCTCAACAGGATGGTTCCCTCCTGAGTTCTCAGTAAGTTTTATTTAGAAACCGTCCATCTTTCATGGGCCCTGTGTTTCTTTGGCAGTGTCCCAAGAGATTTTGCTAAGCAACTCTCCAAAAAGGCTGTAGTCTGCTCTTCTGAAATCTTAACAGTCATAACTTGCTGACTATCTTTCCAGATATCCTTTGAATCAAGAACTAAGCCAACTCGTGGTCACTCTGATCCCAGCTGTTATTTACCACCACCCTTGCCACAAACCCTGTTTCTCCCCTCCAGCAGTATCAGGGACCAGTCAGGAACACAATCAATGAATCCCCTGCACTGCCTGCACGACAATTTAATCTTACTAGAAACTAAAACAAGCAGTGTTTTACTTGCCATGTGTACTGATAGAATTATTAGACATAGTTTTCATCCGCTTTTGATCCCATATTCTACTAACCTGAACTTGTAAAGGTGATAATTGCTACAAAAAAAAATACAGGAAGCCAAATTTTCCATTCTAAATGAATTTAAAATAAATCCAAAAAAATCAAGACGTAAAATATGCCCATCGCTGTTAGTATTTTGTACCAACAATACACACAACTTAAAAAAGTTCAGTAATTAAGAGACAACCTTCAGCTTCATTAAAATTTATGGCTGAAGATGATTTGTTACTTTTCTATCCCTTGTGCTCAGATTAGTTTATTTTTTATATAGACTGAACAATTATTTTTTATATAGACTGATTTTTTTTCAACACAGATTCAATATCAGACCAAAAATTACAAATTTTTATCAATTGAAACACTTATTTTTGTTAAGCAAAATAGATGCATTTCGGTTAAAAAAACCCCAAACCTTAGAATTGGAACAAACGAACAAGAAATATAAAACCAGCAGGAAGAAGTTGCAAAATTAAATTGAATGTTCAATCATTTAAGCTTACTGATAGATCCATTATCACAAGTAAGTTAAAGGAAAGTTTGTCATCTGCCTCACTCAAATCACTTGTACAGAGAATTCCAAAATTGCAAAAGCCTTTTTTAGCGCAAAAGTTACCATTCCAAATATTTTTAGCTGGCACAAATGAAAATCTGCCAAAAGTGTTGCAAGACTGCATGGGTAATAAATTTCCTTATGTGAGCACAATGTAAATTAGCCCGATAAACCTATTACAGCAAGAACCAGGTAGTTTGAATGGATAGCACTGCAGTAGCTGGCAAACATCTTAATTATAAAACATTATGTGAGACAACCTAATTGTAAATGCTGCAATCAAGCATCTATAGGTTTTACTAAAGTTATCAATATGATAATTGAATTCCCAAAAGATTTTCTGAATTGGTCAGCAACAAAGACTTCACAAATATCTTTTTATCTTAATGGCAGACTCATCAGCAAATCCTATGGCACTGAACAGAAAGAGTGCATTCACTATTATGAGTTTATAGCTGTGAAAATGACTGTGAGAATTAACTGCTGCATTTCAGTAGCCCCACTTGAATCAATAGGCAATAATTAGATAAATGGCCATTAAAAAAATAACAACCAACTCAGCAGCATTTAAGGGTTAAATGATTTGGTTTTTAAAGTCAGAGCTTCTTAGTCATTGTAGTTAGAGAAGAAAACTGGTCTTTGGCTCTTGCTTGGGTGTCTCTCAGATGTATGTGCATCTCCAGCAAGGAAATGTAATGGTAAGAAGAGTGATTCGTCTTTATGACTAAGTTCATTTTCTCCTTGTACCTTCGTTTCCTGATGTACCATATTGACTATTATCACTAATAAAATGAAGCTCATAATAGCCTCCTCCTTTTCAATAGGTCAGAGTTAACACTTGCTCAGAAAGATGAGATTTCCATCTGATTTCTGCTGTGGCATTCAGAGCCTGCTCCTGTCACTTGACACCATTATTTCTGCCGGTGCCACACACTGTCAACAAAAGGTCATGCTCGTAGAGTCAGCAGCACCTGTCCATAATGCCAATGGCACAGGAAGATTTTGGATATCCGGCCTTCATTAGCCAACATATTAATTCAGAAATCCAGACAGGAAAAAGAACACAGGAGTGCAGTATTTCACAGAATATACAGAGCTTCTCTAGACATTCATTTTTTTCCTTCACAATAATGCAAAATGCACATTGTTGTGAATACCTCAGACAAGAAACAGACTGCCAGTATTTCATTTTTCTGTCAGGGGCGAAACCAGTACAACTAACTTGTTTAAAACCAGTCTGAAAATAGCATGGGAGTGCATCTTTCTTCCCCCCCAAAAAAAAAGGTCAAAAGGACATCCTAATTAATTTGAATACATATCCTGCATGGTTCGTTATAGGCTTTTTATTGGATATCTGCTAAACTATTGGGCTAAGAGTGTCACTGCCTTTCCTTCTATGACTGTTTTTTCTTTTCTTTCTTCTTTTTCTTTTTTCACAAGTAACTAGAAAGTTAGAGCCAGATACACGATGACAAAGAAACAGGACTAACAATACTTTGTCACTTTACAAACATTCTAAATGTTTAAATGGTCTTTTCATTGCCAGGACTGCTTATCTCCCTTTTTAGAATTAATCCCTTCACTTTCTGTGACTTCACGATGTCCTTAGCTATTATTTACTTTTAAGCCTGCAATTTTTTTGCTGTTTTTTAAACTTTTCTAACTCTTTCTCTGCAACAGTGGTGCTGACATCTCATTATAGAAGATGCCCATTCAGCCCTACAAGCTAATTGACAAAGCCTTCATCACTGCAACCCAGATATTTTAATATTGGTATTCTCCCAATTTTGGGAAAATACCCAAATTTGGTATTCTCCCAATATTGGTATTCTCCTATTGTATTTCTCAAATACATGGGTATTTGAGAAATTATGAGATAATTGTTAGACCAGCTAAAAACATTGGTGCAGATTTAATGAAATCAATGTTTAACTATTAATTAAAAATGTAACTTCTTGAAGCCATTCAGAGAAAATTCATCCTAATTGAATGTCTTATAAATTGAAGGAAATCAATTTCAGCTTTGCATTCTCAATCAAAACAAAAGAGAAACTCTTTTAACCAAGACAGGGAAGAAAGGTGTGGTTTCCACATATTTATGTCCTGATTAAACACTGTATCATGATTTAGTTACTCTGAATCTGTCTGATCCAACAAGTTAAGCTGCTTAAGATAGTAATCACATGCAACAAGAAAAATGAAATGCAAATTAGTGGGTTATGAAGCTGATGAATACGTAAGTGGATGAGATTCTTTGACTTGTAAGCACAGCAAGTCACGTTAGGGGATCAGAACAGCCCCCTCCTAGCACAAAAAAAAAAAAAAAATTCTCATTTTCTGTGGCATTAGACATTATAATGAGGGCTCATTTTCCGAACTGAACAACTTCTGTCTTCCAGATGAATGGTAGTGCTCTTCAAACAAAAACATAAATACACACTGTCTCATCAGCGACATTCAGTGTTCACCTAAAACAAGAAATAAAAGAGCCCTCCCAGCATTTTCCTCTGTGTCTCTTCTACCTTGAAATTAACTACACGGATACAATTCTTCTACTGTACATCCATATAGTAGTCACAATTCTTTGGGGATTATTAAAAAAAAAAGTCTGAATAGAAATCTGCAGTATGCTGTATTCTATTTGAGATGCACTGAATGCTTGATTTTGTCCTTTATAATTGCATGAAAGGGAGCAAAGAGAAGCCTCTGACCTGGTGTAGTCGTCCTCCACAAGCATGTGCTTTGGAATGGGTGAGTATCTTCCTGGGGAGATAGGGGCCAGGGATGCCTTGTACTCTAAAGTGCCATTGTTTCCAGAAGAGAGTATATGATTTTCCATTGGTGGAGAATAAGCTGATGGTAAAAATGAACATTTCTAGTCAGCAACTTCCATGTTTCATTAGCAAAAGAACATAATTTTTTAAATTTAATTACCAAGAACATGGTTCAATGCTGTAAATAAGATCAAAACAAACAATCCTGGCTTGAGAGAGCTTAAAATATAACAACAAAGAATGAACAGCTGGAGTTTTACTGAAAATAACAACAACAGCAGCAACAACAACAGCAACGACACAACAATAATAACAACAATAATAATAATGATGCTGGCTTATTTGCAGGGATTCACTCTTTAGAGGATCTTTAGTTCCTGAAGAGGGAGTCTGAATAGGTCTCCTGTTTGAGAGACAGGAAACATTTTCTTCACTTAGGACTAACAGAAGGAAATGCAATTAGGAAAGAATGAGATTAAAAGCACTCTTTTTGGCTCCAGTCTGCAGTAATGGGAGTAACATAGTAAGAACTCAATGGAGGATAAGAGCAGGAATTTTATGTGTGCAAGAATTATGTATACATTCAAAGCCGGGATCCACTACAGGTGTCCAAATCCCCAATATAATTGAAATTTCAGTATCAACATGGATGGTATTTAGACCACGGTAAATCTCCATACTTAAAATGGAAAATGGATGCAAATATCTTACATATAATGATTAATGATGAAAGTTAAATTACTGTGTTGTCTGCTTATTTTTTTGGGTTTGCAGGGTTTGTCGTCTGTGTGCCTTTAGCTATTCTGAAGTTATCTGGGACATTTATGACTGGAGAGATGCAGTAACAGTTGTATTCTATCTCTAGTTAATTTAATTAAAAAAAGAAAGGATAAATAGAAAAAGCAGTGTTACATGCTTCTGCAATGACCTGTGATTAATTTTCTCATGAGAAGAAGACAGCTAAACTTTCTAGTATTAGTTTCAGTCTTTTTTTCAGATGCTAAGATACAGAATGCTTCAAAGCAAAATCTCTCTACAGGGAAAGGCCATTATGCATTCTGAAATGCTCTGAACATGTAGGTGTAATGAAAGGTTCCCTGTGGATAAATGAATCTCCTATGCACCAACAGCTTGGGAAGGGCTACTGCAAATCTTTTCAACCTTTCCTTTCCCCCTGGAATTGTTTCTGTCTTCTCATATGCTGTTGATCTATAATCTGACATAATAAACCACATTGTTTTAGAACTGCAAAATTATTATTTTGAAAGTATAAAGCTCAAGATTGGATAGGGGCGTTTAGCATTTTTACTTCCTGGCCTTTGCTAAGACCCAGACCAGGCTGCTACTGAACATGATTGCCATCTGTTGTAACATTTGCTAACTAAATAGGCATCCTCAGCACGGCTGAGCATACCACTGACACGCATGTTACAAAACCTTCCCTTCTGTTTTCATGGAACAGACTGAATAAGGAGGATTTGGGATATTTAGCTTTTCCCTCAACTTTGTCAGTTCACAACAGCAACACTACAAAAGTGCAGAAAAATTTAAAGCCTTAGCATTTACTGCCCTCAGTAAATTTCCCCACTTTTAGTTAGCCTTAAGTGCCCACAGAATTATTAGCAGGAAATCAAGATGAGTATGGATCGACTGCTGAAGCTCCAGTCAAAAATTGTATTTCCATCCAGTTGCTGAATGGTGCAGCTGGTCCCTGTTGGCAGCTGAACCCAAGGCAGACAGTTTTTAATGAACAACTAATGAAGAAAGGGAGTCTTCAGTAATGAACTGTTTAGACTAACAGGCACCAGTGGTATAAAGAGTGCAGCTGAAATGTTAAGATTGCTGTGAATGCCAAGGGAATGGAAATGCCTGGGTATTGACACCAGGAGGAGTGGCAGGAGGGGTATAGGAATGGCATGTACTGATAAAGCTAGATTCATCAATAAGTCATCAACACTCAACATAATTACATGCAACTTGCCAGGAAAGCCTACACCCAAACTCAAACAAATATTCAAGCCATTAAAAGACAGTGGTGGGAGATAAAGACTAGTTTGAAGCCTAGGACACTCAGACAGGGAGCCAGCAGAGATCTGAGTAAATCCTAAAGACATGCATAGTAGGGAGAGATGGCAGAGACAGAAGATCCTTACTGCTGTCATCTCCTTAAGGGTCCAAAAAGCACTCCAGCAAGGAGGTTGTCAACATAAAAAAAAAAAAAAAACAAACCAACAAAAACCCCCATATATATATATATATATATATATATATATATATATATATATATATATATATATAAATAAGGACTCCACAGCCAGCCACCAACCCTTCTACATGGTCACCTCAGGGAGTGCTGGGGATGCACCTGGATGCACATCTTTCTACTTGAGTACTGAGCCTAGATGCTTTTGAGTGCATGGATATGACAGACTGATTGAAATCAGTTGCTTTTTAAATGAGGACATCTTCCCTTCCTATGAGATACTTCACTGAGTTTTACAGTATTATTTAAACAAATTTTTCCTACAACAGAATGTGCATTGAATGCAAGGGCAAATAAGGCCTTGGTCCTCTGGAAAAAAAATATCCTGATGAACACATATAAAGTTAATGGACAGACTGAAAATAAAGCAAAGTGGACCAATGATTTATCAATTCTTCACTATGGGAGTAATAAAGCACTGGAACACAGAAGCCATGGATATGCCATCCCTGGAAGTGCTCAAGGCCAGGCTGGATATGGCTCTGAGCAACCTGGTCTATTGGAAGGTGTCCCTGCCCATGACAGAGGGACTTTAACTAGATGGTCTTTAAGGTCCCTTTCAGCCCAAACCATTCTGTGACTTCACCGGATAGCCACAGAAAATAGGTAAAGTTTTGTAAGTAGAGCAGAGATTTTTACATTCCAGTAAAATATTTTATTCAAATATGAGATAGATTTGCCTCAGGCTTCTACTAAGTTTGTACAAGATGGTTTGCTGCTTGTTCCAATTTTTCACTGGACAGAGGACTCCAGGCTACAAATCTAATCATATTACAAAATGCATTTGCATGTACTTATTGCTGTAATCTTCTCAAGAGTTACAGTTCAGTCTGATCACTTGGACAATGGCTAATTGGAACCAGCACAGCCATATATCTTCTACATTGCTACTTTTGCTGCAAAAACACTTTAGCAGAGTTAAATTATTTGCAATATTTCTTTAGCGCAGCATTCTTAGGTGGCAAAAAACATTTCATTTTTGTAGCCTTCCAAGCTGTTTCATAAACTTTAATGGGGTACTTTGAACAAGCTATGAAAAAATACAATCATCTGACAAACTGAAATATCTCTTGTAAAATAAGTTGCAGAAGTCACTTACAGTGAGTAATATCTGGTGGGCCATATGGATCTGTCATGTAAATGGTGGTGGGCTTTCCAACTTTCAGATACACTACATCTGATGTGTTCTTCAGTATTGCTACTGCCTCTTCATGGGTAACTTCTTCTAAACTGTAATTATTTACCTTAGAGGAGAAATCAGAAAGGTGAGTTGAAATGCAGAAATAGACACAAAAATGATACATCCTTGCAGTTTTCAAAATGTTTGGAACATTGCTGTAAACGAAGAGCACTAAAGATTATAGAAGCAATTCTGCTGCAGGGAAGAAAATACAGTTTTCTTAGCACATGCATGTTCAAAGACTGATGTAGCAATACTGATACACAGAATCTAAATGGCTCAAGAAGGTACTTGGTTTTGACAATAAAAAAAGTTGTGATGTTCTGCTACTGGTATAATCACCAATATAAAATTGTATTTAATAGTAAATTAATAGCACCACATTACTTACAGAAACTGTCTACATTATTTGACCTAACAAAATAAACTTCCTAATTAATCTCTTAGCCTCCATAGGTGGGACCTCAGAAATACCCAACACACCCAAATCTTTCCATCACTGATACGACACTGACAACTGAAATAAGGAGAGAGAAAAAATGGCATATAGAATACCTATGAGGTGCAGGAATTGAAAAAGGGCAGTTCAGGATGGGAAAAAGATATTTTTCATTGTGAAAGTTTGTCAGTTTTCTGGAAGCACAGGAAAAAGACATTGAAAAAGTAAGAGAATGTTGTACTAGCTCTGTGCTTTTTTTAGAAAAGAAAAACACTTAAGCAAGGATAGAAGCAGAAGACTACAGATAAAGTAATAAAGGAAATGGTGGCAGAAAGCTTTGCCTATTTATGCTTTACTCCCACAAAAAGAAAATCAAAAGAAAAGCATCTGAAGTGGCTTATTGTAGAGGCATATAAAATTTATTCACATATAAATCCACCATATTAACAGATTATCAATAATAGGTTGTCCTCCTATAAACAAAACCGTGAATGTTCCCTGCCACAAAATGTATAAATGTCCTGAATGGAGAAATTATAGAATAGGGAGGAAAAAAATAAAGGGTGTAGATCCAGGTTTCAGGCATGTGGCATAAGACAAGAGAAATAACAGAATCACAGAACGCCTTGGAAGGGCCCTTATGGAAGGGACCCATAAGGATCATTGAGTCCAACTCCCTGCTCCTCACACTACTGCCTGAAACTGAACCATGTGACTGAAAGCATTGTCCAGCCTCTCCTTGAATTCTGGCAGGCTTGGTGCTGTGACCACTTCGCAGGGGAGCCTGTTCCCCTGACCTACATTTCACAGTGTATGTTGTATATGAAACATTTTACAGTCATTTAAATTGCCATCCTCCAACTTCCACAGTTACTGCAAGGATTCCTTTTAAAGATTATGCAAGATGAAAGCAGAATTCCCTCCTCACTACAGTATAATATAACAGTAAATTGCAGAAAGAAAAATATATTATTTCCAGGGAATTTAGTATCAATAAATTATCAGAAACCTGAATGTGACAATAAGCAATGGACAAAGGGTTTGGCAACTGGAAAGAAATTCAGCTATTTTGAATCACTGAAGGACTCTTCATATTCAAATGATTTCATCACCACCAAGAAAAACTTATTTCTATTGGACAGTATTGCTGAATGTAAGGACTCTGTCTAAACTTTTTTCCCCTGTAAAATTCTCAGGCTTGGTTTTAAAGGTAATTAAAAGAGACAATGGCAGGGATATTATGATAATTTGACATGAAGGGAAGTGATAGAGCCTAACACTTAGAAAGGAGCTGCCGACAGGGTATGCTGAATTTTGACAGGTCTTCTATTTAAATAAAAATCTTATGCCTAACTTCTATAAATTTCTTTATCTTTCCTTGTTATAAAGAACCATAACTTACATATACCTTTAATAAATAAATGCCTTAAATTAATAGGCTGGCAGGAAGAAGTGGCTGAAATTATGCCTTTCTTGTTTATGTATTTCAAAACTGCCAGACACTTACAATTCACACATGTTAGAAAGATGACCACAAGGCTATCCTTTACCTTTTCTCTTTCCCACGCTGTCCGTACATGGTATTTCTTGCATTTCATCCTAAGTTTTTTTGAAGTAGAAAAAATCTCACATCACCTCATCTACTTTACAGCTACTGTAAAAAAATATTCTCAGTCAAAAAAAGACAAAAAAATGAAATAGCTTAGAACTGTCTGGATTTTGAATTTTTGGTGTTTTGAGAAGTGAATAAAAACAACTATGTCACAATTGAAAAAATATGACAAAATTGACTTGATGCAACTTCTTTTCCAAAGGTGTTGGATTTTGGTTTTTGTTGGGGTTTGTTTCCATACATTTAGCTGATAAAAATCATCACAAGATACTTGAATGTCACAGTTGTACAGTAAAGAAGACAAAAAGCCATTTTAGAAACAGAAAGTAAAGTATGATAATAGAAAACATTTGATGTGGCAGGTCCTGTGTCTTCTCTCTGACAATAACATTATGGGACACGTGTTTTACCAACATTGTACAAATGACTGAAATCTAGAAGTTAGACTTAAGGAGTTCAAGCAATTCTAAACTAAGACTTAATATCTATGCAGTTCAGCATTATGTTTATCTTTATAGACATAAAGATCCTAGAGTTCACGGCAAAGTTTATGTAAAATCATTTTGTCCTGAATTGCTCAGTTCTCAGTAAACAAAGAAATAAAGACTCAATGTACATCAAGAGAAAACAAACAAACAAACAGACTTGTTGATTCATTCACAAAGGTGTCATAAGGTCTCTTTTAAGTGGGAGCTCTTAGAGAAGGAGATGAGATCACCTTCCTTAGTCATTTGCCAACATCACCTTAGACTTGCACTTCCAGACTTCCTTCAGAACGCAGCTTTTGCTTTGCGTCTACAATTCCTATTAACAATCCTATGTGCATCTATCAATATATTTTCTACTTTTTGACCATAAAACAATGATCACAAATAAAGACGTCTGTACGTATTCTGCTATACAAAAAACTTGAATACTTAGAAGAATTCTATTGTTCAGACCCCTAGATATAATTCCAAGATGACTGCAGTATGTAGAGGAATCTCTGGACATCTTTCCTTAAAACATTGTAGAGAGATGATGATAATAACAGGAAATATGACGTTCTAGTTGACTTTTATGTTGAGATTAATGCCAAGAGAGACTCTTTCTGAAGCTATTTCTTCCATAAAAGATGCCTATATCTTGATGGAATTGTAAGTACTAAATCTGGCTTTTTTGGTGGTATGGCCCAATAAATGCATTATAGCAAAGATTTGCTTCCTCCTGTAGAGATAACCTTATATATTTCTTGCATATAGCTGGCAAAAAAAGGGTTGAGTTAGAGGTAAGGAAGATAAAGAGTAGGAGATGCACACAAAGTAAGAAATCAAAGTGTATATAGCATGCAATCCTCTGAGAGGCTGAATTTTTGTGCAGATTGGCTGACTTAATTCTGAGTGGGTAGAATGGGTACTGCATGCCAACTTTCTGGATCTAAGAAGCCAATTTAAGTAGCAGTTAGTTAAGGGAAAAAAAAACCCTTAAGGCAAATGCAAAAAAAAGATATTTATCTGAGTGGTCAGTTTTGTCACAAATTTGTATATTTGAGACAAAAAATGCTGTGACAGGAGCCAAAGGATAGGAGTCAGAAAGAAAAAAGGCATGGAATAAATGGGGCTTTTCTAATTGGAAAAGTTACATGCAGTGAAAATTTAAAAATGGAAATACCATCTGCAGAAACAAAAATAGGAAAGCTTTTTCCTTAAATAGAAAGTTTATGATATAAGACATACTGGTAACACGAGAGACGAATAAGGGAAAGAAATAAAATAGCAGTAGAGAAGGAAATTAAAGATAAAAGTCCAATCAAAGAAGCTATTTGAGTGATGGGGAAATCAATAAGAAATTATGCCAAAGAGATATAAAAAGACTGAGGTGGTTTTTTTCTTCCTAAATAGCATAATCAGGGCAATGAAGTATAAACCTAAGCAAGAATGTTTTATTTGGAACTTTTCCTAGATTCATACTGAAAATCAAAAGCCCCATAAAGCTGCTAGGAAAGCTTAGAATCCCCAAAATGACTGCACAGGTGCTCTAAAGAGTAATTTCATTGAGAACAATATAAGCTGATATGAGAATAAGAGCTCCAGAGGAATAAGTCTGTCTTATTTAATTTTTCTTTATTAAAGGGGATTTGTTCATTTCCACTATTGATTTAGGCTAAGAAAGATTTGATTCACTAAGTGAATGAGATAAGGTGTGATCTTTACCTTACCAGTGGTAATGTTTGCTTGTCTGTAATATTCAATTTTTCATTCAGACAGTGGATTTTCTTGGGTGAACATTTACCAGTAAACACCTGCAACCTGCCAGCTGTAAATCTAGAATGCTGTTAGCTTTTTTCAAAACTCACTCACTTAAAAGGTTGCAAAAGGTGGGATGCTTTCCAGTGTTGAAGAGGGATGATTTGTACAAAGGATATAAATCTGTTTGCATTAACTAAATACTTATAACTCATGGACTCATGAGTTAGTTGCACAAGTGTTGGGCTGTTTTATAAAAGACAATCCCACAAAGACAGCCAAAATCACTTTAAAAATCACCTCTGATCAGAACCAATCTAGATGCTAATCTAGATGCATCTTGAATTACATGCTCTGATTTTATACACTTTAATACAAACATGATCCTGCATTCATACACAACCTGAAAGAAACAGATACTGGTAGGGGACCCTATAAGGAACACATCAACAATGGCACAGTCACAACCCCACCACATTCCTATGAAATTACCAGAAACAAACCACCTTTTTTTCAGAAAGGAAGCATACATTTCTGAAAAGGAATGTGACTCCTGTTTCTTCCTCCTGTTTTCATCAAGAAAACAGAATCAAATTAGACCTCTTGTTATATACGATCACTGATATACGGGGCAAGAAGCAACAGAATACGGCCCAAACTTGCAAGGGTATATACAGCCCAAACTTGCCAGAGTATTTTGGCATATGAGATGTATTTTAGAAAAGCTAATAGTTATAAAAGATTAATAATAACCCTAATGGTTTTAGCATTTTCCCTGAAAAATGCCTTGCTATTAGTGTTGTCATGTAGTAGTAAAAAGCTAGTACCAGTTTTATACTGATTTCTCATTTACTCATTCTGCAGATAACTTGTCCAAAGTAAGATGATGGTATGAGATAAAAAAAGTAATTATTATCTGAGCTGTAATAACTGAAACAATTTTTCAGCTTTTCTTGATTATCATTAGCAGCGACCTTGAAGAGGTGAGACATGCATCATGTTTGGAGGTGACACTTCATTTCACTGTGAGATACTCGAAGGCAGGGCTGCCAAAGATTGGAAGAAGGACTTGAAGAAGACTTTATGATGTTCAGCAGGAACAGTAAATCCTGCTCCTGGCACAGGCTAACTCCCATCAATAGCACAGGCTAGGCACTGACAGCCTGGCAGCATCTCTATGGAAAAGTGCTTGGGGCTCCTGATGGATGGCAAGCTGGGCATGAGCCAGCTGTGTGTCCCGGCATCAAAGAGGTCAACAGCATCCTGGGCTGGATAAGCAGGAGCAGAGGCTGGAGAATGAGAAAAGGACTATTCCCCAATAGTTCACACTCATTAGCCTGAACCTGGAAACTCTGTTCAGTTTTGGCTCCTGCACTACAGGAAAGATAACAGAAGGAGGCAAGTTGAGAGCTATGCTACTGAGATGGCTGGGGATGGAGCACTGACCGGCTGAGGAGAAAATGAGGGATCTTGGCATTTTCAGCCTGGAGAAGGGGCTCCTCTGAAGACAGCTATTAACAGACCCCCAGTGCTTACAGGAAGATCATCAAGGCAAAGCTAAGCTTTTCAGAGTCACATGTGGTAACAGGATGAGCGACAGCAGGCAGATATTGAAGCAAGAGAGAGCCAAACAGGTTATCAGAAGTCTTTTCCTCAGGAGGACAGCTGAGCTGTAGAACAAATTTCCTAGAAAGGCCCTGCAACCTCCATCCTTGGAGATTTTTTGAGATGCAACTGGATAAATCCCTGAGAAACCCTGTCTGGTCCTATAGCTGACCCTGAATTACCATGGTGATCTGTGATGCTCTGTACGTGCTTTACTTTTGCACCTTTCCACTGCAGACAGAAGCTGAGACACCCACTGCAGTGGGATTCTCACTGCTGGCATTACCACCAGCAGAAGGAGGCCTTACCACCCAAACACAGTGAGGGAGTATTTTTCTCCTAGCTGTAAGTCTTCAGAGAAGAGCTCTGGTCTTTTCCTTTCATATATACCTAGAAAAACCATTCAGTTTTTGGTTTCAACACTCATGCTTTCACCAGTACTTTTCCAAACAGGTACCTCAAGATTAATGTACAATGGAGCATTGTCCTGTGCAAGTGCTCAGGTTAGTAAGTCTTAAGTGCCACAAAAACACAACTGTATAACATGCCCTTGTACAGATTTCACAATAACCACAATGTTTTATTTACATAATACATCTTCATAAAGGCCTAACACACTATATGCAATCTGCATTTAATAACAGTAGGGTCATCAAGGTGCAAAATGCTCAGGTGGCCCATTCTTGTCTTACATTTCAATACTAGTTTTTATTTTGCTTCTACACTTTCATCACCTCTTAAATTTATATTAATTTGATTTGCACTTTCTTTGGGATCTGAAAGCATTTCACACAAAATTATCACAACACAGATATGAAAATTAAAAAAGCTCCCCAGCAGCAGCTGAGAATTCCAGAAGGATGACAAATTCTTTTAAATGCTGTAGAGAATGATGGGAAAAACCAAAGATCAAGAAAGGATGCATTACTGAGAAGGAAAAAACAAAAAAGAGGAACTGTTCAAACAAATAATCAAGAAATCAGTGAAGCTGAAGTAGGACCATATAGATGACAAGGGTAATACTCTGTTGAAACACTGCCAAAAGAAAGTAATTAATTTTTTCACTCAATATTCATAAAGGAACATGAAGTTAATGCCATGAACTGACAAATAATTCACAAATTATGATAGAAAAATACTGAAGGTACAGAAGATAAAAACAAATCAGGTTGTCTAGTTGGAGAGAACCAAGAAACATGGCTGCAATCTGCATGAATTTTAGAAACAGTTTTGATCTTGTAAACGAATCTCCAAATATGTGATGATTACAGTACACAAAGAGTAAGCTGACTAGTATTTTCCCGTGCAACAGTGAAAAGCTTGGTCTGGAAGTACATAACTAGAGGAGAGCAATACTTCGAATGATTATTTTTTTGCTCATTTTACATGCAGTGATAAAAGGAGACAACACTTAGTAAAGCAAAACAGTCCAGACTGAAAGGAAAGAAGAACAAAGACATCAAACGTAATGCAAATGACCTCTGCTCATTTTCAGAAGTATAAAATTATCACAATTGTCACAATGGAGAAACATCTATATCTGACTGCAGTGAATCACAGCTTGAAGGCTGAGATGCTTAATAAACTACTCATGTAAAAATCTGAAAAGAATGAATTTAAGCACAGTGGTATAGAAAATATTTCTATTTAAATTAATTCTAATGAAATTACATTGGAGAGGGTGAATGTGGGGGGTTTGCATCTATATGATTTCCTTTTATGTAAGATATTTACTACCTCATGTGAATTGGAAAAAAATTAAGAGTAAAGTAACAAAAAATTGCAGATAACACAAAAACTGCAAGGAATTCTCATCAGAACAAAAAGCAACAAAAACAGCCGAACAGAAGCAGATTTGCAACAAGTTGCAAAATAACTAAAGTGCAAATTTGGCAAATAAAAATATACATTTCTGTACCAAAATAAGCCAAAACTTCATCATCCAACAATTACTTGAATTTGACTATGCTGAGATTATGCAAAGACAAAATGCCAAAGAAATTTTGAGTTCTAGTTTCATTTTGCTCTGATTTTGCTAACACCAGTTGATCCTTAAACTGTTTTATCTACCCATTTGGGTTAATTAAAAAAGACAAAGAGTCACCAACCCAGCAACCAAGTGTCTTTCCAGTTCTGTTTAGTACTCTGTCATAAAATTAATGCCCATCTTCATATGTGACTGGAACACAATGTCCCTAGCCAAATAAAGAAAACCTCAATTAGGCCCAGCTTCACAGGCAGCAATAAAGGTCGACTGCTGAAATATCACATCACAGAACAGGGCTAACGCAGTACTAGTTTGTTCTTTCTTTTCATTGCACTTATTAAAAAAAATATTTCTCTACCTGCTGAGATCTATGCAAATACATTGACATGAATACAACTTGACATAGATTAACTTGTGCTGATTCACCAGGGTCAGGATTTCCCCCTCTGTCTTGAATTAAACAAACTCTGTGAGTGGGAAAGCATTATTGATAAGAAACAATGAACCAGTACTAGGGAAAATTTGGAAAATGTTTGGGATGTTTTTTAACATCAATACGGAACAGATAAGTAAAGCATTCCTACAGGTACTGAAATATAAGTAGTAGTCCACTGACAGTTGCTACATGGGAGTCATTTACTGGCATGTTTTGACAGCTTTCAATTTGTGCACAATAAACAGTAGAATCAGTACTACCTTAACAAACACTTTGTCTAAAATCTTTTAAGTTTTATGGTCCATTTTGACTTGTTCCTTACGTGCATAAGACATTTATTCTCTTCTCTGTAAAAGGTTTGTCAAAGTAATATAATACACTGCCTTCATAAAATGTTAGCTTTCCAGAGGAATGGGTTTTTTTACTTCAATATTAGAAAAATATTTTTAAAATGGGGAAAATGAAGATGATGGAAATACAATTATGATAGCAGTCATTTTGGTTACCTCCAGAAAGATGTATGGTGAATGAAAGTCCTTATATGAAACAATTTTCAGCTAAATAAATGGAATTAAAATTTGTCATACTTACCATAAGAAGTCTATCTCCAACCTGCAATCTCCCATCTTTTTGTGCAGCTCCCCCATCAATAATCTTAGTGACATAAATGCTGTTGTCCCCAGGGATGTGTTGGTTTCCCACCCCTCCTGCAATACTGAATCCTAGACCTGAAAAAGATATTGCAAACAAAACATTAGCAATACAACACAGAACACTAAAGAGAAGTGGAAGAGTAGCATATACAGTGTAAACTTTGAGCATTTTTTTTTCGGAAATACAAATAATATACTCTTTCACTTTCCTGAAAGGTCAGGGACAGAACTAAAGCAAGGAAATTCTTTGCCATTTACAATTACAGAAAGTTAGAGACAAAAATAATTGAACCAGTGATGATTCTATACACCCTCTGCACTGGGGTCCAGTGCAGCCTACATCGAGAAGTTACGGCTCAGCTTTCCATGATCAGCATTAAAACACTGAAACTTGGAGTTTGTTAAATATTGCTATAAAATACATCACCATCTATCAGAACAAAATGAAAGGTGTTCTGATTGTCCACACAATTTGAAAAATACTTGAGATGTCTAGCACAGGGTTTGCAAGTTCATGTAGTACCACAGTGAAGGATCAGTGAAAATAGAAAGAAAAGGTGTAGATGTTTGATTTAAAGTGTGCGCTTTTTCCTTAGGACACAAATCTGTGGCTATGGACACATAAAGAAAGCAACAGTCCTTTGTACATATATAACTTCTATTCAGTGATCTGTGAAATTCCTAGATAAACACTCAAAGACCCAAACTTTGTAACAATGTCAATGATACATGCTGATATGATTAAAGTAAGGCAAAATAAATAGATGTTGGGGGAAGAAAAAAAGACCTTGTCTCCTTTTCCTATATTTCTTACCCTTTGACACATTGTGCATACAAGCAAACCATTGCTTTAATTTTTAGGAACATTTTTACCTCTCAATCAAAGAAAAGACAGAAATTACTGTGCTTGATTTCCATAAAAATTAACTTCATACAGCTAATTTTTCAGAGATTATGCAGCTAATGGGAACTTCCATCTGAACAGAGAAGCTGTTCCTGACAATACCCTGCTTAGATTACTGCTCCAGCTAGGGATTTCTCTTTTAGCTGTACAGAAAAACAGTTATATCTATTTAGAGAGTAATCACTGGTTTTATCTATGAAATCTATGCTGTTCACTCATTCCTAAAGGAAACATGTTGATAATTGTTGTAGCCTGAACAGTAAAATGCAGTATTAAAAAGTGAGTTGCCTGAAATTCAGCATTTCATCACAAACTCAAAAGCAACACTGCTTGGGCAATAAAAATTAAGGGACAGTGTATATTTAATGCACACAACATTTTTAGCAACTGTATGAGTACAGAGATAAGGGGAGTGAATTAAATATTTTATTTTTTTTTACCACATTATTTTCATTTGATCATTATTTTAGCTTCAAAAATATGTGAGGTCAGGTACTATAATAGACTACTTAATGGAATGTGCCACGCCAGTAAATTACAAAAAGACACCTTTGAATTTATATCTCCAATTGAAACAGTACTTAATTAATTGATTATTAACAATACACATGAAGTTAATTCAGAAGGATAGGGTAATTAAAAGAAAGCTTTATTGAATTTCCAGCTAAAGCTGGCAATCACTCTTATTTATGTGCTACTGTCTGTACATGGATAAAAAGATTACGATTTTTTCAGCAGGGAAGGATTTTTTCATGGGACTGCTAACAAAGAAGAGAAAAGATATTCTAATAAAACATTAAGAATGGATTTTTTTTAAATGCTAGTAATGGACAAGGAACAATGACTGAATAATATTTCTAGGTGACATAATTATAATCAATTTGATCTAAACCCCACCTATATAGGCTTCTAGCAGTAAAGATCTGAGAATATTCCAGAATGCTGGTGGGAGCAAATGAGTGGGCTAGATCTCAGCCAGAGGGCTTTCTTCAGCCCCACTGCTCACCTAGGGCAGGACCATGGGAAGAACAGGTTGGGGTGCACTTCATCTCCTCCTCTCCCCTTTACTGACACTGTACACATGTAAAGGGCCATTTCTGCACACACAGCTGGTCTGCACTTTGCTCAAAGTGAGTCCTAATTCAGCCTGGTCCTGCTGCAACACAAGCAAGTGATAGCCAAGACAATCACCTGCATTTTCTGCAGTGCTGAGTGGGGGCTTGGCTTGCTATTTCCATGGTTGTAACACAATGGATATAAGAAAACGTAAAAAAAAAGAGCATCAACATAGGCTGCTCCCATTACAAAACTGAAGCTTAAAATAGTGGAATGAGTAAATTTTTCTACTACAATCTACGTAAAATTTAGCTGTGATACAATGTGGGGGCTACATTGCATTTGTAAGCAAGGTCTAACTTTGGGCATCCAAATAATCCACAGTGATTACAGAAAGGTTTAGAAGAGCAGAACAAGATGGGGTAATATGGTGGGGGAGCAAAAGGAGAGTGGGTAGGAAAGAAAACTGAGGAAGAGAAAAATTTTCCATGTCAATCAATAATGATTTAATTTCATTGCTTAATCATACTTGCTTTCTTTAAAAGATTTCTTCTTGGAAGGAACAGGGAATGGAACAATGCCCCATTTAATTTTATTTAAATTACTTCTGCTAATTGCTAGGGCACATGGAAAGTATAATACACAAAAACTTTTGGGTAGGATTCATATGGCCAACTGACATCAGACAACTATGGTTATCATTTATACTAACTGTACGATAAATGAAAATTCATTAAGAGCTTTTAAAGTATGATTCATCTCATCTCAACAAGACATCTGAAAGAGATGAGGTGAATCATACTTTTGGTTTCTGAAAGGTTGAGGTCTGGATGTGGGAAGAGGTGAGTGGGAAGATCAGTGCTATGAAAGTTCACAATCTGAGCTCATTTAGACTGAAGGCTTCTGTTTAAACACTTCAGAAAGATTTGCTCAACCCTGGTGTGCATCTCTGATTGCTCACTACATCAGGTTAGTGTTACATCAGATTCTTACTCTGTTTTAAAAGCAGAGAATCATTCAAACAATGGAATAAGGTATGTTTTCTAATGGTATTTTTCATAAAACAGCATATTTGATTGCAGAACCTTGTTCTTGTTGATTCCTTTGGTTATGAAAACATTTCTATCAAACACAGATCAGAAGTTGATCACTTCCTCTTTGGCTGATGCGCAATCTGCTTCACAGAAACAGCTGATTTTGGAGAGAGTGCTCAAATTCCTCACAACAGGAATTAGATGGAGGATAAATTCAGAATGAAGTTGAGGAAGAAATGTTTTATGATGATGGTGGTGAGGCACTGGCACAGGCTGTCCTGAAAAGTTGAGGATGCCCCACCCTTGGAGATGGTTCAAAGCCAGGTTGAATGGGGCCTTGAGAAACCGGATCTAATGCTAATGAGTAACAGGTTTGGAACTTAAAGATCCCTTCCAACCCAAACCATTCCATGTTTCTGTGGTTCAGTGAAGAAGAGACTACTTCAGGATGGAAAAAAGTGAGAAGTGGATTTAATACTGGTGCACATCCAAGTCAAACTCAGTTTTGTTCAAAATCATTGAAGAGGATAGGCCCTTATAAGGTTGACTCAATGTGTAAACTAGGAAAGTTGAATCAAACCTAATTTCCCTTCCATTTCTACTGGATTTGTGTTTGTAAAATTCATCTGCCTTTGGGTTCCACAAATGCTGATCACTGATCCTATGAATAATAATGTGTAATAATCCCATGAAACAGCAGACGTTTCTGGTATCGGAAAGAGGAAAAGGGACAGGGAAAAAAGCTACTCCATCAAAACTGGAAACTGCAGAAAAAAAATGCTACTATTAATAAGTCAAAGATATTTAGTAATATCTTTTCCTGGGATTATTGGTAAGAACATGTTAAAATATTTGGCTACTTACATCGATTTTGCATTATTTGCCATACCAGACACATGTTTTAAATATATCACTACATTAGTAAAACAGTACGTTCCAACTATTTTTCTAGTAAAAGTAGGCTTGGAGGCTCCCCATATAATTAGTCCAGCAAACTGGACTAATAAAAATAGATAATAATAATTAAAAATAATAAAACCTCTGTTAAAGACACAGTGGGTTAATGACACTGCAGGCATACCACTTTGCAGTAACTAGAGAGGGAGCCTAAAAGATCAACTGCAGCTATGTCATGTCAGCTTTCTAATAAGAAGTGAAGTTAAAGAAACTCAGTCAGAATGCCAAAAATGGATGTTGCATTTTGCTACTATCCTACACAGAGAACCAAGCTTATTTTAAATCAGCAAACAGAGCGAGGATTTTAAAACAGAAATCCAACATGAGTTTCACAGCTCCCAATAAGGGGAATCCAAAGATAGCAGCATTTAAGATATAACCCTAAAATATAGTTAAGAAATGCTTGATTTTCAGGTAGTTAACCAAAACAGTGTGCTTTAGAGACCTAGAACAGGTAATTCCTAATTCCTAGCTATACCACAGTACACCTTACCTCATAACTGATCTGTGAGCATAGACTTAGTGAAACCACAACAGGCAAAGGACCTTCAACAGAAATATTATCATATTAACAAATGAAATATGAATGGAAATAGGAATGTAAATACTAGAAGAAACACCAAAGGTTAGAGAAATCATATGTACTGACAGCACAGAGCATCTCAAGCAATAAAAATCAAAATGAGCCATTTCTGTCAAGCCTGGACAGAATGTCTGGACTCTGTAAGACCTTTGAACAGGTGTCTTGCCAGCAGAAGACCCTGTACCATGACAGTGGGATGTTGGCAGCAAGACTGCAGCATGTGACATATGCCATTCTCTTGCCTGTAAGCCTAAGAGGGAAGCAGATCATATCAATAAAAATGTGTGTTTACTAAATGAAAAAAATCAGCAGATGAGCAGCCACCTTGTGGCTAAGAGACTGAAGAAAGGAGCGTTCAATATAAAGGACCACCCATAATAACAGTAGACTCCTAGAGGGTATAAATAATTGATACAAAAATCTGTCAGTTCACGGTTGTCAATCAAGAAAATGCCAAGAGATGTGGTAAGGGTTTGATGTCCCATATTCTTTGTGTCACACACAACTGAGCCAGACCACCTCAGCACATGCACCCTGGGGGATGTGGATGAAACAGAGAGTGAATGAAATACCTGAAAGGAAGATCATAAATGGTTAGCTTATTTAGAGATTTTGTGAATAAATGTCACCGCCCCTCCCTATACATTCTCTCATTGCTTTTGCCCACACTTATTTCCTAAAGGTGTGAAAAAACCTGATTCGCTCCAGAGCACTGTGTGCATTCAGATTTTAAGAAACTGTTTCATGCAGCAAAACAGAAAGTACCACCAGAAAAGACCCCCCCAACAAGCTGCCCCACTGAGGCCCTTCCCTGACACTGCAAGCCTGGCTGCCCTGCGGCATACGACACATCAACCATGCTCCTGCAAATAACTGGCCATAGCAATGAGGAGCCCAAGCTGGGGCAGCTCCTGCCTTCCAAGGACCAGCCATTTCTACAACACAGCTACAAAAGATTTAGCTTGTTAAAACTGTCAAACCTGGAACAATGATGCCCAATCCAGGTTTCTAATTAATCAAATTCCACTTTCAGGGAGGAAAGGAACATGGGTAATATAAAATGCTTTGACTGATATAATGATTGACTTGTTTTGACAGGTATCACTGTTATGTCCAGTTTATATGAGTAAACAAACTATAAAAATATTAATTATAAACAAAGGAGTACCAGGGAATGTCTCCCCATGCCCTTTACTCAAGCCTCCTGTTGCCAGTTTCAGCTTTCCTGGAGGACACATAGAGCATGTATTTACAATAACACCTCACAGCTGTGGACAATTAATATGCTTGTTATAGCTGTGAGTTATGGCTATTGTTCATTATTGACAGCAGAGTCCTTTTTTATTTGGTCCATACAAAAATAAAATACATGAAAAAATAAAAATTAAAGTTTGTGTCACAAGGATTATACAATGTTACAAAGAGGGACCAATCTTCCTCTACAGAGCTCTTTCTTTGTCATCCTATGAAACAGTTCTTGAGAAACTATTAATCCCAAGTATATGAAGTCACTTTACCTCATCTCCTTCATGTTGTAGCAGTAGAGTCAAATATCAATTTATTTGAGTGAGTTCTTATAACAATTCTTATGCCTGATGCATGTGACATCTTATGCCAGAAGGACTTATTGACTACATTTTGGTCTGTGGATGAAAAAGTCAATCTAAAATACAGTATGATTCATAAAAATTTTACTAATATTCATAACATATTTAAAAGCTGTCTAATTTCATTCCAATTGTTAATTCTTGTTTCAGACCCTGCTCCTAGATCACTTCAGAGGGCTCTTTTTGTAACTAACAATTGGATAATAGCCTAGACCACAGAGAAAGCTGAAGTCCCTACACATGTAACACAGCATGTTGTTATCTGGTGTTTCTTTCTAATGGCCTTGGGTTAAAAACTTCAAGCATCTTCCTTATTGTTTTGACATTTTCTTTCAGGAATATCTAGTGTTTCAGGTTATTTCCCAGTTGATGTCAGATAGAATAAAAATTATGTACAGTGCCACTAGGTAAGAAGAATATTGTCCAAAAGCACCTTACACAAAGTGAAAATTATTGTTCCCCTTACACTGTGCGGCATTATATATTTGTGCCTTCAGGTATTTATCCAACTGTTTTTACACATTTCCTTTGTTCTTGCCCACAGCCATTTTTATAGCTATTATTTTCATTAATCCCTACACTCTGGCTCCCAGTGCCTCACCTCTCCACGCTATTGAAGCAACAGGGATGCAGTTTCAGTACAGCCTCTGCTGAGGATCAAACTGAGCAGCACACACAGCACTCCCACCGAGTGTGGCCAGTGTGCTCACAAAGAGGCTATGGCTGGATGGCAGCTGGGATCATACAGCAGGCAAGGAGAATTCTTTTCTTGCAAATGATCACTGATACTTTTACATATGAAGACAGATTTTGGTTGAGGTTTTAACAGAAATTAAACAGTAAAATTCTTCATCTTACTTGCCTTTATCTGCATGATTTTTTAGCTCTGCAAATTCAAATTTTTAAAGTAAACTACAATAGTATAGTTAATTTTAATTTTTACTATTCTTGATCTAATAAAAAGAACAAAGATCATTGACATTTAAAACATTATAGTAACACAAACTTGCTGCACAGCCTAGTGCAAGAATGTGCAGAGGTTTGTCCTTGATTCTTGATGAAAACAGAGATATTGATCTCACTGAGATTAAAATGGCTTCAAGACCCTGCTGCATATGTACATTCATACTATCACAAAGTCCTCTGAAGGACTGAAGGCTTGGAAAAATAGTAGCCAGCAAAAACTCAGAGGCAAGACTGTGGTGGTAGCTGATATCTGGTGATGGGGGGATAGCAGGCTGATTTCCATACCTTTGATTGAGAATATCTAAGCAGGCTTTCAGCATATGTAATTTTTAAAATTTGGCTACCATGCTGCTAACTACAGTTCCTTACATCTGTTCCAAAACAGCTTCCTGCTGAGATGTCCTGGAGAACCCCTTCCCACCATGGCATTTTCTGAGCTTGCTCTTCTGCTGGGGGCAGGGGAATGCAAAGTATTACATCTTCTCTTTGGACACAGAGTTCATCAATGTCATCTGAGACCCATAAAAGTCACTAATGCAAGAGAGTCAAGAATATGGAAAAAAATCATCTGGATATTTCAGGGATTTTCTTGCTGAGTTACTCAGCTGTAGCCTCATAAGAAAATATAAAAAACTTCAACAAATTTGCAACTATGTTTTCATTTTTAGGGCATCAAAATCAAACATTACAGCCAAATTTATTAGGTTAAAATATGAAAGAACAAGAGAAATCTGGTCTCAGGAGACAGCAATCCACTCCTTGGCTTAAAAGAAATCCTTTACACTGCAGGCCAGAAAGGAAATTATGGGAAATTGAGATTATGATGCAAATGTTAATAAAGCTCCAAGGCAGTGAGTGCATGTTTAAAAACAATCATGCTGTAGGTATAGTAGATAAAGCATTGATTTACATTACCGTAATAGTAAAGCTAATCTTTCTATAATCTTTCATAAAGCCTTGAAAACATATCTTAAATTACACTGCTATTTGTAGGAATTTGTAAAAAAGGTTCTCTAACAAGCAAATGAAAACAATCCCTTCTTTTCTATTGTTTTGCAGTTTGATGTTTTTCCATTATTTTTTGCTTGCATATATTTATCCCTAAAGATATATTTTCCACAGATATAGCAGAAAAGAAAGGAAATAGTAAGTTAGAAAAATACAGTTAGAGCCTCATTTGAACTTGTGTTTATTATATATTTTTACAATTATTCAAATTAATTAGGAATAAAATTCCCAGAAAGCATAGACGAGAAATGGCCTAATTGCATAACAGTAATTCTTAAGAATACTTCATAATTTAACTTGAAAAGATCAGGGAATTTTCCTAATTATTCACAATAATCTGACTTTCAAAGCATTAATGAGGATTCTAGTTCACTGAAAATCACATTAAACCACACTGTCAAAATTTTACCAGTGTAAGTGCAAGAAAAAGAAAATTATTTCATTTTTGACATATACTGACACTCCAAGAATTACAGCAAGGGGTTTGATTCTTTTGGAAATAAACACATGATACACCAAGTCTAAACATTTCATGTTAAGACCAGTCAAATTAGGTTTTTTTAAAAAGTGAAGATTAGTGTTTTGAAACAGAAAAAACCCAAGATCTGCCACTTAGGAACAGGATTAGCTGCTTATATCTGAAGTTTTTACATGCCCTTTTCTTCTCACATCTCCATATGCCTACAACTGAACTGAATGAATGGTCACCTCTTCTGCATGCAGGAAGCTTTTTGTATACTTTTGGTGCACCCACAAGGACAAATAATCCTCAGACCCAGAGGCACTAAAAACCAGAATTTTTGATCAGGCTAGACATCATCTGGCTGGCTGCCTGGTGACAGGATCATTTATATCTTGCAGGAAATAATGTTAAACACAGCATCAGTGACCTGTATGGCTCAATGTGATATGAAGGGACTGCTAAAGGCAACACATTTTTTTCTCATACTTTTTATTTTACATTACATTGCCATTTCTTCTTGGCAAGAGGTTTTTGGTTTTGTTTTGGGATTTTTAATCCCATCCTCACCCCTGCTCTTTCATTCACTTGGGCAAAAATCAGCTGGGCTATAGAAGACTAGAGATGAAAAAGACATCCCAGGAAAGTGTTCAAAGCTAGGCTGGATGGGGCTTTCAGCAACCTGGTCTGGTGGAAAGTGTCACTGGACATGGTAAGTAGGAAAGAATGCAGTCATTTTTAGGGTCCCTTACAGCCCAAACCATTTCATGATTTTAAGCAGCCAGTTGTCCTAATAAGCAGCAAAAAAGCCAGGTGGAATGTTGCATGGTGCATTTTTAAAATTGTCATATGCTGACCTAAAAACTCACTAATGCTGAAAGAGACAACTCTGATGTGCTCTCTGCCTTCTTTGTTAGCTGTGAAAATGTCATAGCAAATGGCAAATTGAAAATGGCATGAAAACCAAGTCAAATTAACCTGAATCACAGACCAGGTGCATATTGACCATCATCCACAGAGACGGCAGCAGTAAGAGCTGGCAGTGTTGGGTTCACACGCCCCCTTTGCTGGCACCACACTTTTGTACCTGGACCCTCATTATAGATCTGGGACTCCTGTGGAGAGCACTGCAAGGTCATCACAGCTGCCCTGCAAACTCAACTTGAAGGATGTGGGAAGAAGGAAAGATACAGGGATAGCAGCAAGTAGCTGAAGAGAGTAGGACAGAAATGGCTGTTTAGGCTAGTAATGCACCTGAAAAAGAGTCAATAAAAATATACCTTTACAGCACAAGTCCTACTGGGAGGAAAAGGAAGAATAAAATTGCTCTCCTAAGCTTAAGAGAGAGAAAGAGAAGTTAACAATCAAAGGCTTGTAAGGCTCTTGAGAGCTAAGTCAGATCTACAGTGGAAGAAAACAGTGTAGTAATAATAATGTTTATTCAATACTTCTGCAATTTTTCATTTTGAAAGATACACTGGTATTATGAACCTCTTTTTCTGGCTAGAGAATCAAATATGAAACCTTTAACCCACCCTTTCAAGAGAAGCACAAGGCTTGAGAATGTTGCATTTAACCACCTTTGCATGCATTGTGAGAATGTCTAATCTAGAGTATAGTTAATGAATACAGGTTGAAGGAAGGGGGAAATCAAATTATCTCTACTGACCCATTTTTTTTCCAAGTTTTTAAGGCAATTAGCCTCATTACCATAAATATGCCCTTATAGCCACATTTATTTTAACTGCATCTTCTGTTAAAAATGCCATTTTCCATTAATTTGTAACCAATAATCAACTGGCTCTCTAAGGTTTTCATTTTGAAGACAAGTATATGGAGATGGGATCAGCACGGCAGATGTTGATCTCACTGGTATAAAACCAAGAGAAGTCCCCTTTCCCTGGCTGTCTCCTCTCTTCCACAGACAATTCAACAAAATCTTGGAGCTTTTTTTTCTCTTTTCACCCACTGTTCATGCTCTTAAAGTTCACTTGACCTTATTTAATTCCTGATGCTACATAAATTTGGATGCATAATGTTTGGGCAAAGGGAAAATGTAACAGGGCATGACTCCTCTGCAGTGCCAAGAGACAGGCAGTTACAGACACCTGGATCAACTGCACTGAGAAGATCCCTATTGTTTTCACATTCTATATTAACTGGGGTTCAAACCCTGAAACATGGTTCACTTTCCATGCACAAAATACACCAGCTGTTTCAGGTGTAGGAACCAAATTCATGCTGACAGTCGATCACAGTTTGCCAGTCATTAACAAATAGTACCTATGCCATTTTCTGCACAAATTACTGTAATTACTGACAGTAGAACAAGGTATTTAATCTCCTAATAATGCAAATGAAAATCATGTTCCTGTAGATGAGCACATCAAGATCTGCCTTAAAGTAGTTCTCACTTTTTGATGAGACATTAAATTTTTTAAGTCTTTGTACTACGCAAATCTGTGCTTTTCCTGCCTTTTTTTTTTTTCTGATATAGATTCATTTTCGAAATCTACAGACTTGACACGGGAGAAAATTATTCCAATTCAGGGAGAAATACTATTTACTTTGTAAAACATTAGGTGATATACCTTTAAATGAGTATAGCTGGTTCTCTGCTAAGTTGAATGGCTCTTTGAGACAAATATTTAATAATTTGTCACCAATAAAATGGAGACAGAAGGAGCAGTCTGTCAGTTTTGGATCTGTTTAAAAACCATACCTGTCAAGGACAGACTCATCAGCTTCTTTTATTTGTCCTCCATCTGATGAGGGAAATTTAACATTTATCTTCTCATCCCTGTTGCAAAGCTGAGCAGAAATACTTTACTTAGAAGCTCTCTGTCAATTATGTTGAAGCTTGAAAATACAAAATGAAATCAAAGTTCATCTTGCAGACTCTTATCTATTTGCAATCAACCCGTAAACAATCAATCTGTCATCCATTCAGTTACTTCCTTCTTAAAAACACAGAGAGAAATCAAGGCACAAATGTACATGTAATTTTGCTTTTTTATGCAAGGCAATTTATGGAGCCATGATATTAAAAGTTGAACAGGTATATAAATGATAGAGAGAAGGAAAAGAGATGGTGCTTATTCAACAGAAGTAATAAGGCAAAGACACTCTGAAAATGGATTCATGAGTCATTGCACTTTGCTTTGGTTCTTTTTGTCTCTCTGAAACTGCAGTTTGTTCCCTTGGTGCAGTTTGTTGATGATGCTGTCTTGCAGCACTCTAGGAAGCAAAGTGAAGCAAAAATGTTTTATTTGCCAGTGAGAAGTACCCTATACTCTCACAGAGTAAAATGAGTAAAGTCAGACACTTGTGCCTTTCTAAGAAAGATGAGGACAGGACCTCTAGTGACAGGCCAGGGGGTAACAGCTTTAAACTGAAACAGTAGATTTGGATTAGATATTGAGAAGAAACTTTACTGTAAGGGTGGTGAGGCGCAGGTTGCCCAGAGAAGCTGTGGATGCCCCACCTTGGATGATGCCCTGTCAAGGATGGGGGTGTGTTCGATGGAGGTCTGAGAAAGCTGGTCTAGTTGAAGATGTCCTTGATCGTTGCAAGAAGGCTGGGTGTAGATGAGCTTTACAGCTCCCTTCCAACCCAAACTATTCTTTAATCATTGTATGAGTCTATGACTTCTCAGAAATTATGTCAAATATTTGCAAAGGGAATTACATTCTAACTAGAAAGAGAATGTGAACTCACATTTGAAACAGAATTACAGATTTTTTTTTTCAGACTGGTCCTAGACCATTAAAGATTTTCTAGGAACTTTTGCTTAGCAGAGTTGAAATGCAGAGTAACACTTAAAAAATATGGTTGCTCAAGCCTGAGAAAACACTACAGATTTTCTGTGAGTAAGAGTTTCCCTCTTAATGAGATATAGCATAACACAAGACCCTGCTGTGAGTCCCTTGAGGGGTTCTAGCTAGGAGGAATATTAACGTGGCCTTTCTATCAGCTATTTCAACTAATAATAAACACTGAACTTTCCTGCAATGCCAGAGCCAGGGTCAGTCTCTGGGAACTATATGTGCATCATTTCCAATGAAAAATGAAACCCTGGGGGAAAGAATGAATGTACTAATATCTTTATTTATTCACAGGCCATTTCTGGGCCCCATTTGGAAAATTTAGGCAGCTATTTGGATGAAAAGATTCATACCAGTGAGACTCACCCAAAGTCTACAAGACTGATTTTAGGTATAAAGACAAAACTGTTATATGAACAAAACTGTTTATATGAAGTCAAGACATAGCATTAAAAGACTTGGCACAGTCCAAAACAAAGGAGTTTTTACCAGTCTCTAAATACTGAAACATGCTGTGAAAACACCCTTTGGTGAAGAACCAGCCACCCACAAGATCAAATTGTTCCTAAAGCATGATCCCATCTTGAGCAACAGAAAATTTGAAAAGACAGAGAAATGCAGATTAAGATACCAGATTATCTGTTCTAATATTCATTAATATTTTCTCATACACAGAAGTTTTTTCTAAAATGTTTTATCCTTCCTAAAGCAAAAAAATATGGAAATGAAAAATATAAAATTACTGTTGAGGACAGGCAAAGGATGTGGTTTTTTGTCTGGAAGATACCCTCTTCATTTCTGCTGATGGAGGACTTAAATAGCCCCATGACTACTCTGTGTCTTCAAAGTATAGTGAAATGAGAAAATTTTCTTATGAATCTTGGGACAGGAAGAAACTCAATGGATCATTATTCTTCTCAACCTGAGGTAGAAGCAACTACAGTTGCACTGTGTCTAACAAATGGTTGTCTGGCACAGCCACGTATTTCCCATGCTACAGACCTGATGTCCTCCCTGGTAATCACAATCCTCACTTCTACATCTAGTACAAATCTTGTTTATTATTTATCTATTAAATTTTGTTTCACACCCTCCCTAGGGAGCACAGAGAGCAATCTCACTCTTCAAAGATGCGCTGCAAGGCAAGATTGTTATCAGGTGCTGATAAACTGCCCCCTACCTCCCACTTAGTCTTTTGTATTTCAGATAAATGGCTTCAGATCACTCATTTATTCATTGTAGGACAGGCTTTCTAAATCTCTGATCATTTTTACAGCTTTCCCCTGGAATCTCTCCAACTGGCATACACCCTTCTTGAAGTACAGAGCTCAAAGCTTTACCTGTAAAAGATGAAAGGAATGCTCCTATGTCTTTGTAAACCATACCTCAATTTACAAAACCAAATACGTTATTTGAATGCTTCATCACAGCAGGATGTGTTAGAGACAAGATGTTACAGCTAACAAAGTTCTAGCTACTTTTCCACATTATTTTCTTACAGTCCTATGTAAGCATTATTTAGCAGATATGTGGTTATTTCTACTAAAAGCACCTTGCAGTTGACCCTGCTCAATTACATCTTTGCTTTCTCAGACCATTTTCAGTGTTGAACCCTCCCAGCACATGGAGTCATCTGAGAAAAAAGAGGAAATGTTGCAGAAGAGAAATATGGTCTCTTCTGGTTATCATTACTCTTCAACCTTTTTCTAGATGCTTATAAAGAGATTTCCTACTTTTTCAAATACTCTCCTGAGATTCTAAAAATACACTGATGGCTTCACAGTCCCTCAGCTCCTCTTGTTCCCTTCAATAAGGATGCATTTTTCTGCTTCATCTTTCCCGTTTTTCAGTTCACCTTCTCCCCACGGGTGCTCAAGCCGGACTGTTGGCAGCACTCAGATTTCATCACATAAATTCTGCGGGTCTGTCATCAAGACCATCAGGACCTGTGAGTGTGTGAGTATCTAGCTTCTCTAAGTGCTGTAAGACCTATTGCTTCTTCGTTTGAGGCTGAGATCTTGTCCCTTTGTTGCTGATTTTGATCATGATAGCAACCTTATAAGACATGACCTTTCTGTGAAAACTGATGCCAGCAAAAAAGGTAAGCACTTGTCACATCTTGTCTTGAAAGCACCTATGATCACAACATCTCTCTGTAACTGCCAAATGCATCTCTAAAATTACAATACTGCATTGCAGCGTGGGTCTGGTTTGCTCTAGTAGTATTTAACAGTGTAATTTAAAAGTAACTTTCAGAAATTTAGGTTACGACATTTGATAATAATTTGAAATTAGAAATGAGACACATCTGACCTAAACATCAGACTGCGGATGAGATTCACCCCTGGCCTACCATTTACATTGAGTTTATTTTTCAATTACAGTATATAAAATGTAAATATGCCCACAATAAACAATTTTACTAAATTATTTGCTGTGATTTTGGTTCCTTATTTCAGTTCTCTCTGTTGGAGTGAATAATATGCCATTGTATTAATTTCATAAGACAACCTACAAATTGTTTTGCATAAGAAACACAACAAACAAAAACCAAAACACAGTTTTGAGAAAGAAAAGTTTATCGTATCCTTATTTGCAAATATCACTTTCCAAAATAAACATGTCAAGCATATCTTGGGGCTATTGTTCTTTTAGCTTATACAATGTATCTTTTATCATATCCTAAAGAGTTTCTGTGTCATTATACCCTTTTTTACATGTCACAAAGCTCCAAGATCTTGCTTTGCAACTGTTTCTTCCTATCAAAAAATAATGATAGCACGGTTTTGTTTTTTTTTTAAGAATCCAAGAGCCAGTTTGTTATTTGTTCATATAAGCTATTACTCAAAATTCAGAAGCCAACATCCCAGTTAATGAACACAGAGCTTTGTGCTCTTGGAATATTTTGGATATAGTCCCTAGTGTTTATGGTTTCACAGAGATTTCCTCCACAGATATTATTTGCTTTTTCAAGCTTTCAGAGTTGCATTTTTCTCCAAAATTAGCCACTAAAGATATAAGCATTAAGCTATCTCCTTGCCTTTCTTATTCAACAACAGCCAAAATCTGCACTGGAAGAGGCCACAGCAATTTTTTCATCTACCAAGCACATAAAAAGCTTAATGTTGATAAAAATGTGTCAACTTGAAATTGGACCAAGTAGCGGAATTTCTGAATGAAAAAAATCTTAAGTGAGTCTCGGCAAGATCAGAAGAACAAGTGACACTGTCATAAATCAATGGTTTTACTGCCAGTTCAAAAGAAGAATTGAAGAGCGGCTGCCTACATGTCAGGGAGCACAAGAGTTTGACACAGCAAGGCTCTACTTTATTTCTGTACGAATCTCACTGTGTCTGCAACAGAGGACCCTTCATTGCATGTAAAATTCAGCTGCCCTTTGTACACATCACTGATGTGATACAGGCAGAACCAGAACATTTTTGCTCTGGAGTCCCAGAGCCTAGATTTCCTGGTCTCATATCTTATGACAGCCCAATTGCAAAGAATGACCATCTGCACCAACAGGGTGTTCCATGGCAAACAGCAAAGGGTCTTCCACTTGCACTCCAAAAAATAGCTGTGATTTCTAGGAATTCTAACATCATGTTTAGAGACACAAAACAAACAAACAAAACCCCCCTAACTGATGAAGGAAAAGCAGTTCTTCAAAGCTGTTGGACAAATGTTCTAAAATAATAAATGGCAAGTCAAAGATAAAATACTATAGGGAAATTCCTATTTAACTAATGTACTATTTACTTTGTTTTTATGAAGGATAACTGAAATTTCATCTAGAATTTGGAATATTGAGAGCAAAATGAGGATGACAGACCTGCAGAAAGGACTAGAGTAGTCCAGAAAGGACTGGAAATAGCCAGATGAACAACTAATGCAATTAATCACTTGGGTGTTTGACTTCTAAGACAGCTATTCCCTTCAGATGTTCAGAGATGCCTTAATGTAACTATTTCCTTTTTTTTTCCAACCAGTGCAAACAAAAGAATAATATTGACAATCTAAAATATTTTTAAAATAGGCTTCATTGTGATATTTTATTTACCACATCACTTGAATCTCTAAAGCTGCAGTCAGCTTTGTCTCTCCACCATTATTAGAATCTGTGATGCCGTTCTCCAAAGACTTAGAATACTGTCTGCCCATGCTTTCGATTACGGGGCAAAAACAGACAAGAAAAATGAAGAGACAAAAAAGAAGAGCTACAGCTTCTCATGCTATAAAAATTTAATTAAATACTAATTATTCTTTCAAAGGTGCTCTCCATGGCAATACAATATTTTGCTGATGTGTGTTGTTTTCCAGACAGCAGATGTCTTGACAAAGATCTGGACATCTAAAAACTACCAGGAAGACAGATCTTGCTACACAGATAATTAGCTTAACAATAAAGGATGAAAACTGTTCTGTAGTTTCACGTGACTAATATGCACATTAGGCTTTATATTCAGAAAAGGATGAAGGTCTCCAAAGAAGGAAACATAAGGATTTTCAGACTACCCAGGTGAAATGAAATACATTGTGTCAACAAACACATTCAACATAACAGGCTAATCCCCATTTTCTGTTGCATCAGGATGTCAATCAGGCTCCAGAAATAGCTGTCATATAACTGTTGAAAATTATTATTAAAGCGGTGAAAGATCAAGCATAAAAATCATTCTCTAAAATTTACCTGAAGAATTTAAAACAAGGATAAGATAGGTAGAGGAAAACTGCCACTCCCTAGGAAATCTTCGCTACTCCACTAAGAAACAGGAAAAATGATGTTGGCCTCCTGTCTACAGAAAGGTTTTTTCCACACTCAGCCCAGTAGTTTAGCAAATGATGCCACACTGTCCTTCCCTACCTTTTGATTTATCATGCATCTGGAAATACTGATGAGACAATTAACACTCACTACCCTGTCTGCTGCACCTCCTGTCCTCCTGATGAAAATAGCAATGGCAAACATAATGAAAGGGATCTTCTCTAGCTCCCCTTTTAACTCTTACACAGCACGTTAGAATGGGGAGGGAAATGATGAAACTATTTTCTGACCCAGAAATTTACAACCTAGAGGAAAAAAGGAGTACAAAGGCATGCTATAATGACAAAATTACGAGACTTACTGTATTACATTTAGTCAGGAGAAAACCTTGGAACTGAAAAAGAAGCTGGCCAAGATCCATGGGGAATTTTCCTTACACTTGGCATAGACAAAAAAACCCCAAAAAACACCAAAACCAAAAAAGGCACTTAGTCTTTGGGATTTTTAAAAATTGCAGAGAGTAAAAGGACACAATGTCAAGTAAATTCCCAAAGCACACACATCACAGTTTTTCATACAAGCCCAAGACAAAAGATGTTCCAATAAACTTTTCAGCAGCGCATTGGAGATCATTATGCAACTGGGAAATCCATTTAGAAAGCAAGTTCCTTTGAAGCATTTCCACAAGGACAGGATAAACCAAGTACAGAATTTTTAAATGGTCTGCTTTACTGTCACCCAGAAGGATGCCATATGAACAAAAGCTGGAGATGCATCCGTCTCTATCACTTACCCAACAGCTGAGCACAGAAATTAATAAGCCCTGTTTCTAAAGGAAGCAATTAAAAAACCCAGCCAAAAAAAAAAAAAAAAAAAAACCCAAAAAAAACAACCCCAAAAAAAACCAAACCACAAACCCAAGCCCTACATCTTCCTTCTCTCAAATTTTCAGAAAAAAAGTTTATAGAGTTAAACCTGTGAAGGTGACAACAACAGTATCAGGGGAAGCTAGTAGGTCATACTAACAAGCTCTTGATTTGCAGCAAAAGCCTCAGAGTACCTTTGACCACAGCAAGAAGGCCAAAATCTCATGACAGAATGATAACAAAACAAGGTCACACTGGAACACCATACCCTTTGATGTCTCTACTCAGAGTTGATGAAATCATGGCAACTGGATAATAATACACAATTCCTACCTAATTCAGAAAGAACAAGCACAGAAAATTCTGTCAATTGAAATGTCAATGATCTGCTTAGCTCCAAAGATGGTTGAATTTGGTCTGATGTGACATGATTCCATAGCACTGTCTTCTGCCATTTAAATGCAATTGTAATAAAAAACGATGGTGGACTTATTTTCTTTCTCCACTGAAAACAAAAAACAACCAACCAAACCTTATTTTTCTTGAAACAAAATCTCCAGTTTGTTGGCATCCAAGCCTACCTTTCTATCATCTATCTTTCCCTGAGCTGCTGCTTTTTGCACTATTGCAGCCACAGTTCATTAAGATGAAATGTGTTCTGCTGAAGCTGCCTCATCAGTAAGTACTGCTGAAGCAATTTAGTAATGATCTTAATGCACAGTGCTGAATTTTTATAGCCATCTCAATTGGCTATTAAAATACAGCACTGCACTTTAAAATTGCTACTGCACCACTTCAGAAATAGTTAGCATGATGGAGCTGCAAAAAGCAATATTCATATCAGTGGAAATCTTTGTGAATGATTTCTAGAAAATTTTATTTAAAATCCACTATGAGATTAGATGTTCATTTTGCATATGAACACAGGATTCTTCAGACCTGCTTGGAGAGTTCTTAAGAGCTTAATGGTTTCAAGGGAAAAACAGACAAAATACATACATATAATATTGCTGCGCAGCCTTCCCAGACATGTTGTTTACTTCTTTACTGCTAATGGAAAATGACAGTTAAATACAAAAAAAGACAATCATAGTTTTCAAGCAAGTAATATCCTACAGTTCACAGGAGAGCTCCAGTTTTAAGGGAGACGACCAGCCAGAAGGAGGGATTTTGAATTTCCTTTGAAAATATCCTTTTTGATTTGGAAAATAATTTCTTTAATGACTGGCTACTAATCTCCAAAATGTTTAAATTAAGTCTGATGTGAGGACAAGATGATTCCACCACTTCCTGTCATTAAACTGCCTTTTTTAACAAAAAACATAACAGATTTACCTTCTTTCTCCACTAAAGACAAAAAAGAAAAAGCCTGAGAAACTAGAACTGAAATGCCATTAGAATATTAACTATTACTTTGTGAAATTGTATACAAGGACTACTTTTCCTCAGGAATGGAAGGAACCACTTCACAGAATCAATGTGCAATTTTTAAAGAAAAGCTTCATAGATGGTAACTTACACAAATGAGATGGCATGTCTTTACTGACCAAAGGAAGATAATACATTTGGTATTTTATTTTTACCATAAAGAAGAATATGATAATAGCAGCTGTATGCATTTATCATCACTTAAATTAAAGAACATGATCCACAGCCTGGGAAATATAAAGGTGCGGATATAACCTACCACTTTTACCACATCAGGCACTGGCAACACAAACATTTCAAAATATGGCTGGAAAACAGCAGAGGCTTTTATAGCACTTTTATCATGGTGCTTTCAAATTTTATGATTTTCAAGAGAATACAATTTTCATGTGATAAACTATCAGATACTCACATATTCTTACATTAGGCAATCCTAGCCTGCAGGGAAGCCAAGCTTTTTAGTGATGTTAACTTATAAATGACAGTTTGAGCCACTATCTTGAAGCTGGAAAAATATGTATTAGTGTTTGATGGAGCACTTTCTGCTAATTGGAGGAAATATGAGTTCCTTCAAGCAAAGACATTTCACAATAAAGGGTATTTTAGTTTCAACTACGTTAGCTTTCTATTTATACCTGAAATAAGTGATACTTCAGGTTAAAGTAATGTGAAGGGAAGCACTTAAATTAGAGTTGAGAACCAAGATAGTTTGTTAAACCCACACTAGAGAAAGTTTGCTTGCTTCCTCATTTTTATATGGTTCTATCTTTAAGTTGCTCCATTTTTCTCTGTTTTAGATAAGGATTCACAGAGCATAAAAGGAAGAGAACATTGAAAACCAGAAGTAAATTGACAGCTGATAGGATCATACGAATGAAATTCTTCAAAGACCATAAGAAAAGGTTCTGTTCAAAATGTACAAAAATGATTTTGTTGAAAAACACTTTGGACCTTACAAAACATATTTTTTTAATTAAGAAAGTATCTGCCTAACTTGTCATAAAATCCCCTATTCCCACATGCTAAAGTTTGATATGGCATATTTAATGTCTCTTAAATTAGAGAAAATAGATCATTAAAGTAGTAGAAGTGATAGCTGTAATAAAGAAAAAGAATAATAAAAAATATGTACCATCATCAGTCTGAAGCAAGCACTTGCAATCAGTTATCAAACAGTAAGATCTGAAAGCTCTCACTGTTTTCTGAAATTGGGAAATAAATAATTGGGGTTCTTTGTTTGCAAAAAGCCCTTTCTTTCATTTTAAGTGCTGCAGCTATTACCTGAGATAAAAAGGTAACTTTTGACTTTGCTTTGCTAGATAAAAGTTGTAAGTTTCCTCCATTCCTTACTGAAAGCAGCACTTTTTTTTTAATGAACCCTCTATTCTGATATTCTGAATTGAACAATTTTTTTAGCAGACATTTTCAAATACGCATCATTGAAGCGTACTTTTGTGACTATTTCAGTTATCACTGCAAGCTGGGTTACTATCCATGCAACAGAACACACAAGACATTTCCAATAAAGCCATCAATCCAAATTAAAATACATCTACTATGAAAAAAGTAGCATGAACCTCTAGGAAACTACAGACAGCAATAGGCTAGAGGACATTTCAGTAACAAGCCAAGATAAATCTACAGTGAAATCATACCTTATATTGATGGTGAAAATTTTCTGCATCTTCTCAAGAAAATCTCATAATTTACCAGTGAGTTAAAAAATACACAAATTAAACCATACTGATTCTTTTCCTAGTATAGTAAGAAAGCTTCATTACCATCCATTGACTTTATTCAGTGACATCAAGAATAAACCAAGTAGTTACAGGAAAAGAAAACCTACCATGTGCCACAGAGCCGCTTCAGTTCAGCACAGAACACTACAAAATGGGAACTCTGGAACTGGTTTTGGCCAGTGACGTAGTCTAACATTTAGACAGACATACATACTCTCAAAATAAATGCACATTATGCCCTTTATATTAATCCTATCTTATTTTTGCATATGTTATGGAGACGTCTGGTTTAGGAGCTTAGTCTTTGCTGATTAAGAAATTTAAGATAAGAAGAATAGCCATCCAGAGGGAGATACAGAATGGGGCTGAACAGTGCTTAAGAGATGCATTAATTTTTAATCTGAAGCTCTAAAATATAATCACACTCCAAATGGATTAAAAGAAAGGTTTTGATATGGCCCTAATTCTGAGAGGAGAAAGAGTAGAGAATTAAGTGTCCCTAAACATGTTTTAGTGCCCAAAGCTATGTGAGGTGGACCTCATAAGAATGTGTCACTGGTTGAATTCATCAGGAATCAGCAAAAAGTATGCTTTTAGAAACCAGAAAGTGAGAGAACTGGTGGTGTGCCCAAAGCCTTTCATCTGAAGTGTCGTGACCAGAAGGGCAGCTCCAGTCATCGCGGCAACATCCTGACACAGCTCAAACACTGTAATGATGATAGGCACTATTATCATGAAGGGTGTGGGAAAGTAATCCTGTTTCTCTATGACTTTATACTCAAGCCACCAGAATATCCAGATAGCAAAATTAGCTGTCCTTTATGTTGTTCCTTTTTTTTGGGTGTTTTTCAGTCTGACAATTTTCCTCTGAAGTTTCCTGGTACTCAGCTGTTCTGCTTCACATACCCTGAACTTCATTTCTGCAGTTCTGATGTCTTTTAAGACACTACATTTCCTACAAAAGTGAGGTCAAAAGTTTATTATCTGATCCGACAGTGCTGTAGTTACAAGAATGCTTATTTTCTGCCCTTTTTTCCCCCCTTCTAGTACATTATATCAGAGCTTAAATTATCAGCTAGGTAGGCAAGTAGGTAGGTAATATTTTACATGACCTCTGTGTTTACCCAAGTTTCTCACTGCCAGAAATTTTCTACAATGGTAGAAATACATTTAAAAATTTATTTCTTCTAATGGTAGAAGATCATTTATAAAATGAAATTAAAATGAATCAAGTTTAATTTCTACCCCTTGTACATCAGCATACTAATTGTGCATCATCATACTACTCGCTGCTTCTGGATTTAGTAAAAGTATATTTGGAGTGTGATGGGACAGCATGAAAATCTTGAGGTCAATGGAACTATGGTTTAAAACCCTTCAGTCAAATGCAATGAAATGCGACGGAGCACTGGAACTCCTGAACAGTGACTGAAGTTCACAATCCACTGCCCGTACACAGACCTTTGCAGGGTCTTACAGGAAGCTAATGCACAAGTTATATTACAAAGCAGAGAGCATCATTAAACTGCTTTGTTTTGAATGCCTGCATTTTGCTCCCCAGGAGCAAACACTGCAGCATGTCCAATCCATTCTTATTACTGCTAGTCTTGTTTCAATACAGACCAAGAAAAGCATGTTACTTAATGACAGGTTTTTCAATAGTGTCTAAATCCCAGTGATTTAAATAAGAAAGCTGCAAATATGTCTTTCCTCTGTTACAGCTGTCAGCCACTGTACAGATGCTGGCTGCTAAAATCTGAAGTGCCCTGGGAGTGACTGAAACAAAACATCTAGTGTTGGCCACTCAATCCTTTGCAAAGCCATACTGTGAATTGTACACCTGCCTGAAGAGACATGCAAGACGCATATAAAAGACAATCTCCCAAGCACATGAAAGAGAGGAAGAGCCTGCAAGCATGACAGTTGGCAATTACCTTCAAGACACAGACTGTGGCTATCTGCCAGCATTTGCAATCAGGTGTGTCAAAGTGATGACCAGCTTTAAATGCCTACACAGCTGAAGCTCTCTTTGAACCCTTGATTTTCCTATTACACAACTCATTGTGTCTTTGTTTACATCTTCTGCTCCCAAAAATAAAACTAAAGGGTTACAGGTTTAGCACACATGACACTAGGAGAGCCTTTTTGTAAAACAACGGGAACAACTGCATGGGGATCTGCATTTAGAAGGGACCTCCTGGCAGCACAAGAGCATGCCCTTCCCCCTGTAACACACTCAAAGCCATCTCCAGACAATGCTTATTCAATATGTGATGTTTAAAATACCTCCACCAAATTAATCAATGTCTTCTATATGGTAGTTGCTAGCAACAAAAATAAATGCCCATTAAAAAAACCTAACTAACGTCTACGGGCTAAACTTGTAAAAGCTCTCATCCTGAATATCTGAGATGAAATTAAAAGGACCTCTATATACAAAGCCTTGCAAATTTCCTTCTTTACCAACTTCAAGTGCTGAAAGATATAATCTACTACACATACTCAGGCAAGTTAGGGATCTCTGACTTTACCCGGTGTAAGGGATGCCAAGACTTGCTTTCATGTGGTAAATTCTCAGGGCAGTAAGGAATGAACTCAGTAAATGCTGGGTTATATACTGACAGAGACAGTCGGGAAAATAATTGAAAAGCTATCTGCTATTCCAGTTTTGGTATGGAACAACATTCTTGTCTAAAAAACAGATTTACTTTCTTTATTAATTTTGTGAGTAGGAAAAAAAGAATGGTGTGGAAGCTACCATGCTAGTTTTCAGATCCTGCTCTGGATGCCAAAAGATCCCAATTTCACACTGAGAAGTGAGAAACACTGTTGATATAAATACTAAGTGGTTCTTATGTTGCATAGTAATGGTGTGAAAGACCAGTCCACAGATAAATCACCTGAAGTATGGGGAGATAAGCATCACAGGAGTGACTACAGCCAAGAGTCATGGGTTTTATTCTCAACTTCTGCTAAGAGTTTGATGCCTTTCAATAGATAATTTTTTCATGGAAGATTTTGAAAAAAATCAAAGGAAAAATTCTCTAGATATTAAAAATAGTATCGGTAAGGTTTTCATCCCAACTATAAATTATTTATTTTCTTCATTTTGCTTTTTTATTTGTAGAATACAGAAAGCCTAATAGAGAAGGCTTCCTTACTGCCTGAATTATGAAGGTAAAACCCCTGACTTTCAGGGATTTACCATCAGATGCCTGTTTAAATATATCTTACTCTTCTCCAAGAGCAGAGCATAATGAATACACTGCAGTGTCAAAGAGTGCACTGTTTTCAGTGTTGCACTATCTTTGTTGAGTAATTAGAGCTCAAGCTCAACAATATGTCTCAATATATTAAATATACTCCACTACTGCTATTAAAAAACCCTATGGAGAAGGATATTATAATATTCACATGAGGGAACATGTAAGGGAGAACACTGAAAAAGCTGCAGATTATTTACTATAGATAAAATAGGGTGAGTAATCTCATGTGCACTGCATATATTAAGATACATGCAAATGTCTTCATTTCATAATACATATATATATATATATTTATCAAAGATCTGCTTATGAAATAGCTATTATGGATCAAAATAATTAACTGCTGTTCATTCTATTCACATGTACCATGGAAATATGCATTTTCTTTGTCCAAAAATTAGCTATGAAGAAAAATGCTTCTAGAAAGGAATTTGGCTTTTTGTTCTGTAACCAGAATGCTGGAAGCGATAAAGCTCATTTAGACTAGTGAAGGTTTTGTGCTAGATTTCCACATAATTTTGTTGAAGAATAAAATAAAATTCTTCTGTGTATCTGGGTAAGTTGATATTCTTCATGTTCCAAAGATAACTAGAAAAAAACATAATGAAAGTAGAGAGGGTAAGCTGGAATAATCAAAAAACCTTCTGAAAGGAGGAAGAATTCAGAAACTCCACATTCAACAGAACCTTAAATCAAAGGTCTGAGTAAAGGAACTTTAGAGGTAGTATATGTGCTGCCACATAGTATCTCTGTGTCTCTTTAGAAGGTAATGAGAGAGTAAACATCGAATGAAGCAAACCACAACTCCTTGAACTCCATTATATTTCAGGAAGAGATTAACCATGAATTCAAGTTCTGCGTGCCTAAATGAACTACATTTCAGTATTTGACATGTCAACCAGTTAGCAAATCAACAAGGCCAGATGCCATTTAAGCTACAAGAGAGGCTAAACACCAAGTTTAAAATGGACATATTTTTAATTTTCTTCTCTACCTTTCGGTCCTTTGAACAACTTGATCTCTACGACGGTCTCCAGTATAGGTCTCCTTCGCCGGACGTACAATCGCACTATGGAGCCGGCCTCCTTCAGGGCCTCCACCGCCTTGCTGTGTGACACCTCCGACACGTCAACCTCGTTCACTCGCAAGATGCAATCGTTGACCCTACAAGAAAAACAAAGAACCAGAGGTACTGAATGCTTCAGCTATTACTTCAGACCAAAGGAAGTTTTGCCAGCAGTGCTGTAAAATGAAGATGACTTCATTGGGAATCTCAGAATCGCAGAATATGATGAGCTGGAAGGGACCTACAAGGATCATCAAGTCCACGTCTGCCAGATGACAGACTTAGCGCAATATGCTGCACAAGCAATGAGACAGAGCACTCAGTCCTTCCAAAAGCCATACCTGATTCAAACTGGAGTCTACCCAATCACTCACACCTACCATCCTCCTTCATAAACTGAGGTTACATGTGCTATAGTGATAGATATAAGTAATAATTTGTCTTTACAGACTGCATTAAAGTTCTGACTAAACAATGTAATTGCTTTGAAACACTCATGCTGCATGCTATTACTATGGACCATAGTAAGGACAACTACAGCTGGTCTTATGGAAATCTCATAGTGTGATACAAAACTGTTATAATAAAAATGCTGTCCTACAAAAAGCAGACAATTTAAAAGAGAATGCTTAATGCTAAATAATTTATTCAAGTTAAATTCTTTGTTTTCAACACTGACTGTAGGCTACAAGATCTGCTGTATAATAATCACATTTTCTTTTTTATTAGAATACTACTAAAATTCCCTCATAGTCTTACTTTGAGCATTCACTACAGTATCTGAGGATGGACATATAATCCCCTTCAATGGATGGTTAGATGGAGCTGCATTCTCCTCATCTGACAGATCTGTCCTAGTTGGAAAGGAAATCTAAACTTAAAAGCAGTAAAATCTATCTCCAAAGCAGCAGGTGAATGACTTAACTACTGGGCCATCCTTTCTTTGCAAATGAGGACAAGTGAAAAGAGCAAATTCCAAAGAGCTAGATTAATTGAGACTCTACTGCTCTTGTGTAGTACATTTGTTGTGAGATGCCTCTAAGTATTTTGGGTACAGAAGAAAAAGGCATATTGTAAATGAGTGAGTTCTTCTGCATGTATGAAAGAACAATCAGCGAAGTAAATGTGGGTTGCTAAAAATATTCCCATTTCTGCTTTGTTTCTATACATAAAAATCAACTATCAAATGTGACTCTTTACAGCAAAAGAACACTTGATCTGGATATTGATTAGGAGTCAGCACATGGAGGGAAAATGAAACTTTACCTAAGTTTATCAGAACTCTGAGAATTTAGGATGGTTTTTGTCATGCTCTTGTTCTGCTGCTTTTGTTTCAAACTCAAATCAAAATGACAAAAATAACACAGTTATTTGAAACTGGTCAAACTTGGAAAGGACACAAAGCTCATGCTTCACTTCTGAGAAGAAATACTGTATCACAAAGTTTCTAGATATCATTCAAAGGTCGAGTTTGGTGGTTTACTCTAATGCCAGAAGTTTCCATGGTTGGGAGGGGCTTTAAGCAACCTGGTCTAATGGAAAGTGTCACTGCCCGAAGCTGGGAATGATGGAAATAAAGGATCTTTACAGTCCCTTCCAACCCAAACCAAACTATGCTAGTATGATTCTATGCCTTTCCATACCTGTAGGCTTTTTTCCCCGCTCACGAGGAGGTTAATTTTTCATTTTTTAATAAATAAATACAATATTCAAGAACATATATGCACATGCTGCAACAAAATAAACCTAAAAGCATAACAGCAAAAAAGTCAGTAAACCCAGCTTAAGAAAATTCTTTCAGATTGTTAAGTGCATGGTCTTACCCCTTAGGGACAAAACTATTCTGCCCTTGCAAGCAGCTCTCCAATGCATTTTCCTGGCTTTTCGTTCACCTGCCAAGTCTATGGCAAAATTTTATTTCTGTGATTTCTTTTCTCATTTATTGCTGGATATGCCCTATACTTGTAAGTTGTTTTCAGATGATGACAGAGCTGTGCCCAGGAGAAGATCTGCCTCATAATCCAAGATAACACAAGTCCAACAGAAGAGATCCTAGTAGTTTCATCAATACATACAACAGTAGTTGTGTTATCATATAATCAGAGGAAGGTTTGGGTTAGGAGGAATCTCATACATCTCAGCTTTTTGGGCTGCCAGTGCACATTGCCAGGCCTTGTTGAGCTTCTCATCCATCAATATCTCCAAGCAGCTCTCCTGAGGCCTGCTCTCAAATATTATGCACACACCTAATTTGATTAAGGTCTGTAGAATCCCCCACAAAGGTAACACATTAAAATGAGTTTGGCAGCTCTTCATATGGTACACTGGTTCATCTAGGTTCTTTAACATAATGAACATATTCTACAAAACTTTTGTAGTATAAATTCAAAATGAAAGACCCTGGACAGTTAAATATAGAACACATGCAACAATCATGTAAACCAGCTACAACTGATAGAAGAAATATCAGAGCTACTTTGTTAAGGGAGAAGGTCAGGGTCTCAGAAGATTACCAATTGTTGCTCTCTTCAAAGCAGATAAGGGCTTGTATTAAGGAAAAACCCCCTATTTTTAAGGGTTTAAATTTCACTATATTCATCTGAGTTTGATTTTTACTGTTTTCAAGAAGCTGCAGACATCCTTGAGAAGCTGATAAACGCTTCAGTCAACTTTTAAGTAAAGAAGACGAGTACAGTCCTTAGGCACTTACTGGACATATAGTAGGTGACAACTGGTAATGATAATTCTGTTCCCTTGTTCTGTGCAATATGGCGCCCTGGGGGGAAACCCAAAGCAGCCTGGTGCGGCAGCTAAGAGCCCCAGAAGACCAAATGGTCCTGCCAACACACATTAGCACACTTGCCATAGCAAAGCTAACTGGAACTAACTATAGACTGAAGAACAAGGGAATAATCTGTACTCTGTGGATCAACATCATGATACTAAATCCTGTAGTAATCCACAAGTCTTACTTATCATCCAGACACCTCCAGCTAAGTCGTATTAGTGGGACAATGCTGCTTTTCAAAAGTAGAGGTACCATGCTTTCCACTGCAGAATGGCCAGCATTCATAGATTCTTTCTAGCCAAAGCCAACTGATTTTTTTTAGTTACCTCCTCAGAAAAACTTGAACTGATAAGGAATTTCTTTATTCTTTAGTCAGAGCACAGAAATCAAGGTAAAAATAGTTATGATGGGAGATGAGTGCAAAACTATAGAATATATCACGTAGATATACACCTCCATATATCAGTATGAAGATATCAGATAGGCTATAGAGGTAAGACAGAGAAACACTAAAATTTCTCATTATCCTTTGCTCCAGTGTTTAACCTTTTTAGCCTAAGTCTCCCTGCAAAACTGTTGATATTTTCTTTCTTCCAGAACTCACAAGAGCACAGCACCTTAAGCAATAACACAAGATGCTAGGTTGCAAGCTGAAAGGATTATTATCTTTTCTTCAAGAGGTCAGCAAATAATTATAATTAGATTATCTGACCTTAAGAGAATATGTCTACTCCATTAGCTAGAGAAGGATGACTCTCTCTCCCCAGCTTTTTTTTTTTAATTCTATACACACCCTTCCTATTCCATAATAATTAGAATTTACAGCACATGGGGTAAAAAATGTACATATTGATACTGGCTCATATAACTTCCTTCCAAGAGGAATAATTTTTTTTTTAATTTCCAGTAAGAATTCAGAATAAAGGCTATCACATTTACTACAGCAGTCTTCAGATCTGTCTTTAAAATCACAGAATACAGAGCTAACACTAAATACCAATGGCATGTATGCCCCTTAGGGCATAGTTTCCTTATGTATAATGATCCTTAGAGATATGATCCAGTTTCTGTAGCAAATTCATGCATACTCTCAGACCCCTTCCTGACATTGTAAAGTAGTGTACAACTATTTCTACGTCTATTTCAAAAATAAAGAGATAATATTTATCAGTGGAGGAAAATTCCTGTCTCTGGAAGCTGGAGGGCAACTAGTGCTTATGAAAATGTCTGATGAAGGTAACAGCCAATCCTAACTCAAAATTTGACACTTATGTGATTTATAATGAAATTCCAAATATCTCATGGTTACTACTGAAAATACTACTTCATAAAACTTATGATGGGGGGAGGGGTTTGTAACTTACAAATGATACAGCAGAATTTAGAACCAAACTTAATAATAATTTCAAATCCTAGGATTGATTTTGATTTAAAAATATGTGGAAATATTGGTGCAATAAAACAGTAAACCTAACTGTATTTAACATAAAGGCACTATTTGAAGTATTGAATCTCACCTCTGCTTCTAACAAGAACAGAATTATCTTTAGTTCTGAGGAAATTAAATAAGGACTAAACCCACAACGTTTTATTTCTGAGAGAAAAACATCATCATTCAAGCCTCTGAATCAATGGCATTAATCTATTGCACTGAAATAAATTCAATAAAATATAAGCTTTTCCCCAATGATGCTGGCCTGGTGCCATCCCAGCTCTTTGTGTACAACCTCCACCAAGTTTTTCTCTCATAGTCTACAAATGTAGGATTAAAACCTCACCTGCATCCTGCTTCCTTTGTCTCCTCTTTACAATAAGCTTTCCAGAGGAGAGTCTACACATTCTTGGCTCATCTTAAACAGGAACTAGCCCTCATTGCAGCCCCCAGGCACACTCAGCATAAACCCTGGATAACCAAGCAAAGCAGTCTCCTGCCTCTTCCTGGCTGAACTTGCCCTTGCAACAAATCCTCAGAAGTGAGAGTCGAAAGGCAATCACCTCAACCAAGCACAAAGACAGCTGTGTGTGTGCAAAGACAGGAACTAAGCTCTTGCACAGCGTTTCCCTAAGTAGATTCAGGCAGATGCTTTCTCCCCTTGCACTGGCAAGTCAGTTTCAGTCTGTTGGCTCTGGGAGCCCAAGGTTGGTGGATGGCTGAGTTAACAAGCCCTGCTGAAAAGCAGGGTGTGCTTGCTCAAGCCTAGTGCAGTGCTTCTGCAGCCTCACAACTCATAGCAGCAACTGGAATGATTATCATCCCAGAGACTGAAATAAAGAAAAAAACTCATAAAATGTTTCTAATTTAAGTATGTGTGCAGATTTTACTAAAATTTAATGGAAATTCATTCTTTCCTATAACATACTACCTGTGTTCAGCCCACAGCCTCCAAAACCCATAAGGTTTTGGAGGGGGACCTGAAATTGTGTTGGTTACCCCCACAGTTCATTCCTTTGAATTTTTCAGTACTTTGGGTGTAGAAAATAGCCATTTACCCTTTCCAGTGCAAGTGATGTCTTTTCCTGCCTAAATGGCAGAAGTTAAAATATGTGAAAGAGCATCAGCAAAAGCCTGCCTGTGCAGATCCAGCTCACTCCCTCTAGATCAGGGCAGTTCCAGTCACTTTTCCTATTCCCATATCCAGGGACAGGCTAGCACTAAGTCCTACTTCTTGCCCTCCCAAAGTTTGCATGAGAAATAAAAAAGTACAGATGAAATACCTCCTTTATATACCAGGAGTCTAGTGATGGTTTTGGAGGTAAAAGTGCCTGCTATAATGCAGTCAAGAATTTCAGATCACATCCAGGCAGGTTATAGGTCCTACCACCATGATCTGTGGGTGTCCTACCAGAGAACTTTGAGCTTTATTTCACTTCCAGAACAGAGACTGAAGCTCGAACTGTCAGGAAACAATTCAGATTTTAGGAAATACTTCTGAATTTCAGAATATGTTATTGCTTGAAATGACTGTTTCCATACCCTGTTAGAGACATGACCTTGCTGAGACCTGAGACACAACAGCACAGCCACAGAACTGTTATAAGATATTTACAGTGCTTGTCCTTTGCTACTGCTTTAGTTACCCACAGATTTCTTTTTAAACAGCCTCTTAATGAAATGCCAGTGTATTAAAGGGCTTGCATAACAGTCACTGAATTTAAAACCCAAGTGCCTGGCTACAACATCAGTAAAAATATTAGCAGAGCACTTCCTTATCATATACGGCGTCTCTTTATCCTTCTCCTTGTGCTTCATTTATGACTCTAAGTTCTATTTTTGAAGTTGTAAGTCAGAAACAGACGGCATACTGCACTATATAATTAGGAATGGAAAAGTCCCTGCAGCCTTTAGACTCTTAGAAGAAAATATATTTAGAAGCTTGAATATGTTCCTATTCACACAGTTTCAATAGAGGATGCATCAGCATTTCCTTTTTTTAAATCTCACTCCTTTTTTTTCTTAAAGGTCTTAAACTCAGCTGTAAGACTGCACTCCAGACACAAAATTGGCTAAAAAGCATTTTATTTATTGTTTAAAGGACTTTGGATCCTTTCTGCATTCTACTCTGTTTCTGAGAACTTCCTGGACAAAGCTGTGGCTCTCTCTCTGAGTCAAGCCTTTCTGCCATTCCAAAGAGATCCTTTTGTCCTTTTAGGTGGAATGTCTTTGGAATGCCTTTATCACAGGGTGTCTGGTTTTGGGAGTGTGTGTATATATATATATGTATGCGCACACCTCTTGGCTGAAAATATTTCCCAACCTAATATCTGAAATCTGACCTCAAAGATACATCATATTACATCAAAATTGGCACGGTGAAATCCCATGCAGAGACATTCAAGCCAGCACAGACACTGACAGAGTAGATCTAGAGTAGAAATCCAGCCAGATCAATATCTTCCATATGTCTACAGCCAATTACCACAGGTAAATGGCAATATTAATGCAGCTCTGCAATGCTGAGCTCATTTAGCACTACCGTGAGCTCCTGCACATCCTGACATGCAGTGATTGATTTCAGGAGGGGATCATTAGTGGCTCCCAACAGGAACAGAAACAGAAAAGAGAGCAGTCACAAACCTTTAGCACCAAACTCTGTTCAGCAGATTAAAACCTTGGCCCCTGGTAGCAGGATTGCTGCAGGCACACACTGAGGCAGCCAGGCAGGACAGCCAGCAAGGAGATCTGCACTGGAGCTGCCCTGCTGAACCTTCTGACCACATCCCTACCAAACACCCAGTGGCTCACACAGAGATCCAGCCCTTGGCCTAAAGGAGACAGTGCTGCCCCTATGGCCAGAATGATCCCACTGTAGGGAAGCTCAGAACTAAAATGTGTGGAATAAGATGTTCACTCATCTAGAAGATAAAAGCTACATGAAGTGATAAACCAGACCAGGGCTTCATCTAGTCTGGGGTTTCTTTCCAACTGTGGCCTTTAGCAGATGGGAAAGGAAAAATATTAACACAATTTTTTATCCAGAATACATTTTCAGCTGCTGGACTTTTGTGAACCAAAAATACTTTTTTCTTTTTTCAATTAATATCCCTGGATAATTTCTTTTACACTAATTTAACCTTTTTCAAAACTCATGAAAACTCAACATCCCCAGTGTTTTTCATCAATGAATCTCACAGCTTTGCTACCAGCTAAAAATTCTCCTTGTGGTTATTTCAACCTGCTATTTATTAGTTTCATTTAATGTCCCAAAATCTTTTTGTGAGGAGAGCAAACATAGGTTCTCTGGTCATCATAATCTCCTACATGTGACACCTGATTTTTCATCCTAAAGGGCCTTGCTAGACAAGCTTTTCAAGCCAAAGGCATATAGCTGAACTACTGGTAACACTGATTTAATTTCAGAGATGGAAACACCCACTCATCTTTCTATATACCTGAATGCCTCTTGGCTGTAAGACCTACATATTTACAACTGAACTCTGAAATAAAATGGAAAGTTAAGGTCAATTTTTTCTATCATCCTTTTTTTCTTGACAAAAATGGCATTGGTTTATGCTGAACAAATTTTCCAGTTAAGCAAAAAAAAAAAAAATAAATCTAATAAGCTCTGAATGAAAACAAAATTGAATAAACAAAAAGATTAGGCCGTCAGACAAACAAACAAAAATCAAAACAACAATCTGCTGTCTCCAATGTCATCTCAGAAAAACACTTTCATTGCCAGTTTCCAACACTGAAACTGTTGCACTTTGTATAATGTAGTGCTGTCTTTAGAGTGCAGTCTTAATATCCCATTCCTAAATTCTAAATCAGCTCCTCACCCAGGAAGCATCCTCTATACCAAGATGGCAGAAATTCTGCCTGCTGCTTTGACTTCATGAAATCTTTACATACATTACAGAAATTTACAAGAGTCCATAGCAACAGGCCAGGGAGTGATGACTTTAAACAGAAAAAGGGTAGATTTAGATTAGATATTGAGAAGACCCTTTGCAAACACCCTTTACTGTAAGAATAGTGAGGTGCAGGTTGCCCAGAGAAGCTGAGGATGCCCCATCCCTGGAAGGATGCCCCACCCCCTCCATCCATCAGGTTGGATGGAGCTCTGAGTAACTTGGTCTAGTGAAGGTATCCCTGTCCATGGCAGGGAGGTTGCAACTAGAGGGTTTTTGGACCTTCCAACCCAAACTATTCAACGATTCTATGTGATGAACTCTAACAACCACAGTAATGTATGCAGGTCCATGTGTAAGATTGCTGCTGCACAGTCCTCAGGGCATCCATAAAGAGGAGATCCTGGTCCACAGCCTGTACTTTGCTTTCAAAACACAACACTCACTGCAAGGTTGCTCTGGCTCAAGCAACCTTTACTTGTCTTTGAGGAAGTGAAAGACCCTTGAGAGGAAAAAAAACCCAACACAATGATTTCATAGCCCCTCCAGTTTAGTGATCTGACTAGTCCTCTGGAAGCTGGAGCCTCACATTCCCCAGAGAGGACAGTGAATGCAGGTTCCCCGCCAAAGGTGATTTTTGCCACTACTTTTTTGAATGAAGGCAGCCCTGATTTGCTCTTTTCCTTTGGCACTTAAAAGCCATTTGGACCTAATTTTGTACCAAAAAGTGTTTGCTCAGCTTCAGTATAATATTCTTAAGTCTTCTTAGACCTGGAATTTGAAGATAGCAAAATTTATGCAGTGATGCAGCCCAATGTTCCATTGAGAAATGATCACAAGGGCAACGGAGACTTAAGAAATAGGTTATTTAAATTACTACAAGCCAAATAAAGAAACAGTGTAATTTAAATATGTTGACACATGCACTGAAAACTTTTTAAAATGTACTGCTGCCAAATGCACTAAGTATTTGTATTTTAAATTACTGATAAAAAAAAAAAATCACTTGGTAAAGAGATTCAAGGCAATTTTTAGCTGTAGGAATGAATTTCTTCCCAAAATGTCAAAACTAATACCATGCAATGATCATTCATATAATTTAAGAAACTTCAGCTTCAAATAATAATATTTCTTATGAAAATGATGAAAATAATAGTGTTCCACTATTGATTTCTAAATCAATATTAATTTTGAAATTTGGTACAATATTGACTTGGTATTATTTCAAATCTACTCATAAAGGCAGAATGCAAGATGGTCAATAATACTCAGGTGCTAAAAATGTCAGTATATTCTAAATCAGCTCCAAATGTAATCCTCTAAATCCTTGCCATTGGAAAAAAAACCAAAACCAAACAACCTATGCAGATAAAATTTCTCATATATCTACTTGATGGCTGAACCAACAACACTAAAAAGAAGTGCTGTTCTTTCTGTGTCTGATAAAAATCCAAGAGGTTAAAAATGTTTCACATACAACCCCCATGCAGCACAAGGAGAGAAGCAAAAGCCCACTCAGTCTGATGCCTCCCAGAAGAGCTGCATCTCCTAATGCACACTTTGAGCATGGGGAGTAGTTATTAACTAATGGTAGCTCATCTCATAGCGTGTAGCTATATGGGCTTGAGGGGAGGAGCACCTGACACCCATTCAATTTGCACACAGACTCAAGCATAAACTTCTAGAATAAAAGTAATATTTAAGTACATCTACAGCAGGAGGACCTCTTCTTTCACAATTTATTTTCCTTTATCACAAACATCCTGAAAGCAGAATAATACCCTGTCACTGCATAATGAGTTTGGAGGTACAGATGTTCTAAATCATTTATAATGAAATAATTTTCTGTGCCATCAAGCTCTCAGTTATTGCTTGGCCAGAATAACTCAAGGCAAATTAACTCTCTTGCTAGGTAAGCCACACCTGTGGTAATTTCGTACAGAGTTTATGATCTTACACTTCCCACATTATTCATTTTAAAATGTCCTCTGCATAATTAGCATCTTCTTCAAACAGAGTTTGGGACTCCAATACACAAACATACATCCAGGTAAAGCTGCTGGGTTGGAAGTGAACCAGACACACAAGTATAAAAGACAAATCAAAACAATTGTCCAAACATGGAAGAAAATTTTGCACTTTTCAGATCTGATTCCCACCTCAACTTACTGGAAATGAAGCACAACTTTACTAAAAGCAAAAGATTTGCAGCAGTGCAGGACAGACACAGGCACAAGGAGACTGAGGCCAGCAGCTCCACCAGGTAATGCCTGCAGACATTGCCCAGCCAGCAGCCCCAGCCAGCCCACAGCTGTGTTTAAATCTGTGCCTGTGTTCCATGGTGCGCAGCAAGGGGATGGCTGAGGAAGCAGACAGGGAAGCATGGGCAGGACAAAGAAGGAAGGGGAGGGGGCATGAGAAGGGTGGGCAGGATGCTGGGACTGGTAGGGGCTCCATAAGCATTACTCTTAAACGCACTCCAACTTGTATCAAATTTTCTTTATTAACCTCTTGAAAGATCTATAGGAATGTTTACTTTTTCTATTCCCCTCTCCCAAAATATTCCCCCACCCTGCCTTTCTTCTCCATCTGTATTTCTCATCCAGCTCAATCCTCAGTTTTGATTAGCTCTTACCACATTTTTCCATTCCTCTGTCCGTTCTCTAACTCCCAAGTTATCCTCAGTCTCTCTGCGTCTCGTCTCCTGCCATTGCCATGAACGATGCTTTCCTTCGGCAACTACTCCTACTAGCAGCCGAGTGCTGGAGCTCCCAGTGCATCCAGCCCTGCTGCTGGCTCGGCTCGATCCAGGCGGCTCTGGCAGCCTCTAATGGTGGCCAGAAGGAAAATTACTGCTCCCAGGACAAGGAGTCATATCTGCCTGTCAACAGCTGAGGCCGGAGTGGAACACTGGAGAGGTGAAGGATGAGCAGAAGGAGGTGTAGGTAGCTGTGGGGTGTTGTGAGAGGAAGGTGTTGGGATAAAGGAAAGGGAAAGAAAACAAATCTCTGTAAAGCCTAGGATGAATGAGGGCATCAGGAAGCAGCCAAACTCCTCCCAGCTGCAGGGCTGCTTGGCAGGTATGGAAGTGCCGCGGGCCAGGAGCTGTAGGTGTGGTGGAGGGCAGGGACAGCTCTGGCTGTGCAGCTCTGGCTGTGCAGCCTGACTTACCCTCAGAGCCCCCTAGTCCGACTGCCCCCAGTGCCATGGGGACTGCAGGGCCCAGAGCCTGGGGAATGGCAGCACTCGGGGCCAGGCTGTGGCGTGTCCAGCCAGGGGACAGCCGAGCCGCTGACCTGGGACCAAGGTGTGCTTGGCCTGCTGAAGGCACTGAACTGCTCAGCTGTTCCTCAATCCAAGTTAAAATCCTCCCAGCTGACACCAGCAGAGTCTGCAGCGTGTTCAGGTTTGTGCAGGAAAACCAGTTACAACAGATAACCCAGGAGGCAATCCCAGGTTCAGGATTTTTACAAGTGCTTTTCATCTGGGGCTCTCAAAGAGCTTTGCAAATATGAACTCGTTTTAGCTTCACAACAACCCCCATGAGGCAAAGATAATGATCATGGTATCCATTTTACAAATGGGGAAACTTGAGCACAAAAGAAGAAAAGTGTTACCAAAGATCAGGCCCAGCAAGTTGAGCACAAAATGAGCAGCACTGTGCTTGCACCAACAAGCAGAAAACCCTCCCTCCTGCTTAGGTGTGATTGGAATAGCTATTCCCAACATAGGTGCAGCCTTAAAACGAATGGAGGAGGAGAAAACACGTTGTTCAAGTTCAGTAAGAACCTCCACCAGCTTCAGAGCATCAGTACCATTAGGTTGCATACAACACAGCTGCAACTCAGATTACAAAAAGGTACCCCACAGAGAAAACACCAAGCTTGTTGTGTGTGTTGCTATGATTTGGAGTAACACACAGGCTGGCATGACACAAGCAGCACATAGAAACAAAGTTTTCCTACATCTTGCAAGTTTGACACTGAAACTCCCATATTCTAGGGAACCCGTGCTCTAACAGCTGCAATAAAAGTGGAGTAAGGAATGTAACAATGATGATGTACTATCAGAAAATATGTCTTGGCTAAAGTCTGAAAGTCCAAATTCTTTATGCAAATCACAGCCAGGAGTTTTGACAGAGTATGAATTGTCTCACCATGTACTAGTGGTTTTGGCTGTCAGAAATAAAATGCTGACCATTTACTTAGAATATTTAAAATTAGATCTTTGCTGCTTAAAAGGAACTTACTTTTTTTTATGGTCACTCAAATCAGTTTATTTTTTCATCTAAAATATTATTTTCAGGTTTCATGAAAATTGAAAGAAATTAAAAATTCAATAGCACCCTGGAGTGTTACACCTGTTGAGTACAGGAAGAGATGTGAAATATTTTTTCCTTGACTAATACTAGAGTCTACAGAAAGCTGATGATTTCAAAGGTATGCAACCACAGAAAGCTTCTTACAGATGAATTGTCACTGAGCTATTTAAACTTTTAACTGCAGTATTAGCGCAAACATGTTGATGAAATAATCACTTGGATTTGGCTGCATGATGCTGTTCTGCTACTGCAGCACTCTGGGATGACTGTAATTCAGGCAGGATGGGTACTGAAGGAAATCTTTGGAGAGAGATCATGAACCAGTTCAGTGCCACTGCATGGAATTTCCAGTGCAATGGGCATTACATAAGCTAGAGTCCTAGTACCATGCTAATTTGCTTAAGTGTTAGTCACAAGCAGTGGAATTCAATTAGTGGAAAAGAGCTCAGAAATGTATGGGGGAAGGTACTGATGCTTTGTGCTACAAAAGAAAACTTCTGTAAAAATGTCCATCACCGATGTCTATAAAGAGTCTATAAAATTCATCAGTTTCAAATACCACAATTCAGAGAGGTACCTTTTATTACTCATTAACTTCTATTCTCTTTGCCTGACAATTCAGCTGTTAAAACATAGTTTCACTTTCCTTGTATCTCATAAAAGGATTTTTACAGCCTACCACCCTATTTTCAAAATAGGAAAAGCATAATATAAATAACGATAAATAATACAGTATAAACCAATTCAGAGACACACTGGAGATCTGCAATACTGAAAAAAGAATGCAAAATTCACATACAAAAAAGAGAGAAAGAAGAATTCAGCCAACAAAAAATGAAGTGGTGCAGAGAACAGAGAACAAAATTACATGGTCCAATATTCCACTGATGATAAGACATATAAGTTGTTAACTTAAAACATGAGCTACAGTAAGACGTGTTCAACTTTGAAAATAACGTATGAAAATCAGATTTGGATTTTGTGACCTGCCTTTTTCATGTAGATCACCTGCGGTAATTTTTTTTTTGTTTCAGTTCCATGGTAGCTCAGAAAAGATACAGCTACACAGACAAACAGAGTTAATAAGATCAAATTTCCTAACACAAACCAGGACAGAGTGAACGGTCAATATTTCATGATCTAATTTATGACTGTCTACAAAGCAAGCATGTTTTGCCTAATAGGGTGAATGCCTCTTTATTAACTTACTGCTAAATTATGTACTGAACTAATAGCATTGTCAGAGGCCTGTAAACAGTGCAGATATGAATCAGTGTTTTGTGGCAGCACCGTAATTATAATAACATCCTGAACAAGCTGTGTGCCATTGCAACGCGCATAGACCTGGTACTGATAGGCTTAGTACAAGATCAGAAGTTAACGGGGACTTAGGCAGCTAATCACAAAGCAGACACACTTCTGTTTTGATATATAAGGATGGCGGAATAAAACCAGCTCCCCAGCTGTATTAGAGGCACATGGCACTCTTGTAAAGAACATGATCTCTCCTGGGAAGGGCTCTTCACGTTAATCTGAAAAGGCCTCATAGCATCATTCTCAATTCAGTTTTTAGCAAGCAATCTAGAGCTACAAATGGACACCAATGGGCAACAACTGTGTGCCTGCTGCTGGAAAGATCTGGGCTTCAGTGTTTTTCAATTCCAGTTTTCAAGCTTTGAATTGATAGCATGAAATCACAAGTTTTCCTCTGTGTTTCATTTTAGTGAAACACAGACTTATTTTAAAATTTTGATCAGAACACAATCTTTTTTTTTTCCCCACAAATATCCATGAAAAAGGGTCTTCAGAGTTCCTCTCTTGCTACATATAGCTATCTAAATTTATAATCTTTGACACTTCACAGCAGGTTAGTTGACAACTGAAGAGAATACCAATCTAATTTGTTTAGAGCCTTTGCTGGTAGGCATTTAACTGAAGCCTTTAAGGCACAGAAACATGAGAGAAGGAATCGCTACTGTATTCCAAGCTTTCTCCCTGATTTACTGGATGACCAAAGGCAAGCTTATTTTGCTTCCTGTCTCCTGCCATTAGCACGTGTGTAATGTTCCTTTCCTCACACCAAGTCACTTTGAGAGCTGAGGGCAGGAGGGAAATCCAATGGGGAAAACTGGCAGGGTGATGACTGGGCAACACAGCATACCTAAAAAATGCTGCAGTTTTACAACACAAAATCTCCTAGCAGTCAGTAATTACAGAAAAGGAAAGATATATTAACTAATGAAAGAAGATCAATGCACAGCTTTAGAACATTTTAACCTACGATATTCAGCTAGCTGGGGATACCAGTGTGGTTTCTGATAAGTCTGCCAAAGGTAACTCTCAACTGATCTGATTTTCTCAACCTGTTGAAATTCTCCTTACAAACGTCCATGCTTTTAAGGAAAAACAATTGGTAGCTTCACAAATGGGAAGAGACTGGAAATCAGTTTCCTAGAAGAAAGAATGAAGGAAACAGCCACAGGTCTGGGCAGCTAACCAGGGCAATGTGCATCCTCCCAGGCACAGCCAATTTCTTCCCTTGGACTCAGCTCTTTTATCAACCCTCTTTCCTCTTGAGTACATGTCAGGCTTAAATACCAAAATAACCTCTGGTTCAACATTAACCCTTGAAAGTCAAGCTCAAGACTGTCCAAATCTACCTCACAGTGCTGTGAATTAAGTCATTAATATTCTGTCACATATGCAATAACTGACTTTAGTATCACAGGCTCAGTAAGATTCCTGTGACCAAGTCATTGGTATAAAATGTAAGATTTGAATTCTTGTTCTATACAAGATGGTATTTATTTTTTTAGATCCTAAGACCTTTTAAAACTCTCATTTTCAAACTTTTCTTTTCAAGAAGGAAAAGTGTATTTTTGATAGCAATACATAAGAAACTCATCTGAGCCTCTCATTCCTGTAGAGCAAGAAAGCTTTTTGAGAAAGCTAGCTCTACTATAAAATCAAATTTAGACTGCAAGAAACTATAATCAGCAAGAGTGATTCTTGACGCAAAATAATTTTGATTTATGATTGCTAAAAATGTATTAATATTTTGTGAGTCTGTGCTCTTTTAAACTTGATCATAATTGAAAGCTTTGCATCATGCTTTAAGTAATTTTCTTCCCCCCAATAAAGTTCTGCCACTAAACTGTTCTTCTGGTTCCAAAAGCTGATCCCTTTTGTTCTCACAAAAAGATAAATGGTTTTATATGTATTGCTTTTTAGAAGCCAGAGGTTCACTTATCATCGATAATCCAAAAGAAGTAACTACTGAATATTATACATTGAAGTTCTTTGCTTTATGTGGGCAACTGAAACAAACACTGTTTTTTTTTTCTCTGACACAAATGTAAATAAAACAAAAAAAGGCACTGAGCCATAAGTACTGGAATTCTCTTTCTTCCAGAGAAGAAAAGTCCAAATTCAGAGCTTCTTTATTAAAAAGTAGATGTTTGCCCATGGACAACCACCATTAATGGGAGAGAAGAAGTCTTTATGCATCAAAAGTCTTAAAAGATCGAACTGTTGAGAGAAATTCTCCTTCAACTCAGTGGGAATGACTGCTACTTTCAGAGAGTTTATATTCTCTGTTTATATTCTATCCCTGACTTGAAACTCAAATCTTCAGAGAAACATGGTAGGAGGCATTGAGAGAAAAAAATAATCTCCATTTAGTTCCAAGATTGTTATAGTCCCATTTAGCTAAATAATTAAATCTAAAATTGTTCTTAAAATTCCATCAAATGGTATATTTTATATTATTTACTACATATTAACTTATACTATATCCACAGTTTTATTCTGCAAGATGAAGCAATAGTGTACTGATCTAAATGTCTTCTAAAATCTGAGTTGTGCAGTGTGATGGTTCTTACACTGGTTCTACAAGCCAGGGAATTTCAGGGAGAGTAGTACATAAACATATCCATTAGTACTTCCCTGGGGAGAGCACTGGAGGGGCTGCTGATCACCCCTGTCTGGTGACCAGCAACAGGACATGAGGAAAAGGAATGAAGCTGCTCTGGGGAAATTCAGACTAGATATGAGGAAAAGATTCTCTCCTCAGAGTGTGGTCTGCCCCTGGAAGAGCCTTCCTAGTGAAATGGTTGTGGCACCACATGTGACAGAGCTCAAGGAGCATCTGGACAATGCTCTCAGTTACATGGTTTAGTTTTAGTAGTAGTCCTGAAGCAAGCAGGGAGTTGGACTCAATTATCCTTATGGGTCCCTTCCAACTTGAGATGTCCTGTGGTTCTGTGCATCTCTGATTTTTGAAAGTTCAAGAAGTCTCTCAAAAAAGGGATTTTTTATGAAGATGAGTGAAGTCTAAAGTGACTAATAATTATTGCTATTTTTTAAGCAGAGATATGGGTCATGAAGTGATACAAACCTGCATTATGCATTGCACCTACTGTCAATAAAAGGAATAAAAGGTTTTCCTCTACTAAAGGAAAACCCCAGGAATATAATAATCTTTGTTTCAGTCTCACACTCAGGTTTTATTCACAAGAGTAATCTCCAGATTTGGAGAACAATTCAGGTTGGAAGGGACCTTTGGAGGTCATTTAGTCAAATCTCCTGCCCAAAACAGGACCAATTTGAAAGTTCAATCACATAGTTTAGGAATTTATCCAGATGAATTTTGAACCTCTTGGAGAAGAAAGATTCCATAATCTCATGGAATACAAGTTATATTAAAGAGATCTTTTTTTTGGATTTTCCCTTATTACAACATGTGACTGTTGCTTCCAGTCCTTTCTTTGTGCATCTCTGCTCACCTTGATGCTGGTCTTCGGTGCTGCCAGAGCACACTGCTGGCTGAGGTCAAATTTAAGAATCACAGTGTCATTTAAGCTGGAAAGCACCTCTTGAGAGCCCATTGTCAAACCCTCTTTGCTGAAGCAAGTTTACTTGCTTCAAATTGTCCAGGTACATATTTAGTCAAGTTTTAAATATCTCCAAGGATGGACACCCCACAACTTCTCTGAGTTACCTGTGTCCAGCAACCCTTACCATAAAAAAAGAGTTCCCTGATGATAAGATGAAATTTCATGTGCTTGTTGTCCATTGCTTCTTGCCCTGTCACTGGACACTACTGATAAAAGTCTGGCTTCTTTATCTTCACTCCCTCCCATCAGGTGTTTTTCCAGATATTTATGTACTTATACATCTACCACTGAAGAGTTATGCCTTCCCAGGTGCACTAGGCTGCATTTGCTTTTGCCGGACTTAGGTGAAACTTCAGCTGACCTACTCCTCCCCTGTCAACCCATGCATTCATGTAAAATATTCCCAAGGTTCTGGAGCATGAAGTCAATTTCTTACAGGCTGCTTTCATAGTCTTACTGTTTGAAGAACTTCAGTCAGCTAAGTCAGATCAAAGGGACATCATGTAAAATGCAGTGGAAGTGATTTTACAGCCTTTTATGATTAAAACCAGACAGCAGATATAGAAGCCAGTTTAGACAGCGCACACTGCTATATAATGTAGATTATCTGCAGGCAGAATGTGAAAGAAAAGTAGACAAAAAAGTATATATTTTTTCAGTCAATAAACACCAATCTCCCATTCTCAGGTAATTAAAAATTGGGCTTTTGCTAAGAAACCTATGTTATCACTACCCTTAGTAGTTTTTCCATGTTAAGCTTTTGTTCCTATAGAGTAGCCCTAGCCGATAAACTCTCTGTTATGAAAAATTATTCTCGTGTAAGTCAGTGAAGACTTCCCCTGGATATGGCCCTTCAGTGGCATATCAGTAATGACCACTGATAACTACATTTTCAGGTATTCCTAAAAAGTGACAGAATTGTGACTTTGCAGCAAAGTGGAACCCATTTGCCAGATAAAACAAGGAAAGGAGGAATCTTTCTAAAATCTGAGAGTAGGAAGAATGCCCATACCAAATATATGTTTAAAACATTATACAAATCTTAGTAATAAGATAATTATACTTGTACTGCTAAACTTATATTACAAAACACAAAGTTCACCACATCTAATCTTAAAAACGATTAATGAATTGCCTTAGTATGCTACTTTTTGTGGGTTTAGAAGGTCTTTCCAAGATGTCTACAACACAGAAATAATCATGAGTTAAATCTACAGTAGTTATTTAATACAGGGATGAGTTATGAAATATTTGATTTTTTACAGAGATAGCAGAATACTGCAATTGCTTCTGTTTTCTTAATACCTTAAACTAAAAAAGTTTTTGTATGTAATTAAAAATTCTACTAAAAAAGATACCATTGCTTTTTGTAAGGAATTCTTTTTTATAGTAGAAAGGCAGCTTCAGGTTTAAGACCCCTTTTATGTTGTTCATCATGTCTATTTCAACAGCTTGATTTTCAAACACTGCTGTTTCTTCATGCTGTATTTTCCATGAAGCTCATCTGGCCCAATGCAGGCATTACGGTGCAGATCAATACAGCTGGACTAAGCAAAGAAACTCCTTTTCATTTGAGTCACTAATGAAAGTATAGGCTCTTTTATTCTTCTGTTCTATTTTAGGCATTGGCTTTATGATGAAATGAATCACAACCTAGAAATGCTTAGGTTTTTCTTGAGACTAGCTTAGGAGTAGATAGCTGCATTTTGTCATAAAGTTACATGATATTAGTCCCATTCCTTGTACCTGCAATCTTAGTTAAAACTAAATTCTTCAGGCACTGCCAACCACCATGACTCCTCATCACTATCAGAGTAAAAAAAAAAAAAAATTACAAAATCAAATTATTACTGTAGCATAAGAAATATCTCAAACTTGCTCGGTAAACTGGCCAATTCCCCTTACTTTTAGCTTTGAATTAAAGGAAAAGGCTTCAGGAAAAATGTTGTTACCATCTGGTACATTTTATGAATTTTAGACCATCTGTTTTTGGCAAAGGCTCTCAGAGCGAATTTCAGTGCTGAGACCATGAAAGCATCAAAATTTTATCCCAAGTTCTTCCAGTTAAATTGGCTTTTTTGAGCATTAGCAGGCTGCAAAACCAACAGTAAGATGGCAGCTTCTTTGATAGATGGAAGCCTTTCTGCATTTGGTCCATAAGGAAAGACCATTACAAGCACTTCCATGGCTCCCCTTGTTTAAGGGAGATGCTGCCATGTATTTCAGAACCCCATCAAGGGATCTGTATGTTTGTTTCAGGCTCTAAAGCAACAGACCACTCTGGAGATGACTCAGAACATACAGCAGAGCCATCACATCCTCATGGAACAAAATAATGTTTGGAAACAGCAGTAAACACACCTCACTACTGCAGCCAAATAACAGGAAGCATCTACAAATAGCTATGATTATTTAGAAATGGCTTTGTAGTTTGGGAAGTCTTGATACCTTAATGTATAAGACCAATGTGTAGTTCCTGAGCCATGAACTCAAAGGCCAGGCAGAGAAGACTCGCATGCTGATATTCAGGTTTCCTCCTGCTGCCCCATAACACCTTTCTGCACTAAAGTAAATACCTGCTACTAAGAAGGAGGTGGCACCATCAAGTGTTCTCTATAATACAGGATTTAACCACCCTTATTCAGTTGCTCTAAGCGTCTTCAATCAGCTGTCTTAGCACAAAGGAGACTGCAGTCATGTCATTTGCTTCCCCTGACCCAATGAAAGATCCAGTTGGCATGTGGCTCCCAGAGAACAATTATAATAATTACACATTTTGTTTCCAAACACACGTAATAAGTTTGTTTTTACCTGAGTCTTCCATCCTCTGCTGCAGCTCCTCCTGGTATAATCTTAGTAATGAATATCCCAGGATCATCCCCAATGTGTGGGTTATCTGTTCCTCCAGCAATACTGAACCCCAGGCCAGAATTTCCCTGGAAAAATAATAAAAAGTAAATCCATCACTCAGATGCTAGATTTCTACCGAATTCATTTGCATTGCATGGAAAAGTAATCTTGCTTCTTAAAGAAAGCATACTATTGGGCAACTCCATACTTGAATCCAGGTGACTCAGTCTGAAAAAATTAATTGTCAGTTAAAGAACAGAGGCTGTGAACAGAAAGATTTCCTGGAGCTAATGACAGAGTTAATGGATACTCCTACAGAAACAGGATTTGACCTAAATTTGTTTTCAGAAGCAGTCACATAAATTAGCATCTGAACTCCAATATTAATTCATCCAAGTCAATGAGAGCTAGAGGCTAGAAACATTTCAGAGCTTTGAAAAAAGACTTTCAAAATGACTGTCATTTATAAACAGAAACAGTGAAAAACATCTAACTCTGAAGTATTTTATTATACTAGTTTCTGTTGAAGACTGACATGCTTCAAAAACAAACGAAAAAATCCCACAAAACAAGAGTACTTCTTTCATCCTACTGATCTGCTAGGACAAAATTTTTGAAAGATATTATAAGACTCTACTCAATAATCTCACTTATTGTTTATACTATTTGTGAGAATATCATGAAAGATAAATAGATATGTACACACATATGTGCTCTTTCAAATTAAGTCACTGTTTTTCACACACATTTCAAAACCACAATTCTAATTCTTTTTTGGAAGTATATATTAGTAATGCTTTTCTATATAAGTCAGCCTTAAGTACATGTTTTGTTTGTTTCCTGTGTGAATTAACTTTTTTGCCAAGAGATTCTTTCTTATTTATAGAAAGGCAGATGCAGGTTTAAGAACCCGTGATGCATAGGGAATGTCGTAAAATTCAATGCAATACGTGCTACTTTCTTTAAGGGCCTCTCAGCCAAAAGTATTTTCAGTTAGGTATTTAGACATCACAGTGATATAACTACATACATATTGCAGAATATGTACCGCCGATGAAGTCTATTTAGGGCACTAAAATACTTTTCTTTCATTACCTTCTTAGACTATGGGGAGTTGGTTTATTTTACTGCTGCTTGTGATCCCGTATCTAGTTCTGTTCTAGTCAGGAAAGTTATTAATAAAAATGGCAGCTCCATACATTTTTTCCTAAATAATTTAAATTAAATGTCACTTCTGCATATTTCAACTGTACTTCAATGCACTCAATGTGATGCATTTTGTGTGTGAAAGCCTACATGTTGCCTGCTTGCAGCATGTCAGATTCTGAATGCTGTTATCAGTACTCTGCATTCACAAGAGATGCAGTTCTCATTACCCAAGAGATGAACACTCAATGTGCAGCTCAGCTGTCAGCATATAATTGTGAACTAATTTATAATCCAAGGAAATGGGTTTAGGACTGCGCATATTGCAACGCTTCTCAGCCAGCTATAATGTGGAAATCATTACAGTACTGAAACACTCTGTATATATTTTCTGTAGTTAGCAAACACCTCCAGGCCAGCATTATAAATCTTTGATTTAATCTCCCTTTCATCATTAGGATCATCTCAGATTCAGGCTGTTCTCCCAATATTTTAACACATACCTAATTATACAGCACATTTTACAGTAACATTCACTCTCTAAATACTTTAGAAGTGTTTTCCTGAAATCCTTTCTATATGACATATTAATAATTAAGCTAACTGTCAAGTACGAAAGAAGAAAAGACTACTTATACATACTTCAGGAAACCTGGAACAAAATCCCTAAACATTAGTAAAACAAAGGGCAAATTTCTAGAAATGTTGAGCAATACCTGATTTGCAATCAAAAAAACCCCAACAAATCTCTAAAAATAAAATTGTTGTATTTATTATTAACTTCAAGGAGATTATAAAAATATGCAGTAATCTGTATTTCTGAAAAGAGGTAGATTTTCAAATCTCCAAAACCTGATTTTGAAAGGAAAAGGCAAAGAGGAGGGTAACAAGGACAAATCTGGGCATAAATATTAGCACAATACACAAACAGCAACACCACAATTTTAAAAAATGTATCTGAAGAGCTTTAAAAAACTATCAAAGCTTGCCTGTTATGTGGGGTGTGCTTAGATGTTACAGTTCAACAAAAAAAAATGCACTCGATATTTTAGGAGGAAATAATTTCTATGCTCTTTTCCTTCTACTGTATCTTTTTCCATTAACATTTTAGAGCTAAAAAATGCTACAGCAATGCTGGCTGTAAGCAGTGATGTGGTAACACTGCTGCACACTTCTCAGGAGAATTATTGCTATTCTTGACATTTATCCATAAATGTGCATCTGTTATAGTGCAAGACTCTTCTGATTCTGCCCCTTAGGAGCAACCTTTTAAAAGCACAGGGTAGCACTCCTCACTGGCACTTCTGTATCCAGAAAATTTCAAGCAATTATTCTGGCTGCAGTCCTTGACTTGATCAACAGGATCTACAAGCTGTCAGGCACGAGCTGCCCTGACAAATAGGTACATCCCTGCAAGGCTTTACTGCACCAGAAACTCGCTGCAAAAGTTAAGAGCAATTACACTTCTTTTCCCCCTCTATAGTTTATGAAGGGTCTGCCTTGCCTACATGGAAAAATCTTCTTTGTACCTCAGATCAAAGCCAACAAGGCTAAAAGCAAAGCTGCAATCACTCATGGCTTTTTGAGAACCTTGGTTTGAAAAATAATGCAGTAGGAACATTCTGGTTATAAGCGACTGTATTTCAGTTCTGAGCAGCAATACTGACACACAGATATCTCTCCTCGTGCCTCGTGCTTCTCTCCATGCTCTGCATTCATGCAGGTTCTCCAGCATATTGTTGCTGTACTAAAATCTCATTGCCCTTGTCAAGCTGTAATTCCAAGTTCCAGTAAGTACTGTTTACTACTGCAATGCTTCCTAAACATTTCCACAATGCTTGGTTCCCCACCCTTTAGTTTTTGCACCTCCTTTGTCCCCATTCCGGACAAAAAAAAGTGTGGTAATTATCTTCACAGCTTTTCTTGGCGTATCTGTCTCCCTCCCATTTCATGTGAACCAATGAAAATGCCATCCCGCACCCAAAACAACAACTGAACCATCACTTAGCCACGGCATTTTCCAAGGTGGAACACTCATGCTTTCTCTCATGCTGATTCATGTTTGGGTGTGGTTCCCCATAAATATCAAGTTAATTCACTGTACTCTTTCTACTCCAAACCTTACATCCCTTGGATGCTTACAAAGCAAGTTAAAAATGAGCTCAGAGGCCTAGTGACAATGCAGATAAATATTTAATGAGAACTAATAACAGCTGATAGAGAAAAGTCTTCCTCTTTTGGAATACTCCACTGATACTTCTTAATTGAAATTCATATTTAGGCCTTAATATGTTTGCCTGTTTTATTTCAGGATCCTTAAGCAGAAGAAATCTATGCAAAAATCCCAACACTTCAACAACTTGTTGAAGTTTCAACTTCCCAACACTTTAACAACTTGTGAAGAACAAGTCTCAGTCCTATAAACTTTTAATGGTATTGCTCAAACATCATTATTAGCATGTGCAAATATATATATATAGATACATACATACACACAAATAATTCTATGATTCTATATAAGGGTTCATATCCAAATTATTTTGTGTTCAATTATTATTAGCTAAATTATCTCTGTACCTAAACCTTTCCATCTTTTTGTCCAATCTCTCAATTTCTACTACTATAGAAGGCCCACATAATTAGTTACTGACTATACGAGGAAGATTTGCATAGAATTGCACAGCAATAGATGGATGAATGTACTTTTTAATTGTTAGTTTAGTTTCTTACTACCTTCCCCACCTTTTGTTGCAAGGCTCCAGTCATGCACTCAGACTGAAAAAGGCTTAGCGTAGCACTACATGCCCAGTTTGGTTTAAACAAAATATTGCCTGAGTTTCCTCCTGTTCATGCTGGATATCTCATGCTTCTCAGGGATTTACCACCAAGCTCAAATTTGTCTCTTGGCTCAGCTTTACTTTTCAAACACAGAAAATTAGGTCAAACTACCACATCAAAACCACTTCTTGCAGCCCAGCCCCTGAGGCCGCCTTCCTGCTCTTCTGTGAAGGGAAGGTCAGCACTTCGTCTTGAGGTTAATTACACCTGCCTGCCTCCTTTATGACTTTCTCAAATAGGGCTTTGCATGCCACAAGGACCATCTGAATTCTTTATAGCTCAGTCTGGGCAGAGAAGAGGCCTGGCTGTATTTCTTCTGGCCCTGGGGTGGCAGACAACCTCTGACAGCCACACAGCCTGACTGCAGATGACGGTGTTACACCTTCTACCAGCACCGAAACACAACACTTGGGGACAGAATAAGATGACAGATTATTCACATGCCAGGGAAAGAAAATAAAATGTGTAAGTTGTGGCCAGTTTGAATCTCTTACCTTAAGACTGTTATACTTACAAATAACGATCACAAAAATAAATAAGAACCCCTGGCAGGTACTGGTTTTGGGTAGCCAGAAGGCCTTGAGACCTATCCTTCTTCTTGCTTAGCCTTCCATCTTGTGTTCTCCCATTACACACCTCTATGAGCAGCCATATATCAGGCTGCAACTTCGTAAGGCTGCAGCCTTTATATTTTGTCAGTAGTTGACAGAAGTGCTCCACATTCTTCTGTAGGAACAGAGTTTAGCTGACACCAAGAGCTACTGAAGTTATTTTCCCATGATATTGCAGTTCAACATGGATGATAGCCTTTACTACAATTCTACAAATTATTTTGTCCTTATTGTGTCTCATTTGTCTCTTTTTTCTGCTCAAGAAAGTTTGACTAAGAATGATGTAAAGTCACTCAGTCTTTAACAAAATCATGGAAGAATGTAAGTCCAGAAGGAGAAAGAATATCAGAAATGCATATCAAGAGCAGACTGAGTACTTCTCTGAAAAAGGGATTGTATTTTACAACACAAGTGATTTGTATTTTACCATATTAAACAGGCTTACCACAATCACATGGAAATTGTTCTCCATTTTAATTTATTTTAAATTCCAATCAATAAGGTGACAGCAGAACTCACACAGATGCTTTTTGAGTGAGTTAATTACTTCAGTGCACCTAAAATAATTTCTCAGAATCTTCTGAACTGACATGATTTTGAAAATCTCTAGCATTCAAGTAAGAAAAAAAAAGTTGATCATCACAGAATTCACTTAATTTTTGCTGCAACCTGACCCTGACACCACAGCATATCAGGAAGCCATCAGAGTTTCAAAGTACATCAGTTAGAGAGTGAAAAATCTAAGACAGAGGGAGTAATTGTATTTCCCAAAATGTTTTCTAGAGGTTAAAAGCTGTTTCAGGTGACAACACATAATCCCAAAGCCTCTATTATTTAAATAATCTTTTCATTTTGGTGCTTAATTTTGAGTTTTTTAGCCCACTGGCTTAAGGTTTTTTTTTTCCTATACACTTCCTACCTCTACGCTGGTGTTCACAGCCAAATTTCTGGAATGCTTTTCTTTTACAGATGACTTTAAAGTATGAGTTTCTGCCTAAACTTGTAGGTTTGGTCAGAGCACGTTTAGTCAAGAGAATGCTCACAGAATGACAGCTCACTCATTCCTAGATTCCTAAAACCAAATTTTTTAATTGTCTATTTTTTTAAATTGTCTTCCGTTGTTACAATTGTTAAAGACTCCATCAACTTTGTTACTGGCGCTCCTTAAAAAGTTGTGTGTTGCATTTTATAATGAGAATTATCCTTCAGCTTTTCAAGAGCACTCATGATCTGTAGGCTCAGAAAAACCTAGCCTTTCCTGAGCCTAAGCAATGTTGATTTTATCTTGTTTATGCAAAATTTCAAAATACTTAAATACAAAGATAAGCTACATCCTGTGAAGGAAGAGTAGGCTTGGCATTCGTTAGAATTTCTTAATTTCACACACATGCAAAAAAATGCTAAATTTTTCACCTTTGGCTACGACAGTCAGGGTGCTTTCTCATTCTGTAATGCATACTTTTCTGGTATAGTGTTGGTTTAGAAATTATGCTCTTTTATTTAAAAAAAAATATTTATTTGGTTTTGGTTTTCAAGTCTTCTAATGTAGCACATTCCTTTAAGTAAATGTTGCTGCAAGAAATGTTAATTCATTACCTATTGAGTTTGTTTCAGGTAGTGGAAAAACACCCCTTTGCAATATGAAACATACTGTGAGACTTTCATTTGAAACTTGCTTTTATACATTTTAGAAAGTTTTTAAAATCCTTTTGTACTCATTTTAAACTTAAACATTTCTGCTGAAGTCATAGCTTTCTTTTTAAAAGTAAAATATGGAACCAAAACTTGTTTTCTGCAGATATTCAAAAGAGTTAGCCTGAAATACTCAGCAAATTTTTATTATGTCCAAAATTAACCTCTCACAGAGTACTTTTTAACAACAAAAGCTGTTTTATAAAACACCAATTTCTGAATCTTTGCTAAGGTTGTTACCATCTTTGGCTTTGGGTTCCTGTTTCAGGATACTTCTGTTTCAGATGAAAAAGACAACATCTTCTCCCATGAGACAAAATAACAACCAAAGTAAAAAAAACCCAACAAACCCCTGAAACTTCTTCCAAAAAATCACATTCACTCTTATTCTACAAGACTGGGTTTCTTCAAGAAGTACTTGACAGCATGAGAAAGTGAAAGCTGAGAATGAGACTGAGAAATTTAGAAAACTGTGTGGAATTAGCTTTTTTGGAAAGAGACAGGAGAAAAAAATACAAAATGCTGTGGGCAAGCAGAGTGAATCCAGTAACATAGTCTACAAGTGGGAGAAAAGATTGACAACTCCATCCATAATTGGCATGGGGGATTAGATACAGACCAGGATTTGCTGCTGCTCTGAAACAGTCTGTGAAAGACTTTCTCTTTTTCTTTGTATTAAAGCAGATAAGGTTACCTAGTTCAGCACCTAAGATGCTTATAAGTAGGAAATACCTCTGGATATACCAAGCCAAAAAAGGATGATCATGTGAGATTGCTGTAAAGATCTGAGTACTTCTGCAGACTTTACTCAGTAAGATTTTTCTCCACAAAGTACTTCTTACCTAAAAAATACAGCTCTCCTTTATTCACCTGATAGTGAACCTATACAGGTTTTTTTTTCTACTTTTCACTAAGCCATGCTTAGATTAACCTCACATATGTAGTGGGAGTGTTACCTGTCACTCAAAAATGCCCAATTCAACAGCACACTGCCACATTTGCAAATAACAGCTTAACACATTTGTCCTGGATTGCAAGGCAATGTGTGTATTTTATTTACCATCTGTAAGAGCTGTGGCAGTTATCTTCTGTTTATTGGGCAGTTTTCTTTATCTCTTCCATAAACCAATTCTCCCTTCAGGGAGACATCTGCTGTTAATGGACTATGGAGTGTCACTGCATAACTGATAAAAATTACAGCATCCCATTGTGAGATGCTCCGCCCAGAAAGAAAAGGCAAGCATTCCTAACTAGATATAATCTGAGATTTTCAGACACCAAAACAGCCTTTCCACTAGATTCCCAAAAGAACAGCTACCTCCTCCACTAGATGTTCAGAAGAAAACTGCACCCTTCTACAAGATCACTGCTTCAACAGAACCACACCTACCTCTCCAAGAAGATGCAGCCACCATTTCAGTTAGATTGCTACCAACACCCCAACAGGGTGTCAGGTCATATTCTGACTCTGTCAGTGTTGTTTTGTATTACTGCATTGCTTATCTTATTTTTTATTTTCTTTTCTAATAAAAAACCTGTTATTCCTGCTCCCATATCTTTGCCTGAGAGCTCCCTCTTAATTTCAAATTTAAGACAATTTGCAAGGAGGAGGTTTACAGTTTCCAGTTCAGGGGAGGCTCCTGCCTTCCTTAGCAAACACCTGTCTTTTCAAACCTAGACAACATTAACGCTTCATCCCACTGAAGCAAATAGGTGAATTTATAATATGCAATGTAATTTCATCCAATTCAGGATTTTGATAGAAAATGTTTGTTAAACTCACCTACTCAAGGCACTATGATCTTTAAAACAGGATTCTGCTCTGCAATTCTTTCACAATCTGGCTATTATACTTCCATTGGTTTTTACGTTCTGAAGAAAGAATGATACACGCCAAATAACCAAACCATTTTCTGCCACACAGTGCCTGATTTTTTTGCTGTCTCCCACTCTGTAACACGAATCCTGACACATCTAGTTCTGTCTTTTGACTTCAATCATTCCACCAACGTTTTCAGGTATTTGCACATGCTGTACAGTATTGTACTTCTCCTCTCCAGTGTTTTGTCCAAAGCCCCAGTTTCAAAAGCCTAAACATCAAAGCTGCATTTATGTCTCATTCAGAGAACAAGAACATTTGCATATTTACCAGAGTACTGTTGAACTCTTTTTTACTTTCAAATCTACTCAAGAGTAACATAATTCATGAAATTCTCACTTCTCCCACGTACACTGGCACACTCCCTAGAGTCAGGGTTTTGAGACTCCACGGTTATATCATGTTCCATATGGTACAGATTTTCATCTCTCATGATGCCATTTGTTTTCAAGGCCCTTATCAGGTTCAGCACATTCATTACAAAACCACAATACACTTGACTACAACTGCTTCATATGCTTACTCTCACTTGATAGCTGTAGAGTGATATGTTCTCTCAATGCTGCACAGACCAAGTATGGTATTCAAAAGATATATTTCAAAAAATGATCCAAGGGGTTTTACTTTTCATAATACACATGAAATCTGTAACACTGTAAAACAGCATATCTAGACAAGGAAAGAAACCACTTCCAAAGTGAAGCAACTCATGAAAAAGTGATAGTGTGTCCTGTGTTTCTACACAGATTGAAGCAAAAGAATAGATGTGAATTCTCTCCAGGCTGGGTTTTCACTATTTTATCTATATTAAGCTCATATTAATAGCCTCTGAGCTGTGACAGACATGTATGCCTAGTTTCTTCCTCAATGTGTTTCTTGTCCTACTCCAGTGATATCTGTTAGAATTGTCTTTTCTAGCATTATGGAACCATATGACCTTGCCTGATCTATCTCAGAGAAGTGGGGCAACATATGTCCTCTTTAAGTTGGCTTCAGTGATAGCATACAAATGTCACAAAAAGCAGTTTGATGAGTATGTGAAAAGTAGCATGAGAGAAAACGAAATATTCAAAATTTTTCATCACAAAAGTGGAGCAGGGAAATGCTGGTCCTGGGGAGTGAAAAGTTTCACTTCACTTGGGGGCAAAAAAAATCATAGAAATATATATGCCTATCTTTCTTTGTCATGTGATGTCACTCCAGGCTAGAGTGACAGCCTAGCTGTAGAATTCTTGTCAGCCAGACCTGAGAGCTTGCTGAGCTCCCAGGGCTACACAACGGAAAGTGAAATAGTCAGACCAAGGCAAGGAAAGCACTCACTAAGTGATAATAGTAACTTGACATAAAGAGGGTGGGAAAGAACAGGAGATAGAGTAAAACACTAAAAAGACTTGAAACAACAGCAAAGCTTTTTCAAGTAGCAAGCTACTTATAAAACTTTGACAGGATCATCACTGAAACTTTCACAATGCAATTATCTACAAAAACTGAGGAAAGTAGGACTGGGGAAATTAATGTTTAAATGGAACTCTATGACAGAAGTAGACAGTCACATCTTGTACAAGGACTTAGGGAACAGAAACCTGATTTTATTGAATCCATGGAAAGCAACAGGGTTTCAGCACACAGTGGTAGCAATTAAAAGGAAAGAAGAAAACTCCTACTGCTGACTTCAGTTCCTCTCTAATGATGACACTTCTCATCTCCTTCTGCAACAATTCAGCACTATGAAAACCCCAATGGATGTCTTGAGACTATGTGGAAACTCCTTGGTTAAACCAGTTTGTAGCTCTAAGTCTTTGTGTTGAAAAACTGCTGCATGCCTAAATGGGTTTATTTTGACAGATTGCAGGATCACTACAGTATTGCTGTGCAAAGCACTTAAGGGAATTTGAGACCCCTGAAGTATCACAAGTGCTGGAATTAACCCAAGTTCTAAGTTACTGTCTAAGCTATTGTTTTTTTCTATTTGACTGTCATATTCACAGACGTGAAATGAGTGTATCTAGTGGTTCTTGCAGTTTGAATGGTGGTTTTTGTTTAGCATCTTAATGTATTTCAGCAAATTTTTGGGCAGTATTTCTTTACTGGAGTAGATATATGCCTAATAATTAAGGTTAAAACTCTGAAATATTTACATCCATTTTAAGAGTTTGAAAATATTTTTTTTCCAACTCTTATTTAATCTCACATCAAAGCAAATGCATGAGTAAAACTCCTCATCTGCTGCCTTATTCAAAATAATGATCTTCAGGGCATGTAATCTGGAATAAAAAGGTAAACTATTAATGAACTAAAAGGCCCCTAGGGCTTAGAAGTTCAAGCACAAATCCTAGAGGCAAATAACTGACTATTTTTGCTGTCAGTGACTAAGCATGCAGAGCTTAGCATTGCCTTCTCTTTTAATATAAATTAAAGAAAGCTTTTGAACACATTCATATGTTGAATAACACTCAAGAATTCTCTTTCAGGCATTTCCCATGATGGTCAATTATAGATTTTATTGAGAAGAAATACAAAGAAGGATAAATAAAATGCAATTCATTAATTTCCACAGACACACATCTAAATAGACTTTTAATATTTTTGTGGTGACCTATTTTGTTGTAACATTTCATTTCAGTGCCCATTTTTTTCCTTATTCTTAGTAAACCTGACTGTGACCCTGAGCAATCTAAAGCAGCTTCAAAGCTGTCTGTTTCTGAGAAAGAGCCTGGACAAGATGACCTCCACAGAATGCTTCCAAACTGAATTATTCTCTGCTTCTACAAAACACAGGTGTCAAAAATATGAAATATGTTTCAAAATCTGCTGCCAGCCTAGGAATAGTTCAGACACTAAAAACTTCCCTTCTTAATTTTATCTTAACAATAACATGATACTGAAATGTTTTGGGTGTATATATATGTCTCCACAGAAATTAATTTTCCAAGATTTATAGCTGTACATTCTTGGATGCAGAGACTTTTCTGACATGATCTCTGGAAATGTCAGATGAAACTCATGGCTGAAACTGCACCTTGTGTAACTTTCACACAGTTCTTTGGAGCTAAACAAACCAATTTTGTCAAATGAGAAATGCAAAATTCTTTACATTAGAAAAATCAATCCTAAAGTGTCCTTTTGGGGGAAAGAACCGAACAGGAATATTTTACCAGGTATATGTTTGCCAAAGTTGGGAAAAACATTCCTTAGGCAATACTTTCGTTCTAGAAATAATTTGAGATAAGATTCTCTGTTCCTTTACCTACATCAACATTTGTCACATGCTTGGTCATGTTCTCTATGCACTAAGCACATACATAAACCAGTACACACAATGCTGTGCAAAAGTTCTAGACTACCATAACCCAAAGCAGTCATCTAATAACATACAATATCAGATTTTTTTGTTGTTGTTGGAAATTCAAAGGAATTTTAAAGTTCCCATGTCCTACTTCTTGTAAGTGTCATGCTAATGAATCATATTGAGTCATATTAAAAATACCTAGGATAAGGTAATAGCAATTTTCAAGTTAAGTAACATTATTTTAAAGGTATTTGTCAGTGATTCACTGGTAGAGAATAATGGTCTTGTGATTCATGGAAAAAAAGAAAGTCCTTTCCTCTCCAGCTGTACAGATGCCACTTTTTCCTTTTTGGAAGTGGTAGGAATGCAGGCTGGAAAAGAGACAGAGGCTAAGCCAAGTTTCCTACCAGAAGAAGGGAGGTTAGACTAGAAATCTCCAATGCACACTTTTTAAGAAGAAAGGTAAAACTCAGAAAAGACATTTTCACTCCATCTCAGACTCTCCATGGAAAGACCACAGTCAGAGATGCCTCTGGTCAAACACAGATGTGGCTCACTCACAGATAAGCATATTAAAGAACAGTAACAAGTTTGGTGAGCAGAATTTTCAAAAGAATAAACCTATTCCTATTGATGTCTGATAAAAATGACATCTATTTCAAAAGAAAAATACAGGCTACAGGTAAACACTTTTTGAAAATCCAGTCTTTTATCTTAGCTCCTAACACTTCAGATCTAGTTCCCTCAGTATTAGCTGTATTGTTTGTGTCACTAAAGACCCATTTTGTTGGTTCATTTTAGGAGTAACAACGATCAGAAATAAAGCTGAGGTTTCTGTTACTGGCAGCATGAAAAAACATGAAAGCCCAGCTTCTACTGTGTTCCTGGAACGTATTCCACATATTACCCAGACATTAAACCAACAATGCAAACTAAAACCCAGAAAAAATAATGCTTCAGGAAATGAAAAGAACTATGTGACTCTGTGAGTATACTTCAGCAATGTGAATGGGTTTGAAATTTTAGTCATAAAATAGTCACAGAAAATAAGCAGTATGTTCCTCATACTATAGCCTCTAATGCCAACTTTTCAACAACATTGGAAAAATCTAAAGAAGAAAGCAATTTCAGCTCAAAAGAAAATTATTACTAACTCAGCATTTGTAAATACCCCTAGCAGTGCAGTGAAGCTTTCCCTCTTTGTTTTACTCATTAACATGCATATTAACTATTGCTACTTCAAGACTTGTTAATTCCCATGTCCTCCTCCTATAAGAGAGGGAATTCTCATATCCCCTTCAGAAGTAAGGAATTGTACTGGGTTTTGAGGCATGGCACTGAATATTACCAGAAACTAAAACCTTAAGGAATAAAACCCCTAAAATCCCGATTTTAACATCAGCAGAATAGATGGAGCTGCAAGAACAAGGAAAGAATCTTATCTTCTTTTGGATGATTGTGGGTTTTTTGTACAAAATAGGTGCAATTTTTTTTACCTGTCTTTTAAAACATGTTCAGCAGAACATTTTCAATTAGGGTAAGTACGCCACATACCCCCTCTCTATACTGTATAGAAGGAGACACTTCTGCATTGCAATTCATCAACATGCAAATTGGCACAAGTCAAAATGTTTCAGATACATTTATGAGTTGCAATCAACCTTCATTTAATAGTTTCCTAGTCCTGGCATGCAATTTGTGCTCTGAAATTAGAGAGAAAATTGAGGTAAGAAAGGGTTTTAAAAAGCAAGAAAAAGAGAATGAGATCAGAATAACCAGCAGGTCGGTGATGAGGAACTCATCTGTGCTGCAAAACCTGAACCAAACTACTGCTCTGAACAGGCACCACTGGGGTTTACATTTCAAAGGAATGCCCTAATCACTAGGCACACTATCTCTGATCTAATGAATATATAATTGCATATTCAAATGGAACAGGTCCAACAGGAGAAAGACACACCTGAGCAAAAGTAGGCATTCATCACGGACAAATCCTTGTTGCAGATCAGGCAGAGGAGCCATGTCAATCCCATTTTCCCACACCCTGGATAAGTATTATGATTGTGAATGCTCTTCCTTCCACTTGACATATTTCCCCCAAGAAAACTTGTGAAAGAGAAAATTTCTGCCAGAGTGAAGTAGAGGTAAAAAAAGAAGATACCTCAAAAAAGTTGGTGGTGAACATTCTGCATTCAGCTCTTACCCTGACATATACAGCCAAAGGTGGAAACAATTAGGAGAAATTGCCAGTGCATTGGCTTGTTTTTCTCAAGATTCCTCCTGGAAACTCACTACAGAGATAGTAGGTATTGTCCCAAAATATTTAACACCAGGAATCTGTATTATTTTCATTAACAGATATTAAATATGTATTTTCTTTTGTTTTTAGGTTTGTTTAAAATCCTATTCAAAGCACAAGCAGGGTAATTTTAAACATTAAGCATCTCTCCTTTCCCATGATATGAATGAATATAATCTAAAATTAAACATACATTAATGCATATGCCTTTTCCACAGTACATTGTCATTACACTTTGTAATATCCACAACCTTGGTTCAGTGTCAGAATTTTATTTTACATGCCTAAGTATACTTGTACAAATCTACTACTAATAATGGCCATCTCCTTAAAAAGCAAAGGAGGGGACTGAATTTTCCAGCTGAAATAAGGTTTGTCATTAAAATTCTAAAACTAGAGAACAAATTACACATTGTCATTGCAATGTAAGCTACTTCTTAACAAATATATATGAAGGGTAGAAATCCATCAAAGAAAAATGTAAGCATCATGTCATATTATTTTTTAGTATCTATTAAGGCTTTTCATTGTCTCTAAAGGCTCATCCAACAAAAAAAAAATCTATGCAGAAGTTAAAGATGGACTTTTTTTATTGAGAAACTCGTGGGATACATGTAATCAAAAGAATCTCACCACTGAACAGTACATTTGAAAGAGGAAGCCTGTGGGATGTACTGTCACAGTGGTAATTTAAGACATGACCAAAATCTCTAAGTTATGCATATGCTTCTTTTATGCCAAAGTTGGCACCATCAGAAGGGGTTAGATTCTGAATAAAAGCAACAATCAGTGAGTTAACAAACAGCTTTTCAACTGCCAAATGAAATGGCTGTTAAAGGCTGATCTTAAGAGGGAAAAACATTGTATTTGTTTTCTTGGTAATCAGATGTGGTGGGATACATGAACAGGAAAGAGGGGACAGCAGTTCTATATGCAGCAATCCATTTCAATGGCTGCCTCAGCTTTTTCTATATAGAGAAACCCATTTAGGCTATACATAGTGACTGTGTTAACAATACCTGAAATGTTTCAGTGCATACTGGGTATACTCAAGATTTCAATTAAATAATAGAAAATGGTTTATATCTGGCAAAGATTTTTTTTGAGATGTTTAGAAATACAGAGTGCGTGTATGTGTAAGTAAAACATATCTTGACACTTTGTTCTTTATTCCTTTTAAATTTAGGTGGGACATTTGCCTGTACAGGTGTAACAATTTACAGACTCTTGATCCATATGAATCTCCCCTAGATTCTTCCCTCCACTATTCACTTCCATAACCCCCTGCAGTCACTTCCATAGAGATTTATAAGGTTTAAAACTTTCTCTCCTACAACAGAGAGTTTGCACAAGAGGACAATGGCACACAATGATGGGCAAGTATTAGCCTGTCCCCTTCCCCTGGTCAAGATTCAGAAACACATCATGGGCTTCACCTATTCTGAATTATTACAATTATATGCATCAGTACAAAGGGGATAATTTATTTCAATGCATGTAATGATTTACCATTTTTAAGCCACAGAAATATAGAATCAGCAAAAAGAAATTATTTTATAATTATGTAGCTAAACAGAGAGAGTAAATTCTAATTCCAATTAATACTTCAGTTCAGTGAGACAGAAATGTAGCTGCTCAATACTGAATTAATTTACAAAAAATAATAATATGCCACAATATGCATTACAATTAATGCAACAAGTGGCTTCAAGGAAATTCTTTGTAGAATTCAAGATATGCTATTAAAATAACAAATGAAAAAACAGTATGAGGATTTGGAATAATATCAGAGAAATTTCTGAAGCTTTTGAAACCAAATTAAAAGTGTCGCATGCGACTCTAGTAGACAAGGATCCAACCTGTGCCTCAAGCAACTGCTAGATCTGTGCCAAAAGCTGCAACATGATACTGAGATTTTAGAGATATCATTTTACATGGAAATCCAAATTTCACCAGACAAATAGAATGCTTAGGCACTTAAGTAAAAAATATTTGACTTGACCCTTTCTAAAAAGCCTGATTTAAAAAATGTCCCATCTTTGAGCCTACACCACCATCACATGTGCTAACACCACAGAGAGAACAGAACATATTGTATGTCTGGCATCACCATCCACCCTCTGTTCTCCCAAAGTTCTCAATACACATTTTGAGACAAGATGCTTAAAGAGCTTTGTTTCATTTAAATTCAAGTATTTCTGCAATAGTTGTTTTCAATTATTTTTTTAAATTTATTTCCTAGCCAAATTTTACAAAAATTAATAAAGAGCACTTGGGTGAAACAGAGCAAGCATGTGACTAACCACTTACTTCACTGAGGAATGCCTTTTTAAAATTTACTGACAAGAAAAACTATCTTCTCACTGTCACCCTGGCTTCACACAATTATTCTTAATTAACAGGATTTTTTTTAAATGCCAGCACACAGATGAAAATCATTATGACAATTAACAAAAATATCTTGCTTTCAATGAAGTAGCATGGCATACACAGAGCAGCAAGTCAGACTGCTTCATGAGGAACATTTAGATACACAGTCAGGAAAGCACAAAAAATTCAGATCTAAACTTAAGTTTGTTCTGCATTATCTGTGAATGCATATTTTTGCATGAGTCATCCACAGAGAGTGAACCCACAGCTCAGACAGAACAAGTGCTATGAATACCAAATTTCAAAGTGTAGAGTGTTTATCCACCATCTGTTGTTCAACAATCCCATAACTATATTTCATAAAATTTTCAAACTTAGATTTACTGTGTCAACTATGAAATAATATAAAAAGGATCACTGGCTTTCATTTAATTGGACTGTAAACTTTTCCAAACAAGGTACTGTACTGAAAGGGGGATTATTTTTTGTTGAGCGAATAAAACTGAAAGGGAAGAATATGAGCAAATGCAAAGATGAATAAAACCCTTTTTATCTCAAAAAATTACACCCCAGTGGACATAAAATATTTCCTCCAGATTTCATATGAAGTTCAGTCATTACAAATAGATAAAAATAATAGCCCTCTTTTCCAGCTTTGCCAAGTATAAAAAAAAACTAAAATCAGTTCTATTTAAAGTGGTCAGTAAATAGACAAAAATGAAGAAATTAATTAAAACTAACGAGATGTACTGGTTCCACATTAATGTTATACTTCCAGAAAGCCTCTCCCTTGCCTAGCAAAGATTCAATAAACCAGTTTCTTAGAGAAGCCATTTACAAGCCATGACAATACCTAAATCAATAACAGACTGTGTTTCCCAGGGAAAACATGGCCAGGGAATATTGTACTTCAATAAGCAGCAGCCCAGTGCTTTCAGAGACTGAGCGCTTTCCATAGATGTGGCTAAATATTCCAGGGAAACTGCTTAAAGGAATTCCATCTTTAGGAATGAATCCTGTACTTACATACCCCACATGTATTTCTTCTGTTAAGAATAACTATTGATTTTCCATTGGTAAAAAGATTCTGGATCAGGCTCCTACACTGAATATATCATAGAGTATGTATCCTACCTACTCTCTCAGCAGGAAATTCAAGATTAGTTAGTAAGGTATTGGTAAAGTATTGGTAATATACAGTTAGTCTGTACCTCTGTTTACTTTTCCTTGATAAGGCTTCACAAAATTTTTACTCTCCCAGTGATTATAAAGACTAGTGTGTCAACTTAATCAGTCCATTCTTCCATATCATGCCTGTAGCTATTTTCATTTTCCTAAATAGCAAAGTAATAAATCAAGTAATCCTGCATAATAGTTCTAACACTAAAATTCAGAAGATTAGTTTATCTGAGCTTGCTCTTACTACATCTATTCTCAGAACACTTACATGTAATCTAGAATGATTTTCTAGTCTTTTTTCTCTTTTTTCCAGTAGAGGATGATTATTTCATTGTATTTAGATGCTAAAATTCTGTTTCACTCCAAATTCCTTCAGCTCTTTTTCACTCAGGTTTTATAGGAATCTTATCTGATAACTTGTAGAAGTAATTTAGCACTTTAGGTTTTAGTTTCGTACTTTGTCCTTCAAATGATACCTACTAGAACGTGTTTTCACGGCTGTTTCATGGTGTTCTTTTTACATTAGCTGCAGTTACCCTACAGTTAAATATTCTTTTGGAAGAAAAAAGCACTCTTTTGACCAAGTCACTCAAGAAAACAAAATGATGATTTTCCTCTTATGGTTTAGAAAACTCATAGTGACTATAAAAATGTCCATGGCAGTCTTTCTTCCAGATGGCACAACTGACACCAGAATGCATCCTGTGCACCTGCAACTGTTCACTGTGAGCTTACCTTTCAGGCAACTTTCTCCTTTACTCAGCTTCTCTTCAACAGAAGGGAGAGCAGCTTTCAGAAACATTGTAAGGGACTTTCCCTGGCTGAGGAAAGCTGATGAAATAGGATATTATCACCATGTTCTCTGGCTCTCTTCTCCCAGGACTGCTACTTTTCCCATTTTAGGATAAGTTTCTCCTATCAAAAACACTGGATCGCATTCTGCATTCATAGCTCAAAACAAGGTTGTGAGAGCTCTTGGGTTTTTTAATGATTTTTCCAGCAGAGGATGGAGAAGCCAACAGAAGTGCTGAAGCAGAAGTGAGGAATAGCAGGGGGTACCTGAGGTGCAAGACTGCCTTGACTAAAAATACATTGGCGGGGGCACATTGGCCCAGGTACCCATCACAGCACTGAAGTGAAAACAGGATGATTAATAGCTCCTAAAAAGGTCCACCTATTGTTCATATCCCATTGGTGTGCCACTAGCAGCAGTGCAGCCACTCAGTCCTAATGCAATCCCATCCTAATCCCAGTCTAATGCCCATTGCTAAATTAAACCTAGGTATAAACTATTTCTAAAAAGTAAATTCATTAGTTCCTTATCTCCTTGCAGCTGTTCTTGACTCCATTCAGTCTTGCTCTCTGCTTAAGGTCTGTTCTATCCCTATTTCAATTCAATGACCTCATGATTCTTTACTTCTCCATAATATTTTCTTGAAAAACAAAACCAAACCACTTTTCTGCTTTCTTGAACATTTTTCAGCATTTCATTACCATATTTCTGTTTCTCAACTCTACAAGTCCTGTAATTACACTATTTTGGGTTTCTTATTTTGTCTGATATTGACTTTAATGTATTCAGGCTTTCTTGTAGTGTCAAAATAATGTAAGAAACTGCGCTCCCTATATAATTAAATCTAACAGAAATCTAAGGGAACCTAACATTTGGTCTAGTTAATCAGCACTTCAGATGCTGCTAAGTAAACCTGAATCTAAGAAAAGAAGTTAAATTTTAGAGTCTTAGGTTTAACAAATACTCAGTGAAGATGTCTGTAAATCTTTTTGCTTTGGACATCTTCTGGTTAGACTGCCTTATACAAACACACACTTAAAACTGTATCCATAAAATTTCCCAAGAGAGAATTCTTATTCTTTCTTGAAAAGGGAATTTTTTCCCCAAAATAGGTCAGATGTTGAATATCAGATGCTGCACAAGGCTGAACTGATTAGGCAAGGTAAAAAGGGAGAAAGAGGATATTTATGAAGACACAGGCACACAGGGAGACAGAGGCGAACTTTCAAGAGGCCTGAGGAAGTCTTTGGGAAATGGAACAAAGCAAGTAAGAAGGAGAGAGTGGACAGAAGGTAAGGAGGAGAGCATGTCTTGATGAGAGGGCAGGAAGTTGAGAGAAAAGGATGAACAAAGGAATTCCCAGTGCTAGAAGGGTTCACAGTGGGTTTTTTTGGAGAAAAACGTAAGCCTCAGAGTAGACACTTTGTTTTGAGACTCCATGGGTGTTGCTATGACTATTAACATTTGTAACATGATAGTCATTAAAAAGTGGCAACGTGGCATAACAATAGACAAGGCAAGAAATATCCTCCTCTAAGAACCACACTATCTTCACTTATCCAAGCTAATCCTTAAGCAGCAGGGGCATATTGCCAAAGAAAAACTAAAGCAATCCTGAATACTACATTTATTTCCATGTCTTTCATCAAAGGAGGAACTTGACATCAGCATTTAAATCACATGCAATAAACTGGGGAGAGAAGGACAGTGTAAGAAAGAGGGAGAGAGAAAGCAGCAATTCCTTGCTGTTTGATACCTAGGTATGGGAAGAAAAGCAAAAAAAATCTGCCTACCAAGTTCAGCAATTCTTAGGAAGCAACTGAAGTACAAAGAAAGAACTGCACGGTATTCTTACAGCTGGTTGAAATAAGAATTTATTTTAAGCTATGATGTATACAGGACAGCTGATGAGAAAATAAGAAAATAAGCAGAGATTAATATAAAGAATATATGTTTTTCAAATGTACTAGAATGGCATTATGCTACAACTAGTATTGGAAAAAAACCCCTATAAGATTCAGTAAAAATTACAACTAATAAAATTTGAAATTTATGGTCATGGTGAAATGCTACTATCTAAGCAGGTTGCTTTCAGGTCAAAGCAGCAGAAATAAAATTAATATATTTTGTAGGAGGTATCACAGATAAAGTTTTGTGAAAAAATTCCCCTTGGAAAACCCTTTTTTACAAAAGCACCTTGGAGATCTCTTGTATAAGTGCACAGATATGGTCTTGTCTTTCTCAACTTCTTAAATCAGAAGCTCCTTTTCATTTGAACCATTACTCAAGAGAAAGAGTGGTGCAACTCAGGAAAACAGCTGGCAAACGAGAGAACGCACATCATCAAACCTATAAAAACTCGTCTGTGTAAAAATGACTTGCAATGTATTTATAGAACAAAATAAACATATGATTAAATGCCAGCCAAACTCATCTGCCCCTGAAGTCATCATTAATTTCATATAATTTAGTACACTTGCTGCTGCATGTTTACCCATGTTTTCAGAATTTCATAAAATATGCATGATCAGAAGTTGCTAATTGGCAACTGAAAGGCTTTTCTTTCATTACTTATTGACTACATTCTTCTCCTGAACTGGTTCTAATTAAGAGAGAGCCTAGCATTGTATGTCCATGAACAGTGCCACAGCCCTCAGGTAAAACTGATCTGTATGGGAGTTTTGTTATTGTCTTTTCTGTTTCAGTGTTCCCAATTTTGTTGCTGCATCGACATTGTTTACTGTTTTAATTAGAGTTTTTATCATTAATTACAAGTACTAAGAGTCACAAACAATATGGATATGCTCAGGGGGTGCTAATGGGATCAGTGCTGTTCAACATTGTTTTTTTTTGGTGACAGTGGGATCCAGTGCACCTTCAAAAAGTCTGACAACCACCCCAAGCTCTGTGGTGCAGCTGACACACTGGAGGGAAGGGATGCCTTCCAGAGGGACCTGGACCGGCTTTAGAGGTGGGCCTGTGTGAACCTCATGAAGTTGAGTAATTTGGTAGAAGGCCAAGTTCCAGGTTGGGACAATCCCAAGCAAACATGCAGGCTGGGAGGAGGAGGTATTGAGAGCAGCCTGAGGAGAAGGACTTGGGGCTGCTGGGTCAGGAGAAGCTCAGCAGGTCCCAGAAATTTGCAACTGCAGCTCATAAAGCCACCCATGTCCTGAGCTGCATCCAAAGCAGCGTGGCCAGAAAGGCAAGGGAGGGGACTCTGCCCCTCTGCTCTGTGCTGGTGGGATCCCACCTGGAATGCTGCATCCAGCTCTGGCATCCTCAGCACAGGAGAGATATGGATCTGCTGAAGTAAGTCCAGAGGACACTACAAAGATGATCAGAGGGTTTGAGCACCTCTCCAACTGAGACAGAGAGTTGGGGTTGTTCAGCTGGGAGAACAGAAGGCTTTGCACAGTCCTTACAGCATCTTCTAAAAAGCCAGATGGAGAGGGACTTTTGACAAGGGCATGTAGTCATGGGACAAGGAGGAATAGCTTTAAACTGAAAGAAGGCAAGTTTAGGTTAGATACTAGGAAGGGAGTCTTTGCTGAGAAGATGGTGAGGCACTGTAGAAGTTGTGCCCAGAGAAGTTGTGGATACCCTACCCTCTGGAAGTGTTCAATGCTAGGTTGCTGTCACCTTCCATGATGTCCATCTGTATGGCTGACTTTCCTTTATTTTGTAAGATCATTAGGGGAAAGGGGTAATTTGGGAAAGGAAAGGGAAAGGCTTATGGAGCTGGGATATAACCATACCTACTGGAGAGCTTTCACACATACTGTAATACAAATTAGGTTCTTTCTGCTGAGTTCTATGCAAGCACAGATCCCAAACAAATGTACAATCCAAATGTAAGAAGATGCATAGAATACCAGAGGCAGAAAGAAACAGAGGAGTGAATATGGGGAAGCAATGGGATGTGCTATTCAGCAAGTGACGCCAAACACACATCAGAAGACCACAATGATGCAACCCCTGTTTTGGTAGAAGTGGTGAAAAGAGTGATCAGTGATTTCCAGGATAATCAACACCTTCCTATTAATACTTAACACCAAAGTTTAGGAAATTTCTTTGCAAAGATCTTTTCCTCATGGGTACGATAAGTTTCAGGGAAAGACCTGGAATTAAATACATATTTATCTAATATACTTGCCATGTATAAATCAGCAGATTTAAACTTTTACTCTTCTCCCTGTCCTCCCCACTATCTCCTCCAGTCTCATCTGGTGCACAGTGACCCTGGACTCTGACACTTCTGTGCCCCACAGTCACATGTGGCACTGAACTGTGTGCCAGAACTGTTCAACTTCATATCATTTACCAAGCTTCAAGGATCTGTTCAAGCTAAGGAGATCCAAATTTGTCATTTGCAACATCTGATTTCTGACACGTGATCACTTTTCTGCTTAGGAAAAAGAAAGTGAAAACAACCAAAGAACATTGACCAATAATGTACTAAGCAGTGAATTATAAATTAAATTCAATAAATTCTACTCACATGAAGTAGAATTTTTAAATGAACTGAAGAGAATGAGAACTAAGGAAAACTATCCTACTTACTACTGAAATTTGGTGCATTTTCAACTTTAATAAAATTCTGGACATACAGATTTCCTTTATTTTCAGCACTGGAGATGGTCATGATGAGTGAGACAATCAATGGAAGAATAATTTTGTTTTGGACTTAATAGACAAGAAAGAAAACAGCAGTGGGATAAAAACTTCATCTCTGGCAAAAATAAGCCAAGTCAAGAACAAATCATTGACACAGAATGCACAGGTGAGAGGTGTGAAATATGCCTTAAAAATAACAAATATATAGTTGCTGAAGCACAATTCAAAATACTGGTCTCCTGTTTGCCTTTTCAGAAGAGAGGAATGATAAGTGGCAAAGATGTATTTGATCCATTGCACTCATTTCAGGTAAGGACTGGAGTGAAAGTAAGTGGAATCTTTGCACATAGCTAAAACTACTTAAGTGAAAAGTAGGAAGCAAAATAAATCACGTTTTTGTCCAGTATGAAAGACTTTGAATGAAGCAGCATGTATGTCCTTTGGATCTCCTCCTCTGTACTTGTCAAGGGACATCTGTTTTCATTACTTCATAACGATAGTTCAGGGACAAATACTCCTTTTCTCAAAAAAATTTAAGAAGGAAATAGCTATTTAGAAAAACAGCATGAACTGAACAGCCCAGATCTGGTACTTGCCTGCCAAGGAGAACACTAATTAGAGCAGAGTTGTCATATCTTTTCCAATGTAAAAAACAGTAGTGAAATTATAGGTAAATACTGCAAAACTAGTTACCAGTAGTTCTGTGAAATCTCGTCAGCTTTACATAAACAAATCCATCACTGGATGAACAACAATTTACTCATTTATCAGGTGCATTATGCCAACCCTAGGAATGCTAGTCACGAAACAGCACTTGATTATCCTAGCACTTTACAAACACAGAAGGAGACAACACTTTCCAGGTGCTGAGAGCAGCATAATGTAACTTCAGGAAGCACGTCCAGCTAGGGTTTGGTACACCCACGCTGCCTTTCAGCACAGTCCTGAGCTGGTGGGGGTGCGGTAACCACAACGCTCAGATTGACTCCTCATACACCACAAGCTCACTTCTCTCTTTGCTGTAACACCAGAGGCAAATTGTATTGCTCCAATCATTGTTCAGTTGTGGTGAATGGGTAAGGGCAGCTGAAGTTATTGATGCACAATCCTACCACCTGCTCAGGTGGCAAGAGAGCACATCTGTGGTTCTTACATAGCCCCAGGAGGGATGTAGAGGAAGCTTTAATGCACCTGAAGCAGGTGTAGCTTCAAAATCAGACTCTAGCCCTGGAGCACCAGTATACTACAGGATGCATTCTGCATGCAAATGAGGGTTTGATCTGCCCTATTTATCTGTCTAGATAGGTTTTTAAAAGCAGGAATCCTACAGTGTGGTCTGTGAACCCATTCCTCAGAATCATAGGAAGAGGTCCTGGTTTTCTGAGTTGAACCCGATGGCTGCTGCAGACAACTGTATAAAGTAATTCATTTCAGAAATTATTCTTACTGGAAGATTGTACCATAAAGTCAGTGTTTGGAGGGAAAGCTTAATGGCTTTAGCAGTTAGTTACTTTATTCAATTTTCAGTTGAAATTTATAGAGGATCAATTCAGACTTATTTGTTATTCTACCAACAATTTCCTTTAATCTTTCTAATTATCATTCCTCTCTGGTTTTTACTCTTAACATTTTATGTATTTACAAATGATAATAATCTCTTGTCTCAGACTCTGCTTTTCTAGGCTTAATGGGGCAAGTTTTTAGAGTCTTTCCAGATGCCAGCCTATTATCTACAGTATTCTAGTGGCCATTGCCTGAACCTATCTTCATTTAAATCAGGTTTTTAAACAGAGGAAACCAGACACAAAAGCAGCATTCCAATAGATCTAATGATACTTTGGCACATAACTTTCATATCTCATTTTATGTACAGAAAACACCTTCTTTGATATTGGTAGGACTGCACATCTTTTTCAGTTTGTCTTTTTTACAACTACTTAAGATTAATTTACTTATACAAAACTACTTCATGAAAACCTTTTCCACCTCTGTCATCTAATGAGCTGTAGTTACACGGCAGAAGTTCTTGTTCTTAGTTATCAGTACTTAACACACCACTTGGCATGATTAAATTAATTACTTTTCTTTTACATCAATGCTTGAGATTACCCACTGATCTCTTTAGAACACTTACATCCTCCCCCTACTGAAAACTTTTCCCAATGCTGTGACATCAGGTAATTTCACTGACACAGAGTATGTCAAGTAGAAATGATTTGTGCTAAGATCGTTACCAAACCAGGAGCATCTCGGGAACCATCAAGAAGGACTCATTAATAATTGTCCGACCTGACAGTTGCCTCTTCAGAGCAATGCCTGTCATCTTCCATACTATCTATTCTAGCTACTATCTATTCCAGAGCTTTTTAACTAATCCCCACAAAGTACAGTACAATGCTTACTATGTTTAAGTCAAGAAAGGGAGAATAGATTTTCTTTTCCTAGGGAGTCAGTTAAAAAAAAAAAAAACAACCTATCAAATTACTCCAGTACAATCTAGCTTTGCTAAACTGTGTTGAATTTTATACAGCTTTCTATTTATTTCCATGACCTGAATGTGAAAGAACATTCAAAGCTGTTCTAAGTTTAGCATGCTATTTAGCTGCTACTATAGGTTACAATATATTTTCTCCTTTCCCATTACACCAATTTTCTATATTCTGCTTCAAATGTGTGACCACTGCCTTATGAATGTATTAACAACTTCATTGAGTTTATTTAAAATTCTAAAAAGGAAATCACCTTTCCTCCATGTCTTAAATTAATTTCAGGCTCTTGAACTTTTCCTTGCTCCTATGTTCTATTTTAAAATAATTTGCTACTTTGTTTTTCATTCATACTCAGAGTCCTTAAGAAATATGGATTCAAAATACTAGTTTGTAGACAGCACAAAGTTAATAATTATCTTATATCACTAGATAGTGCTCCAAAATTTACTGCCTGTTCTTCTTCTATTTAGATTTCCATTTTCTTCTTTTTAAGAAAAATCTTTTTCAACTTAACTTCTGCTAAGTCTCACTTTTTGGTTAAACACTGACCTTTCAGATATATCTTTTGAGACCGATTAGTCTATTTTGTACTCTTAGTATTCTTTTGGAAGTATCTTATCCTCCACTTAAAGATCTTTGGAGCTCTTTTTTATTTTCATACGAAGTCACAAAACTCACTCCAAGTCTTTTGACTTTTTCTCATTTTCCTGTATTTACTGCCATAACTTACTTAACTGACTAATTTGTTCCAATGGTTTCTAAGAACTCTCCCCTCATACATAGAGAAACTCAATAAAAACATTTTAACTTAAACAATCGATTTGAAAGGACTTGGTCCTAAGTTCTTTGCTAAATTCAGATCTTCTCTGAGGTCTTTATCAACAAGATATAAAACAATAGCAATTCTTTCTGTTTCAGTTACAATCTGGTAAAGAAATATATTGTCACTTAAATCCAGGCATATTCTGTTACTAGCACCACATGCCCTTCAAATAGAGAAGCCATGTCTCCTGTACAATCCCTTTCTCTCAGTAAGCAGAAATATCAAAATTGAAACAACATCACCAAATTCAGTGAGAATAAGGGGATAGCAATAAGCAAAGTCAGGGTGATACAGATGACAGAATAATTTCTATACTAACATTAGTCTGTATTTTAAAAATCAATAATACATAGAAACAGGCTGAGTGCATAAAAGCTAAATAACCTATGGGCCATTTTTCCCATTGTCCATGTATAAAATTATTAAATTTATTATTTACAAAATATTTCCATAGAGACACGAAAAATACACAAGTAATGATATTGACTGAAACACAAAATCAAGACAGAACAAAGCCTGTGCCTGTTGTGGTTTATGTGAGCTCTTCACTCTGTAGATATTTGGCTGAAAAACTGTAAAACTCTTTTTGACTTGTTTGCTTTTATGAAACTACATCTATCAGCTCTTTCAGCAGACTAAGTAAGGCAATTTGCCTATATCACCCTCTTCATCAGGGCCAGATCCAAAATCCATTAGTGACTGCAAAGAGCCTCCTATTGACTTTGTAAGGTTTAGATCAGTTTATGGGTGTGAGCCTAAAGCAAGATGAACATGCCATTTGTTTTCTCTGATGCTCTGATTTCTTTTCTCTACCCATTCCTTTAGAATTTCTAGTGGGTGCCCTTTTTCTTTCTTTGCATTTTATTATTCAGCAGCTACAATAGCATTCTCTTCTTCACTACCCCTCTAAGTTTCAAAAAGTACAGGATGCTGCCATTTCTCTAGCTCATTCCCATAATATTTTCATATTACAGCTTGCTTTCTTTTTGACTTGTGTATAGCTACATAGTACTATATAAGATGGAGTAAACAGCAACACCTTCTCTGCTCCAAATATGAGAGGACACTGGGTTTGGTTAGCATATAAACAACAACAAAGAATGATGAAGTGAATTTTTGTCAGTTTTCAGGTTTAACAGCAGTGCTACTTCTAATTCCATGCTAAACAATACTGTTGTCTCACTAGGCCTGTTTCAAGGAAACTTTATTGCTAAGTGCTTTACTATTTAATTAATGTATTACAAAGATGAAAGAAAGGAGGGAAAATAAATGAAAATAGAAGAAAGGGAAGGGAAGATAAATGCACTTGTCTTTGCCTTATGACACTAGAACAAAATAATTAGAAAGAATAGTTTCTCCACCCATTTAAGTTTGCATACTGCTTTAAATTATTCATTGGGTTAATGCCTTCTTTATCAGTATCTCCAGAACGAACTGTTTTCTCAAACAATCTACTGCTACAACAAAATTATTTAGGATTGACTCACTTTTTCATTCAGTATTCTCTGTGTCTAATGCCTTCAAACTTGCTTCCGTGGAATGCAGACTCTACTTTGCAGCACAAAGATGGCGACTCAACATCCACAAGAAAAACTTATAAAATCAGTTCCCATTTTCTGCAATAATCTCTTCAAATTGATGTTGACATCATTCTTGCCATCAAGTAATTCAATTATATATGTTTAATGACTGGGTTTTCCACAGTATAAACGTTAGCTATTCCAAATGTTGTGTAATGGGGATAAGCTGCCCTTTTTTAAATCCAGAGAGAAATCATGTATGCTTTCCTTGCAGCACTTTTGTTTTGAAGCATGCACCATTGTTTGTGATGCAAACACTGTGACCTTCAAATCCCTGAAATGCACTGCAGCGCACTTTTAAAAGGATTTGCTGTTGTAGGAGAGGCTTGGAACAGTTCTGATCAATGCGACAACTCACATAATTTCCCAAAAGTGCTTGGATACTACCAGAAACTCTGAAATTAATCTGAACTGTCTCCCAAATGTGTTCTGGTTTTAGATATGTCAAGAAGGAAGACTTAAACCCACCTGTTAGAATTTTGGGCTGTACAGAAAATACTTCTGTATCCTAGCAATCAAGCAAATGAGGATTCTCTTATTTCAAAATGAAAACAAAGCCACATTCCTTTCTCTATATCAGACCAGTACTCCGTAAACCGAGTATCAAAAATATCACCCTGAATAACAATTTTGGCAAATATTTGGAATATGAAAAAGACCCAGCACTTCAAAAGGAGATAATCCATTTCAGCTGAAATAGAATGGGGCCTGAGACCCAGTTTTGTACCCACTCACTGAGTTCACACCTAGTGTTGTATCTGGATTTTAGAGCAAAACTTTTTAAAATGAAAAATATCCTCATAGTCCCTTTAAAAATTGCCAGTATTCTCAGGAAAATTTAACATCCTTGGGGTACAGAAACAAATTCCCTCTAATCTATTGCCTTCCTGATAGTCAAAAATCAGAAATTCTGACTCCACAGTAGCTTTTCTACTTGCTCATTTGAAAGGACGAAGTCAAGTATCTCCGCATCCTATGGATGCAAGCTACCTGAGGACTAAAATGCTTTCTTAAGAAATCGAAACTGTGTTCATAGCTCCTCCCCAGATTAAGGAGATCTTCACACCCATATCTCTACTTGAATGGTGAGACAGTAGCAGCTACTACATGTCCATTCTCCTCTCCCCATTAAATGAGGGGGTTCAGAGAACCTCTGGGCAATTAAACTTCTTAAGCCCATTCCAAACTCAGGGACATCATGTTCACAAGTGGTGCCAGTTGGAAGACAAGTGATGATGATCTATGAGCAGCAGCACTTCTAGGAAAGCACAAGAGTGGAATTAAGGTACCCAGCATCATTTGCAGCACATTTGGACATGCACACAGATCCCGTAGTGCCTAAATCGTCAGGTGCTCTCTTAGAACTTTATCAATGTGGGTGTTTAGGCCATCTGAGTCCTTGTATGAATCTGAGACACAAATAACACCTTAAAAGGGTGACAACTCTCTTTCTCCTGAATGTGGAGAAAGTGAATTCTTCATCACATTATCCTGTGAACCACTTGTTTATTTTACTTTATTTTTTTTCTTTCAAACCTGATGGAAAAAGCCAACTCACTAATTTGATAACCACTTTACCAGGTATCTTCACGAAGGCATAACATTAATTTTTACTTATTTTTAAATTATATAGGTAATTATTACATTGTAACATCATCAAGAAACTTATGCTTTCCAAAGGGAAGAGAGCAATTATCACCAATTTTCAAGAACTCTGAAAGTTATAGCACCAATAAGATAAAGGTAAAACCAGAACAAAATAAAAACCATCCTGGAAATAGAAGCATTTGCTTCTTGCTGTTATTTTCAAGGGTATTTTTTGTTATCCTAAATAAGAAAATATTTTTAAAATTTCAAGATGGCGAAGGGATTTGAGCCCATTGGTATTTGCATAAAATTAATAAAATTATTATTTTGGAAATAATGTTTACAGTTCTAGTTCCATTTTCAACTTAACATTTAAAAATAATGGTTTGCTATTCAGTTTCTCATCAAAGTCTTCCTTCCCTGTAGATCTATATGCAGTCTAGAATTCACCTGCAACTAAACCCACCTGGTTTGGAGCTTTTTTTGCATTTGTTTCCTATTGGCTTTTTCATGACTTTGTTTTTCATTGTACACTTGACAAGTAGACATTTTTTTGGGTATTCTGGATATGGTTTTACTTCAAATATGTTGCTTTACAATGAATCTCAATCTAACATTGACTCTGTGGTATACTGGAAGATGTTGACTAAATTTCGCATCATAGTACTGTCAGTGTATTGCATATTTCTGTTCAGAAATAGTTAATGTGGTTATGCTCTCTGTAGTGCTTCATTATTCAATTTGATTTTTGTATTTTTCATAGATAAACTCCATTTATAAGTGAACCAAGAGCTTTTGTATCTATAAATCTCCTTTGGTAGTTAGTCATGGTATCTAGAGAGTAGATTTACCTGAGATAATACAATAAAAGCAAAATGTTTGTTAAGCATAGCAGAATAATGTACCAGGAATGAAAATCTGACAAACTCCAAAGCATTCATTTGTGTCCCATAACATCTGTTACTGTTTTTATTTCCTCTTCATGTAGGCTGCTTTTGTCTAATGCTTATTTCTCATTTAAACTTTTGTTTATTTCAAGTGTGTGTTATTTCAACCACTTTTTCTTGGCATTTTTTTTTCCAGTGAGCATGTACTTTTGATAAATACATTATGGTTATACTTTATCCCTCCTCCACTAAATTCTGAGCAGATCTGAAGAAACTAAAGACCGTTTTTCCTGAAAGTTTCAATTAACCTATTAAAAAAACACTTCAGCCACATACAGTTCAGCCTCCATTTATGGAAGAATGTTTTCCACTGATGACACTCTGCTGTATCATCTGGTAAACATTAAGAACTTGTGGGGTTGGCCTCTACTGACTCTGGTCCCCATTAAAATGATAACATTCAACAGCAGTGCTTATGCTATAGCACCTGAAACACTCTGTTCCTCAGAATAAGGAGATAAATATATTTAATTTACAAATACAGTTTTGAAAAAAAAAATTACCTTTATAATTACGTCCAAGTACATAATCAATGCCTAAAAGTTAATCTAAGACAGAGGACACAACTGGATCATTTACCTTGAGCTCCTGCCTAATACAGGCTATAGGACCTACTTAAATCCTCTCTGGAGAAAAATGTCACTTAATTCCACAATGTCTCTTTGTTATGCAGAGCAATTACTGCAAAAAGGAGACAAAAGCCAGGACAGGCTTGCAGCTTCCACCCTTACAGAAATTGAGCACACATCTGTCTCCTTGCACTCCCTGAGAACTCCATTTTTCAAACAGAAACTGGAGCTCTAATGCCTTCCTTACTTAATGTCTTGTCCTTGTCGTAAAAGGAGGATGGCAGCAAAGGCTGGTATGTTGTTTTAGTGCATTTAGTATGCCTTGCTGATACCTTAAAAATATGCCACAATCACAGCTCTGTGTCACATATATACACCAACACGGCTGAACCTGATCTTCACCACTGACATCCTGCTGTGTCCCGTCCTTTCCAAGATGTCTGTTTTGCCCTTTATCAGATCAGTTAGCATTTTACAACCCTTTCTGAACACATAAATGTTATCTCCTTAGTATTTTTAATATGCTATTTTTTCTTTTTTTCCCTTTTCTATCAGCTGCCTTTCCAAAAACTTTCATCCAGTCCTCTCCTTTGCCATTGCTGACCTATTAACATATTTGTGTCCAGACTCAACAGGTCTAAATTCAACATCAACCATCAGCTCCTGTTATTGCCTTCCAGACTGGATGAAGAACATTCTCTTAAAGGTCATTTCTCATTTAAATATATGTTTTCTCTGACCAAGTCAGCTCTTAATTTCCTCCCCCAAGAAAATAAATTTATGAAGGTATCTGCATCTCTCATTAAGTGTGTTTTCCTAGGTCACAATAACCCACAAGGTCTGCCCTAAAGACACTTCAGTTATCAGTATCTTTTTCAGGTAGAATTAAGCAAAAAATTACAAAAGTTTTACACATCAGGTGCCAATTCCTGTTATTTTCCACATCCCAAAACCTGTTTGATTCTACTGCTCTCAGTTATGCACTGTAGGTCTTCACCAGACCTTTGGTTACAACACTGGACAGAAAATTTGTGTTTGGCTGATGACCAACTAAGAAAGCCCAGGACTTCTTTTCAGTTTCATTGCTTTTGAGAGTCCTTGATTCCATATACAGGCTGCATTTTCTTTCTTAACGCATGACTTCAGACTCAGCCAGTGTAAAATAGCTGTTTTACCCAGAACAGCCTAGCAGTCCTTTTCCTCTAACCTACACAGACACTGTGATCAATCACTCCATCCATTTACCCTTTTTAAACATCACCAGGGCTTCTTCAGTACTCAAAGACCTCTTGAAATCTCAGCACAATGAATGCAGATGCTGTTCAACTAACTCCTTTAAAAATCAGGTTGGAAAATCAAGACCTAGCTTATTTTCATAATTAAAGGTAGTTCTGGGATTTAGTCACACTCAGTTACATTAGACTGAGTCCTTGCTGTATCTGAATTTCTCTGATTTCCTTCCACCTAGTTAAAATAGTGCTGAATTTTCAGGAAGATCATGGTTTTTCTGAGCCTATTTTGATGGATATTTCTCTGCTGTTGGGAGAGATGAGCAATGGCATTGTCTGGAGCTGGAAAACCAGGAGAGACATCGATTTTTAATGGCCTTTATTACTTTAGCTCTATGTAGCACTCACATTTTCTCTTGCACTGTAAGTCTGCACACACACACAAAATCTTAACTTAATCATTTCTCCCTAAGCCACATTATAACGAGTACACCTAAAAAAGCCATATCCATTTTCTAAGCTTCCTTCCAGAAAGGCCTTCCTCCCACTTGAATTATAACAACAGATCACTAGATTTCCCATGACAATGTTTAATATGAAATCTCTATGCATATTCATTTAACGCATAGGTACAGTATTTTTCCTGGCTTGAAAACTCAATTAAGTTTCAATATTCGGTGCTTTAATTATATGTTTATTGGCAAAAAAAAGTAAAAATACTTCACTGTGTGATGCAATCTTATTTCTGATTTGGAAATTTAATAAAAATATCTATTGGTCAAATATTTATTATCACTCCTAAATAAATATTGGATAGACAAGTAGTAAGTGCACATATTTTAGCCATCTCAAAAATTCAAGAGGCATTAGAAGAGTATAAAAATGCTATCTTCTTTTCCACATTTCCTAAACTTTCATAAATTTTGTAGTACTATTAAGGTCCTTGATACCAATGGAATAAGGTACGTTTCACTATGTACTTTTCAAAGTGAACTTCAAGAAGTAGGCTAGCAGACTACAGAGCCTAACACACGTGTTTCCATGCTATTTTTACAGTTGGCCTGCTCTTCTGTGCTGCAAGTTTCCCCATCATGAAATAAAATGGAAACACAAAGTACCTTGACCATCCTTCTCAGTTAAGAGAAATATTTTCACTTTAAAATACTATTCAACATTAACAAAGATTAAAGTTACAAGCCCATATTCCATCATCTATTTTAGTGTTTGGTTTTTTTTGGGGGGTGGTTTTTTTTTGGGGTTTTTTTTTTTTTTTTGGTTGTTGTTTTATCTGTTTGGTTTGGTTTTTTTCCCTTATACAGTGTAATCTCTGTTAATGCCAATCTTTGTATTACAATGCTACCAGGAGCTCTCTTCTCCTTTGCAGGTGAGGTACAGGAAATGTAGAACAACATAAACTCTGCAAAATTAAAAAGCACTCAAAAAATAAATTATTCATAGAATTCAGTCAGAATTCATATATCACTTTAAGTTGCATAAGGTGATTTTCAAGCCATGCTTGCATCTCACCAGCTAGGTCAAATTCTTAGGGTAAAGCAATATTTTGCAATATAAAACATGCATAAGCAGCATACAATTGCTTTTCATCTACTTATTGCTTCACATACCTGGAATTCCCTGATCCATTTGACGTCTAGTTTCAGTTTTAAACATAGGGAAAAACTGAGATGAAACAGTCTATATCAGACAATTTCCAAGAACTTTCACATGCTACTAAGTGGGCCATTGCTCCTGCAAAACTACTTTGCAAAAAAGCATGTCAGATAAATTCTTTGCCCTCTTAAGACAAGGAAAAGCTTTTCTTCTCTTCAGAGAGCCAAAGATAAGCTATGAATGGTAGTTCTAATTGGAAGACAAATGACCTTGTGACTGCTTCAAATACAAATGCATATGAAGAGAAAATAATTGTAATGCTGCATCCAAAAATTTTTTTATTGGGTTAATGTGTTAAGGTACACAGCAACGACAGTTCTGGAATTCAGTCTGGGTATTCCAGCTATTTTTTCCACTTATTCCTCTACATCTTTGCATTTCCTTTCCCTACCAAAATGGCAACTGATTCCTCAAGGTTGTGCAGCCCTAATTTATGCATTACAACTGATTCTAAATTATAACAAAAATGAAAAGCAATTTTCTGCAATGAAAAACATTACTTTTCCTCAGAGACAAATCCAGTACATCAAAGATGCCTTTTTAAAGTCCTGCCTCGAAAATGACCATTTTGTTGCAAGGTGATTATTATAATCTCCAGAATGAGTCATTTTCTACTGGTAAATTGAGGTTTATTTTCCCCATTTACTTAAATGTACATATTTTAAATCTACACACTATTTGCCAATGACAGTTGCAAAACTAACTGAAGACTGAGTCAAAGCACTGCTTTGTAGCCTATATTTTTTTTTCTGCAAAAAGATTCCTGCATAGACTTTCTACAGCAGACTTTCCTACGCTACATTTCCTACATAGACTTTCTTGGAAAAGACAGCATTTCAGACACACATATAACTGATTTTTTTTGGTGTACCCTCCACTAGTGCTCCAGAAGCTTCTATTCAGAACTGGAATGTTTATTTGGAAGTTACACTGGCAGCTCTGCTTATTGGCGACTAACGCTGATAAACATGGTGTACCACAGGATGGGACACTTCAGGTTTCCTTGGGTGGTACATTTGGAATGATTTCTCTTAGCAGGCTTTTTACAGACTCATAGAGTCATCAACGTTGCAAAAGACCTCCAAGATCAGCAAGTCCAACCTCTGACTGAATACCACCATTTCCACTGAAGCATACTTTGAAATACCACACAAACATTTTCAGGGATGGTGATTCCACCATTTCCCTGGGCAGCCTGCTCCAAAATGCTAGTTTATGCCAGTTTGGAAAAGTCAAGCTGTGTGAAGCATAATGCCTATTTGTTTGCACTTCCTGAAAACTGGGGCACAATCCAGACACTAAGAACACCCTTAAATCTGGTTTAAGCTCCTGCAAAATTATTTCTGCCAAAATTAAGCTGGAGGGGAGAAATTTGCTCTTCTCCATCAGACTGGAGGACTAGGATACAGCACCAAAGGCAGCCCTATTTCATGGTACAAAGCTTTTTTCCCCTTAGACCAATATTATCTACTGCACACTAAAGTATTCCTTTCAGAAACTGCAGTATTCTACAGATTTGACTTCCCTGTCAAGCAGCTTCACAAACTGCTTTCATTAGATGCTCACTTTCCAAACACCAAACAGAAGTGAGATAAAGCTTGGACTTCAGTTACAGATAACAAATAGACTGAAAGGCCACATCTTAAAAAGGTTCATCTGAAGTAAAGGCAATTTTCATGTAAAGTTGTAAATAATACAAAAAAGCAGCAGAGTTACTCCCTGAAAGCTATATGGGTTGTTGAGAGTGAGTGAGTTGGGAAATGAGAGAAAAATGGCTGATATTACCTGAAAAATAAAATGTCAATATAATAATAATAATAATAATAATAATTTTAAAAAGAATCAGCAGTAGAACATTGCCTCGAGGCAGCTATGATTTGCATGAAGTAACTTCTCAAATAATAGGTAACTCAAGGTCTTGGTGATCTTGGCACAGTTAAAGGGATACGATTCAAGTAGAGATAAACATGAATACTTTTTTCCTGCACTCACAAAGGTAGGTTTGGAACTCTTAAATAAATGATAATTACCTTTTCAACTTTTCTTCAGTCTTGATATGGAATATATGTATCTTTTGCCTACATTTGATTTATTTTGTTTCTGTCACTTTGAGAACACTTTCTAGTATTGTGTTAGTGTCTTCTTTTTAGGGTCTGTATTTTCTACTGACGTGCTCTCCCTGAACAAGTCCCCTGTGAGTTTTCAGACCCCAGAGAGTTTAAGTAACTTCAGGCTTGATTCAGTATATTGGAGAATGAAATTTACCCCTCTGGGAACAAAACAGCTCAGTGTGCCAAGTGACTCTTATTAAATTAAAAAAAAAAAAGGCAAACAATCTCCAGTTTTCTTTGAGTTTTCTTTGTCTGGTTGAGCATTCTTTAAAGCTTCATATTATTTATAAAAAAAGTAATCCTGAGCCTTTGTAATAAAATATTCAGTTATTTAAAGTTTCTCACTTAACAAAAGAAGTCTCCTAATCTTCCCTGGACCTGAGGACTCATTGAAAGAAACTGTGAATCCCTCAGAAGAAATACTCAGAAATTACTATATGAATCAGGGAATACATAAACATTCAAAATTACATATACAAATGAATAAAAGCCTAATTAATCCATAGTAATACAATTATTCTTCACCTTGGAAAACTTGAGTAATCAGGTGTAAATCCAAGCTGTGTATTTTTTCACTTTGAAATAAAAAGCTAACACATGTGCACGGGTGCAGACATCCTTCACTGCAAAAATGCCCTTAGAGGAGTTTAAATGGCATTTCAGTGATACATCCAAAGAAATACACCATTCTGATTTATCCAAGCTAGCATCCATGAAGTGGTTTTCAGACACTGAGATTTAAAAGCAGAATTCTAAGAAAATAATAAGAAAATAACAATTTCTTTGATAGGCACCCAGAGGGAGTTAAATCTTTAGTGTTATTTCAGCTTCTTTTTCTAAGCATAGTATAGCAGGTTTTTTTTCCTTATTCATTTACAGCCTTTCCCTCTCCTTTGTCTCCTTTTTCACAGCTTTGCAGATTTCCTGTCATGCCTACTGGGATGCGAAGTGCTGCCACTACACAGCTGGGAAAGGATGTACCCTCTGCACAGCTGTAGCAATGGTGAAACACAGGGCAAATCTTCCTTATAAACCAAGTTTCAAGGGAAAGCCACTGGTTTTCTTAGCATTTTCCCTGGATATCTCAAATTCTTCTGGCAGCATGTATTGTGAAGCAGCCCAGATATCACTATGTGGAGATAAGACCAGTCCTCCTAGTCCTGCCACTGTTTCCAGGATACTATCAGCGCTGCAGCAGCTCTCGTCATGCTCCTTAGCCGTTTAATTGATAACAGCAATAATAATAAATGAAAATAGTTTGTTCCCACCTCTAAGAGGAGTATAATATCTGACAGCTGTTCCTTCACTTCTCTCAGTCTTCACTTTCAATAGTCTTCAGTAAGACAGTTACGTGGGCTTATTGATTTCCAGTCCCAGACACTGAATATGGAAGATGACAGCTAAGAACATCAGGCAGGAGCCTCTGTTTCTCAAAAGGTAGGGCCCACCCTCTTCCAGCTCTTCTGCTTTTCCATGCACACTCTGGACTGGCATGTTTTGTACCCCTACCATGCACTGGCCGAACAGTTCCCCACAAGACACGTAGTACACCTCTACAACCAGGAATAGTTCCAGCAGAATGACTCTCTAACAGAATAAGAACAAAGTTTTCCAGTGATTAGTTATATTTTGGGTACCAAATTAGGGCTGCTCTGAGATGAAAGAAAATAAAAAAGACCAGACTCCTCCAAAGGATCTTAATTTAGGTCACTGAACTAAAGCAACCAAATTCTGCAGTTTTTTTGGAAAACGTTGACCTGGTATTTCAGCATCCCATTAGCAGAACTTGACACAGGACCCCTTTAGTTTCTTTCATTGATCACTCCACCACAGCCTCACGTCAAGGCAACATCTGGTAAGACACAAGAGATAAAACGAAAACACAGACCTTGCTTCAGCCATTGCATTCAGGGGCCAGAGCCTGCCCTTTCCAGTACTTACAAACCTCCCTGAAGGTGAACAACAGCCACTGACACAAGTGACCATCAGTCTCAACTCTAAACTAAGACGTGATTGGAATTAGAATGCACAACAGAATTTCCTCCACAGAGATTGCATGCACTACACATGTATTTTCAAGGATCTTTCTTAATTTCTTATTTCACAGAACTTTGTTTTATACATATACAGAAGAATACACTACAGTGACTCTATATGGATACACAAGAGATCAGTATTTCAAATTGAGCAACTGTGAAAAAGATGGGATTTTCATTCTCTGTTTGCTGATAACTCAGTACCATAAATAAACACTTCTGCCTCTTCTAAGCCACTTCCAGGAAAAAAGAATCCTGTGGGTGAACTTTCTAGCAATAAACACCTATAGGTCACCATTCTACTATGAATCTGGCATAAATTAGTCAATAAGAAGGATTCTGCCTGTGGATTATAACTTATTTCTGTCAGAGGCTGCAAGAGTAACTACCACCTAGGAAGCAAGCAGGCAAAGCCTATCAAAGGTGAAATGTACTAAGGGCACAGAAAAAGCTTTCAAGTGTAAAGAAATAATTTACAGTTCTGCAAAAATAAACACTCAGAGAGCAACTCTGAGTTTGGTGGAGCTCATCAGGTACCTGAGGGACACTCACTTTACAAGATTTACTTCCTCCTGTTGGAAGATGCCAGACTACTCCACTGGGGCTGTTGATGGTTGGATATTGATTTTTGCACTGCGGGCTCTCAAAAGGCATCTACATCATACACTCTTAAACTTTTAAAATACCTTTTCCTAGTGGCCATTTCTTGACCACTCCCTTCTTCTCTGTTATTTCTGAAACAATTAAAGGAGGACTTTCCTAGCACTGTGGTGTCCTACAGCCTCAATCCTGAGAGGTCCAAGCATATTGGTGCATGAACTGCTGTCTAAGACCTTAAAAAAGGCAGAAAGAGGATTCACTACTGACTAATGGTGAAAACCTTTTTTCCCAGACACAGAAGCAAATGGTGAGAAGCTGGACATATCCTGAGTGTACCCTGGACTGCAATCAAATCAGCATGGCCAACAGATCAAGGGAGGGGATTCTGCCCCTCTACTCTGCTCTGGTGAGACCCCACCTGGAGCGCTGCATCCAGCTCTGGGACCCCAGCATAAGAAGGATGTGAATTTGTTGAATGCAGAGGAGACCATAAAGGTGATCAGAGGGCTGGAGCACCTCTCCTGTGAAAACAGGCTAAGGAAGTTGTTCAGCCTGGATAACAGAAGGCTCCGTGGACATCTTAATGCAGCCTTTCAGTACCTAGAGGGGGCTTGTAAGGAAGATGTGGATAGACTTTTTAATAGGGCCTGTAGATGTAGGAAAAGGAGTTTAAAGTAAATGTAGGTAGATTTAGCCTACATCTAAAGAAGCCATTTTCTACAATGAGGGTTGTGAAATATTAGAGGAGGTTGCTCAGATGAACTGTGGATGCCTTATCCCTGGAAACATTTAAGATACTGTTGGATGGGGCTCTGAGCAGCCTGAGCTAGGGGAAGCTGTCTCTGCTCATTGCAGGGTGCTTGGACTAGACAGCCTTTAAAGTTCCCTTCCAACCCAAACTGTTCTATAATTCTGTGATCTTTACAAAAACAAGATATATATATGGGTATAAAAAAAAAAGACATCAAGTCAAATTAAAATACTTGTGTCATTCAATACTATCTGTTCTTCAGTGTTCCAGCTGTTAATGTCTTTGAAAACTTCTACATGTTCATCTAGGAAATGAGTGATGAAAAAAGAATGATTAATAACACAGTAGTGATTATTTCTTAGGTTTACAAGTATCAAAGCAATTAAGAGCTGAGGCCTGCAATAAATTCTTTTCTGAAATGTACCAGGATTTCTTTCTCCACTGCTTCCTCAGGATTTTTAAATTTTAGCCTTTAAACTGTAATTTCACACAATAATCTGATTTGGAAGGGACACACAAGGATCGTCAAGTCCAGTTCTTGGGTGAATGGCCCATAGAGGGATTGAACACATAACCTTTGGTGTTGGTGTTTATAGGACCACATCCTAATCAGCTGAGCTAATCTAAGGTCATCTATGTCTAGTTTTAGCCTTTTTAGTTAAGATATGAATAAGTTCTTTAATTTGGTGAAATGCAGAAACCCAGTATTTCAGAGAATGATAATCTCCAGGTAGAAAAATTAAATCTTCTCGTAGTGGTGCTTGATGTCATTGAACTCTCAAATCAAAGGAAAGAAGAGACAGAGATTTCTTAGTTACTCCACTGAACAGAGCCTGTGGCAGGAACAGAATTAAATTTATCAGAGTGCACACAACACAGTCCAAGACGATAAATCATCATTGGGAATTTACTCTTTTGGAATATGATTCTATGAATATATTTAACCAGATTTTCTAAGGAAATAATTATGCTATGTGAGCATTCATACCTGTCTCTGCCTCAGCTGGAGTGAGACAATAGGCAATGGCAATGAAATCTAAAAAAGTGAGGAGGAAGCAAAACAACAGGTTCCTAAAAACTTTGTAAAAAAATACGGTTAATTAAAAAACAGGGACATTCTGAGTGTAACCTGTATTGTTACGACAGGCCAGAAAATTCACAGGAGTATCAAAGAAAAAAAAAAACCAGAGACCGTTCACTCATGTCTCAGCCTTGGCAAAATTCTCAGTCAGAGCTCAACCTTCTCAGATTGACTGACCAAGGTCAGTCAATCTCAGGATGCAAATGCACTGGGAACTAAATGCCTTTACTTCCAGTGTTGATAGAATTTGATTTTTCCAAACAGTCTATTTCACAAAAACTAATAGCCTTCTTTTATTCAGATACAAAATGAAAATACATACTGAACATGAAAAGAATCTATTGAAAACAGCTCTATTAATCATAAATGTCCTCTTTTTGTCCAACATCTAAAAAGCAGGCAAGGTTAGATGAGCAAAAAGGTTCTGAGATCTGAACTCAGATGTTGAACTCAGCATGAATCCAATATCAATCATTAAGTGACCCACTGCCTTTCTTAACTTTTCTTTCCAGGTAAGTATTTATATTGCCTGATATTCCAACCTCTATTAAAATCCTCTCTTCAGCATCTGTCTCCAAGCACAGCACTTGTACCAAGGAGTCAATCAATTAAAACTTTCCTCCAGCATAGGAAAGTTGGTTAGGCTTTGTACCAGAGACTATTTGATCAGCTTACACTGACCACTGATTTACAAATGCAAATAAGTACCTTGATAGTGCTGGGTATGGTTTTTTCAAGTCCTTCAGTAATGGAAGATTAACATCACTGCACTAATATTATTTTATATAGACTTTCCTTTCTAAAGTGTATTTAATACTCAAGCTAGGGCAAGGTAATATTTTATTGTTAAGAATTTTGTCTGAGTATGCATTTGGGCATTGTAGTTTTTCTTATGAATCACAAAGTATTAGTCTACACTCATATCTGCATTTTATGCTGGTAAGTTAGCAGAGAATCTCACATATTCTCCACAGTCTCTAAAGGAATTTAAACTGTGGTTTTTGTTGGGGTTTTTTGGTTTTTTTTCCCCCACATAAGAGAATTTGTTTGATTTCTCTGAACTCTGTAATTCAAGTGTGTTCTTATGAGAGCTGTAAATGAACAGTGAGCTCAGAGATTGGTGAAGGTACCTGATAAGTGGCTGGCACAAATGAAGAGTAAAAGGATAACAGCACACCCACTGAAGAGAGGGCTGACAGGAGTGTACTTACAATTTCTTTAACTCCTGGAAGCACCACTGATCACAGATTTAAGGTGAATCTGCCTCAAATTAATTGTCTATGTCAAGTCTCACTGCAGCCTTTTCATCTCAAATCCCCACAAATTTTTTTAACTGCAAACTAGGCCACAACATTTTAAATAGAAACAACTGAATAACAGTATTTCAAAGAAAGAATTGGTTTTTTTAAAAAGTTTTCTTCAAAAGCCCCCTGTAACTTTGCAGTCAACTTCCTGGTACACCAACATGGTCTTGGGCAGCTTGGGGATGCTCAGCAAGTCCTGAACTGTCCTTCCCACCAGACCATTAGCACAGTTTGCTCTTGGCATTTTTGGGACCCTGCTGATTTGCTCTCCAGCTCCACACTGGGCACTTTCTGCCAACATGCACACAGTAGTCTTATTTTATCCCAAGAGATGGGGACATCTCTTCACCCTGGGGCAAGGTTCATACCAATACCAGTAACTCTCTTCAGGAATAGGTCCCACAAATCCATGTCACCTATGGATGAAGGTGATCTAATAATTAAATTAACAGTGTACATAGAGACTTGGAAAGTGCTCTGAAGTAATCAGTCCCTTAACACCTTCCCTTTCATTCTATTATTTTAAAAAAGGCAAGTAGGAATGCTTTTTCCCTAACATACCTTTTCTTTTTTCCACATCTTAAAATCTTTAAATTATACTGACCCTTTAAAAATGTGGATAAATTTCATTAAGAAAATCTTTGATGATTTTGATGATGCAGAATTCTGTGACTTGAATAACTGAACCAAAATGTAAAGTTTATTACCAGCTGTTTGATATGGGCAAACTATATTTTTCTCTCTCAACAGCAGAAATCTCAATATATTTTGCAGCTTTGCCATTAAATAGAGAGATGATTTCCCTTTAATTTCTAAAAGCAGTTTTGTGGAAGAAAATGGGTAATCAACATGGAGAATGTCTTCTTTTCTGAAAACGCTTTTCATCTGACATAAATGACAGCTATTTAAAGGCAATCACTCGTGTTTTATATCTCACACTAAAACCAGGAGACACAGTACCCTGCCTTTGAGACAAAACACTGATACATGTGACAGAACATTTCAAGCAGTAGTAATCAGAAGCCACAGATCCAGCCTCATCAAGAAAACAACTGAAACATTGTCCATTAAGATCTGTATCTCTTTTTGCTATTGTTGTTCAGCCTTTAGCTGATATTACCCTGCACTATGAATAACCAATTATCCACATCTGACAGGTACAGGAGATGCAAATCCCATCCGTTCTGCAGCATGTACACTGATAACTTACACATCTGTTAAAAATAAAGTGCTTTTCAAAATATCACCCAGGAGGCATGTGTTCTGTTTTCTGTTCAGTGACCTTTGGAAACTCTAGTCCAATGAATAACTAGTGATGCGCGAGTAAGTTGGGAGGCAGTAGAGGAAAAGTGCCTATAACCTTATATGTTATCTGTTGAGAAGATGGCTATGATAAAAAGATACATTGCTCTTTCATATTTTGCCTGAGAGAGCAAATCAATGAGGACATAAACTTGTATCCCCTTAAGTTTAATGGTTATGAAATTCATTATCCTGGACAATTAAAAATATAACATGCAGAAAAAGTGCAGTGAATTATATCATTTAAGTATGTAATTTAATGGTAATTTGCTACCTTACAGGCATTTGTTCACATGGCATCAACCACATCTTGATAAATCTGGCCTTCCATTCAATCATTTCATGTAGAAAGAAGATGAACTGTGCTTCAAGATGAAAAAACTTCATTTTCCCAAGATGTTGGTAGAACACTAAAGGAGTTCAGCAATGACATTCTTGCATCTGTTAGAAACCTTTGTAAGCATTCTGACATATTACAAAGCTTAGACTTTCTTCTTCACACCCTACATGGCCCATATGGCCTCGATCTGTGTCAGACAAAGTCAGCACTGTTAAGACAACAGCTACTTAACCAAAAGGCAAGGAAAAACCACCAAATCCAGGGAGACATGGTACAGCACATATGGCTTTGCTTTTGCTGCTACATTACCAACAAAGCCTTCAGACAAAGGCCTTAACTGCAAGCCCTCATTACAGCTCAGGTAATTCAGCCTTTGAGTAAGCATATCTTTGAAGCACAGATAGGTCTATAGCTTTTATGTAGCCACTTGAACATTAAAAACCCTTTTGAAATTCTTCTTTTATAGTATAACACTACATGCCCGCATGCCAGGAAACCAAAGATTTTTAAAGAGAAAAGATTCCACGATTCCAGTTGACAAGCTAAAAAGGGAGTTACTAAGTCATAGAGGGTCTTCACAATAACCAAACACCCAACTAAGCACTGACAAGAGTTATGGGGAAGAAAAGCATTTTGAATGCAAGTAGCTAAACCATGAACTTCCTAATAGTGTGAAAAACTTACCTGTTGTATCACTCACATTTTTACAGTTTAGAATAAACTGTGGGTACCTTTATTCAAAATATAAACAAATTTTTTCTTCACCAAATTTAATTCCATAATTAATCACATTATTTTTATTACAGATTGTATTTTTCCTATAAGAAAGAATAAATTGTACTTACCCTCTCCAAAGTAATTTCTTCAAATTCATATTCAATTTCTGTTCCATTGACCTAAAGAAAATAAAATCAGAAAATTCTTTAAATCACATGGAAGGTAACTTCATAGGCATACTGTATAGCTGTTTCAGTATCATTGGTTTACTGAAGCACATTTTTCAACATAGAGCTGAGGAGTTCTAAAGTACTGAATACTTTACTCCCTTTTGTCTTGGGGGGGGGGCATAGTCAAGCCTATAAACTGAAAACAGTAAAAGTTCAGTATGTAATGACTATAGAAATCACCAATATAATAAGACTGATATTTGTTAAAACATCTCTGTGGACTTTATGCCAATGTTTAAATAGTTTCCAAGGTAATAGTTTCAAGTCAAAATAGAAGACACTCTTCTAATATCCTCACAATAGAAGAAAACTTACTTATGCATTGTCTTACCAGCTCCAATTTACACTGAAATACAAAACCAGACAGGAAATTCACAGTACTTACATAAAAATTACTCACTGATACATACACTGAAATACATCTTGTTTACTCTATTAACCTAGGGCAAGAACATGACATAGAACCTTCGCAAGAGACAGCTGAATGGCAAAAAGGCACAGAATGTTAATGTAATTCCTATGCTGAGTCCCAGTGTCAAAATAAATTAAGCTACAAAACGTAGAGCACGAAAATAGATTGTGCTGGACAAGAAATCTATCAGCTGAAGGGATGACACTGATTTAAGCAGTATTCCAAAACCTTGTTCCAGTCTGACACGGATTATTTTTGTCACTCCAGGCAACTCACCTAACATACCTTTCTCCCTTTTCTCATTTCTTAAAGTGGGTAGAGTAGAGCATCTGAGAAAGCTACAAAGGTTCACTGTATTGCAGGTAAACTGCAGAGCAATGAAAATATATCTATCATTAAAATCTCAGAAGAATTTCAAAGCATCACTTCCATACAACTAGTCAGCAATTTTTGACTTGGCCAGAAAGTACTGATTAAAAAAATTATTAATCATGCTATTTTATTTTCTGTAATAATGGGATATGCCCTGGAAAATAGCTTTGCTCTAGTGTCTTACCTAATTTATACTTAATTAATAAAAAGACCTAAACTGAAGGAAAGGATTGGGATTGACTTCATTTTGGAGGAACAAATCTGTTATTTCTCAAAACATGAACATTTATCACTCCTCCCCACTCCGAACTGCTAATTTTCTGTACTACATTCCTAACAGCAATCATAAAACACTGTATATAAATCATTCTTTATCTCATCAAGCACCTTTCAAATGTAATTAGGTACTTCCCCTGTGAATATTTTAACAAGGTACATGTATCTGCCAAACAAAAGCTTCCTCTAAAATCCACCAACTATTTAATTTGTTTACAATTCAAGATGTGATAAACCATGAAATCAGTAATAGAAATACAATCTCCAGAATCTGTGTTGAAAAGGAAAGAGAGAGAAAAGTCCAAACAAACAACTCATGCTTAACAATTGCAGGAAAACACAGCATCAATGAATATAATATTTAATACATACATAATATTTTGGTTTTTTAGTTTATTAGGTTTGGGTAATCACATCACATTACACTTACACCAGAGATGAACAAAAAAATTTTACTACAGGATGTCTTCCTGACCAATATTATCACTTTAATGCTTTCTGCATAGACTCTTTTATTAATATAGGCAACTTACTACACATTAAGATCTTTATAGCTATTCCATTTTTTGTCCTTTCTTGTCTAATGATAATGAAATCAAAGCTTTCTATATGTCTCTGTTTTCATGAACTTCTCTTTCATCTCAGGTTGGTGGATAGCTCTGATCTATGCCTTCAATTCCTCAGTCTTGCTCTATAAAGCTGTCTTTGCTTCACTGCTTATAATCGCTTTTCCTTTGCATTAAAAACTCATTAGTGCAGCAAAATGGGAAAAAGAGGGATATGAGAAGTGAGCAACCTCTGTGGAAAGATGAAAGGAGAAAACACAAGCTGAATACTCAATTTGTATTTGCACACAAATGATATCTTGCTTATGACCATCTGAGGGGTTTCTATTATCACCCAGTGGTGATTCTGAAAATGCCTTAAATTCAAATCAAAATTAATTGCAGCAGAGATCCATTATCAGGCTCCATAGCAGCAGGGGTGATATGAATTAAAAAGCTGATCTTGATCCAGCTCCTTTTGTTATTTAAACATACATGTCTGCATATACCGTTCACTGCCCTGTTTGTTTTGCTGGTTGCTCAGCAAACAAATGCAATTATTTCTTAAAGAATCCAATAAGATACTGTACCCACCTGAGGCAGGTGGAATGTTGCTTTATGCAGTACCACTCATTGCTAGCACCATTTAACTCCACATTTAGACTCTCTGGCTGCACCTACACTGCTAAATTATAGTCAGTTTTCAGCCAAGTCTCAGTGCTCAGGGCTGTTTCTGTCTGGAGCCTGCTGGAAGCAAATGGCCAAGGAGTGAGCCAACAGTTAAGCAGAAAGAGAATCATGGCTCCTGAACTGGAACTGGCTTGTTGGTGCTCTCATTTAGCAGCATATGGACATACCCTCTGTTTTTGTACATTTTAACTCGACAGTCTCTGGCCTGTCAAAGCACCAACAAGCTGTCTGAACCTGCAACTTCCATTTCTTATAAGTAGTGGCAACCTACTCTTGTGTCCCTCTTTGCATGACTTTTCCAATCCTGACTTTATATCAGATTACAGCAAAAACAGAAAGCAAAATTAACTACAGCCGCCATGATTTTAGATAACTATGAAAAATTACAAATATTTTCATACAGTTTTCTCTTCTCCACAATCAAAGAAACCATCAGCATTTTCCAATTGTTTGGGAAAAAATCTTTCTCAGCTTCCCACAGTGCAAGCTTGTTATGACAGATATCTTTAATCTCACGTAAAATTTACATTTATAACGCTGAAATGTGAGGTAGTCATCTAACTCTATACACAAGTAAGTAAAAATAGGCATGTGAAGGTCTTAATTAATTTCATCCTCTGCTAAAAATCTCAGGTAGGTGAGGTGAATTGTGCCTGAACATTTCCTTTCACTGTGTACAAGGAGAGTCTAAAAATGATGTCTGAAGTTAGGTGAGCACTTGCCTTAAATCTGTTTTCTCTGCATTTCTCCTGGCTATAGACTGGTAACAAATTTCTGCTTAAGGGATGCTGTAAATCTTTTATAATTAAGCACCACTTAAGGGCTGGATCTCCAGTTTAGCAGCTTTTCCAATTGCTTTTTCAGGCTTGTCTGCACCTGTAACTGGCAGCACATGCCTGGCATGATATCCAGCAACTACTCCCACAAGCCCAACCTATAGGGATCTCAACAAAGAACAACTCAATCTTTCCCCTTCTCCAAAAGCCAAGAAACACTGCTCTTGGCTTCTGTCTCTGATTTGGGACACTGATGTGCACTCTTCAGAGAAAGATGCTCAACAGCACCTGTGACAGCAAGGGGCCAAAGACTGCAGCACAAGTGGGTAAGGGGTACACAAGATGAAGTCCATGGGAGGACACAACCAACTGCATCCCTTCTCCAGGGCACAGGAGCTGGAATCAACACATGCCTCAACCAGAAACTTGCATTTCCAACAGAAGAGAAAGCATACTATTGACCAGGACAAAATGTAAAAGTGCTACATGGGAGCAGATGCCCATGGAATCTTTAGATAATTTTGAGGACCTCTGCTGCACGGCCAATGCACACTTGCAATACAAGAAAGTTCTCAGCCTCCTGACCTTACATACGTTCATGATCCAGAGTGAGATGAATGCACAGCCCTTCTTGAATAAGTTACCAAAAGTTAATTAAGCCCCGATGTTTACAAGAACCCTCCACAAAGGCAAGGTAACAGTTACCTTCCATTTACAGCAGCCCCTGTTATGCTAGAGGACTCTCCAAAACATTTGACAAGAAAATGTCTTTGACAAAGAGAGAGACATAATGTAGGGTAACTATCTAGACTCCACCATTCAAGAGAGATTTCCTGGCAAACTCTTACTGCTATGAGAGTTCACTTACCTCTCTAGGAAGAAAGCACTACTCATCTTCAGCGACACTTACTTTCAGGAGAATGAGAAATAAGAAACAGGCGCAGAGGTTTTTATACACAATTTTGTGAAAAATCTGAAGCCCAGCATACAGAATGGCAAAGTAAGGACCTGACAAACTCAGATTTGTTTGTTCCTTTATCTGAAGACTGGTAACTTTTCAGGAATTTTCCTTCTGCTGTTTAAGGGTGACATAAGCAGCTGAAGTAATCCCTTACTGAAAGATCAACTCTACAGATTATGCTAAATCCCTACAATCCTTGAGAAAAGCATTCTGTTGGGTTTTTCATTTTCTGACACATATTCTGACACTTCATTAATACTTTTAAAGATATTTTTTCTCATAATAACAATGAGAATTACAATAACTGTAACTTGATACTCTTTTTATTTTACTTCTGCAATTAATTGATTTGATGGACTTGTTTACACTTGAAAAGTAAACACTGCAGAATTCTTTCTTGCTATACCTCTACCCTACTACAACTGCATCCACTCAATAAGACATATATCTCATTACAAGAATTTTAGTGGTAAGAACTGTATTACGATAGCGGCAACAATCTAATCAAAACATACAGTTTATTCAACCGCAAGATTTCAAAACCCCTGGACCTATCCTTTCTAATAAAAACTGCCATCAGAGCCAATTGTTATGCTAAGTCTTATTTTCAAGAAGAGATTGTTTTGCCTCAAAATTACATCTGTAAACTTTTATTTCAAGGAAAAATTATTTAAATAATATTTAATTGGGTATTGTTTTTCAGAAAACTGCAAGAAAGAAGACTGCTGCTTCTACTTCTGCTATCATATGCATGGGAAGATAACTACTCTGACACTGATTTTCATTCAACATGCAAAATTTGTTCCTTTGGTTTCACCAGTTGTCTCATCACCCAAATCAGAATACAAGATTGCCAAATTCTTGTTGTACAAGTAACCTCGGGACGTATCTGTCCTTCAGAAATTTCCAGTTGGCTGTATAATTAAGATGGTCACAAGATTCAGAGAATCATAGAATGGTTTGGATTGGAAGGGACCTTAAAGATATGTATTTTCAAACCCCCTGCCAGGGGAAGGGACATCTTCCACTAGACCATGTTATTTTACACTTCAGAAACAGCAAGCCCATTTGGGTATCTAAAAAGTTTTAAAGAGCCTTTCACAATTTCTGCTTTGCCACAAAAGCTAAAGAGTGATCATCATTTAGCCCTTTGACAACTCCAGATTTGGGTTATTTCTTTATTAATTGTCAAAGGAAAGCTGCTGATGTTCTTTTGATATTGCTTTCCAAAACCATTTGTTTCCTTTCTTACTGCATATAAACCTACAGAAAACACTCTCCTGATTTCTTTCATTCAAATGTGATGACTTTGCATTTTCAAGCTGTCCTAAAAAGGCTGTCAGAAAGTTTTTCATGCTAGTCTTTATCTAAGTGATAACTAAGCCCATTTCCTTCTTTTTACCCATGCTTCCTTTAGGAAACAAGGAAAATATGTTAAATTTTTGAATCAAAATTTACCATAACCTAAAACTTTCTTGTTGTAATATGACTGTTCTGGTGTGAAGAATGAAGAGTAAAAAACCATAGGGTTTTCAAAGAAATTTATACTTTATCAGGAATAGATCTTTGTGGATCCTTCCACAGATGCCTAGAAAGCACTCAACCACCAGTCACTGTACATCCTTTAGGGAAGATATTATCCTCAACACATAATTAGCAGAGCTTCAAGAAGCCAAATCCAGCTCTTGGTCAACACCTGCAAAGATCTGCAGTCATGATTAACTTCTACCCTGCTCAAAGGGTACTATATTCACTCATTCTTTCCTTTTCAGATATCTCTAACATCCTTCAGGACCTAATTTTTAGTCAGCCTCTTCTCCAATAATTGTCACAATACTCACCCTTTCCTCTTTCTGCTTCCCTCACTGTTATCCTGGCTTTTCTTGTTTTCATTCCCTTGGAGAAAATACCCATCTAGCAAGTAACCACTTTCACCCTTTGGTTGATTCCCAAATTGCAATTTTATTTTACTCTACCCCATTTCTCATATCTTGTTCAGAGCAGTCGTTTTCTCTTGTCGACTTTGAATCACAATCCCCTAGCTGTAATCACAACTTCTCATGTCTCCAAGTCAGCCTCCACTGCTTTCTGATTTTCATTCCTTTCAGTTTTTTTTTCTTCCTTCTTATTACCTCCCCAATTTGTTCTGTTTTCCTCACACACAGATGCACACACACATACATATATATTTAAACTTACTTTATCTAATCCCACTTCATCCAAAGCATTATTCATGATTAGTTTTCTACCTTTTCATCTTTTCCAAGTAAACCTGAAACATAATTTTCTCCCACGACTCTTCTTAAGCCATTGACACACTCCATGTTCCTTGATTCTTTCCACTAATGCTTCACCTACCTTACCATGGTTTCAAGACCTTGTCAAAATAAGGGATTCTTTTCTGGTTTCCCTTACTCACTGCTCTCACTCCTCATAATCCTTTTTGCTATTCAGCAACAATTTAGATTTACTTATTTTTAGCTGCTTTGTCACCAGAGAGCTGGCACTTTCTACAGTATGAAAAAAAAATAAATTTGATGACTTCTCTAAGGTATTCTTATTATTTTATAAGGTTTGCAATGAGCCATCAATTTTTATTTCACCTCTTTGTTTTGCCCATGATGGAAGCATTATTTTAAGTGTAAGCACTTGATATAGCTAATGCAGACTCAACACAAACTTCCTAGATTTAGAAGCCTAATGCAGGAGCAGATAAAAGAAGAGATCATTATTTCAAGTGGGGTTCACAGTAAATGGAAGTGAAATTACATCTGTGTGTGAATTCTGTTTAGGCTAGCACTTCTACCTTGTACAAAATTATCACAACAAAAGAAGAGTGGACAGCTCAGTTTTGGCACTTGCAACCTTCTCTCCTATGCTAAAAGAAATTCATATACCATCACATTACCTATCTAAAGGGTAGACATCCAAGTTAAGAAGTCATCTAAGTTTCAGGGTTTTATACAGATACTGGAGAGAAGAATCAAGGCGGGTGATTTATGCCATGTATCTTAGTCTTTAGATGGAATTGTTGTTTAAGAACCTGCTTGTCCACTGACTATATGGGGAAACTTTGGACTTCCAGGATTCATAGCCCAAAAAAAATTATTTCTTAAAAAACAACGACAGGGTGTTTGGAACTAGGTGATCTTTAAGGTCTCTGCCAAACAGTTCTGATTCTATGAAAATTCTTCATCTTTTTGTATCTTAAACTTAGAACATGTATCAGTGCAGAAACTTGAAACAGTACATTCCAGAGAACTGGATGCAGCAATTTCTTCCCATAAAATCACATTCTTTCTTGTATAATTCAGGTCATTTACTATAGAGCTTCAGAAGTTCACAGTCACTGTGCCTCTTATTTTCTTCTGTGCCTCTGCCATTGCTGACAAAGTAATTGAGTTATCATAAACACTCAGTTTGCTGGGTTCTTCTATCTCTGCTCTATTTCAGACTTGGAAGAAAATCCATCAAACCTTTCAAAAAATTTTAACAGTTCAGACATTTCTGGAAATTATTTTTCTGGAGTAATCTATCATTCCATGAACAATATACATAAAAATGGAAAATAGTTGTTGCTTGATTTACCTTATTTCATCAACGAAGTACTTTTAACTTGTAAAGTACTTGTAAATTGGGACTTAAAAAGTAATTTTAAAAATGTTTAATACTTCAAATTGCATAATTTGATTTTAAAGGTTGGTAACTGTAAGAGTGTTTAAGAGGCAGAAATTATTACATATGGGTTAAGTTTGATTCATTTAAACATGAGTAATATATTTTTCTCAGTTTTAGGGAAAAAAATCAGTAGCATACTAACTGGCAAAATTTTAGGCAAGGAAAGAACAGCACTAATTAACTTCACTCTTTGGTATCAATGACATGTTTATACAGCCATTATATAATGAGATATATGTAACAGGCATAATAGGCATACCACATTTCCTCAATAAATAATTATACAACCAACCTAATCTAATCTCACAATTTGCTCAACAGGAACATACACTGACTCATATATTTGTGCCTAAAATTATCTACCAGTACCTTTGCTTAGCTTTGAGGGTTCATATTCCCTTTCACTGCTCTCTCACATATAAAAAAAAAAAAAAATTCACAATCAGTGAATTCTTTTGGGTTCTTTTGTTCTTATGTGTTAACTATAGCACAAGCACTGAAGGCTAAACTCTACTGTCAGCAGCCCTGGTGTAATCCCACTGGTGTCACTGGGCTTGTACTGAAGCTTGTACTGAAGCCTGTGTAACTGAAGTTGCAGGTATTAATCACTGGATATAGTTACACCTGCAGGAGGAAGCAGCCCTGAAAGAGTGAAGGAAATGCCTGCACTAATAGTAAAAATGAGTAATAGGGAAAATTCACGCTCATAAAGCACATGCACATGCAATATGGATTCAACAGGACAAGCTTTTTGTGCATGACTCAGTTGCTTTACAAGTATTTTTACAGCAGCAGAAGGATTTGCTATTTCTCTTAAAATCTTTAGTGTATGTAAGGGAAGGGAGGCACAGTCCTCTGCACTCTACTACTAAAAGTGCAACAGAACTGCTCCCTCATACCCAATTAATTTTGCTGTAGAAAAAAAAAAAGAAAAAAGAAAAAAAGAAGACATTTTGAATGGCTGAGACAAAATCAGTGGTTTTCTGCTCCTCCTCCCAAGCTCAAGGAAAGAAAATTGATGTAACTGCTGGTCACAGGGATTAACCATGTAAACACTGAGAAGAAGCTAACACAGCCTAACTGATCATCACCAGTCCCAATCTAAGCCTAGCCAACATTCCGCAAACTATCCCAAATACTTCTCAAGCTTTCTTGGTAGGAAAAATTGGTTTGCATCAGTTCAAGGGAATTTGAGTTTTTCACAAAAATTCTTTCAACTTAAATCTAAGGAGAGCGGAAAAAACCACTTTCATCCACCTTCAATCAATCTAATTTCTGACACAATAATGAAATATTGAACTTGAAAGTTACTCTGAAAGTAACTTCTATGCATTGCCTCAGTATTCTAAAAAAAAGACGTTATTTTCAAGATTTTCTATTAATGTATAACAGCAGAGATGAGAGAAGCTTTACTAAAGAACTGAGGAAAGCCAAAGAAAGCTTGAGAAAATTGCTGACACATAATCCTCTTTAAAACAACACAAAAAGGTCGCAGTGGTCTCTTGCTGTAAGTCAGCAGTGATGAAAAGACCTACAGTACAAGAAATATGGTACTCTAAGAATATTTTTACTACACTAAAATGCACAACTGCAACACAGAAGTACTCTGAAAATGTTTAATGTCACGCAATACTACTTTAAAATGTCAAGTATTTCATCATCTCTTTCCAGAAGTAGAGCATATTTTACCAGTTATATGAAGTATCTTTATTACATTCTCCATAGGTTTCCTGACATAATGAAACCTGTAATTTCCACATCAGAGCTAAAGCATTTGGCAGCAGAGACGAGGAAAGCATTCCAGTTCTTATTTCAACAATACGCAATGAAGTTAGTGGCCATTAACAATCACAGCTAAATTTGTGTACAAATCTGGACATCAAATGCTCCAATATGCACAAGGCCACTAACCAGACATTTTACTTGCCATTACTACACTGTACATACTCCAGTATGTCTGCTCCACAGAAAAGTTATTTTTCAGGATTAAATTGATTTCTGCTCCATCTTGGGTTCATCACAGGAGCCATCAGCCCATCAAAGGTGCGGACACACACACACCCATGAGCAGAGAGGCACCAGGGCAGGTGGAGGTACCCTGGCAGAGACCCTTCCTCTCCCAGGGAAGCTTCAGTCCCTGGCTCAGGGTGACACCCAGCACTGTGGGTCAGCTGGGGAGCACCTTGCAGCCTGAGGAGCACATCACTGTCTGTGGGGCTGGGACACTGGCAGGATGCAGGGAACAAGCATCTTGGCATTGCAACAAGACTTAGGAGATGCTCAGGTGAGGAATAAAAGGTGTGGAAAAGGGAAGAATTGATGTGTTTTAGAAGTAGAGAGAAGAAGTACAAGAAAACATAGGGGTAAGTGGATAAAGGGGGCCAAGTCACATGTAGACAAGGCTGGTCAGTTCATTACCCTGTCTGAGCCCTTGCCTGCTGAATATCTTCTGTCATGTCTTCTATTAAACTCCATTTTTATCTATTTTCTTGGGTAAGGGGTTCTGTGTCTGTGGTACCAGCAGCTGGAGTGCATGAAGGTGCCCACAAGCAGTGGGTGATTGCCAGCAAGCTGGGCTAGCTGGGGCGGAGGTGAAGCACTCAGAAAGCTGGAGCGTGCATGTGTAACTGGAAACAAGAAAAGGGAAGAAGTTGGCTGCTAAAGGGGCAAGGGATCAAAGGCAACTGCCCAAGAAACTGTAAGATCCAGGGACTGACTGAGACCCATTTCAGTGTGGGTGTGTGTGCAGGAGTAAGGGCAAGGATCCAGGGCCAGCTACTGCATGGACCGTGTGTCTCAGCTCCATTATAGGAGGAATCAGAGTCCGACATGGGGTGTGTGTGTGTTGGTTTGTGCAAAGGAGTCTGTACCAGCAGCTGGACAGGGGTTGCAGAATCAGGTGCCAGCATCTGGAACAGCAAGGATCTGGAGCCAGCACTCCTGAGCTGACCCAGTGTCCAAATCCAGCTCCTGGCGGTTTTCACACCACACACATGAATACATGCACACACACAGGGACACACGGAGGCCACTATGGTTTGTGTGGGCACTGACTGCTGCGCTGCCTGGCTCAGACCTGTGTCTACTCAAATGCCTTCAGTTTGTCCGTGTCCTTACTGGGAATACAGCACCAGCTACTGAGCATGGAGTCCCAACAGCCTTGCTTCCATCAGGCTAGCAAATTTACCAACCCTGTAACATATTGCAAAAATTTCTTGCACACGTATTGCAAACATAGAATTTTTTTGTTATATGGACTATGACTCAATGCGATGCTAAACCAAGAAAAAAATTCTTTGCGGACTCGTTGCTATGTATCTCCTACTTTCATCCAAGCAGAAAGATGAATGTGACAGAAAAAGCTATTCTTGAATCATTCTTCACCAAGAAACAGCAGGGAAAGAAAAATGGCTAGAAAAATATCTGGAAATAACAAACCGTGCTCAAAGTGTAACCAATGGTGGACAATATTAAAGCTTTAACTTTGGTAAACCAGGGGAATTTCTACAAAATATAAACAAACTTGATTTTAGCTACAGCCAAAAATCAAAAAGATGTGGAATTAAAGAACTGGGGAGAAAGTCAAGTATAATTTATTTTCTTTCAGTAGACCTGCATATAGAGACAAAGTTCATTGAGACATGATTGAAACAGGGATGCCCAGTTCTGATCAACCTGCCTTATTGATAAGATCAGTCTCCCTAAGACATGAGGATGGCTCCTGGAGATTGGTCCTTATTTTGAAAGAAAGATGAATATCTTTCAACAATTCCAAGATATATAGAAAAAAGTTTCACAAACTAGAAAATATTTGTGTCCTTCTGCATGAAATTCAAATTCTCTGGGAATGTAAGAACACTTCTCTGACTTAATTTACAAACAGACTCTAAACTAGTACACAATGCTTCTAAAAAGAAATTAAACAGTATTGAAAGCACCAGCTGCAAATTATACTTCGCCTCTAGGGAAAGACCAAGAGGACATATGGACAGTTGAGGACTTTTAGTATTTTTAGAATAAGAAAGAACACTACCAAGATACCACATATCTGCTTCTACTAAAGAGAAAGACTGTGGTGAAATCTAAGTGGTTAATCAACCTTGCACTATGCACATTATTTGAAAAACTAGTATGGCTCAATCGTATCAAGATAAACTCACAGCGTGCTATGCTTACATTTCCATCACCTTTGCAAAGCCTAAGGCCTGAATGTGGACATCAGACAAGATTACTTTTGTTATGACCACATTAATGCTCACTTAAGCTGAGCAAAGAACAACATTCAGTAAAATGTTTGCCAATATTCAATTGGCAATATTGCCAATATTCATTAAAATGTTTCAGCCTAGCAAACATAAAACATAACATACTCAGCACAAATACTTTATGACTAAAAAGAATCCAGAATTTTAAACTCTGGTCATCTCTATGCAGAAAAATTTACAGGCGCAAATTACTTGACAACTGATTGAATATGTTAATGTAAGATACAAAAGAAATGCACTTCAGTTGTTATTTCTCTTTACTAATAACCTCAACAAGTGGAAATTTATCTCATGTAGGAATCTTTATTTTCTATTACCTTCAAACTAGGCCAATTTTCTATACAAAATTATGACGGCTGCAATATCTAACATCAGGAAAACAGATATTATCTGTGGCATATTTGGGTTTCCTCCTCTATCCTAGGTCATCTAAACACTGATTAAAATGTAATTTACTATCAAGTCTGAGTCACCAGATCACTGCATTAACAGTAGTGTCAGGTTTTGTTGTGTAAAATGTGGATTAGCCATAACTCATATTCCCAAAATGTCTACGCTCACAATTTGTAACAGTAGGGACTTCACAATATTTGCTGAAACTGTGCTGAAGTTGTGTTAGTTTTACAGCATGGATCAGCGAATACCTGGCTAACAATGGGGGAAAATAAGAGCATTTAAATGGCTAACTTTGCAATTTTGTTAAAAGAGGACGGTGTTCCTTTGAGATCTTTTTATATTGTTGTAGGGAATGAGTAAGAACACACTCTAGCTATTCTAAAATTTTTATAAAGTAACAATAAATAACAGGAAAAATGCTGCTATGAAAAACACAGTGAATGATATTAAGAACAATACCTATAAGATCACAAGTTAAGGGTATACTTTCTATCCATTGTTATTACTGATGTTGCATTATGTGCTGCCAGGATAAGAACCTTGCCTTGGCTGAACTTTAACAGGTAGTTTGCAAAGCAATATATTCAACAATTCTACACATTAAAAAAGTAAATATTGTTAAAATTACAAAGAAGAGTTCTTGTAAAATAAATTTCAGACATACTTCATCCTAAATAAGTGAAAAACCACTGTAATCAAAACATAATATGTACAATTAGACATGAAAGCAAGAGTTTTCTTTCCTACTTTTCATCAAAACAAGCTTTCTCTTCAATACCGAGCAGTCACTTTCTCTTTACTTCTTAGATTATCCAAGGTCAAAGGAACACATCTGTCTCTGACAGCAATTAATCTGAAATCCTCCAAAATGAAGTCTTATGAAAAAGGAAAGCTTTCTTCCTCTTGTATAATCAAAACCATTAAGATAATGACATCTGTGCTAGCTCTTTGATTTTTTAAACAATGGCTTTCAGTTAAGTTCTACACCTTTCTAACACAGTAAATACTGACCAATTCAAGTCCCATTGTCTTGAATCCAAAAAAAAAAAAAATAAAATCTGTAAGTCGTTATTCACTTGCAGTCTTTATGCCGTTTCCCAAATCACTTCAGGGCTTGTAACTTCACGACAAAGTAACTCAAAATAAAGCTCTTGCTATGGAAAAAAAGCTGTGTGTACTTGAAGAGCTTTATCAGCGTCTTAGAATCACAGAATGGTTTGGATTGGAAGCAACTTTAAAGATCATCCAGTTCCAATCTCCCTGCCATGGGTCTTACTTTTATACATATATACACACATACAGATATATTCTAATCAAGTATTTTATGAAAAAGACAATGGGCTTGATGGTTTAAGACCATGAATTGTACTATAAAAGCATATTTGGTTATGTTAGCCACTGGATCGTTGCAAACCTTCCAACCCAACTGACTTTAGCCTACTGCTGCAATATCCAGTGAGGTTAGCTATGGTAGAATAATATATAGACTTACACAAAAGGAAAAACTAATTCAAGGCTAGGCAGAGAATGACAAAACCAAATTCAAATGACTTGTGATTTAGGTCAGGTTGGTCCATGTAATTTAAGGCTGCCTCAGATCTCAAAGTGCTTCAAAAAACTTTAACAGGCATACACTGCATTCTGCAGCACATGCCAACATCACAGGCAAATTAAAAATTAAGTATAGATGGCTGTAGAGGAGGTGTATGTGAGCACCCCCACACCCCCATATGTTTATGGTATATATGATTTTTCTCAGAGTGATGAAAATACCAGACAGTGCAATGCCTGGCTGGCTTCCCCCAGCAGAGGCAACAAGGGTAAGAGTGGCTCAGCAAGAACAGACTTTTCAAAAGCAAAGCACTGTACCCTCCATCAAGGAGTTTATTACACAGTCGCCCAAAGGACCCGATAGTGGGTATCCAAAAACCTGTCGGCAAGAGCAGTTTTTTGTCAAAAAGTCTGCTTTACAAACTTGAGAGCATTAGAACTAAGACTGATAAATGCACACCCATGATCTGGATTGCAATGCTGAAGCACTTGCACTCCAAATCCAAAAAGCATGAAGCATTACACAGTCCCTATGCTGAGTCCACCTGAAGCCAAGGGACACAAATGAGTGCAGGATGTGATCTCTACAGTTCAATAAGCTCCTCTCTCCCAGTCTGCTAATTGCAACATTTCAAACATCCATAGAAAGAACTCCTTGACTGAATCTAAAGTCCAGCATTATTCATAGGCAATTGAAAATGGACAGTATTATAATTTCAGAGAATAGAAGTGGAATAATTAGATACGTGACCAATGGATGCATTTACTTGTTGGATTGACAGGATGTTGGTAATTCTACCTACATCCAGACACAATGAAGGCTTTTTGATTTTTTATGCATTATGATACATAGCACTCAAATAGGCAATGTAGTGTTAATTCCTACAGAAAATAAAAGAAATCCCCTAAAATAATGAAGTTATTTTAGTTGAGAGTAAAGCTTTTTACCTTAATTAAAAATTATGTCTTTGAGAAGGCTTAAATATTAAATATGCATTAATGATTTTAAAGCAAAACACATGGAAAAAAAAAATCACTTTTGTGCTTCAGAATCACTCTGGCCCTTCTTTAAAAGATGTTTCCTTTTAAAACAGCATATTTTAAAAGAAAAGGTTTGAAATAAATTTATTTTCAGGTAGAAAAACAGTGGGTATGAAACAGAGGCAAAATAAATCATAAGGTCCATTCTGTACTTTTGCTTTGGGTTTTCAACAGAAGCAGCATATTTTTTTATGCTGTCACACTAAAATTCATGTAGGTCATCAGACAGCAGGATGAAACCTCTTCTATTTTTGCATGTTTAAGGGGAGATGTTTTATATTAGTTCATTACTTTTGTGTTCTGTTGAACCATTTTCACTAATGATCACAAAATATTTTATAAACATTATTTAAATCAAGCCTGTCAATACTGCTATTATAAAAGAAAAATGTCTTATCCCACTGCAGAAACAACATGCAGAATACAGCACTGTTTGCCAGGGCAAAAAAAATTGCTGTGATACAATTCAAGGGCCAAAACAGACAAGCCAAGTCAATGCAGCTTTAAAAGACTAGCACAGAGTTCTTCCAGCTTTAGCTTTTCCATTGCAATGCACATTAATGACAGGCTGAAAGATTAGTATGAATAATAAACAAAACTGCAGGTTAAGAATCTGGAAAAATGTAAGTCATTAGAGATAATAAGGTGTGTAATCTGACTTTCAAGACTATGATCAAACTAATTAGGAAGGAAGCAACAAATTTATTCTCAGAAGTCAATGGAAAAAAACCCATACCTACATGATGGTATTTTAATATATTTCAATATAATATTAATAAAAAACCAAACTCCATGAGTTTCCTACTTTTGTAAAAATTCAGATTCTAACCTTTTAGACCAAAATTTCTTTTTAGGCTTCTATTACCACTGTTCTCAAAAATTTGCTAATCATCCATAGTCATTTTTGTGGTTTAACCCCAGCTAGCAGCCAAGACCCACACAACTGTTCACTCCCCTACCAGCAGGACCAGGAGAGAATTGGAATGGTCAACGGTAAAACCTTGTGGGCTGAGATAAAGATAGTTTGATAAGGAAAACAAAAACCACACACACAAGCAATGCAAAACAAGGAGTTAATTCCCTGCTTCCCATGGATAGGCAGGTGTTCAGCCATCTCTAGGAGAGCTTGACTTGGGAAGACACATGCCATTACTCTGAATGTCCCTCCCTTCCTCCTTCTTCCCCCACCTTATACACTGATCATGTCATCACACCGCCTGAAATATCCCTTTGGTCACTTGGGGTATCTGTCCTGGCTGTGCCTCCTCCCAGCCTCCCATCCACCCCCACTCTCTCACCAGTGTGGCAGTATGAAAAGCAGAAAAGGCCTTGGTTCTGTGCGAGCCCTGCTCAGCAATAACAAAATTACCCCTATATTAGCAACCATGTGTTCAGCACAAATCCAAAACAGCCTCACACCAGCCACTGTGAAGAAAGTTAACTCTACCCCAGTCAAAACCAGCTCAGTCATATATGTAATTATGTAAACACTTGCTTTATTGTAAAAATATATAAGGCCACTTACCCCCTCCAATTTATTTTTCTAGATCTATAATGCACCTACATTCTTATTATCCAATAAAAAGCCTTTCACTGACTGAACACTGACTGTGCTCAGAAATTAACAAAGTTTCTTCATTCTTTTTACAGTCAGGCATGGCAGTGTGCTCCCATCTCCAACCTGTCTTTAATATTCCATTATAATTCCTGCTCAAGTAATAACCCTAAGTGGTGATCAGTCATGGATGTATCTGGTCCTGAAGGCTCAATCTGGCTCCAGCTAGACTTGGGGGGAGACAGATGACAACACGATGACAACGTGACAGGCAAGAACATTTGGCCAACACACCCAGCTAACCAGAATGCTGGTCAATGTCCAGCTCAAGGAAAATTTGGAAGAAACTAGCATCTGTAGTCAGTATTCAAATATATGACTATGACTCTATCATATCACTCCATGAAGAGCAGACAGCCCAGGGCCTGGTGAGCTCTCCTGCATGGCAGTGGGCTGCACACCAGGATTTCCCCTTGAGTTGGAATGCCTCTCAAGGTTATGAGATTCCTTATTACATCAGATGGTTGGTAAGTGAATTGGGAATAAGCACACTGAAACTTGGCAATCTTTCAGAAAGGATGATTAAACACTGGAATGGGCTGCCCAGGGAGGTGGTTGAGTCACTGTCCCTGGAGGTGTTTAGGAAAAGACTGGATGTGGCACTTAGTGCCATGGTCTAGTTGACATTGTGGTTTGATCAAAGGTTGGACTTGATGATCTCAGAGGCCTTTTCCAACCTAATTGATTCTGTGATTGCAAATATATAATCCCTTAGACATCAACCACTGGCCAAGGCTGAGACAGTCTGGATCCAGCCACACCTAAACTCCCCTCTGAAAGGAAGTTTGGAATAGAATGGGGTCCTCTCTGAACCTCATAGCTCAATAGGAAGATCCCCCCAAAATTCTGACTGTTCTCTATCCAGTAAATTCTCAAGTATACCTGGCCATTCATTCTTGTTACACCACTGCTGCATTTACCACTGAACTTCTCTTGTATCAATAAAATATAGTTTCTTCTCACTTGAGAGTGAAGTGACTGATTCCATCCACAACATAAGAACAGGAAGAATTTGTTTTTCTTTTCAGCCTTTGTTTAAGCTTTTATGTGAGTCCTTCTAATGTGCTAAATCTAGGTGCATTAGCTGAATGGCAGAGAGGAAAGCTGAAAATTTTCCAGAATTCCCCATTTTGGCATCATCCTGGCCCCCACACTGCCCTGCTCCAGGAGGGGCTGAGCTCACAGTGTCCCTAAGCTGGGATGCACCAAAACAGCTGCACAGCCCTCTCTGTGGCCACACTCAGGTAAGGGTAAAACAACACAAAGATTTGATTACAGCTCATGAAAACATAACTAACATAGTTCGAAAATTACTTCTTCAGGACATGTCTTACATGTACTTTCTTACATATACCTTCATGTGAAGGTACCTATGAACCATGAGGTCATAGGTACCTTCACATGTACCTATGAACTCATCATAGGCAGCACACTTAGTAAATCAAACCAATAATAAAATAACAACAACTCAAAACAGAAATAATATAAAAATTTATAATCTAAAAGAACAATGTGAAACTGAATAAATATGAGGAATTCACTGTGACTAAAAGGAGAGTAAAGTACATATTCCTTAGATCTTATTGCTGTGAAAAGATGGGAGAGGAAGGGAACAACCACAGTACCTGAGTGAACTTCCCTAAGTTTTTTGTTAAGATGAAAAGAAAATAAAATTTCATCATAAGATAAAAAGAAAGGATCCCTTCAATTGCTATAAGTGATGCAGCAAAGACAGCCTTATAGCTACTTTTTACTCAACTATGCAGCTTTTGGAAATAAAAAAAGAAATAAATAAGTCCTATTCTGTGCAACAGAGAAAATGAGATGATTCATATGTTATTAAATTAATACTTCTCATTATACAAAGAGATCTAAAATTTACAGCAAAAGAATAGAGAACAAACAAACTCCCACAAATGTTTAATTGTGTTTAAAATGTCACAGAATAATTTGTTTTGTACTATCGAAGCTTCCTATCAAATTTATTCCCACGTCCAAAGCTCGGTGAGCCAAAGTTTTCAAATCACTGAACCTAGAAACAAACTTAATTAACTGTTTCTTCTGTTATTTTCTGCAGGCTCAAATTATAACAGAATAATAGAATAAGGCTTTTTCTTTTGTCTCATCTAAAAAAAGCATACTGATGAAAACCAGTCCTACAAAGGATTATTTTTTTCCCAAACTACTGAGTTGAAAGGTTGGAAGAATGCCAACAGTTGCAAAATGTTTAATAATGTGATTTTAAATTATTAGAGGGTTAATGAGACAAATCACTTAGTTTACCAGTTGTATACTAACTGTACAAAGGAAATTTCTCTCAGGTGGACCAGTGCAAAGATGACATGTGGACATGCTTTGTGAATGCTGACCATCACTGTGAGAGGTATCTCCCAAATCTCAGGAATTTTGGAGGAAGATGGCAGAGAGGATGAGCAGAGATGTTAATGAATTGGAAATGCATTGAAGGTACATCCTGTAAAACAATGACACAGGCTGTGCCGACAGCCTAATGAAATGATGAGAAGTCTCTGTCCAGCATATAACACTAAAAATAGCCTGACCTTATTTAGGGATCTGTCAGGTTATCAGCTGTGGCTAGTAATTACAGAAAAAACCAACCATTTTGATTCACCAAAACTTGAAAATCCAGTGCCTACATTTGGAAATAATTTCTATATGGTATAAAATTGATGACTTAATTTTTTTGTGGTAAATGCAATGAAAATTACCGTTATTTAAAAAAATTAAGAAAAACAATTATTTTATTTTTTTAAGCAGCACTTTTTTCTCCCTGCAAACATGTGAGTGGACAGCATCAACTAGTTGTCATGAAAAGTATCTTCGAAAACCCTACCAGTCAGAAATCAAAAACTATGTAAAAAATCTTGAGACATATTACTTGCTTATGTATTCCCCTGCCTTTTAATTCTATTCAACAATTTGATTTAGAAATGGGGCTCAGATTCGTGGAAGGCAAACTCACTCAAAAGATTTCAAGGACAACCATCTAAGGCTAGAGAAAGACAGAGTATGAAAAAAAAAGAATGTAAACATTTGAACCATGACCTAATTAGTAGGGTCTGAAAAATTCTTGTTCTCCCCATCCAGTCTTCCTGGACTCCAAGTGTACTTTAACAATGAGAGCTGGAAAACAGGGATGAATAGCAGAAATCTAAGATCACTATAGCCCCAGGGAACAGCACTTCTGGGTGTTTTAAACACTCCACAGTTCTGAGAGAAGATCAGCATCTTACACCAAGGCTCCTTTTAGCTTTGGACAGAAAATACAATCATTTAACTTGGCTTCTCTGATCCATAAAGTAATTTTTTTCTCAGAGTGTTAGAAGTTTATTTTATGGCAACTAAAAATCAGTAGTGCCTTTCAGAAGTGCAAATACCTAGCTAGCTAACTCTAAGGATACTTAAGCATTCACCAAAGATGTTCCCAGGCACTTGGAGTCTTCCACCATGCATATCTGGAAGTTCTAACAGTGCTGAAAATGCAGCTGTTTGACACATACTCAAGTTTCAAAATCATAATTAAATCTAGCTTTTTGTTATCTCTCTGAACTGACCTCATCCAGAAAAAATATTTTAGGGCATATCCACTAAATTACATTTCCTGTAAAATAAATTATAGGATGATGGCTGCACTATCATACACTTAACTCATCCAGTTTGGAAGATTTGCCTCTGTATTTCCAAATATTTAAAAGAGAGACAAAACTCCCCTAACACCCCATTATGTTATAGACTGTATTACAGACCCGCACAATACTATTTTGCTGGGATGGAGTTTATTCTCCATAGTAGCCTATGTGGAGCAATAATTCAATGTGTGGCTGAAACAATGTTGCTAATACATCATCATTTTGGTTATTGCTGAAGAGAGCTTGCACAGCATCAAGATTTTTTCTCCTTTCAATTTTACCCTTCCTGTTCCAGTAGCAAGTTGGCCGGGGGTGGGTACAGGGTTTGGAGGGGACCTAGCCAGGAGAGATGACCCCACATGACCAAAGGTATAGTCCGTATCACACGCTGTTCTGCAGCAAAAGCTCAGGGAAAGGAGGAGCAAGTGAGAACAATCATGATTATGGTTTTTGTCTTCCCAAATAACTGCTAAACCTGATGAAGCCTTGCTTTCCTTGCTAAATATCTGCCCGCTGCTGGGAAGCAGTGAATGAATTTCTTATTTAGCTTTACCTGCACATGCAACATTTGCTTTCCCTATTTAACTCATTATCTTCTGCTTTTATATCTCTTATTTTCTACCTGACCCACAGCAGAGAGGAGTGAGAAGGTTGCTTGGCTATTGGTGAGAGTCAATCCACTACATGCTGTCACTAAATATGCATTGGGAAGGATTCCTGGACCAGGAGGGGATGCACACAGAAGCAAACATGGATCTAGCCCAATGACTACAGCATCTCCCTTGCAGAGGAAATACAAAATGAAACCAAACGAAATTAAACTGCATTACTCCTGAGAGCAAGAAAGAAAACACAGGTCTCCCAGCCCACTCCCTCAAATATGAGTTTGGAGGAAGAGGTCATTTGTTCATGGCTTGTTTTTGTGTCTCATTTTAGAGAATGTTCACACAAATCATGAGCAGAAGGAAATGCCTATTTGTAGAGCAGAGACCCCAAGTTCTGTGGGGTTGGGGTGGCCTGGGCTCAGCAGACAGGTCGAGGTGAATTGCTTCTTAGTGTCTAGTGTTAAGTCCCTCTGTGGTGGCACTGCTGTGTCCCATATCTAAGAGAAATAATTCTTCCCAGGCTAGGAAGAACAAGGTGACTAATTCAGAGTTGTCTACTTCTACAGCAAGCACCTTCTGTTTATTTATCCAGTTCACATCATATGTTGGAGACTGAAATAGCCCACAGGCAATTCTCAGCCTATTGTCAACATTTCTCTTGAATGTCTTTGGTCATTTGTTCTTTATTATTTAAGAGAAAGGAACTCTAGTACAAAAAAAGTGGCATAAAAGTGTGTAAGTATTGATAGGATGTGTTAAGGGAATAAATCACATTGATTGAGCATCTTGTCACTAGTGTAATTGCATCTGTATTTAGGAATTCTAACACCGTAGCTGCAGAGGATCCTGGGCACAGGTCCAGTGCTGAAAATGAGAACTGGGGCTCACAGTGTCCCTTCTGGAAGACTAGAGAACACAAAGTATAAAATGTCTCATCAAAATACAGGAGAAAAGCCAGACAGACCTATTGAAAGTGAGACCATAGCAGATGGTTTTGGTGTTAGGATGGAAAACTGAGACAGAAATTATAGGAAGCCTTTTAAAAAAGCTGCATGCAAATGAACAGAGAAATTCTATTTAACTTTTTCACCCTTCCCAATAGTTCATATTCCCATCTAGGGACTGAATTCTCTTCTGCTTTACAGCACTGTCATTCTTCTAAATTGCTCTTGGCTGTGATCTTTACCTGTGCTATGCACTATAATTTCTAAGTTTTATGAATTGTCAGTAACAAACTGGCCAGGACAACCCCTATTAAACTGCCTCATCAACAGTCTTCTGAAAGACAGAACCCAGCAACATGATTGGTGTAGGCAGATAAATAATTAGGCTTATGCATTGGTATCGTAAGAAACAGATGTGGACAAAACACGACAGATGAGAGACATTAATTAGGAGCTTCAAAAAGAGAACTAAGATGATGCAAAAAGAAAGATTAGATACTGGCTGGCTAGCTTTGTGCTACTTGCTTTTCTTTCCTCCAATCATTTAAGCCTCTTACTCTGTGATGTGCTTGCTTTGTGTTTTCGTATGTCCTTTATCTTCAACTATAGCTGATTTTACAGTCTAAACAACAATAATAACAAACGTTTTTAGAAAAAACAGATTTTTAAAAATCTAATAAAAGCATGCATTTATTTTAGGATACTCTGTTTCCTAGAAGTCATAAAAAAGAAGAGACATTAATAGGAAAATATTAAGTCAATTAGTTTGAGCTGTTATATATCATGAGCAATTTCCATCTACAAAAGAAGGACAGAGAGACAAATGAAGGGATATTGCACCACTTCAAGATACACTGTGCATCCAGGACTCTTTCTATTACACTAGCAGGGTGTGCATGGCTCTAAAAGCAAATACTCATGTTGCTGGTAAGGATGACAGCCTTAAGGAAATCACTTTTCTTTTTTTCAAAGAAAGACTAGTTTTAGTAAGCATAAACTACAAATTGGGTGCATATAATACGCTAGGATTCACCTGAGTGCAATTGTCATTCCCAATTTCTTTTCCCAGAAAAGAATTTACTGTGTAACTATAAAAGAAATTAGTAATTGCAATATTTGTTTATAACTTCTATGCAATACCAAGCAGAATTTCTGCATGAAAATAAAGCAACTCTACATATTTATAAAAAAAACTTTAATACTTACATAAGGGATTGTGTCCAAAGTGTCTGTGTTGACAATTATAGGGGCAGGGCTTGCCTGAAATGGAAAAAAAAAGAGAAAATAAATTGAAAGACCTGAAATTCATTAATATTGAAATACCCATACTTATGCCTTAAGTTAAAAGTCTAAAAGCTCATTTTCCCACTGAATTAAAATCATACAATAGTATATAACTGTGGGTACTGCTCAATCAAGGATGAAGGAAATAGATTCTCAGTCTCCAAACCACAACTCACTATGGCCTTTCTTTTTAGTTTCTCCAGGCTTTGGGCCACATCCTGAATACATATTAACCAGTTGTTCATTTTTAGTAGAACTGTAAGAAACCTGATGTATCCAACTTTCAATGAGGGAATATTGAGGTTGAGGGTTTCAGCTTTAAATGAACCTGACAAATCCACCTTTTGTGTTTGAACCAAGATGATGAACTGATCTTCACAGAGGAGAAACATTTAATGCTTACACAACTCAGCAGTACTGTATAGGATATGTATAAGCCCATATATGGTGATATTTATGTCAAAAGTATATTGTGCTATATACCTTTATATATAATTGGCATGGTTCATATACACTCAGCTGAGGTACAGATTGAAATACAGAACAGTTTAAAAAGACTTGAGCATCTGCAAAACTGCCCAACCTGATCTTTAATTTCTTGATGAAACTCTTATCCAGGCTCGTTTCCAACCACCTGAACCTCTTGCTCTTTCCATTCTGGCATTCAGTGGTACTGACCCAATGCCAAGCTCTGATATGACCCGGCTGTATAAACTTGGCTCAGACTCTGGAGAAAACCAGGAAGTTGTGAGAACATGTAAGCCAGAGGTAAGCACTGTCAGTAAAACGTCAAACTGAGGCAGGACTGCCGAGATGGGATTGTTAATAAATCAAGGACTCAGAAGGATCTACACGCAGTCAATGTAGTACAAAGAGTGATGGAAGGCACCCTTTCTCATGCCCACTTGGGCAGCAAAGACTCTTCAGTCACTGTACTGGGCTGATGAAAACAGTAATGCTTAGCACTAGTAAATAGATAGCTCACTAGCTCTATTCATCTACACTGTGTATTTGTCACTGAATGACTGCACTTTAAACTCATACAGACTGCAGGGTCTCTTTGTGCATGGCAGGCATGCTGAAAACACTGATCCTATTTCTGTCGACAAATATTTACTGTGGGATTCCAAACTTTTGGTTGTTACCAGCCCAAATTAGGAATGTGACATTACTGCAATAATTCAAATAACGTGAGAATAACAGTTTTTGTGCAGTCATTCAAGGATAGTTCTGTGTTCAAAGAAATGTTATGCTACTGGACAAAAGCTACTGCTGATTAATGCCATAATTTCTGTATAGAAACTGTGTAACTGTGAATTAAAATTAAATGCATACAATTTGGTGTCTCTGCATTTCATAGCATGGACCAGTGTCATGGTAAGGTATTATTTGATATTAAAATGCTTAGTATCTGAAAAGATATTATAGGCCCATACCCAGTTATTCTCGTTGTGTCCCAAAACACTGGACACACTGAAGTGATAGGTGAAAGCAGAAGGCCATATGATTATAATATTTTTAGCTTTAGGCATATGGAATATGCCTATAGTTGCATTATCATTGGAGGTAAAACAAATTATTTTCTTTTTAGAATAAGAGTTTTTTCTTACACTAATATTTAGCTCAATACACTTAAGAAGTGATACCTTTGCTACAGGAAGAATAAGCTTGGCAATTTTTTACAGTATTGATTTTATCTCCTTATTTTTACCTACTGTGTTGGTCTATAACCAACTACAAAAAAATTGCAGTTTTCAGAATAAAATCATCTTTCCACTGATGATTTATAAAACAGTATCTACTAAAACAAAAAAAATCTTTCAGAAGTAATTTTCCAAAGCATTCACCAAAATCTCTTTAACCTATTGAAGAACAAAGCCTTTCATCTATATCAGACTTCCCTCAAGTATAGCTAAAGAAATCAGAAACAAATGTGGGAACACTTAGGACTGGACAGAGTACTCCTGGTGCAGTGTGACAAGGGGATGAGATGTTCCTCACCCTGCTGCCCAGGCTGGAAGTGCAGCCCCGTTTGCCATTGCCCCTCCCTGCTGCAATGGCTGACTCACGTGCACCTTGTTCTCCTCTGTACAAAGCTGCAGCTTAGCCAGACTGTGCCTGGCTGGGACTGCTCCATGTTTTATTCTGTCATTGGGAACTCCTGTATGTTTTCATTGAACTTTGTGAGGTTCCTCTCAGCACATTTCTCCTTCTCCTATATTCCTCTGAAGAGCAGGGAAACTGTTCAGTGTATGATCTGCTCTTCCCAGTCTGGCGTTACCTCAAACCTTGCTGACAATGCTCTCTATGAAATCACTCTAGTTATTAATGAAGATAAACAGCATTAGCACCTCTATCAACTCTGTATGAGCACCACAAGTAACTGAACTCTGAACTGCTGACCACTGCTCTTTGGGTCTGCTGGTCTAGCCAGTGTCCCCCTCATCTTCTAGCAAACCCATCCATTTACTTTCTCTCTCATTTGGCTATGAAAGAGAATTTGTGCTGAAAACCTTGCTAAAATCCAGGCAAATGACATCTACTGATCTTCCCTCATCCACAGAGCTAACAGGTTTGGTTGTTTTTGTTGGTTTGTTTTTTTTTTTTTTTTTTTTGGGGGTGTATTTATTTTGTTGGGGTTTTTTTGTATTTTGTGTAATTTTTTTTGTATTTTCTGTATTTATTTTGTTGGGGTTTTTTTGGGTTTTTTTTAATAAGTATGATTTAATGGAAACATCTTGCTCCCATCTCTCTGATATATGGTAATTCGAAGAACACTAACCTCCTGAGCTGCAAAATTGCATTAAAGTGCAGGAAATTGCGATTATTTCATTAGCTGGGCCCCGTTTGTAGCTCATGCTTTAAAGCAGGAGACTTCAATCATGCAAAGTTGAGAAGACAGTTTGCAATCACTGGAGAGAGCCCTAAATATAGTGCTAGCCATAGAGTACACAACAGAATCAAAACAGTCCTGTAACCACAGTGAAATTACTGAAGGGAGAAGATCAGTATCAACGAGGAGTCGAAGATTTTACTTTCCAGAATGATCTATCTGTATCTATGAAAACATGACTTGAAAACATATCACACTGGTTCACCAAATTCTCAAAAAAGATACTCAGGTATCTCTATACATCTAATGGAGAACATTGACAAATCTATGAACCAGGATTCATCAACAGTATTCCCAACTGTGCATAAATTAACAAAGGCATGCAAAACCACGTCTAGATTCTCTTGAGAACCTCTGCCTATAGTGTCTTTGAGATAGCACTGCCTCTTATCTCTCAATCTGTGAACCTACACAGATCTATATAGGCTTTATCTAGGCTTCAGACTGGTTGAGACGAAATAGCTTCTGGGAAGAGAATTACTTTATTCCTAACTCTGCGTTTTGACCTCCTTTGCCATCTTGACCAAGACAGTGAATCACAGTTTACCAAGTAAATTATACTTTACCAGCTTTTCCAGATGCAAAATAAAACCAAGCCAATCGCCAGAAGTGTGAATATTACTCAGTGTAGTAATTGAGTAATCCTGTTTTCCTCATTCCTCATTTACTTCCCTCTCCATCCCAATTCCCAGCTATACATGAAGTATTATACTAAGCTGACAATGTACTGTGCAGTCAGACTTACAGCTCCTGCTCCCTGCATGAACCTTCCTCCTACCCTTGGCTGCAAGCACTGCTTTCAGCTGAGCCATCTCTGTGCTTTGAAAAAAGGCATCACACTGACAGCTGCAGTGAAAGACTGGCATAGCTGAGACAAAACTTGAATAGCTTTGGGAAAAAAAAGTAAAAATGGAAGATTTTTTTTATTCTTCTTCTTAAAGGACTTGAGCATAAAACACTTTGCTTCCACAAATGTATACAAGATTGTTCTGCTTGCCTTGCTGCCAAAAGCACAACTTAGAAGCAAGATAGAGCAAAAGCACTTGAAGCCAGTAGAAACAGAACACAAAGGCACATGGTCTAGTTCATGAACAATTACTCTGCTGCCAAATTCTCTGCAAGTGTATGATATGACTCATACCTCTCAGACAAGGTGAACTTTCCCTCCACCATGAATGCTAGCATTATCCTGGTAGACTGGTTTTAATCATGCTACTCACAGTTTTAGAGACTATCCATATCATACTGGGTTGCTTTCTTCAGCATTCATAAATCCTTGTTTTAAGTGTTCCTACTATGCAGGACTATATTCAACACCCGACCATAAAATCACAAACATAGTTATGTGGCCACTACTTTATAAATCATAAGCACAGCACATTACTTCTTAACAAGAAAACAGAACCAAGTATGTCATCATTTTGAAATTGCCCACCTATGTCTATTCCTAGCTGCAATTTTAATTTCATAGAATCAATAAGGTTGGTAATGACCTCTAGCATCAAGTCCAACCAATAACCCAGCACTGCCAGGTCCACCCCTAAACCATGTCCCTAAGCACCCCACCTAACTGGATTTTGAACATTTCCAGGTACAGGGATTCCACTGCTTTCCTGGGCAGCCTGTTCCAAGGCTCGATCATCCTTTCAGTGAAGGCTTTTTTCTTAATATCCAATCTCAACCTTGTTTTATGCAACTTGAGGCTGTTAGAACTCTCTACTGCTTTTCTTGTTAAGGAATCACCATCATTGCCTACATTATTACATTTAATTAAACTCAAAATAAGGGGGTGGTGAAATTGAGAGTAATACAATTGTGTATGTATTACCATTTTAAAAGTAAGTTGAGTTGTCAGTGGCTTATTGTCATCTTGTGCAGACACTGAACTCTGGATTGTATATAAGTTAAAGGCTCATCTTTCCAGGCAGCCCTAAACTCTGAAACACTCTCTGAAATATACATTTGCAGTTTGGTATTACTTCAAAATGTTAGCACTTTGCGTCTTAATAATCCAAAGTAGAGCAGTCCCTATATGTGTACATGAATAGGGCATGCTGCATCTCTCAGATACACAGTGTAAGACTGCTTAAGGCCTTAAAAAAGTGATACTGAATTAGTTTAAGTTCCTGTTTTCAGGAGTTTCACAATTGCAAGAAATAGATTTACATTTACACACAATGGCAGGAAAGATTAAATGACAATTTAGATGTCAAAACAGTAATTCTCTGGCATGCTATGAGGCCTCAAGATCACAGAACACACAGCACCTTTTGTCATATTTACCACTGAATTACAAACTGAAAGACTAAAAGATAAAAAGACATTTCATTTCTATTAATCAGAAAATGTAAAAGATAGAGAACCTCTTTGAACATCTAAAGAATGACTTAGCAGCAAACAATTCTACCTCTGCTCTGAGACATAAAACAGAAGTCAAAACCAGCTTTGCTTGCAGATTGCAGATGCCATGAAAGAAGAAAAATGCCTCAAGAAATCCTCAAGACCAATCCCTTTGTATATAATGCAATCTCATATAAAGCCATTTAGCTTAAATGTAAATTGCACTTTTCAAAGGAGGTGGCCTTATTTGCAGACATGGAGTTTTACATTGTTTTTACTTAATCTGTAGGAATAATTTCCTATTTAAAACTGTATTAATTTGCATTATTAAACAAACCCCAAAACTCATACACAAGGAAAATTAAACAGTTCTGTGTGGATTCAGAGGCTATCAGAGGGATTGAGAAGAAAGCACCTACTTTACAGTTGCTGAAGTTTCCCCTGTAATGATCTTACCTGTTAGCAGGTTGAAATAGCAATGATTCATGTAACATAATTTTTTCCCCAGTATAAGATCTAATGAAGGACATAGAAACATCAATGGGAAAAGCTCTCTGGCCACTGGAACAGGCTCCCCAGGGCAGTGGTCACAGCACCGAGTCTGGCAGAGCTCAATAAGCATTTGGACAGTGCTCTCAGGCACATGGTGTGACTCCTGGGGATGTCCTGCGCAGGGCCAGGAGTTGCACTTGATGATCCTTGTGGGTCTCTTCCAACTCAGGATATTCTGTTATTCTATGCTAATATACATGAATGCACACAAACTCAAAATAGACCAGAAGAAAAGCATACATCTAGATTTTAGGCATCCTATTTGACATAGCTGTGTGCTTTATTTTTTTTTCCTAGCCTCAGTGTGCACAAACATAGAACTCTTTCCAGAGGGAGAAAAATAAAATCAAAACAAAACTGCAGCTATTTCTTTCATGGAATCCTAGAATAACTTATGTTGGAAGAGATTTCTAAGGTCATAGAGTCCAAATGCTAAACCAGCACTGCCAAGCCCACCGCTAAACCACGTCCCCGAGTGCCACATCTACAAACACTGCAACACTTTCTCCAAAGGCTGAGCAGGGCCAGAGGAAAAACAAACACATGTGTGATCCCAATACAAACAATGGAGGGCTAGATCTGGACTGCACGTGCAACCTAATTATGGCATCTTCTCATATTTGGCTTTTCCTCCTTTCTTTCAAAAGTCAAGGCTGCCTTACTCACCATATAGCTTTTTATTTTTAACATCATGGTATACTAAGCTTACAAAGAAGTTATCCAGTGTCTTATTCTGTTACCTTTTTACATCATGAAATACCTGAAATTTGAGTGTAATATTTCTGCATGGAGTTATAAAAACCCTCCTCAAAAACACAGAAACAAATGGACTGAAAATTATAATGCAGATGAAGAGAACAAAAAAAAAAAGAGAATGCAAAACTAAATGTGAAACAGGGGAATTACTTTAACAAAATTCAGTAACTCTTAAGGAGGTTATCAGAACATCAATCTTAAAGAATGAAACACTTGCTTTCAGGTTAATCTGTTACATTCAGCACTGTAAACATGAGCCCAGCAAGAAAGGAATCAGTGCCAAAGAGTGCTCATCTCTGCTTATCAAGGGCAGAAGTCATCAAGGCTTACTGGTGTCAGAGTTAAAACTCTCCATAGAGACAAAATAATAAGAAATAGAAAAGTTTTAGAGTTTTGGAAAGGTTCTAATACCACAAATAGCAAAATCACTGAAAATCTTGTTTTAGCACTGAAGTGGCCATGAGGAGAGCTGGGATTTACTGTGATCCATATAATGCATCAAATTAACTCACGGATTCTGGCTAAGTATGTATAGAGGCAAAGCTATTTTGCCAAAGGCTTTTACTTAATGTACATACATTTAAGTATACAGGAAGAACTTAAAGAAACAATCTTGATTTTGACTATCTGCAATAAACTGCAAATTCAAGTTGGTCTGTGGTGGAACAAAGAATGTTTTGATTTTTATGTCAGTGAAAGTAAACCTCTACCCTAACGTCCTCTGGAAAAGTTTTAATTGATGTCCCAGAGTGCCCCTTTATGTCCCAGAATCTCTAAGTGATGAATAAAATTAACTAAATAATTCCAAATATATCAAATATATATAGCTTGCCCGACAGCTTGTTTCAAACCCTAAATCACTGCAGGTCCACTGCACTCACAGTACATCAGTTTAAAAGATAAACATCCATGTGTGAAGTGCAGCTATCCAGGGCTCAGGGGGAATCAGCTCTTTTACATGGTTTAGCTTCATGTGGCATAAAATGCATTTCCCAGTGGAGATGCTCTGCTACATAAATTACAACTATAATTGTATATACTTTACTTGCCAACCGTTTTTAAATCTCAGTTTTCTTGCTGATGTCCTTCTGCCTGAGAACCTGAGCGCTCTGTGGGTGGCTTGCAGGACAGCACGTGCCAGAACTGCCAGATTTTCCGTAATTTTACAGGTTGTAGCACCCAGCAGGAACATCACCAGCTGCCAGTCTTCGCCAGGGCTCTCCTTATGAACCTTTGTAATGCCATCAGGTTGCTACTGATTGAAGAGGATGCTCCCTTTTGAATGATGCAATCTTGATGTAGGACAGAGAGCGGAAATATGCAAATGACATATTCTTTTTGTTTTTAGGACTAATTTCCCTCATAGTTTAAAAATTTTCCACAGAGAAAAAAAATCAGTCCAATTTCTAGACTTTATGCCTTGTTATTCCTCACTCTGCTACATTCAAGCATCTGGTTTAAGGAGTACATCCTAGTGAAGCATCCTAGTGAATTTTGTGTCTCTTCTGCCTGCCTTCTGCTCCCTACTGGATGGAAACAGCTAGGGAGCCATGGACTGTGACGATTGTCACAAGGGGTTTTGGGTGAAGGAAGAGACGAGAAGGTTGACTCCATTATCAGAAGGCTTGATTTATTATTTTATGATATATATACACTACATTATAACTATACTACAAAGAAAAAGAAAGGAGAGTTTCCAGAAGCTGCTAGCTACCTAAGAATAGAAAAGTAAAGAATGATAACAAGACCACTCTCTTCGACTCTGTCTGAGAGAGTTCCCTCCCCGGATTGGCCATCAACCATAAACATCCAAGCTGGGCCAATCCAGACAGACCTGTTGCATTCCACAGCAGCAGACAACCTAATGTTTACATCTTGTTGCTGAACTTCTCAGCTTCAGCAGGAAAAATCCTGAGAGAGGATTTTTCATAAAAGAAATGTCTGTGACAGTGGACAGCAAGGGAAGCTCCAGCGAGGAGAAGGCAGGGCTGCCCTATGCTGTGCACAGGTGGCTCCAGCCAGTGTCACACCACACCCACCATTGGGCCAGGAGTAACAAGCAATAAGGAAGAAAAGGGTGGGGGAAAAGGAGCAGCAAAGAGAAACAAGCATGTCCTGACCCCAGCTCCAACCCCATGCGTAAGGGACCCCAAGTCCCTAGTCCCCCAAAGGCACTGAGTGGGACCTGAAGTCATGGCTAGAGGAGAGGGGGTGTCTGGAATGAAGATGAACCTCAAGATGAGGTGTTTTCCCTTAGTATGTGTTCGTCATCTTTGCTTCTCAATATCCCATGCAATAATTAAATGTTTATGTAAACTGGCAAGAAAGTTAAATTCCCTAAGCCAAATCTGCTTTGCCTTCAAAACACAAAATTATTCTGAAATTTCACTGTAGAACAGATACTTGTTCAGCACCTTTTATTTAGTCACTTTATTTTCTGAAAAACCTACAAATCACTTATTGGAGGTGAGACTGGACCAGCAGAAGAAAGCAAAAGAGCAGCCTTTAGTTATGAAAGAAAATGCTGAGTACACAATGTATCCTGTGCAGACATGAACTCACTCCAGCTGGGCTCTGAAGGGAGCACCTGACTTGTGGCTCTGTTTGTATGACAATAAGCCCTAGCTAAGAAAACTGCCTTTCTGTAAGATGAATGTAGCCAAGCAGGAGAAACAACAAATCATAAAATCATGGAATGGTTTGAGTTGGAAAGGACCTTTGAAGCTCATCCACTCCAAGGCCCCTATGATAAGCAGGGTCATCTTCAACTAGATCAAGTTATTCAGAGTCCCATCCAAGCTGACCTTGCATATTTTCAGGGTAGGGCACTCACCAACTCTGAGCACCTGTGCTGGTATTTTACCACCATCACTGTGGAACACCTCTTTGTAATATCTAATCTAAATCAATCATCTTTCAACTTAACACCATTAGCCCTTAGCCTGTCAGAGCAGGTCCCGTTAAGAAGTCTGTCCCCATCTTTCACTTAGACCCTTCCAAGTACTGCAAGGCCACAACAAGATCTCTGAACAAAGAGAAATTAGAAGCTGTACCATGGCCACAAAGAAAGCTGTCACGTAAAAATAGAAACACATAAATTAGCAACTGATTAAACATATATATTTATCACCTTGTAGATATCTCTATAAAGAGACATTTTCCATGGAGAAAGAAAGCTACACCTACTTCTCCTCACATAATCTATTAAAATGCATTGCTGTTGACCTCTGAATTCTTAGAAATAGCATTAAGCAAAAAATTTCCAAACAGAAAATCAACACAACACGGCACGATAGGTTTGGAGACTAAGGAAACAATGTAAAGGGACTGAACTTGAGGAGAAGTACCAGTGCCACAAAAGGAGCTCTAAGATATGCCATTGCTTAAGTAAACAAAATACCAAGGGCCATTGTACGTCTGAACCACAATGGAAATGACTGGAGAGTAAGCACACCCAACGTTCTTTCAAAGAAGTTGCACAGAACCTTAAAAATACACCTCACTTAAAATTACAGGCCTGGAAAAAAAAGGCCATTCTCCTTGAGAAATGATAAAGGGAAAAGCATCCTTGTGAACTTTAAAAAAATAGATTGTGGGTGCAAATAGGTGGATAGGACCTATTATGGTCCTATTATGAGTGCAAATAGGACTAAAAAACAAACTTCACAAAATGGACTAAAACCAAAGGGAAGAAATATAAAAATATATTTAAATAATTCTTTGATGATATTAATGAAAAGCACTTCATGGCAGGAAAATTATACTTGCCTGTTTTTCAATCAATATTTTGCTATTTTTACGGTGGGAATATTTTTCAGTTTCATGCCAAGGGCAGCCAAGAAGATTTTATCCGCAGCTACAACTATGTGGCAAATTCAGCAATCTATAGTATAGTCTCCCTAGTGGAGAGGTTGAAGCTTTGTTGCCTAAAACTCCTTTGTACAAACTGAGGTTAGCACTGAAATGACTGCTGTAGGCAGTACTCACATTCTGACAGATGGGCGATGCGACCTATGAGGTCTTTCCCCATCTTTACATTTTAGCATTCTGTCATTTCTTAACGGCGTTGTTTTGGCTAGAATTGGATGTAGAAACACTACGTAAAAAAATAGTCATAAACTGAATTAAAATAGGTGGGAGCAGTGACTTATCTAGCAGCAAGTAACCTGGCCCTTATTCTCATGACGCAGGCACAAACAGTAATACAAGGCAGCACTCTGAAACATGATCATTCCTGGGTTACAGGATGTCTTTTAGTTACTGATTTCAATACATATTTTCTGCTTTGTAAAACACAAGCATTTAGGATGCTGCTGTTTGTATACATTATTAGTAGTGACCTGAAAAGGACCAGGAAAGTTCTGCATTCTCTAAATTTACTGTGTGAAAATATATATTAAAAGCCACTTATCCCACAAAACGGAATGACTTCCCTTGTACACAAAGATAACATTCATTTTTCACTGTATCAAACAATACACATAACAGTCAAAGACACAAAACCTAAAAACTGTCAGAACTGATCCGAACCAAGACTGAGAAGATAGGTTTGCAAACCAATTAAGCAAACTTCAAACGTCACAAGCACCCTTCATGCACTGAACAGCACCCCCCACAACACTGGAACATTAAACGGTTCAGAGCGTCAAGGCAGCCTCCTCCTCTAGTAATAATAGCAAAACCAGAAACAGCAAGAAACATCTCCTGGATATCTGTCTCTCATATGATGGTGGTTTGGTTCTCTTTTTTTAAATGGAAAAACTCCAGGAGAGTGCTTTCAGAAATAAGCTTTGATTACTGTCAGAAGGGATAAAGAAAACATTTACTGGCAAAGGAAACCGAAAGGTATGCGCTATACATCAGGCACTAGGAGAGAACACCTGGAAAAGGACTAAGCATAGCATTTAGTAACACAAACAGAGCTGTCTGCTTAAGGCAGAAGAGAGGTAGAACACAGGAATCAAAGAGCACAGTCCTAAAATATTCAGCTTCAGGAACTCAGATTTCTCTTGTGCCTGTACAATAGCATTTCAACCTTGAAAATAATTCGGCATCTATCCCAAGAAACTGGCATTCAGACATGAGGCAGCCTTCCCCCCGAACCATTTGGACAGATCCAGTCTCCTCCTACCCTACCTTTTAGGCACCAATCCCACCCTCCAAATGAAACATATCCCCCTCCTCCAGTAAATTATGATGCCTGCCAGAAATATCACATTTACCATTCTCAGCCTGTTGTAAATCCTGACTTTCGCCATGGGATGTCTGGGAAAAAACTAACACCTAATGTGATGGTCCTTTCCGAAAACTAAGCAACTTCACAGGCAGGTGCACCAATTCTGAGCACTAACATATAAAAACCCCACAGCAGACCTGACCCTGATACTAAATAAATGTTTGGCTGGGAGGACAAGAAATGGGAACATCGTGTGCTTCAGAGGAATGGGAGAAAAATGACATAGAAAATATTACAGCAAGAAGAACACAGAATCTGTGGGAGGCACAAGGTTTTTTAGGGCAGCCGTAACAAGGAGAAAGCAAGAGACTCCAAAGTTAAAGTCAGCCCATCCTTCACATGCTATATGCTTTGTGACACATTTTGAAATGTCTTCTTCAATTATAAGTGCTCTACCCTTATACAAAACAGGGGTTCAAGCATTTTTTTTGCTGTCAGCCCATCTGTTACTGAAGACCCTTTTGCTCACTTATTGGCTCAATACTGATCTGACACAGCTAGAACTGACTAATTCTTTAGGTTGTTGATCACATACTTAACAGTTCAGATGTGTGTCTCTTCTGCAATATATTAGCATATTTTAATTTTAAAATACCCTATTAAATTTATACTTCACATGAGATGAAGATACATATCTTCATTCCTATCCAGAACATCTATCTTCTATCCTGTCCAGAACATTCTACCTGGCTTACCTAACCCGGTCATCAAAAGCCATCTGCTATTAAAATATTTCCAGCGCACATAACATGAATATAAATAAATAGCTTCTTCAAAATACTTGGAATTAGAAGTAACAACACATATTGATGTAAACATAGAAGAAATCACTTACTTATTTTATACACAATATGCAACATTACTGTATGCTACCTGGTAATAAGCAGTAATACCCATGTGTTCAACTTATATTTACTATTATTTTAAAGCCATATCTCAATGACATGTTTTTTCAGGAAGTAAAAATTATATGTAATATAGTTTTTTTCCTTGATCATTAAAGTAATGATAAAATAGAAATACTGGCAATATATTTTAATTCCAGGTATATAGAACTATGCATTCTCTCCCCAGAAAAATCACCAGCTTTTGTAGAGGATGGTTCTTTATTACTTATCGTTTCATCCAGAAGAAACACAGAAGAGCTATGGTCATAGGTCTGAGTTCATTCAGTTCATCAGAGTTCAGTTTCATTCATTTCCCCCCCAAAAGAAGCCTAACCCTCAGAACTGACATTTAAAAACATGCCTTATTTTAGAGATATGTTACAGTTTTCCTTACCGGGACAAGAGAATCAAATGAACCCTGTTCCCGACTCTCAATAGCTGAAATTGTTTTCAACCAGAGGAGATAGCTTGAAATATCAGATATTTCAGAATGCTCCATACTGAAAGCTGCAAGATTAGCAGGACTGAGGTGAGACAGACTTGCAAAAGGAGGGCTTTGCCCGTGTTACATAAAGCTCTAATTAGATCCTTGGTACAAATTGCTTTCCTAAGAATAAAAAGTTAATCAAAAAGCCTCATTGGAAGAATAGGAGGGCAAGATTGGAGCCGAGACAGCTGTGGCACAATAGCACAACTGCTAACTAGATTCTGTGCCACCATTCAGAAGTGAAAATATATGTGTGAAACTCAAAGTGTTCCCTTTGTGTTACTTCGGACTAAACTGTTCACACCTGGTTTACCTCAGTGGAACTCAGGAGACCTCTCTGTACTGAGATTCCAATGCAGCAAGCATTGGAATAAATAACAGACCCCCTTAATGTCGCAGCCAAAATATTTTCACAAAAAGAAGAAAATTTTCAAAGGAACTGAGTACAGAAGTGGCATGAGAACAAGTTTTGCAAGGACTTTTGGTGACAAAGTTGCAGTTCCAGTCTCCATTTCCAAAGTACAGCTGAAAGCTCTCCTTACCTGTTCAGGTTTATATTCCCTGCCCACTTATGGGTGGTACTGTAGAAATAAAAGTAGTAGTGACAGGACCCAAGGAAACGTCCTTAATTTGTGTCAGTGGAGTTTTAGATCACAGATAAGGAAAACCTTCACTCAGAGGGTGGCTGGGCACTGAACAGGTTCCCCAGGGAAGTGGTCACTACACCAAGTGTGACAGAGCTCACGGAGTGTTTGGACAATGCTCTCAGGCACATGGTATGACTCTTGGGGACAGTTGTGTGCAAGGCCAGGAGCGGGACTCTATGATGCTTGTGGGTGCCTTCCAACTCAGGATATTCTGTGATCCTTCAGAAGCAAGACATGACTGTTCTACCCACTGGTAAAGCTCAGAGCACACAGCTCTTGAAGATTTCAATAAGGTCAAGATTTCAGTTACAATTGTCTTTTAAGGAGGACAGTATAGAATATTTGTAGGCTGTCTGCTCAGAAAAGTCACACAAAGACTGACATTACCAGGTATTTTCTGGAACAAGATGTCAACCTTTGCCAAAAGAGCTCTAAAGCAAATCTTAATGTCAGAACTGCTATGGAAATAACTTTTATAAATTCTCCAATTCCTTACCTTCTCATAAAAATGGGTGTCCAAAAAGAAGCAGGATATAATTATTTGTTGAGAGACAAGAGAGGTGAGAGAAGAGACACTGAAAACTCCTAGTACAAGAGACAAGGAAACAAGTGGCCTTAAACACTATGTAATTTACAGTGTATTAAACTTCCTTGGTTTGTCTCCTTTGTCATTTTGGGACTCCAAATATTCACAGCCAAATTGAAAACAATGCCATAAGGACCAAAATACTTGACAAACCAAACAAAGTTTAGAAAATAATACTGACTTTTTTAAAAAACAAAAAAAAGCAGCATTAAAAAACCCTACAGGTTTGCCTAGTTTAGAACAAAGTATTTCAAAAATCTTTCACAATGCACAATAAATACATTTTTGATGAGCAGATCATTTTTAAAAATTGATTTAAAAAATTTTCAAGGAAAAAAATGGTCTGCAGCCTAAAGTAAAAAGTGTATCTTTTTCTGAAGAAAATTAATTTCTGACAAGACCCAAAGAAGGCTTTGCAACAAAACCCAAGTAGCTTTATAGAGTGGAGGTGAGGAAAGGAAGACAAAGTGCTGCTTCTCCCCTCTAATTCTTCACTTAAAATTGCACTTTTTAATGAGAAAATTCTACACTAGTCTAAATGTTATAAAAATACTTCACTATTAACTAAAATGCAATATCCTTGTAAAGCACATTTCAAAAACTATCTTATTTGACAAAATGAACGTGTTAATTTAGCAGCAATTATAAAATATGCAAACTGCATATACCTAGGAGCAGGTAACTATTTCTTTCCCTTCAAACTCCTTCCACAAAATTCTGTACATTATTCGGTATAAGGGCTTGAACAGACCTTTGGTTTCATTCAGTACAGTTGCTTCCATCAACTTACAGGATCAATTTATAGAATGCTTTAGGTTGGAAGAAACCTTAAAGATCATCCAGTTCCAACATCCCTGCCATAGGCAGGGACATCTTCCACTGGACCAGGTTGCTCAGAGCCCCATCCAACCTGGCCTTGAACACTGCCAGGGATGAGGCATCTACAGCTTCTCTGGGCAACCTGTGCCAGTGCCTTGCCACTCTCATAGTGAAGGATTTCTTCCTCATATCTAGTTCAAACCTGCTTCCTTTTCAGTTTAAACTAAATCCCCACAACACATCCCCGTAAAAAGTCTCTCTCCAGGCCTCTTGCAGCCCCTTTAGATAATGAAAGGTTCTATGAGGTCTCCCTAGATCCACATGATCAGTATTATTTGCTTCTCAGAAAAGTGGAAGACTTGACAGTGAGAGCATAAATTCCTCACCAATTCTTCATCAATCTGAAGAGCTAATGTGTAACCCATTGTCTTCTAGGACATGAGAAGTACTGCGTATTGTCAAAATGGTTGCAACAAGTTTGTTTGTTGCATTACCTACTGAGCTCATAGAATAAAGTTTAATTTACAGAGTACCTTCTCCTGTAAATATGAGCGATTCAAATGGACCGTGACAGACACAGCTGAGTCCTTCAGCCAAGCCTCTGTGAAAACATCTTTAATAAAGGAGAGAAAACACCAAGGAGAAGAGAATGAGGGAACAGCCGGACCACAGCAGCAATGGTACTGCATGGCAAGCAAGGCAAACCTACGAAGAGACCACAGCCAATGCATAGCCCCACGCTGAGCAGCTGCCCCCTCAGAGGGGCTGTTCTGCTTGTGACAGGAACTGCTGAGATTTCTCTGATTTTTTTTCTGCTCGTGCACTTTCTCTCTCCTGCTTTTCCAACTTTCTCCCTGCTGCAGGGAGAGTGAGAGAGTGGTTTTGTGGGGATGCCAGCTGGGGAAACCAAAACTTGATCTACCAGTCCCTCCCATTAAAGCACCTTTCAGAAGGCTTTCCATCATATTTTTAAAAATGATCTTATGGAATACCTAAAGCTTTTCCACTATCTCTGAAAAAACACTACAGACATGTAATACCTCAGGTCAAGACAGTGATGACAAAACTTTAATAAAGAACTCATACTAAATAAAGATCAAAGTATGACAAAAGCTGATGCAACTACATCCCATAAAAGCTCATATAAAAAGACACAACTCTCTAAGTTTTTTACTTATATTGTACAGGAAAAAAAGCATTCCATGTTAGTTTATGCCTTGTACGTGTAATGCCATTTATAACAAGTATTTATTTCTATGAAAACAAGTACTGCTGTCAATCAAGTCAATGGTAAATAATTTAAAGAGTAAAATTACTTTTATAAGTTAATATAACAGATCAGCTGGGAATAGCCCACAATGTCTCCACCAGAGAATTTTAGAAATTGTTTAACTGTACCTCACCTTTTTAAACTGTTCCAACTGGATTACTGCCTTCCTACGAACATTGAAATGTTTAATTTTTAAAATAAATCTTAGATAATAGCTTCTACAAAGCCTCACTGGAGTTTTGCCAATGGGTTGTTTACAAACCTCTAACACGTTAAGAACAAATGACAGAGATAACTGAGTGGTTTACAGGGGAAATACTTTGCATTAGAAGAAAAAGAACAATGCAGCCATTCAATCTTTCATAAGGGTTTATTTGTTTATGGTTTCAGAACTCTGGGGGGGCTGTTTAAGTCTGGAGGGCTTTGCTAGTTATTCTTATTGAATTTTCTAGGGAAGTAAGGATAGAGTAGTGATTGCTGAGTTCCAGCCCAAAACTCCTGCATCACAATGTCCGAACTTTTGCATCTAATAATCAGAGGCAGTATGACTGCTTTATATTAATTTCAGATCAACTGATGCTCTGCTTCACTAACTTTTCCCACTAGTGCTTCAATAGTCAAAGATCAGTCATTGCAGCAATTAAATTTTTTCTTTGGTGCCTTTAAAACTTTTTTGTGGGATTGAATCTGAGAGCAAGATCTTTACAAAAGTGTTATTTTCTTCCCCCCTAGACTGCCATTCTTGTTGAAACCCCACTGTAATTTCAAGACAAATTTAAAATTACAAACAAATGAAGAAGCAGAATTGTCTGCATGTTTGATGTATTCAATCTTGAAAGCTTTTTTTAATCCTGTCAATTTAAACATCAGGTGGATTTTAAAAGGATTCTTCTTCTTTTTCTTTAGTTTTATATAGAAATGGAAAAAACAATAGCATGAATTTTTTAAAAGGAACAATTGCAGGTTAGACTGCTACTTTGCAGTTGAGAAGGGTACCTAAGTTTTGGGTTAACTTCAGCACCCAAAGTATCACCACTAATACCAAGTCCCGCCAACACAGAGGGTATCAGAGTTACACAGGAACAGTGTTAAGCACTCTGCTAAACTCTGGTCCGCTTCAGTGGCTTCTTAATGAACTTCTGCATTTGAAGAAAAATATCTGTTAAAGAAGTTCCAGCTACATTTGGTGACTTTTTCTGCCATTGCTTTGCTCTTATACTTTCAGTATTTTCTTCTCTTACTCTAAGTTTACCAATTCCGTAGTACAAAAACTGCTTAAACTGTGCTGACCAGCCCCATACAACTTCCCAGCAATAAGGTCAGCTCAAACTGCTGAAAGGAACATAACCTATTGATGGAGAAGCTTGAAGAAGTGCTGGTTAAGTAATTACTTTGTATCTCCAAGTCAGTATGTGCCTCACTCCAAGAGCACAGCTCTGCCTTTAGCTGAAATTCTCATACACAGAGCAGGCTGATGCTCTGCCCCACTTCAACAAAGAACCCACTGCATCTTTCTACAGTAACACAAAGAACCACTAACCTCAAAAGGATGGAAATCTTAGCAACATACTCATGGACCCAGGAAGTCCCTGAGAGTCCCCACAAAGGTCACTGAGCTTAATGCTGCACCTCAGGGGTGGCCACAACCAGCAAGGACCCTTAAAGGTCCAGCGAGAACAGATTTCAGATACCCTTCCACACAGATGGGTTAAAACTTGGAGTCATTCAACAAATTGTGCAGGTAGGTTCAGTCTAGCCGTTGCCTTAGGACTAAGCTATGACAAAGGGGTTGAAAATTAAGCTTTTCCCCTGTTCTATGTACAATCCCCAAAAACACTTGTTAACTTTCCTACCTCAGCCTTCCCAGTGTGAAATGAAATGATCCTTGACCTAAGTCACAAATCTATCAAAAAACAGAAGAATCGCATAGCTGTTCCTTCTGAGGCGCTTAAAGAAATGTCAAGACATCAGGCAGTAATGACATCTGGAGAAAACAAACAGGATCAATTTTGCTTTCATCACCTCTCCTGCCCCTGGTTGGTTGCTGAACACAAACTAATACTTCAGTCCGCAAAAAGAATTTCCTGCATCTCTGTAGTTTTATTATTGCTTTTATTATTAATAACACCAAAACCAAGCTCCTTTACCCCTCCATCCCCACGCTAGCAAATGTTTTTGCTGTGGCAATTCTGTTACCTTTTGCATTTTGCTGGTTTGTCAGATTTGCTGAATCCTCAAGTGCAAGAGGTAACATGATGAAATAGAAGCTGGCAGAAAGTACATTAAAGTTATTATCACCTGAGGACAAATCCTGGCAAGTGAACCACAAGAAAAAAGACTTCCATCTGGAAATCAGACAAAGAGCATACAAGTAAACCCAGTAATTCCACTCCTGCTTTGGCAACCATTCAAAAATGTGAAAATACAGATGAGTTATGAAAAAAGAAATGTAGAAGTAATGGGACTCTTTTAAAAGAAGACAGAAAGAGCAAAGGTGAGAAGGAAAACAGATACTAAATTTCAGACACTAAATGCAATACCAACATGCATTTTAAAAGGGCATTATATAAAATGAGCAAAAGGAAACCTTTTGGTTACATATTACAAGGGCTACCACTGGAGGATACAAGGACCAAAGAATTACGAATCTGAGGAGCTTCTTAGGTTTTGTCCATTCAGCAAAATATTTCTGCAATTCTGCATTTTCAACTACTACTAAGAGCTGATTCATTTCTTTCTGTATTCTCCATATGATTAACATGACGTTTCTTGGTACACAAATTAGCTTAGTTGATAGACAGCAACCAGTGCTTAAAACCAAAATAACTAGGAGTGATAACCTCAATTTCCAGCACAAATTATTTAAAAAGTAATGTGTGAATTCCAGTTTTGTGCTGACTACATAGACTTAAATGCATCTCAGCTAAAAGAGAAGATCCACTGAGAATACTACCATGACAACTAAAAGAAAAAAAAGAAGACAATATTTTTGCAGATTTATACCTGTAGAAATTATCAGATTGCTACTGCTTTTATACTTGAAGAGGCTGAGGAAGCTAGTAACTGCCCCAGAGGCAACCGCCGTTTATTGTGACTCTGCTCCATATGTGTAGTAGATCTACATGTGGTACATCACAGAAAAACTATGGTGCAGTCAAATCAACCCACAACAAAGTGGTATTGCTCCACTTCAAATTTCTATAGAGTTTCACTTCTGTAATATCATTAAGTATTAAAATAATAATTATTAAAAATTACAATAATTAGTATAGTAACCTAAATTTTTTTTCAAAGTTGTTGTAAATTCTATAGGCCAGGTTTTTCTGTAATGCCCAGTGGGACCATAGGAACCTCATGAGATTCAACATGGCCAAGTTTTGAGGTCCCATACCTGGTCAGGACAACCAATGACATCAATACAGTCCAGGGGATGAAATGTATTAAAAGCAGCCCTGCAGACCAGGACTTGGGGGAACTGGTGGATGAAAGGTTAAATGTGAACAGCAATGTGCATTTGCAGGCTAGAAAGACAACTGCACCCTGGGCTGCATCCAAAGAAGCTGTTAGAGAGTGTCCAAAGGAGGCCCACGAGGATGGTCAAGTGTATTGAGGGGAAGCTGCAGGAGGAGCACCTGAGGTCACTTGGTCTGTTCAGCCTGGACCAGAGAAGTCTGAGGGGACTCACTGTGGTCTACAGCATCCTTATGAGGGGAAGAGGAAGGGCACACACTGATCTCTTCTCTCTGGTGACAGGAGCCAAGGGAACTGTATAAAGCAGTGCCATGGGAGGTTTAGGTCAGAAATTAGGAAAAGGTTCATCACCCAGAGGGTGCTTGGGTACTGGAACAGGCTCCACAGGGAAGTGGTCACAGCACGAGCCTGACAGAATTCAAGGAGCATTTGGACAATGTCCTCAGGCGTGGGTGTGATCTTTAAGCCTGTCCTGTGCAGCACCTGCCTCTAAATTTTTGACTGAGCTGGTGGTATAGAGACCATTCAAAAACACAGCAGCAAATGTGGCAGCATCAGCCCCAAACTGAAGATGAGACCAGGGGTCTGCTTTTTCTACTAACTTCTTACTGAACATCTAGATAAAAATTTATGGTTCTTTTTCTTTCAAAATGTCATTCGGCTGTTTGATCCTGTGTGCCCAACTGCAGTCTCACAGAGTATGACAGGTGACTTCTATACCCATGACTGCAAGACAGACAGATTTTGATAGAACCCAGATGTGTCTGCTGAGCAGAAAGTGAAAACAGAAAGGGAAAGGGAACAAGTCATCTCAAAAACTCTCCATTTCTTAAGTGAAACATTATTATTTCTGAATCCTTGGAGGCAGAAATGAGCTTGACAGAAGTTTCTGTGCTTAGCACAGGGAGGTCCCTGAGCACTGCTGTGTTGTCAAAACCAAACTGCATGCATCAAATTGCACATTAGTGAGACTACCTCTGGAAGAGGCAGCTGTGCTGGGACATGACCCTTGTCACATGCTTCTGCTCTCAGCCTTGTGCTGGCACAAGAAGCTGTGCTAGTGGACATCAACTGGGCCATGAAATAGGTCTCTCAAACATCTATTTTATTTTATTGTAGGCTCTGCAGAATGAAGAAAAGTAAAAACAGAGCTTAGACCTTACATTTTCAATCAATGCGATCAGCTCTCAGGTGAGTGACGGTCACAACATAAAACCTGGACAAACCAGCGCATGGATAAATAGTAATTTCTGTTCCCATGATCATGAATGCAAGAAACAGCAGCTCAGTATAGAACAAGTGTTTATTGGAATTTAAAAGCAAAACAAATGCAAACAAAGTTGGAAAAGAGAACAAGGAATGTTAAAAGCCTCAGTTTAACTGACTTCATACCTGGCTGCAGAGTAGCTGCTCTGGGAGGGCAGCTACAGAAATCCTGAGACACTACTCCATTCTGCTCTCATTTGAAATGCATAATGAAAATCATTTGTCTGACATTCTGTTTGACCAATTATATGAACAATTTCAGCTGCTGAAGTAACCTGCTTCTACTTGTACAAATACTTAATCAGAAAGGCAAAATCTGTATTAAAAGTACAATAATATCCAAATCAAAACCAGCTGGTATTTTGCTAAATTGGATTTTGTACTGTATTCATAGCTGACTCCCATGACTTAAAAGAAAGCTTATACCAGAATTGGAATTTACAAAAAGGATTATTTTGTTTGTTTTTCTGATATTTGGTTTAGATATTACAGGACCTCTGTTTTCAATACATAAAGAATTCCTTTTTGATCCCTGTATTTCTAACACTCAGAATGATCGAAGATTTTGAAATTAGATGACTATTGAGACAATTCTTCTGAGTAAGTGTAGTAATTTATAAAAATTGCATATACAAAAAGATAAGTAAGTATGTGTTATTTAATTTATAAACTCTCTTGTAATAATCTAAGGCTTATTTCAAAGTAAACATGGTTCTTAAAAGCAAAGTAATTGAGTACATATTCCTTTCTTGACATTTTCTTGGCTTTATTCTTATTATCCTTCATCCAAAAGTCACATGCAGACATGGGGAGAGAGCTAAATTGGCAAACTCTGTAAATCTTGTCACTACTATAACCAGAAACTCCCTTTAGTTTTTTAGGGGTTTTGTTTGGGTTTGGCTTTTTTTGGTGGAGAAGTCTGATATTTTTGTACCCCAGAATAGCTGAGAGAGACATCAATTTTCAGGTTGTGTCTTCAAGTCACACCAAAATAGCTGAGACCAATTCCGTATCAATCTGAGCCATTGCTCAGTGTCTGGCTATAAATTGTCATGCATCACCCTTCACTTCTTTTGTTTGAATCAGACCAAAGCCACCTTGCTGAGTTGCTGTAAAGGGTTTGCATCCTGGAATGGTCAATTTAAATGCAGTGGAACATTAGACACAAAGCCCAACTAGGGTTATCAAGCCTTATTCTTATTCCTAATCATTTCATGCAAACCATAAGGCAACGATTTCAGGGTGATTTTTCCTTTTAGTCCAGAGAGCATCCAGTTTATCAATCCTGTTGACATGCCACCAAAGAGTCCCAGCAACCTCATGAACCAGTCTAAGAGACAGGAAGATTAAAATCCTATTATGTGGCCTGTGCCATCAGAGTACTACAGAAAGATTAAAGACTTTCCTGTGTTCTAAGTTCATGCGGTATCAAGGATCTACTGGAGTGAAATAGTCCCAGGAGTGGATTACATGGCATGGCAGAATACAGAAAAAGTGCAGGAAAAATAAAAGGTTTTGAATCCTTTTGGGGTCTACCAGTTTGGGTTTCTAGAGAAATGTCCCTCTGTTCTCAAAAATGATGAACAGTTTATCCATGAATGAATAAACATGGCAAGTATTAGACAAAATTTTGAATAGCAGGAGAACTATCAGAACACTTGTGCAGTTTTGGCCAATGGCCAATGCTACAAACCCTGTCCAAACCCTACAAGTCCCTTTCTATGTCCCCTTTCATGCCCCTCTGAAAATCCCAGCAGCCAAATTACATGTCAAGGGGAGAAAATGTTCTTGGATTTTTGGGGCATCTAGGAGGAGAAACTCTGAAACACAGGTTTAAATAAATGCAATTCTAAACATGATGCAACAAATGCAAATTAGGCAGTAAGATATTTATGACTGAACAATCAGCAGGAGTCAAATAATGTGTAATTAAACTATAAATCATTACTATCTTTGGTAAGTACTGTACATAGTGTATCCACTTCTGTATTTAAAGGAAAATATATGGAACATAATGCACACAAATACTGTCATGATATATGTAACCATGCCTATTTCTTAAATTTCTTTGCTAATACTTAATATTATGTGCTATCAAAAATATTAACACTGATAAAGACCTGATAAATTAATAGAAGGAGACGGAATATTATTTAAAAAATGAATGAATATCCACTTTTCTTTTACTTTGAGAACTCTGCCTTTGCAGTGGCCTTTGGAAAGCAATACTACATTGTCAATCAAAGCAGGATCGCTGAATTACCTCCTGTGAGATGGTGGAAAATCTGGGATGACTGACACCCCCCAAGTTCCTGAATCTAAAGACCACAAAGCCTCATAAACAACACTGGAGTTTTCTCTTTCCCTTCCTTAAAAAAAAAAAAAAAAAACCCCAAAGCCCCCCCCAGAAAACCCCAAAAGCCCCAAAAGGAAAAAAACCAAACCCCAGAACAAAAGAAAAAAAAATAAACCTAAAATACCCTAAAAACGCAAAACAAAACAAAACCACCAAAAAAGGAACTTTCATGTTTAGAGGGAAAGTCCTGCTGTGGCCACAGCATATTTCATTTCTGGAGTTTCTGGCCTTTTCGTTGCATACTATTCAAACTGGAGTCACATGAACAACCATTAAGCTAAGGAAACATTTCCAAACAATTACTGTATCACAGAATTACTGAGGTTGGAACAGACGCCTGAGATCACGGAGTCTAACCAATAACCTAGTACTGCCAAGCCCACCACTAGACCACATCCCTACACAACACATCTACGAGTCTTTTAAATACCACTTCCCTGGGAAGGCTCTTATGCCTCATTTCATGTTACTTCTGACCAGGAGTGTTCCCTACATCACTAAGGAAATTGCTGGCCTCAACAGGCTAAGCTTTGATCTCCTTTTTATGCCAAACATAACTGCTATGAACTCAGTAGTAACAAAGATTTCCTGGTTTTGGTAGAGGAAATAGGTTAAACATGAATGCAAAAATAAAAGATTTTTAAAACAGCTGTCCTGGGAGAATCAGATCTGAATGCCACCTAGAATGGTGCAGACTTCTCAAAGCCCTCTGTCAGTGAGAGGGACTGGATACAGGAATTGTTAGAACAATATCACTCATCTTCAAAAGAATATGATAACAGCTTTTGTATTTCTGCATTTGTACATCTCTTACATAGCAGCTGCACAGATTGCTGACAATGTTTCAATGACTTCACTTTTATGAATGCAGCATGAGGATCAAGCCAAGGCAAGATGCTGAATGAAGAGCTGTCATCTAAAACCACTGATAAGAGCATACCACCTTGAGAATGGAATATGAGTTTTTTTCTCATGAAAAATTGCCCTGCTACTCCTACCAAAACTTGAGCTCAAGTTATACCATCTAACTCTCAACTGCCTTAATGATTTAAAAGAGAAAAAAAAAAGTGTAAAGGCCAATTGTTGCTCTTTATTTGCAGTTTAACTGCTATTTTACTGGCACTTGAACACACTAGATTAGAGTGAAAAGCTCTCCCTTAGCTAACTGAAATAGCTTGATGTAACTTTATAGCCGGGAGGGGCTTGCCAGAAGAATGGCCACTTGCGTGTGGGAATCTGTGAACTGAAAGGAGTGATCTAAGCTTGCAAAAACACAACCCATGATAAATAATTTCTTCATACAGCTGGAAGAGACAACCTCTCTTAGAGTAGACCTTCTGTATTAGTACTGAGGCAGAATGCCTTAAAGCAAGCTCTCACTTCATGCCACCATGCAAAGAGTTCTCAAATAAAATACTGGAATTTCAGCACTAGCCCCAAAGACCTTCAAACACAAAAGACTGATCTCAGGGGATCCTTCAGAATTTGGCTGTTCACTGCCCTTTTAAAGGCATGTCACATCTGTAGCCTAGGTTTAGCTCACAAGCCTCAACCAGGTAACAAAACACACCTATTTCTTTCTAAAGAACTTTCTAAAAGAAGAACTAGTTTCTTCTAAAAGAAACTGACTACAAAAAACCTTTTATGATATTGATTGCAAAAAAACCCCAACTAACCAAAAAAGTCATCCAAGCTGATATTGACAGTAAACGATTCAAAAATAGGTGAACATACACTTTTATGCAAGTTTTCAAAACAAAGAACATGTATGCACTTTTGCAGATGACACGTTTAGGATACTGTCTGCTATGAGATGATTTTCTTTGAGAACATATTAAAATAGAAGGGCTGAAAATTTTATAGCAAATGTTCAGCTAAATTTCAGTGGACTCCAATATTGTCTTCTGAGCTAGGAAACAGACAAAGATAGGAATCTACTTCTGCACCTTCCTTCTCCCTCAAAAGGATAATCTTGAGCTCATGGAGCTCATTTTGAGCTTCAAAAACTTATATTGGGAAAGTGTTTAGAGGAGGACCTCCTTCATACAGACACACAAACTAAAATTCATACTTTGGGCTTCCTAAAACAAGAACAGCAACACAACCTCTGCAATTTCCTCTTCAATCTACAATCAAGGCAACACAGACTCCTATCCCCCTGTCCCTTCTGCACAAAGCATGTATTCATTGCACACCTTCAGCTAAACATATATTTCTAATCTAATTAATTGCAACATTGCATGTGCCAGCAATCTAGAGGTGCTTACAGGGAAAGTCCATCCAATGCTACAAACCAAATCCCATGGCAGAATAACCCAAGGAAAACACCAGGTCACCTCCTTGCCTCTATACAAGGCCCTCTTCCACCCTCAACTTCTTCTCCAATATCTCACAGCATAACAGTGACCTGAAGTACGAAATCACCAAATGAATCACAGAAATCAGATAATTCCATATACTAGTGGTGATAGAGATGCCCAGTGCACTGCAGAGACAAAAAAATATTTCCTCACAACAGGGACATTTTAAACTTGCCTATTAACTAACTTTTCACTTTCATCCCATCCCTTTTTCTTTTAAAGAAACAGAACTGTAAATGTGTTTGTCAAAAAGGAATGGAAGTTAAAAGCCAAATTAGGTCTTGGAATCAAATTTCCATCGAAACATGATTTCAGCTCACTTTCAAAATGTGGGATTTTTGGTTTTTGTGGAGTTTTTTGGGGGTTTTTTGATTTTTTTTTGTTTGTTTTGTATTTTGGTGGTTTTTTTTGTTTGGTTATTTTTTTTTGCATTCCAAGTTAATTTCTATTTGAATATATGCAGAGAGTTCTTGTACCCAGAAGTCAACATGACATTACAAGCAAACACAAACGTGCAAGACAGCAAAGCAGAATTTTTAAGACACTTGTAATACCAGTAATACCAGAGTGACACTCTTTGCTCTGGCATACTAAAGAAGAAGAAACTGGCAAAGAAAATGGAGTCATGTACTTCTCAATAAAATCAACACTTCCGTCAGTATCAGGATGCCAAAGTGCACATTAGTAACAGCTGTCAAGTACACACTCTAAGAAAGAAGGACCTGTGAATTCAGTTTGGTACAACAGTACTATCAAGAAGCAGTTTCACAAGGGGTTATGTCTTTCCTATGTCCGAACAAAGTAGTCTCTCCTAAAAGAAGTCAAGCAGAAGAAAAACCTGATCAGAACTTTATGTAATAAAACAATCCATCTTGGAAGCTATCAGTGTCTTATTTATTCTCACATTTACACATTAGAGGGAAATTTAAAATAAATTATCCTATTCTTTCCTTCTTTAGGCCAGCAAATTTAACTGTTCCACTACATCTCTATTTTAGCAAAAAAGAAAGATTTCCCCATTAACATAGCCCTCAAAAACCATCACTGACTTCCACTTGTATCCCCAGACCAGGGAGAAGTAGTAAGGGCTGCCCTATAATGTTTTCTCATATTGTTTCTATGCAATATCATGGATGACTTTCTAGGTGTATGCACATAAAACAATACATGTGCACACAGACAAATGTACACACACTCCTCCCTTCCTGCTCATACCTTACACAATGCTTACTTTGCACAGGGAAAAGGAGATTATTATTTGAAACAAACTATCTCTCAACTCTATGACACTGAAACCACCAAGTATTGGCCCAAGTACATCAGTCTACCCCCAAACACAGTGATAAATTCATTACAGTCACAACCCAAGAAAGGCACCTTCATAACTAGAATAAGGTAGCTGCATTCAGGACATACAGTAAAGCAAGTTTCCAAAACAAAGTTCTGTATTAAATATAAGAATTACATAAACCTGAATAATTCCACATTACCTAAACACATGAGGATAAAGGTATTAAAACTACTGAAAAAACTTTACAATACATCTTAAAAGGGCCTTTTTGGGCTTTTTTAAAATAATGCTCCTACATTTCTCTTTACAAATTCTGTACCTTTGAAAACCAAGGAGCTTTTTCATTGAAGGTATTTTTTTCTTCAAGCTTTTTCCAAATCAAAAAGAGCCTAAGAAAATATTTAGAACTTTTTATAATTCAAATTTGAAAAAAGTCTAATTAGATGCTTTATGTATTATTTTAACATTGGCTTTATCCCAACATAAACAACTCTATATGCCTTGTATATGAAAGAAAATAGAGAAAATATTTTGTAGTCACATGCACTATTTTGGTCACTCAAAAATATAACAGAAAGCTTAGTTTTTCCACTTGATACTAGATTTGAGAGGAAAAAAAAGAAGCTTTTTTTATACAACAATCACTTTCAATCAACAGACATCACTTTTTCAGACCATAAGACAAAATAAAATATAGCTACACTATCTGACAATCCTTTGCCTTATTGCTTTTCTGTAGAGTGAAAATATATTAAAACAATTTCCATGAGTGAATTGATGCAATCTCTAGAGAGGCTGGTGCCCATGTTCAGTATGGGCTGGGGCTAGTTAAACTCTAGTGTACCTTTTACCAGTAAGTGGAGATGTATTTCAAAAACTTATTTCAGCAATACATTCTGCCTTTTTCTACCGTGAAATGTTGACAAAAACGTTCTATGTTGCCATGATAGAAAGCTTTTTTGAATAAGCTGAAAGTTTTCAAAGTGAGACATGAAAATATGAATGAGTGGAGGTAATTTTAATGCTTTTTAGTATTAACCATCCTGTGAGTGTCACTGAGATTTCTATTTCACAGTACTGAGTTTCAGTCTAGTGGCTTACAGGTAATTGTACACATCATAGACCTTGTCTGGTTTATATTTGAAACTACACTGCCCTGCATATAATTAAAAATCAATAGATTTGTGAAAGCTAAAGAGCTATTTCATATTTATTAGAGATTTCAACTACATTTGAAGTTCCAAAAAGGAGAAAGAAGTCACACTTTCTCTTATCAGTAAATCTAACACCTCTCTCCTCCATGCTGTCTCTTAAAATACTATTTTAACTCGGTGTGATATTTGAAAACAAATTGTTTACAGAAGCTCAGAAAATCCATTACACATGGGAGATAAACACATCAGTTCTATACACCACAATGGAATACGAAGTCTGCAGAATCTGGAGACTCAACCAAACATTTAACAAGAAAACCTTTCCAAGAACAGCCCACAATTTTCACAGGCAACAGACAAGCAATACCCAAACACAGATATGACCCCCCGACACAGCTTGCCCTCGCATACGAAATTTCCAGAATAAACCACTAAACACACATCGGGACACATCACAAAAACTTGTCGACGCCACCAAACCTCACTTTCTCTCCCTGGAGCATCCTCTAGGTCTCTTGCAGAGTGAAGGATCAGCTCACCTGCACCGGGGGGGCCCAGCCGTGGGCACAGCCGCACTCTGACCACCACTGCCCCGGGCTGCCCTGGGGCTTGGCTGGGGATTTGGGGGGGCTCTTCCGCACCGCGTCCCACAGCGGCACCAGCCTGCCCCTGCCCTGGCAGCCCCCCGCGGGTGCCCAGCAGGGCATTGCCTGGGGGCCGTGCGGGAGGCCGGCCGGCTGCTGGTGCCAGCGGCAGGCGCAGCGGGCATCCCTGGCGGCGGGGGGCACATTCCTGCCGCCCTCCGAGCCCTCGGCGCCCCTGCCGCCGCAGCTGTGCTGCCTGGGGAGGTGCCCGTGCATGGCTCGCCCTGCCCGCCGGGCATGGACGCGCTGCCGGCGGCGGGGGCGAGGCCAGCCCGAGGGCACTCCGGGCTAGCGGCCGGGCAGGGCACACCCGGGCTAGCGGCGGGCTGGCCGGGCTAGCGGGCGGGCATGGCGGCGGCCGGGCACGGCGGGGGCCGCTGCCCAGCAGCCCCGTGTCAAAGCCGGACTCCACTCGCGCAGCCACTTGACAGCATCCCCGCTGCAGGCAGAAGCAATCAATGCTCTGCGTGGCTGGGACGCGCGCCTGCATCCCTTTCTGGATGACAAACCACGGGAAGGGATGGGGGGGGGGGAAAAATCCCAACAAGCAACAAAAACTACTCGTGCAATTTTAGTCATTCTTTAGCTGACCCTGACACGAGTCACAGGCACCCTGCTGAAGCACATTTATACGTACAAGCTTTACAGGCTAAGTGCTTTCTTGTGGAAATAGCATCTAGACAAAGTACTGAAAAAGATACTCCATTACCAATGATCCGAACAGACGCGGGAGCGTTGTTTTCCTGCATGCCTGAAAAGACCTTGTCAACAAAATTGCATCGGAAGATGCAAATGACAAGTCCGGGAAGAATGTTATCTGCCCTAAATGCTAAACCACAGCATGAACGACGGCGTGTGCTAATGTGCACAGGCTAATGTGCACAAACACAGAGGAGAGAGCAAGAGGCTGAATTTAAAAATAAAGCCAAAAAGATCTGTGTCACAAATTAACAACTCTCTAGCATCTTATATATTTAATGTAAATATAATTTTTGTGTGTGTAAGGACCTCAAGTTTCTGATTGATGTATAATTTTCTATTCTCTTTTTCACCCCTTAAAAATTCTTTGGTGCTTGCCAATAAACTTCTGTACGGAGTTTTCTGTAAATCCCCTTTTGGGTTTTTCTTCCTAATACCATCTCTTTTCCTTAAAGTATCCTGAATTCTTTCTTTGAGATTATTTTCTTTTATTTCTTCTTATAGAAGTGACAGAAGTGTAAAGTGAATAGAACCGGTCTGATTATTCCAAGCACCTTGAGATTTTTAGGGGTGTTCTCCAAGCTCAGGTACCTCAGTCCTTAGGCCTGTAAGACGCTTATTATATCATGGACTCGTGTATGTGCATACTTTTTTTTAGATTTTCTTTAAACTTAGGCATATTTCAGGTACATTTAACCATAGGAAATAACAAACTGATTTCTAAAAACAAATACGGGAATGTGTAACAATATTTTTGGGTCTGTTGGTGTTCAACTAAGATTTCTGTGGTGTTCAACACACAGAAATTAAAAAGAATTAGCAATATATATAGTTTTTCTATTAGAAAGTCTAAACAAATTTATTTTTAAATAATTCAAAGACAACTATGACTATCTGCAAATATGCTTTCAAGTGAGATAAATGAATTTACAAATGTGTTGATGCAAAACAAACTTGATTCAGTTATTTAATTCCTCCTACATAGCTAACCTAAAATTCCTCAAAACTTCGACATTGCTAAAATGCATAACAATAAACTTTGGCAGTAATTCTTGAATAAAGAAAAAAAAATATGGCAATGCTTTAAGAGTGGAGAAAATATTTTGACAACACTGCAGTTCAAATTGCTGCATGTGAAACTCACATCAGTTTTAGCTGTATTTCCATTCAAGGTGCTTGTCCCAGTTATACTAAACTGATGTGATAATGCAAGGTTTATTCTGAACTCCACTGAACAGCCAAAATCGTGCACCATATACTCTCACATAACAAAGACCCAACTGCAAGAACTCACAGAGCTTGGCATAGAATTCAGGTCACTTCATGTTAGAAAAAGAAATAATGCACTTCTGAATTGCAAGCATAGATGTGGAAGCCAGCACTTAAAAACCTGAGCTAAGGGAGTCTACAAGAAAAGCATTGCTACATGTAAAGTAAATGTAAAGTTACATAAGCCTGAATCCATCTTTTGCAGTTTTACTCAAGCATAAGAAGTGAAGGTGTGTGAGCTGTCCAGAAAGCTGCTTTCCTCTAGTGCTCAAGGGAAATTCAACCCTGAGCACCTAAAAACTTGTCTACCAGAAGGTAATTCAAGTCATTACTGCACCACTTCCAGCAGGAATATCTCAATTAAAGAAATAGATATATTGGCATTATGTGAAGCTATAAATCATATTTATAAAACTGTAACATACTTATTTATATACCATATATATCTAGAAAACAAAACACTAATAAAGCCAAATTCAGTTTTTGTTTCCATCATTGTAGACCTCTATTAGCAGTGTCAGTGTTCATCACCTTAAAACCATCAGCCTTTTGGTCACATAGCAAGCTGCCTAGTTCACCCCAGACTATCCCAATGCTATTCCAGATTCCTCAAATGCCAGTAAAAATCTAAAAAAAAAAAGGAAAAAAAGAAGCATTAACAGATATTTCAAAGCTAATTGGAGGAATCTGGATAATTGCACAAGTAAACAAAAAACCCAAACAAGTTTTAAAAAGCTACTCAAAATAATATGTAATATATGTAAAAATCAGGGCAAGCATTGCCTACAATTGGATTGGTGAGTGTAAAGAATCTACACATTCCATGACCAGACATAGTCTGTAGACCACCTACACACAAAATTTTGGGAAAAGTCAACTGTACCAGGGCACTGAAATGTCTATCACAAACCTCCCTTGTCCTATATTTTAAAGCAGTAGATAAAGTTTCAGCAACCTTAATGCACCCCAGCCAGAACAATGAAGGACTATAATGGCATCCTTTGACTGTAACATTCATGTTAAAACAGTATATTTGAAATAGCCTCATATCAAAATGTGAAAAAGGGCTTTTTTCCAAAGGAATTTGACACCACTGAACATAGCCTAGAAGTGTTGGGTAGGTTCAGGGTATTTCACACTTCAAAAATTAGTGAAGAAAATAATTCCTACAAATAAATTATTTTACTGACAACACAAATTATTTTAAAGGTTGTCGCTGCCTACGTGAGACAGAAACACTTGAATATGGGATGCATATGTGCAACTAATTGCCAGACAATGTAGTAAGATGGATTCAAAGGATAATGCAATTTCATCCACTGTAATTGAACCACTGTACTAGAGAGGATGGCACGCACCTCTGGATGAACTTGGATGAATGCATGGCTCAAATCCACATGCCCAACTGTCACCCTAACTTGGTAGTAACTGGTGCACAACACAGAACTGAATATTGTACAAGACAGGATGTGAACTGTGTTTGACCCAGTACTGTTGTGGAAAAATCTCACTAATTTTCTTTTTCAAATATTAAGTAGGCATGACAAAATGGAGCAAATAGATTTAGCTGATATTGTACCAGCACAAATAACTGTAACTGGATTACAGCAATGTTGGACATACACCAAAAATAAATGCTGAGAATAGTTTGCTTCAGGCAAAAATGTGCATATGGAAAAGAAAAAGTGCATATGGGAAACAAAAATTATTAATAGAGTTCTGAAAGGGAAGCTAGAATCATGGGCAAAGATGATTTAGATGTAGTAACAGATTTTTCCCTCCAACCAAGACTGCAATGTTATGCAACCATAAAAAAATACGGTATAAAAGAAGAGTAATAAGCGCGGACTGGACCAACGTATTAGAGACCCTAAATTTCTAGGATCTCTAGAAATCTGTCTGATTGTTCTTGAAGGAAAAAATAATATGAACAATCACTAAAACAATAGAAAAACTACTGAAAAAGGTCAAAGGCAATTTCTTTGCAAGTTTTTGTTTGGTTACTGAGATGCAATCTTGTATAGAAATAATATTCTCAGTGGTGACATGGGCTAGAAGGAATGGTTATGATTAGTCCAAGATCAGGCCAGGAGCCAATTTATCTGGCATAAGTCATTGTTATCATAGTGTACCCAGGAAATCTTGGAAAAATAATTTGATTTCCATAACTGTTCATATGCAAAATGGAAAAAAAAAACCCCACAAAAAACCCCAATGCTTCATTCTATAAAACCAGAATGTAAGAGGTAGGGAAAGACACAGCGGAAATAAAACAACTCTGCTTCTATTTCAGGTCTGTCTACTCCTCTCTTCTTCTTGGTATTCAAGGCAAGAAACATGCAGGAGTGCAACAACAAAAATAAAACAGCAGAGGAAGAAAAATATAATAAAAGACAACAATTATATAAATTCACCATTAAGAAAATGTCATTCAAAATCTATCGGTCATTTTAAAGAGTAATATTTTGCTTACTTTAAAAAAAAAAAGTATGATCCCCATATCCTTTACACAACAGGATGAGTCTCAATTTTAGAAGTTTTGCAGAAAAATACCAGCACAGCACTGAGACACAGCTGCCTGCACAATGTATCTGTGTGCATGATCAAGGGCATGTTCTTTTCATTTTTATCAGAGGCTAGAAAAGCTTAAGGAGCTACAAACACAAACATATCAATTTTCAGTGTTAGCTGCATGTCCTAGGGTTAACATAAGGACAATCATTTAGAAATCAAGATCCAATGAAAAAGAAAAATGACAAGCATTTGGAAGGGAACTATATCAGGAGAAGAAAACAACCCTCAGCTGGGAATATTAAGTCACAATCAATCATGTCAAAGCTGGTGGAGAACAGCGCAGCAGGTTTACCAATTTCACATCCAAGTGAACCAAAGAGTCATAAAATTTCAGGGGCGTGAAATACAAGAGCATCTCCATGCCAATACAGGAACTTCCCTTACTGGACCTGCAATTTTCAGGTAGAGGTGGTGTGCTGGATTCAGCTGGAGTAGACACAATTTTCTTCACAGTGGCTGGTATGGGGCTGTGTTTTGGATTTGTGCTGAAAACAGGGTTGATAATCTAGAGACATTTTTGTTATTGCTGAGCAGGGCTTACACAGAGCCAAGGCCTTTTCTCCTCCTCGTATTGCCACAATAGCAAGGGGGCTGGGGATGCACCTATTTACAACAGGTGGTTTTTGATTTAGAAAAAGAAATTCAACCATGCCAGGTGTCCATTCAGATAGCAATGTAAGCACAAAAGGATACCATGAATACCCAGCATATATCCATAGAATGAGTTAATCAGGAGCCTTATTACAGTTACACTGCATACAGATACATGCACAGTGTGAACTGTATAAAGGACAAGGACAATATAACCAAGGTAGCATTTTTATTCCATGTAGAAAATAAAACTGACAATTAGCAGGCTCAGACAGTCTTTTTTAGGTGTAGTGCCTATGACAATATCCTTTTTCTAACTGATTACTTCCTATTAGGTTTATTTTTAAAGAATTTTAATTTATGAGCAAATAATGACAAATTGTTTCTTCCCTATGAAGTTTATTTGTGTTATGATCTTAATATATCTTTGAAGAGTTTGACACAGTTCTTTCACTGTCTTGTTATGGGCCAGTTATAAGCTTCTACTGCAGAAGAATGGAAGACAGAAAGATGTGAGCACGCATCACAGCCAAAAAAAGGACAAGCTTCAGAGGATATACTACCAAGAATTCAAGTTACCAAGCTCCCTCTTCAGCCTTTGGAAAGAAAAGACTTAACAGACTAACATGAATTTCAGAACAGAAGCAAGACAATTTGATGGCACATAATTTCTTTTAATATTGAATCAGTTATTAATTTCAATATTAAAAGCAAAAATCAGTCTTGTTTCTCTACAGTCCATACATGGCCACTCTTGAGATTTCATTTCAGTTGCAAATATTGTCTAAAAATATTTCCCAAACAGAAATGTTTTTGTAAGGGAATTACATTCAAGTCAATGTGCTGTGTATTTAAATGACAGGGACAGTCCCTGAAACAAGAAAGGGTGATTTGGAAACAAGATGAATGCCTGATGGCTCTATAATGAAAATAGCTTTACCTGTATACACAGTTGATGTAAATTGTCTTCATTACTTGGAAGAGTAAAACCAAGCTGTTAGCATTATTTGGAGCCTCAATAACATTACATTTTATCTACACCAAACGACCTCAAAGGCTGGACCCATTGCTCTCTGCTTTGAAGAGGTTTTTGAGCTTAATGCAAGATGGACAAGGTAGAATTCTAGAGTCTGTATTGTACAGTAGGTCAAACCGGCCACAATTCTCAGGCCAGCACTGCACAAATAAAGAAAAGCAAGCTAATGGCCAAGATAAAATGCAATTTCTCTGTAATAATGGATGTAAACACGGCCTGCTATTCATAGCTACTTAGTTTTAGGAAGAGAACATCTAATTGTGAGGATGTTTGTTTTCTTTTTAACATAAAAATCCAGGAAAGAAACCCTTAGTTACAAAACACATGAATTCTCCTGGAACCACTTGCTGTATGAGGAAAACAATCTGTTCTACTTAACAGGACCACGAAGAAAGCACATTAGCTTCTGAAAGAAAAAGTTATTATTTATTGTCAAGTGGCAAATTACATTTAGGTAATTCAAATAAATCTCGCCTCTTTCTCCTTTTTGGTAGAAAATCTCAGATGCTTTGCTTTTCTTATTTGGGATGGCAAACGTGATTGGAAGAAAAAAGGCCAGAAGAAATGAGCAATCTGAAATTGAAGTCTTGACAACTTACAGAATCATAGAATTATCGAATTATTAGAATTGAAAGGGACCTTAAAAATCATCTAGTTTCAAGTCCTTTGCCATAGGCAGAGACACTTTCCACTAGATTTTGCTCAAAGCCCCATCCAGTCTGGCTTTTAACACCCCCACCACACAGCATCCACAAATTCTCCAGGCAACCTGCCCCAGCTACCCACAGTAAAGAATTTCTGTACTGTATCTAATCTAAATCCATCCTTCTTCATTCCTACTTGCTCTGTCACTACATACCCTTGTGGAAAGTCCCTGTCCATCCTTCTTGCACCCCTTTAGGTCCTGGAAAGCTACTGTAAGGTCTCCCTGAAGCCTTCTCTTTTCCAGTATGAACAGCACTAACTCTCACAGCCTGCATTCATAGCAGAGCTGCTCCAGCCCTCTAACTCAGCAGCTGTCCTCTGGTCTTGTTCCAACACGTCTATGCTTTCTTGTGTTGGGGACACCACTCCAGGTGGGATCTAACTAGAGCAGAGTGGGGGGAGAGACAATCCTCTCCCTTGCCCCACTGCCCACGCTGCTTTGGATGCAGCCCAGGACATGGTGGCTTTCTGGGCTGTGAGTCCACATTGCTGGGACACGTTGAACTTCTCATTCACCATCACCCCCAAATATTTCTCCCCAGGACTGCTCTCAGTCCCAGTTCTCCTCCCGGCCTGTATTGATACTTGGGATTGTCACAACCTACATGCAGGACCTTTCACTTGGCTGTGGTGAACTTTAAGCATTTACAGACCCACCTCTCCATCTTGTCAAGGTCCTTCTGGCAGCCCTTCCCTCCAGCATGACTACCACGCCACACAGCTTGGAGTCATCAGTAAACTTGCTGAGGGTGCACTTGAATCCTCTAGCCACGTCAGCAACAAGGATAGTGCTAAAGACTGACCCCTGAGGACAGCTCTCATCACTGCCCTCCACTTGGACATTGAGCCATTGACCACAACTCCTTGAGTGTGACCTGCCAATCAGCTCCTCATTCAGTGAGTGGTTCACCTGTCAAATGCACATCTATCCAGTTTACAGACAAGGTTATAAGACACAAGGATATATAGGGTAGAAGACAAAGTTGGTTTCATAGAACTACAGCCAGCATTACTAAAGGAGATGCAAGGGCAAATCAGAGAACAGTCGAGTAGTCAAGTACTGAAAATGCGTATTGCAAGGCTTTGTTTCGCTTTGCATCATTTATTAAAACAAATTCCAACATTTAGCTAAACAAGGCTGCTCTTCAGTCAAATAGCTCTTGCTCTGAGAATCATTTGCCTGACTTAGTTTCAACTTCATTCTCCTTGTTTTCATCCATTTATTTTTACTCTCTAATTTTACTTCAGATCATTCTTTATACCTCTCAGTAATCATTAATTTCAAATGAAAGGTTCCTAGGGTTTGTTAGTCTGTTTCTTCAGTCTATTAACTAGTCTCTAATAGGTTAGCTCCATCCCATAAACAATTCCTCTTTTTTTCTTCCAACTTTATCCAGTCTAAAGAGGATTAGATCTTTGCAGCTTTGTGTGATAGCAAGCTGTTAGTGACAGATCACTGACCAGAACACTCCAAGAAGAACAAAACAAAACTAATAATTCTTGGAATATTGATAATACAAGTTGATAAAAAACAGTCCACACACTTGCAGGCTTATTGAAAGACCATTCTTGGCAAACTATATTAATTTCATCAATGTCCTGGAGTACGTCAGGATTCGTTTAAGAGAACCTTTATGCAATTTGGGTTATTTTAACATCACATGTTACACCTTAAAACTCAATCTCTTTACTATTTAGTTAAGGATATGGCATTGATACCATACTATGCTATGCAATTTTTTTACCCCCTTTTCATATGTATTAGACTCTGGGTCCAATTTGATTTCACTAACATTAGATCACATCATTCCCAAGTATATTACAGCAATACTCCACAGCTTTTCTTCTCTGTACTGTTTCTTAAAAGTATGATGCACCAATATCTTCATTTATACAAAGGATTTCATTTTATTTACATAAATCATTTATATGTACATGTTACATGAATTCCATAAACAGAACAATGTTAGTTGTCTCAAAGAACGAAATGGAAAAAATACTATGAGCAATTTCTCTAGTGAAAAAGAAGTGCTCCTCTGAAGTTTATTGTTAATTCACGGAACTTGGTCACTGTAGCTAAAACAAAACTTAAATTGGCAGCCTTGTTGGAAGCTATGGTTATAATTCTTCTATTATATATATATATATGAAAAAATATAGCTCAGGAGATGAAAATAAATAAACATGGATTGGATGGTACCAGGAGAAATAAACATTGCCATTGGAAGATACCTCTGGAAGAATGGACAGCACATTTCCTAAATTTTAGTCCCAGTACCACCAAACACAGTGCATGAGCCTTGTTAAAAATAAAATTTCACTCAAATGTGAAAGTATATTTTTAACTGGTTCATGATGACATGTTCATCTACTATTTCAATCAAACATAATTTTGTTCCCTTATGACTAATGACTGATTAGTGAATTGCTTTTATGCCAAAATAACTGTTTCTAAATATGTTCTAAAACAGATATAATGATTGCAAAAAATTACAACAGGAAAAAAAAAAGAGCATTTATCAACAACTGTGCTCCAGATCACTCTCAGCTATCAAATGAAGTGACTTGTAAAGGCAACACAGAAAGTTTTAGAGGAAGAGTTCAATGAAAATTAGGAAGAAATAAGAACTATTACTTATTTAGTGCTTCTCAGAAAATATTTTGGAGTAGTGAAACTTAGCATACAGTGTTACTTACAGAAAAAGCTATTCTCTAGAAAGAGAGCTACTGGAGTGCTGCTGAAGTCAAAACCAGAGCTGGACATGAAGAGTGAATAAAAAGCTTTCCATAGGTACACCAGCCACACAAGGAAGACGAAAAGAAATGTGGGGATATAGTGACGAAGACATGGAAAGGCCTTTGTTGTGAAGTGACTTTGCTTTCTCCATGCTTATAGGCAAGGCCTGCTCTCCAGCCTCCCTGGACCCTACAATGACCAGTAGAGTCCAGGGCTGGAAGTGCTACCCACAATACAAGAATATGAAGCTAGAGACCCCTTAGGTAAATTGGATGGGAGGCATTCCAAAGTGCTTATAAAACTTGCCAACACTGTAGTGAGACCTCTCTTGTTGAAAGGCTGTGATGTCAGGAGAAGTCTTGATAACTGGAAAATACAAATATTGTATCCATCTTCAAGACGGGTAAGAGGAGGATCTGGGGAACTAAAAGATGGGCTTCCTAATTTCAGTCTGTGGGATGGTTACAGAACAAATCAAAACAAAAAGTTCACACTTCAAAACTGGCGGGAGCTGCTTTTGATCTACTGATTGGCATCTCTGACATTCATAGGAATCTTGACTAATTGGAGAAGTACACTTGAAGAATCTTCATGAATTTCCAAGAAGGAAATGTGAAGTCTGGCACCTTGGGAGGAATGCTCCTGTGCAACAGAACTGGTTTGGGGACTGACTGGCTGGAAGCAGGTTTGCAGAGAAGAAGCTGAGGGCCTGATGGACAAGCTGAACAGGATCAGCAGTATGTGCTTACATCAAATAAGGTAAACCATATAGTGGTCTGCGTTAGTAGGAGTATAGGAAGGACATCAAGGAAAGTAACTCTTCACTTTGCTGAATATTATGAAAACATTTCTAAAGTACTGTGTCTCTTGGGCAGAAAAAGAGAGATGAACATACTGGAGTCAAGTGAAGAGGGTCAGTGGACTCGAGCATGTGATGCCATTTGAGTCAGAAAAGGTGCTAAGGGGCAAATTCAGCTGACCATCTTCTTAAATGGATGGTTACAGAGAAGCCAAACTTCAGAGCAAAAAGCAAGGGCCAATTAACACAAGCTGCAGAAATGAAAATGTGATCAGATGTTGGAGGAAAAAAAAATACCATGAATATGATCCAGAGCAAGTTTCCCAGCTTATTAAAACCACAAATGCTTCCTTTGCTCAACAAGCGTCCCCTAGCACATCTTTTGACATTTGACTGGTCAGTCAGTCTTTGGTGTGTCTGCTTTAAACACCCAGCAAGTACAAATCACATAAGAAAATTACTTTAATGTAAATGTAGCTAATTGCTTGGTAGAAGGGATGATTGTTTCAAATTTCCAAAACTAACTAGAGTCAGCTCAGTCTTTACCTGATTGTTTCCTCCCAACTGTTCTAAAAATAATACTAACTGGAGACCTTGGCAGGTGAAGACCAACTATTTCAGTCTGGAAAATTCACACTATGTATCTGCCAACAAACAGAATGTGAGAAAACTAAAGAAATTATTAAAAAAAAAAAAGAAATCCAAAATAAATTGGCCTCATACTCTTTATCCTAGGACGTCCAACGTGGCAAAAGAGACTGCCAAATTGCATTAAATACTAATGGCCCGTTCTCTTTCAGAGAAGAAATAATACATTTGCTATCAAAAACTTTAGAAATAATACATTTGCTATCAAAAACTTTTGGCAGCTGTTAGTAGATTAAAATGGGATTAGGTGTTTGAAGTTTTGGAGACAAAGTATTTGTTGAGGGAGTTGAGGGTTTAATTGCAAGTTTTCTAAAGCCTTTATTGTTTGCGGAGTCATTTGTGGGACAATGCACCTATAACCAGCAATATAAAACCAGCAGGAGTGTCGATCCCTGAGGGCACTGTGAGGCTGATTGTCCCTGTCCACCTCCGCACATGCTAGCCTCATTCCCAGACCCCATTTCAGCCCAGTCTGGGGCCACGAATCTCAGCTCCACAACTGCCCTACAGCATATGGTCTCCAGCTCCACTACAGCTATGCTCTGCCAAGTCATGACCATGGCTCACAAATTTAAGGCATCAGGGAATCAAAAGCACAAACACAGTTGCTGAAGGACCTGTTTTCCTTTTCCTAAGGAAACTTCCCTGTCCAACCATACAAGAGTGACTCAGTTAGTAACACTTGCTCAACCTGAGCTGAAACCTTCGCAGCGACACACCCCTACACTGACACAAGGTTTCCTTACCGGTTCCATGGGTTTCCCATGGCAGTGCCTCAGGTATCCAGATCCTCAAGCAAGTCAATCTTCATACAATAAACAACAAAATAACAGCATGAGCTAGTGGCTTTGAGGAAGGACCCCAAACAAACTAACCGCCAGGCTTTTACCCCCTCATGGTCTAAATGCCAGAAAATCGGGAGTCACTGGCTCCTGCTGTGTCCAGTCACCTGGATGGGCCACAGGTGCCCTTCGTTATGTGAAGGCTCAGCTGTTCACAGTCTCTTGGCTGGGGCCCCACCCCCAAAGCTCAATCTGCAGCTCCATCAAGAGCTCCACACCAAGCTCCCTGCACTGAATGTGTTCCTCAGTGCTACTCTTGTGTGATCTGTGATATTTGAGGACACACATGCATTCTTGTAAGTTACAAACTTTGTGTTTCGAATTTGAAAGTAAACTGGGTAGTTTAAGAAAATATTCAGAGATTTTTATCTCATCACAGCAAAATAATTCACTAAACTTTTACAGGCATAAAATTATTTATGTTACAGCTGGAATTTCAGCAGCAAAATTCAAACACCAATCATCTACATAAAGCCATGCAAATCATTTCTCTATTGAATGTCTTCTATGACCTTCAGTTATCTTCATTATTTTTATCTTCTAAGACATTTGAGATTCACTTTTCTTTGGACAGAAATCTTTTGTGAAGATCCATCAGCAGTGTTTTGCCAATATATATATATATATGTGTGTGTGTTTGCCATCCAAAAGTAATCTACACACCCAATTAAAACAGACGTTCATACTAAATCAATATTAGAAGTTAGTATTTTGCCCTTCCTGAAATAGGCTGTCTTCTGCTTCAGCTAACACAAAATACACACCATGACTCAGATTGTGTTTGATTTACCTGTTCAAAAAAAGAAAGCAAAATAAAAGCTATGTTTACAAAACTACTGGAAGTAGGATGTCATTTTCCACAGCAGCCCATGTACTAGGACACTCACCCAAGGTATGATGTCCATGGACTCTTAACAGACAGTCTTGAGCTTATTCTGGAAGTGACTCAACAAATTCACAAGATCAACAGATTTTGACCTAAAAACAAGCCTTTCCACTCCTCAGAGTATCTTGGTCCAGTATCCTGAGACCACGCTGACCATCAAAACCAGACAATCCCGGCCAACAGTGATGAGACCCTCTGTGCTGGGATGCCTGTCCTCAAAGAGAAGTGGATACAGATCAGCCAAAAAAAAATCTTACCATTTGTAAGAAAAGTGAGTGCAGGATGTCTTGCCTAAGCTCATCTTACCTGATTTTAGCTCTGTTAGTAATGATAGCAATAGCCCAGCAGTCAGGTATTTATTCCCTGAACCCAATGTAGATTCATTTTGGCTGATAACAATTCATTAAGGATGGAATTTCCTGCAACTCTAACTTACATGTGTCATGGAAGAGAGCTGATGAATACCAGAGCTCTCAGACTACAAATATAAATCCTAAAACTAACTAACTAACTAAATAAAACAAATACTTGATGGTCCTTGTCACTTCTAAACTAAAGCTGAAAACACTTGACATTGATTCCTTCATTCTCAAATACACACCTTCCAGAATCTGAGTCCTACCCTAATCACTTTGATAAAATGTAGACTGAAAGTTGTTTCATGTTCTTCCTTTTTCTGAGTATCAAAACACAGGCAAATAAGTACTGCAAGATACATTTTGGTTTTTACATAAAAAAAGAACTAAATAAAACCCCAGTAATCATTATGTTGATTCATCATTATAGACCTTTTTGTTAATGCCACAACACAACATCTGGGATCTACTATACTTCTTTAGGTAAAACATGTAACATCAACAAATTTCATGACATTTACTTTGAACTTCACCTTCAAATGGAAGCGACCAACCTGACTCTTCCTCACTTCCACACATCTGTTTTCCCTGTGATTACATGAACAGGTAATCAACCTGTGGGATGTGTTACTGTCTGCTTTTTTTTAACTACTCCCTGTGAGATGAACTGAGCCACCTCCAGAACCTTTTCTAGATTAAAAACCATTCAGCAATATCTCTGACATTAACAAGTAGTTCAAAGGCAGTCAAAAATACATTTTCTGGTAGCCTCCCTAGTTACCAATCAAACAAAACAGCTCCAGTTGAGCTGCCATGCTTTTCTGTTTACTTCTGTCAGCCACCCAAGGACAGTGCGCATGGTTTCATGTGCGCAGAATCACGGAATAGTGGCGGTGGAAAGGAACCAGTGCTAAGCAGAGGGGAAGTATCACCTCCCTCAACCTCCTGGCTCAGCTCCTGCAGCCTAGTGGACTCTTGGCCTCTTGTGCTGCAAGGGCAGGTTCATGGTCAACTTGGTGCTCACCAGGACCACCTGTTCCATCTCTGCAGCCAATTCATGAGTGGCATTCACCCCCATGCAACCCCTTGAAAAACTTCATGGCAGAGCTCTGCTCTCGGTGTGGGTCCAGCATGGAAGTAAGGAATGGCTGTATAGGATTTGGCTGACTGATTAGGGTATTCATCCAGTGAGGGAAGGAACTGGCTGCCGGTGTAGCCTAAAGTATTATGTTATAAATCTCATTTGCAATGTTCAAATCTTTTTGCTTTCACTGTCAAACATCTGGAAAACTGTAAAAAAAATAAACCTACAAGTCTGGAGCACTTTGGGATTGGCGCATATCAGGATACATGAAAGAATTTTGATAGTAGGACACTAACAGCCAGTTCCAGTCATCACAAAAGGGCTAGAGAGATAATCTTGCTTCTTAGTGACCTAGAGGGCTCAGCATAAACCAGTGGGCTCAAACACAGCAAAAAGATGAATAAATAGTACATGGGTTTTTTTCTGGGACTGTGGTATTTTAATTGAATTGACCTGTAAGAGAAATGCTCACCACACTCACCAGCCAGCCAGCCAGCCAATGTGGCAATAATTTTCAATTACATTTTTGTCCTCACAAAAGCTGTCAATCCATCTGTAAAATGTAAATATATCATAGCATTTAAAAGGCAACAATTCAGACTCAATTAAGCTTCAATCCAGAAAAGTAATTAATTTCATCTCATACTTTAAATCTAGAAACTTGGTGGTACATTACAGCCTACTTAGTTGATTTATAAAAAGCAAAAGTTATTCATTGAGGAAAGGTCCCTATTTACTCTGACTTTAGCCCTGTCTCATGAATGGCTGAGTGATACAATGACCAGAACAAAACTGAGCTGGACACTGAACAATGCACTGATCTATACCTTAGCATGTATGTGCTGCACTGGGTACGACTGATCAGAAGATACAGAGAATTAGAGCTCTGTCTCCCTCCCCATATGCAAATAAATACCATATTTAAACAGACAAAAGCAGTTCAGAATCCGGTTCTTAGTATTCCCATCTTTATTACAGTTGCATTTCTGCTTCTCGAGGCAGATCCCATCTGATTCTAAATCATTCTGATTGTGATAATTTCCATATTTTACTAGAATTTGCAATTCTGTGGTTATTGATGTTAACTACAAAAAGAATAATCCCCAATTTCTCCAGTAATGAACCACAATTATCTCCCCAGACCCTGAGGGTGACTTTGAAAAGAATGTTAGTTATCTTTAATGGAGATATGTAAACAGATGTTGTATTTGTCATCTGATTAAGTTTTCCAGAATGATTGTTAAAGTCACTTACCCATATGGAACATCATATGTACCTACTGTTTAAGTGGGCAAAGAAAATAAGTGTGAAGAAAATATGTAATTTGTGATATCTTAGGAACAGAAAAGAATACAATGTTTTTCTCTTCTCCTTTGGAACTATATTGGGGTTATCTAGATGAAACTGTTTTCAAGACTCCTCTCTCATCTGCAGCACAGCAGCGTGTACAGGCAATCAAGATCTTATGGATGAAATAACTTATTCCTGTGACTGCTGGCTTCGACCAGCCCTTCTGCCAAAGTGTTTCTATGTTTCACTAGGGAAGCCATTTAAAACAACATTATCACCTGTGGTCATTGCATATGCTAAGTTTTCTCACTATTGAAGTTGAAAGCTTTGGGTCTAATTTGCAACAAGATCAAAAAAAACACCAAAAAATGCATCTGATGTCAGCACAAATTTACTCATACAGTTCACCTGCTTTACAAGAGCAAATCCTGAATTATCAAGCATGAATAAATCAAACATCCAAAATCAGTGTGAAAGTGAGTTTAGGTTTTCAGTTTGGGTTTTTTGTTTGTTTGTTCATTGGTCTTTTCTTATTTCCCTGTGCTCTAATTTGCCCTAGAGTTTGTTATCTGAGTCATTATGTTTCCTCTCTCCCCTCCTGGTTCCCAGCTGCACTCTCCTTATCCTGTTCTACACAAAACCCATCAAGACAGATGGATTTATATAACCACTAATGCCCAGTTTCGAAGCTACACAGACTCAAAATGTGGCTGTGTTAACACAGAGCTGTTCCCAAACTCATACAGTCTGTTTCTCAGTCAGATTTCTTATACTGGGCATAGAACAGAAAGACTCTGTGCTTTCAGTTCCAATAAACATACATATCCAAGGATGGAGTGACTTTTTATGGCAAAAGGTTAACTTCATCTTGAAGCTAATCATGCTTAATCCCTGGGAAAATAATATCCAGGCACTTTGGTTAGCAGTGGGAGCAGTAAGAATGTTCAGGATGTGCAAGGAAAAATAGCTCTTTGAAGACTTAATTATTATCTCTAGCAAATATATGGAGAGCCTTTGTGAATTCTGGATTGTAACTCAGCCAAATTTGTTTGCATTTTCGAAAGCACCACCATTAAAGAAAATAATCTGGCTCTTCTAGAAGGGCTGGAACGTCAGGAATACAAAAATATTAGTTCATAAATGACTAAATTATTATGGATAAAAATTGGTCCGATCAGCTAGCTTGAGGCAGACACAGAACATGAAAAATTTTAGTTTAACGTTTAAAATTTGTTGAATTTACACGCTGAGAAATGTTTGTACAGACATAATCAAGCCATCAGTTATCTGTTCTGCCCACCTTTGCTGGTTTTAGCTGGACTATAGGAATTGGTGCATGAATTCCTTGGTATTTTTTTGCTTGCACAAACAGCATTTGATTTACCAGCTAAACTGTCTTTATTTCAACCCACGGCTTTTCTCATTTGATCTTTCCAGTTCTATCCCAGATCCCAGTGAGGGGAGTGAGTGAATGGCTGTGCTGACTCAGTGGGGCTGAGCTGCTGACTGGGGTTAAACCATGAAAATATCAAATTCAGCTCTGGTGGCTATGATGTAATAATTACTTTCTCCAGTCAAGTAACTTTGGTTTTTACTAAGTCTATAATTTATCTCAACCAGACTTTTTCCTTGAAATACACTTAAACATTTACTTTTCTCTTTCTTTTTTTTTTTTTTTTTTTGGTTATAGCATCAGTATAACAGAAAGAAATGTTGACTCTTTTCTACATCCACTGGACTCAGATTCCCAGATAGTGCTGCATGAGGTACAGGTTTCTTTGTCCTCATGGCAGCTGCTCCAACTGGTTCTGCTCTCTTCCACCTTCACCTTTCCCTTCTTTACTCAACACATCTGTTTGTTTCAGCCTCTAGTGTTCAAGCTTCTGATTATACTTCCGTTCCCCTGACTGAGACATTGTGACACCTTTTACTTCTTTTTTACTATTACAAGTATTTCTGTCACAAGAGAAAGACACTTCCAAGCCTCCACCTTCTTTTTGCTCTCATTTAGATATTTCAGGTACCAAGAAATACATTTTCAGACCTTCACCAAGAGATTCTCTAATGAAAATTGTTAGCAGCTCTGTTTCAAAATGCTTCAGCATCCACCTGAGAGTTGGAAAACATATTAAAAAGAAGATATGCTAGCCAAGACACTTTCAAGTACAGCTTGAATGGTGCTGTAAAGGAGAAACAAGCCACCAGTGTATGAGTGGATCCAGCAAATTTATGTTAATTAATTTTTGTACTTCATTAAAGAAACCAGTATTCACAATTTAATGGACCTTGGATTTTACTTCTCATCCCTGTCCTGTGACAGTCCAAAGTATCTTAATGACAATATTGACCAAATAAGCACAGACTTTCATTTATTATATTCTTGTTAGAATTAAAAGTAATGAGATAAAGTACATAAACACAAAGGCAGCAAATAAATAAACATGGATTAAATGTAAAATGCCTTACTTCTTTTACAGCCTTGAAAATATGACTATTTTTGAAGGTTACCATTAAGTACACATTATGATATACCCTTGAGATGTTGTCCCTCCAACAGATATCAAGGTTCCCCACAAGAAACAGGACTTATGAATCTGAGACTGATCTAATGTCTGTAGAGAGACTCATCTGCTTTTTATTCCTGTTTGGGTGACCTGTAGCAGACCCCCACTATGATGCCACCTGTCCCTGTCTTCTCTTTAATCCTGACCCATAAGCTCGTGGTCTCCTCCCCACCCATTTCCAGGTGGAGTTCCATGAGCTCCAGCTGCTCAGGGGCATTGAGCAGAAGGGTAACGATACAACTCATTCTAAGAGAAACAGATGAGCCCATGCTATTGTAACTGGTACACCTGACTGATGATAACTTTTCCCCCCCACTGAATATTCTTAATGACAACATCAGGTTTCAATTTATTGTGCTGTTAGTACCAAATGAAAACAATGAATAAGGGCATATGGGTTTTCAAACAAAGAGCCATTTCATTTAGTGAGTCTGTACTGGACTCACTAAGTCTCTGCAGTAGTAGGTGTTAAGAGCTGAACTTCAACAAATATAGAACAAAACAAGAGATGAAAGTCTGTGTTGTGCCTTTGAGATTTTCTACATAGCTCAGGCATCATTAAGAGGAGTTACTGCTGAAATCTGAAGCACAATAATTGCCGGGCACTGCCTCCCTGTGTCATTCTGCCCTGAGTGCCTTTGTGCATGCAGGTTAAGCCCCACTGCCAAGGGCAGGCTGCAGAAGGGCACAGGGAGGGTGGCATGATGCTGTTCTTGTGCGGAGCCAAGCACTCTGCAGGAGCTGCTTTGGGCTCTTTCCCAGTTCTTCCAGGCACCATTAATGAGGCCAAGACATAGCTGCAGTCAAATTCAGTCTCTCTCAGAGCAGAGCCTTTGCTACAGCAAAAACCTTCACAAGGTGCATAATATCCTACAGGCAGTGACCCTGCCTGCACACCTGCAGCCCACAGGGGTGCTGGGTGTGTGATAACATACTCCAGTACACCAGTCCCTCCAGCAGCCCTGCTTCCAGCCAAATTCCTTGTGCCAGTGTTGGCAAGCATCTCCAGCACCAGGATCTCCAGTAGCAGGAGAGAGAGGAGGGGAGAGAAACAGCTCAATGGAATGCTGTCCCCCCTACAAGTGATACAGAGTTGTTGGGGTTTTTTTTTCCTTTTTTTTTTTTTTAGAATTCTGAGGGTTACTTGTCAACACAGAGTCAAGAGCTACAAAATCAAATTGGAAAATTTCATCAACTGCACTTGTAGTTCACAAATTAGGTTTCTCCATGATATCAAGCAAGCTTTTTTACATAAAAGACATTTAAGAATGCTTTGACGACAAGACTTTTCAAATTAAGTGGGTTTTTTTCTAACTGTTAAATAGTTAACACCTGATGCAAAAGTAATTTTTGAATTCTTTTGATCCCAGTCAATGAATTACAGCAGATTATTAACATTTCAATTTACACTAAATGCATTTACATTTAAATTAACCTTATTTAAATAGAACTTTGATTATTTTTAATGCTAATATAGCAATTCTTAAATTCCTTATGAACTTTTTCTGATCCAATACATTTAAAAAGACAGCCTTGAAGTAGTGCTCAAAATAATGGATACAACAAATCTGAATGAATTTTGCAAAAGTACTGATCAAATATAAATAATAATTAAGAGCAGTTTCACATGATTGAACGTATAAACCTGACACTTTCCCAGATGGTTTTAGTAAATAACAGTATCTTTACTATGTATTTATTTTAGAGGTGACTATAATGAGTCCCCTTTTTTTTCTCTTTCTCTCTTCTGAAGAGTCCTTTAGTGTTGCTTCTAACGGTCAACAAAATAGGTGAATATTTCAGGTTCATACTAGTCTATCAGCCTCCTGAAGCAGTTTCAATGAATACACAGTATTTTTTCCATAACATTGAAAATACAACAATTTTATCTATCTAATTTTACATATAACTACCTGCATATGCCAGCTTGTGTGCCCTTTGTTAATGTTCAGTGATTGTACAGCCAATCAGCCAGGACCAAAACAGATATATTATTTAAATAAATTTGCAAGTGATTGCATACTTGAAAAGGTCACTGTACAGACTAAAGAGCACTACAAGAATCACACACTCTAAAAGAAAAAAAAGGACTAAAAGTTAAGCAAGATCAACTTGTAGTTTTCAATAAAGTAACTTGGTCTTGAATTATAATTGCCTGCTACACTGCTAAACCTCCTACAGTAAAAGAAATATTTTCAAAAAATATTTAGGAATTTTAGAGATCCATATCACATTCTTAAATGTTTTCTCAGTAATAAACTGAGTATTTACTGATTTGTTTCCTGCATTTCCTCACTTGGCTTCAACAGGTTTTCTAAAATTCAGGATATTCGTTACTTGTTCCTTCACAGCCTGCAAGACTTGAGCCAAGAATGAAGGTTTTTGGAAGTTAACTGCTGACAGCATGTAGATTAAAAAAAAAAAAAGAAGAGAAAGTGTGCAAAAGAGCTAAATATGACTTGCATTTACATAGTATCTTCAGAAAAAAAGGGTACATAGTAATTATATTAAATAAAGCACAGTAGGTTGGGGCAAGGAAGGGTGAAATCAATCCTCAGTTATTAACAAAAGAGAAAAAATAAAGCTAAATAAATTATAAAGGATAATAATGACAATAAGTGGCCTAAAGATAAACTCAATAAAATAAATGGGATATGTAAAATGGCAGAAAAATGATGTCTTTTTGAAGATATTTTTTCAATATAAATCTCACAAAAGTTGTTTCTTCTTTCTGGCCTCAACTGTGGCCAGTTGGACAAAACTGGAGAATCAAATTTGTAAGGAGAAAAAATCTGAATTAAATCACACAGCTGTCATCCTGTCAGCAGGTACAGGAATGCAACCATTGGAACAAGATGTCCAGAGAGGCTGTGCAGTCTCAATCCTTGGAGATTTCCAAGACCAGGTTGGACAAAGTCCACAACAACTGCCCATGAAATCAAAACTGACTCATCTTTGAGCAGGAGTGTGGACTGGAATCCTTCCGAGGAGGACTCTAAAATCTAAATGATTGCATATATATGCTATGAAGATTAAATACCAATATATGAGCTTATAATCTTTATACATTCATGTCTACATTTCATAGCTTGCTGCTTTTCATTTTGAGTTCTTTTTCTTCCTCCAATATTTGTACTCACAAAGGTATTTGTCCTTTTGCTTCCTTTCCAGTTTCTGAGGGCTGATCTGGACTACAAACTCCTGAACTGCATCTTAAATACTTTCCAATTTTTCATCAATTAATTTCATACAATATTTTCATTTTGTACTTTTGAGCTTTTTGCAAAAGCAATTTGCCTTTCTGTTGCCCAGTAGTTGTGTGACTTCCTTTTAAAATTTCAAAGCTGACATTATGACCACTGGAACAGAACATTTTAAAAAATATTAAGTATCACACTGAAGAGTGTGTTGCAAACTCTTTGTTTCAATTCAATGCAGAGCTTAAAGGGAAATTGCATTTGCTCATAGAGGCCAAACCATGCTGCAGTTTTTTGAAGATTAGTATGTAAAGGATCACAACCTTCTTGTTTAGCAATAATGAAGCAATATCTGACTCAAAGCACATGTGGTAGAAATTTAGCTGAAGCGGTCAGACAAAAGGTGTCAAACATACAGATGGAGTCAAGGAATTTCAGTGCAAATTCTGGCTGAAATCAAGATAGATTCAACTGCACTCAGACTTGGCCAGTGCTCACACAATACTTTAAATGACCAGAAATGTGCTGCTTTTTTTTTTTTTTCACATAGAAGATTGAGTTCTGAAAAGTATTTGTGTAGATAGTGAGAAAACATTTATTTATTCTCCTGTTTTAAACTTCTGATCTGACATAACAGGATCATTGTCAGAAGCATGAATATATATAGATCTGCAGTTCTCATTCAAATTTTGAGTGTACATGTGTGTGTATATATATATATATATATATATATTTCCATTATATTTGTATGATTCTATGATTTCAAGCAATAAGACTATAAACTTGCTGCACGGAGTCTTGGAAGTATGAAATCTTCATAACCTGCCACAGTTCCATCATAAACCTGCCAAACAAATGCTTGCACATGCCTTGCTTCCTTCCATCCATCCACCATCCTGTTTTGCTTTCTAAGCTGTTACTTGTGCCTGCGCTCTCTGCAGTACTCCTGCTGCAGATGGCATCACAGCAAAGGGAGCCCTCTCCTTTCCCCCTTTCTCCTGGAAACAGCAGGTCCTCTGCAGAAAGTGGTCTGATGTGTTCTTTAACACATGAATTGATCTGTCACTTAACCCTTGATCACAAAAATACCTTCTTACTTTCTATATTTGCTGCTGCCTGGGCTCCACTGCTCCAGAGACTTATTGGTTATAATTCCATGTTTCTGTTGAAAAACATTTCAATCCTCCATGAAAGATTATACTTTCAAGTTTGCACAGGTAAACTGCTAATATATGCCACAAAATTAATCACAAGGAGGACAAAAATGTCATTAATATATGACATAGGGCTCCAAAATAATAATTCGTTGGTTTGTTTTTGTTGTGGGTTTTTTGTTTGGTGTTTTTGTTTGTTTGTTTGTTTGTTTGTTTGTGGTTTTTTTGTTTTTTTTTTTTTTTTGCTTTTTTGGGGAGGGGTGTTACTATATTACCTTTCTTCATAATCCAGGTAAAACCTGATTGTTGTTATATTTTTCAAATAAAAAAAAAAAAGTGATTGGCTGTATTGACACTACTTAAGTGAAACAATGGGCCCAGTTAAGTTGTGACCTTCTGTTTATACGCTGCTAAAAGCTTCTATCTAAAAGACACAGTAGCCAGTGTTGTTTTAATTACAAAATGCAAGTAGAATACAAAAGCAGGAGCTGACTTCACTATTGCAAAGAGCTTTACATTTAGATGAGTGATGAACAATTATAGCAAATTGCTTCAAGGATGACATCATCTGGTGGAAAAATGGGGCTAAGAGAGAAAAAAAATCCCCCAATTTCTATGCTTCACTTCAATACATTTTCAGTGGCCTACAACGTTATTTTCTCCCTAAAAAGAATCCTATTTCCCACTTCTCTCAACCAGGGTTTGTGTGCAAGTTGAAAAGAAAGGGCACAAAAAATATTTCAGCCAACACTTGCCCTCTGTCAAACCAAGTGCAGTGACTACAGAAGCCACGAGATGGCACACGGTTTGTGCCCTGCTTCTCACAGTAAAAACAAAAGCTTGTTTTAGGAATCAGAAGGATGAGTTGCTACACCTTTATTAGGTTAGTCTTCTTAACAACAAACATTTTCCGCTTCATGAGTTCAAAATCTGACCTTAACTGTTGCAACTATTGAAGTTTCAGGAAAAAAATATAATTCAAGGGCATTAATCCCACCTTCAGAAAGTACACGCATACCATGGCAGTGAAATATGCTGCTTTTACATAAAAACCCACTACAGTGTGCTCACAGACCTATTTTGGTTAATATAATCTGACTACAGCAAACAAAACAGATTTGTAAAACTATCTCAATGAGCAAAACACTAACACAGCATGCAAATTCCAGTGAATATAGCCAATAAATTTCTTCGAATCCCTGAAATTCTCTTATAAAATGCATTCATGACCAAGACAATATTTAGGAATCTTACAAATCTGCATCATCCTTACAGCACTATTTATGAACACCAAAATTGATGTCTCATGAACCCATTTCTTTCTCTACGGAAACTGCTTGAAATATGGCAAATGATAAGAACAACTCCATGGAAGCTTTGTAGAAGCAAAGACAGTCATGTTCATTCCCATGACCTCATCCCCAAATACTGCTGCTATTTATTGTGTAATTGTATTCCGTGAAAGTTTTCAGGGTTTTCTCTCGAGTTTTATTCTGTATTGGAAGGGAAGAAGCATCTCTTAACCAGCAGGGGTGGGGTAGTGGGAAGCAGGACAGTGACCGCATTCTACTTTAGTACATCTCTGTGACTGTTTGTGTTCTCCTTAGTATGAACTTCTTTAGCTTTATTAAACACTTTCTGGCATCATACAAAAGTTTGGTATCATATTTGTTCCAGTTTCAGACACTGAAAGCTGTGTCCTGAAGAAGACAGATATGAGAAACTTTAAAGTAAATATCAGCTTTCCTTCTGCCATAGTTCACACAAGACCAGAATGTCCAGCAAGACATTCTTTTGGATTAATAGACACTGACTATTAAGTTCAGAATGTCTCTTCTGAGTATTTTACAGGCTAATTTTACTTTTAATGCTAACAGTATAATTGTGAAAAGTATTTATAAACTCCTTTCAAGTGAGCTAGCAAAGCAATACTCCAGCTTTCTTAATAAAACCTCTTTGAGCTGCAGTGTTTCTAGGTTTCAAATATCAAAGCTACATTTTATGTGGTGCTTATCTACCACAGCGACAGGATTCTGAAAGATGGTTTCCAATTCAATTCACAGTAGTCCCATCTACTGGTTATTGATATTCCTAAGCTTGTATAAAATTATATCATGTTTTCTTTCCAGTTTGGGAATATTTCTCTGGTTCGAATTTTATTAAACCTAATAATCTTATAAACTAAATTTGTCTTATACAAGTCGGGCTGCAGTCATATACTAGAGAAGAGATTCATGAGATGAAATGCTATTCTCCAGCTCTATCCCTTTTGATCTCTTCAGTGGAACTCTTGCACACTAAAAGGACAGGGTTTTCAAGAATCAATTCTTGAAGTCGACAAGCACCTTGTACGTGATCAAGTGGTATGGGAACAAATGTATTTAGAAAACCACTCAGTGCATACTTTTCACAATTATGCAGTGTCTCACTTTATTCTTAATGGAGTTAACACAGGTCCATTGTAACACTGACTTATATTCATTTAGTATAAAAGTGGTCCAGAAATATCTAGATGACTAATTGTCTCAATATAGTAGATTAAGACCAGTTATTAAGGGAATTGCATACTGCAGAAGACAACTGCTTTATATGTGTGAAACAAAAGAAAGATTCTTTTATTGTCTCTTGTTCTTTGCCTTTGAAACTCACTACTTTGGCACTTCAAAAAACAACACCAGAAGGCAAGATAACGACAGTGACAGCAGGGGAAGACTCAGGAAGAAGGGGAAGGAAGACTGTATTTCTTTGCTCAAGGATTTGTTGTGGCCATGAAAGATTTATGCAGCATAACAATTATAGATAGTTGTTTTCCTTCCCTATCTAATTAGAGTAAAATTGCATTAAGAAATTGAATACATTTTTTTATCCTGTTCAATTCCATTATAAGGGACACTAGTGTGCAACAAACTGGAATAGCTAGAAGAAAATACCTACTACACTTGACGGCATTCAAGCGTAACTCCCATGTAGCAGCATGAAAAACAGCAAAGATACAACTGGCAGCACAGCAAGCTGCCTGCAACCTGCATGCAAAGGAAAATACTTAATTCCCCCTCTCTCTCAAAATTACAGCCTGCAAAACATTTATGGCAGACAGTTAAGCTGACACAAAATACTTGACACTCTTCATGGGGAATGAGACTCTTCAGGTGAGCTAAAGACTGGAAAAGTGAACACAAAATACGACATGTACACAGCACATGTGAAGTTTAACTCCAAGTTGCTACTGTCATGATAGCACCTGTGAAGGAAGAAACTGGTTCTCCATTAAAAGGGCTCAGCAGAGACCTAATTTTGTCAATTAAGGACTTGCAAGATTTTCAGACTTCAAAGAACTTCAAACATCATCTATTGAACACGCATAGCAATAAAGGCATATAGAGGAAGGTGAGAAGGGCTTCAAACCCATTCTGGAGCACAATTAATATGAGCCAAATGAATCTCATTTGACTGTCCATATGATAGCAATTTCTCTTGCTCAAAAAAAAAAAAAAGAGAATGGGAAGAGGACACCTAAAAGGCCTCAAGGCCATGTTGGACAGGGCTTTGAGTAATCTGGTCTAGGGGAAGGTGTCCCTGCCCATGGCAGGGAGGTTGGAATTAGAAGATCTTTAAGGTCCCTTCCAACCCAAACCATTCTGTGATTCCATGATACTAATGCTATTTCCAGGTTGAACTGAGACTAGTGAGATACTAGAGAAACCACTTGAGCTGTTTCATAAGTCTCAGGTGTTATTTCCTGCAAAGGTTGTCCCATTGAGAGTAACTGCTGATTGAACTTCTGCATCTGTTCTCTTAATTTCTGGTCATGTCAGTCTTTTTCTGTGCTCTGTGCTTTTCCGCTTTTTCTAATAATTTCTAGGATAGAAGAAGGGGTTTGAGGTTTGTTTTGGATTTTTGTTGGGTTTTTTGTGGTTTGTTTGTTTGGCCTTTTTTTTTTTTTCAATCTGAGTTTATTATATTTGGGAATGACCATAACAAAGATTTCTGTCCTGGGTATCCAGAACTCACAATATTAAAAGTGCTCATCCTCAAGTCTTCACCATCACATGCACAGATCTACAATTGTTCATTTTAAATTTCATCAGCCATTTTATCTCACAGTCTTTCAAGATCCTTTCACAATTAATCACCCAGAGTTTCTTTCCTAGATCAATCTGCACTTTAAGATCACCTAATAAATATCATTCTTGACTCTCCATCCCAAATTCAAATGTGGCAATATATGAACCAAATGCATTTTGCTCTTCCCCCTCCCCAAGAATCAGTCACCTACACTCAAAATCAATACCAAGCTGCTATTCCAATTTTGCAAATCACTTCATACATACCCTAACATGAAAATAAATAATAAATATCACCTTGTTTATATTGTAATGGCAAATCTATTTGTATTCAAATATCTGTAGACTTTCCTATGTTAAGCATGGTAATGTATTAAATCTCTCTATTTTATATTTACAAAAAGTTGTTTCCTTTAGAAATTTTTCCTTCCACTACCACATATTAAAGTTGGAAAGATTACAAATTTACATATTTGTTTAATCAAAGTCATGTGTGCTATGGAACATTTAAAAAGAATTATGTTTCAGTTCTTGAAAACATGAAAGTACGTGTTAAAACATATTCTTTTTTTTTTTTTTGGGATTTTATTTTCATAGAGAGGTGCAAGAAAATGAGCACAAAGCAGTTAATTCCATAAATGATTACTATGAAAATGAACAGTACAAGAATCCTTTAAAATAATCCTCTCTTACAGCCTTCAGAGCATTTAAAAAAGAAACTTCTGAAAAGAATGGAATTGTGAATGATTGTTATGACCCATTTCGCATTATCGCTCAAGTACTCCTACCACAACTATAATATAATCTAGTCCTCATTAAAAAATGCTTTATGCTCTTTTATACAGTTACGTTTTGTCTTCTGAAGTTTAAAAGGATTTCTGCTTGAAGGTTAACTTAGAACAATAAGTCTTTATTTGCATTAATTATAAATGTCCATCTATGAGTAACAGCATTGATGAGAATAAATTTGTTTAATCAAGAGTAGTAAAATTTTAGCAGAAACTAAGTTTGCTACACAAATAACCTGAAAACAGAAATAAATAGCATTGTGCACAATATATTATATTGATCTCTAACACTACTAGTCAGATATATTCCAGAGATTACTATTGCAATTCTGCTTGCACTGAAGTCAGCAGAAGACTTTGACCTTAAAGAATTTCTTACCAAGTCATAGTGAGATATCATTTTCTTGTATTTTTACCATTTCCAAGCTGGTATTTATTATTCACAGAGTTTTTAATTTGGGATTTCAAACCACGAAGCTGAAGCGTGGTGAAAACTTCCACAGTCTTGCAGACATTACTGTGACTCTCAAAGTTCTTCTTTAAAAATTGTTGTATTTATTGCAAACAATTTATTTTAAATTTCCTTTTAATCAAATATGGAATAGAGAAAATATAATGCCAAGGAAATATGACTTCCTTGGTAATCTTTGACATATAATACTACATAGCAGTCATTATATTCACTACAGAATTCATATAGCCATACTGATACCCAAAATGAATTATCCCTTATTTCAGAACTCTCATCTGAGATGTTGCAAAGACTCCCCTGATTTTCAGCAAAACCTACTAAATTATACATTCTGACACTTCGGAAAGTATCAGTGAGAGCTGCCTTAGCCTTTTAAAGCATCATATTCTCGGGTGAACATTAACAAAAATTCTGAGAACATATTCTTAACAAGTTTCAGAAAAATTATTGCAAATTAGGAATGATATATGACAGGCATATCTATATGTTAATCTCTTAGACATAAGCATATGCAATTGCCAATCATGTTTAATCATATTACTTACAGCAGCCAAGGTATTCTGCAACTGACACATTACCTGAAAACAATTCAATCTAGTTTTATGCTTCTTCAGTAGACGCTCTTCCAAAGTTTGTCTCCACTTAAAAATAGTAAGAAGAGATGGCCATTTCAGTTGGCTTGACTGTTGGGTCTTCCCTTTATGCCCATCCAAGGAACACCTTTTTTGGTAATGTGGGCACAAAACCTCATGAGATGCTGCTTTTACACTAGGCACACTTCCTCTGTGATTCATGAAAGCTGTGTTATTTACCAGCAGATAGTTCATTCTTAACCCCAGCCTTCTGATAACTGTTTTCTCACTTTAAAATAAAAAAAAAAACTATAATAGATTTAATAAGTTTCCCTTACGTATCTTTTTTCAAAGCCTCATGAAAGCATTTTTATTTTCTGGTTACAGTAGCATTCTGTACGATAAATTATAAATTTTGCTGTATTTTATGGTACTTAATGCTATTAATTGTGCAACCTCAAACTGAGTTTATGTCATGCATATGACACAAAACTGGTTATCATTTTTATCTGCCCAATCTCAGAGCCTCAGAGAGGAATCTAATCCATTATTAACAACTGTTCTATGAGGCTATGTGGTAGCTGCTCTCTCATTTGTCTGTCCTGAGCTGGTTGTCTTCTATTGCACTGATGTTACTGCTTTCTATTTCAGAGTTGCCAAAAGCATATTCACAGCATCAGCGCACTCATGCAGCATGAAAAACAACCCCATTGACACATATTCAATGTAGCCAATAAAGATGTAGTAGCCTTATGAAAAGCGTGTGAAAAAAAAAAAAAGCTTCCCTCATATAGTTAGCAGAGCTACATAATTAAATGCCAGAGGGTGATGAGTGCTGCTGGATGAACTGAACTGGTTCTTTTTTTTTTTTTTTTTAATCAATCATGCAAGCTTGATCCCATGCAAGGACACACATATCTCTCATACCAAACCAATAATATGAAAATAATGCCTAAAGCAGCAACTGTAGCTACCAAAGTTGCAATTGCAAATAATCTGTCTGACCTTTCCCTCCTGCTCTGCACTCCCAAAAACACTGGAAATAGAAATTGCAGCCTCTGCCTTAATATTCTAGAAGCCAAGTTAAGATACTTGTCATTAATCTGGAGATGTTCTTCATAAAATCATATAATGGTTTGAGATGGAACAAACTTCAAGGTTCTCCAAGACCACCAGGGAAGTTGAAGAGGGACTTTTTACAGGGGTGTGGACTGATGGGACAAGAGGTAATGGTTTTACACTGACAGAGGGCAGGTTTAGTTTAGATATAAGGAGGAAATTCTTTACTGTGAGGGTGGTGAGGCACTGGCACAGGTTGCCCACAGAAGCTGTAGGTGCCTCATCCCTGGAAGCGTTCAAGGCCAGGTTAGAAGGGTCTGTGACCAACCTGGTTGGGTAGAAGGTGTCCCTGCCTACATCCAGGGCCATGGAACAAGATGATCCTTAAGGTCCCTTGCAACCCAAACCATTCTGTGCTTCTATGATTCCATGAATTCTATCAGGAATGAAATGCTGCCCTTTGTTTTACTTATTTTCTTCTATTAGAAGCAAAGGACCCCAAAGGAAATAAATTCAGCAGAAATTAATACCACTAGGAAGTATTTAATGTACATGACTGAAGCACCTAAAAGGAAATGTTTTTCCTTTCTAGTGCATTTCTTAATGCATTATTAGAATTTCATAATGCAAGGTATGGTTGGGTTTTGGTTTGATGTTTCAAGAGGAGCATGGGCTGGAGGGGTGGGGAGGATATACACATTATGTGGGACTGTCAAGTGAGTGTCTTTTGCTCTAGAGCAGCACCAGTAACACTCTCCCATCAAATTATTAGAATTAAACCGCAAGCAACGTAGAAAGACTCTACTTATCGCCTAAAGCAATGTATCTTTTTCAGCTGGAAGCCCTCTCTTGCATCTAGGCCGATAAAAAGAAATAATGACTGTCAAGTAGCACAAACTGGCTTTGTCATTATTATCTGAAGGGAAGTAAAACAGTCCAAAGGAAAATAAATTCTGTTGCTCAGCTAATTTTTGTCATGATTTGCACAGCACTAGGCTTGATTAAAGTGTTTTATTGCCTTCATTACGTTAAACACTTGTATAACTAATTTTTTTAAAACTCTCTAAAATAATTTTCTGCTGAGTTTCAGCACTACATTCACATGCTAGTTGTTCAATACTGTATAATTGAGAAAATTCTATGATTTCTCCAGCTTTAGCATAAGAAAGTATGTTTTCACTGTAAAGCACAAAAGAAGGTTGTGGATGACATCATCAGAGGATTATATCAGTCAGAATCAGACTTTGAAGGTGTTGCCTCCTATTTCTTTTTTCCTTTCCCAGTAATATCCCCAAGTGCAATGAAAATAAGTCTTCTCATGACCGTTCTGTTGGCATTTACAAAACATTGAGTGAGAGACTTTTGGAGGGCTGGTGGTTCAGGACAATATAAGAACAAGAAAAAAAAAAAAAAAGGAAGGGAAGGTATTGCAAGTAGGAAATTAAGGAAATTACAGCTTGAAATACTTCAGCTGCAAAGTGGATTTTCAGTTGAAAACTGCAAGAAAACTGTGAAGTGACTAAGAGTCAGAGAGACAAGAGAGGAGAAGTCTTAAAATGTAATTTATGGGGGGAGAATGGATTTATTTAGTCTAGTGAGGTAAAGAGCCACAAAGAGGCCTACTAGTCTTTAAAGAAAAGGTTGTCTGAAATAAGGAACTACAAAATTGTTAATAGAGGTGAAGTGTTCCAATAAACATTTGGAAAGGAAACTTTCAAAAATACAAGCTGTGATGGAGTAGATTGCCTAGATGGCCACAGTAAAATGTTGAACTTCCAGAATGTATTACAAAGACATCTGTCACCTAATTGCTGTCTAATTGCTGATCTTGTCTTGAATCAGGGGGAAGGTTAAAGTGGCCCTTTTTTTGTTATTCCTATCTTATTTCTTTTATTTTCTACTTACTAGGAACTTATTTTCTTCTCTAAAAAAATAATTCATGCATGCACTTTCTTAAAAAGAGCAACTAAAGGAAGGTTTTTTCTCTCCATTCCTCCAATGAGACATTTAGCAACACGGTCTTTATTAAAAGCAATGCAGATACTAAAATCTCCTCCATTTTCCAAAACAGGAGTCATTATTTAATATTTTACTTCACTGGAAAGCCATAAAATACTGAAGCTCATTATGCCTAACTCCATAGACAACAGGAATCTGGAAAAAAAAATTAATTCTTAAGGGTTAAAAAAAAAAAGCCTGGAGTGTTCTGTCTCTTCCCTGGCAATGGTTGAGGTAATGTATACATGCATACACCACAGAGACCACTACCAAAAAAATAAAATCACATTTAAAGCAGACAGGAGCTTTTCAGATAACCCCAGCTCTTAGGTAAAGCACAAGATCTCAATATCTAAGTTTTGGTGCATGACAGTGTAAACGCTGCACATCAAAGTATTACAGCATGTTATGAACATAAAACAAAAGATCTGGGGTGGAATTCAGCTAGTTCTGTATATGAGACTAGTAACAGTTTAGATGGCCCAGGGTATCCTGCCAAGCTGAGAGCTGCCACTCCAGAACAGGTCAGATTTCTAAAGGCCCTGTGTCATATCTGTCACCTCATGCAGGTCTCTTAGAATCTCAGAGGCACCTAAAGTGCACGAGAGACTGACGCCTAGACCCCCAAACTGTGCCAATTATGTTCTGAGACCCCCTTAAGCAGTTTATATCTGCTTCATGGCTCCACAAATGTGTTAAACTTGTTAATTTGCCCAGAAGCTTTTGCAATGAGGAAAAAAAAAAACTTGACATATTCCTTGGTGAGCTTCTGAGTCCCTTTAAAATCGGAATACACTAAAATACTGGCAACAGAAATCACATTTATGAAGGTTAATATCACCAGAAATTTCAAATGCCTAGTGAAATTAAAATAAGGAAGGAAAGGAAAGGAAAAAAAAAAGGAGGGGGGAAAGGGATAGATAAAAGAAACTCCTCTTGAGTATAATGAGCAAATAACTTCACCTTTCAACAGTAACTGGGAACCAGTTTCTACCAGTTCTTCAAGAAAGCTTGAAGATCAAAGAAATGCAAATAAAATCCAGCTAGGGTAAGTATGGAAATGTCTGCCTAATTTAGAAGAAAAGTAATCAATAAAAAGGACAAAGGGATAGGAAAAACAGAGAGAGGCACAAAATTTAAAATACCACTGGAGAGGTGAATAAAAAGAGATCTTTGCATCATTCTAGGAAATATTAATAGACAGATGTCAGTATTTAAAACTGTAAAAAATGAAATAAAATTAAATAAACAATGAATAAAATAATTGTTTTCAAAGTAATTCTCTTAGCTGAAAAGCTGGAGGCTGGGCCAGTACCATCACCTAAGTGTTCTCAGTTCTGGTATAATTCCCACCTGCTTGGTGGACACTAAAACCAGTTGCACTGCATAGGCAGACACAGCATAGCAATTCTTTTAACTTATTAAAATGTGAATAAAAATTCTGGGAGTAACCAACTTTAGCTTTCCCTACTTTGCCAAGAAAGAATGGACACAAAGAAAAAAAATAAGGCAGAAGGGCCTCGTGTAATATGGTTGGACATCAGTACACTTTGAATTTGTCCATCTCTCTCCTGTACTCGGAGCACAGACAAATATATCTGTCTTCACTTGTCAGATTCTTCTCTGTCCAGAGGATTAAAGACAATACTTTTCAAAGTCAACAACATAATTACAATGTTGATTTTTTTTAAAATGTGGTTTCAGAGCTTCTGCATATTCCACACATAGACTTTCATCACAATGTTACCCATCATTACATCTTGTCAGTGATCACAGCCATGAGGAAAACTGAATTTTTTTCCCTCCTTTCCCCTGCTTTGAAACCTCTCTTTATTTAATGCTGCTAAAATTTATATGCAATTTTTCCCTCCTGACCCTGCCAGCATGAACATCCTTCTTACAGACTCTCTCTATACCTTTAAGAGAAGATATGATAATAACTTAATTATTCCTAAAAGATATCCATATCTTCCAACTACCTTTCCCTTAACACATAAATTTTTGATAAACTCTAGGCAAGATCATTACCTGAATATGTGACTAGAGCATTTATTGGGCTTAATTCATAATTATAGAGTTTCCATTATTCTCTGTCAGAGATTTTTTGGTAATGGAAGGGGGGAAGCACCAACAGAACAATTAACGTGCTGATTAAATGACTTTTTAATTTTGGGCCACCTTGCACACTAGCAGGTTCTTCCAACATTTAAAATGCACAGGATGAATAAGTCTTTAGTCTGATAATAACTTAGCTCAAGAATTGTCTCTACTAAGTTACAAATTGTGCCATTGATGCTGTTTTATAGAGTTTATCCTACAGATGCTTTTTATAAAACCCAATATTAAGTATTCAAAGAGTATAAAGAACCATAAAAAATGAGTGGTCTTTCTCACTGGTAAAGAACACTATATGAGCAGCCTAAAATTAAGACTGTGCTTTTTATAATAGCTGTATTTTTCATACTTCAGGGAGAGAAAATAGTTCTGCTCTTTTTTCCCCTCCTTCCCAAATGTACATGCTCTGTAAACTGCCTTCTGGCTGATATACTTACTAATTTTTATTTCACATCAGAATTTATTTATTGCAATGGTAATGAAATGGAAATTCTTAGTAGATATGGCACTGTGAAGGCTACTCAAACCTTGAGTCATCCTTATAATTCTCTAGAAAGCAAATAGAAATTATTCTTGTATTGTCAGTAGCCAAATGGGGGGTGCATCACACCCTGATTACATCACCAAAAAATCTACATTAATACTTCTGTAGAGAATGTAGGGTTTCAAATGTACACATTTTACCTCTATAACATGATTAATAGCCTCATCCCCACAAGATATTAATTACATTATTTCAAGTGCATTCTATTAGTTTCTAGAAATTTTTATAGTGCTCATGAATGTCAAAATTCAGTATAATTTATATTACAATTTAACTTAAGTCATCAACTCACAAATTATACACAATCCAAGTGCTTTTTTAAAATTTTAATTTTTGACAACCTTTTTGTTTGTCATGGTTTAAAATGTCTAAAAAGGTACTAAAGAGGTCAGATTTAAACTTTGGAATACTTTCCCACAACTCTCTTATTTGTCATCTGGATAAGCAGCTGTTAAACATAATCAACACCATTCTGATAACTGACATTTTTGTGTTTGTGAAATCAAAATATGAACACATTGCTCTTCGTGTCAAATTACTCTTCAAAAGTTCCTTTGATTTACTAAGTACATCAGTCTCCTAAGAAAGCAATCTTACACAGAAATTCTAATTTGAACCAAAATGTCATCTCTAAGTGTTCACATGCCACGTCTTCTGCCTTACTTGCTTCATCTTTTACAAGAGATTGTGCTTAAAATGGCAACATTATTAAAGTTGCAAGATTTTTGCTGATTTTCTCTATTGAGCTGCCTATGTGCAGATAATCATACACAAATGTTTCTGAGCATCTTCACAAGAATCAAAGAATATCCTACTTTGGAAGGGACCTAAAAAAGATCACCAAGTCCAATAAGTACAAATCCAGGTGGATGAAGAGGAATCCTCCATTTCCCACAGCTGTAAGAGCGAAATAGAAAGTGCTAGAGGTCTGCAGTCAATGCAGTTGCTTTATGCAGTGGATGCTAATTATCACAATGGTATCTTCAAACCAAGGTATTTCAGGAGAAACTGCAAATAATAATCAGAAACCAAGTTCTGATTTCAAGTTGTCTTTATGCTTGCAGGATGATTAGAAGAAAGAAATATCTGTAATCAAACATACTTACTTGCTCTAAAATCTTATAGTCCTGTGATAATAGATTATCTAACCATATTTCATCTTAAAAAATTTATTTTAGTTACAAACACAGTCCTTCCAAAAAAAACAAAAAATGGAAAAGTTTAAGAAAGTAATAATTTATTTAAAATTATTTTCTACTATTTCCATTATAGAATATCTACATTATATTGTAGTATGTTCTCTGCAGCCTCAAGACTTTGAGACAGAAATATTTGAAAACTATTTTCTACTTCCATAAAAATAGCCTGCAATTTACAGAGCAGTTTTTTTGTTTTTCAGTAGCACCTTGCTCCTGTAAACCTGCCTGGACAAATTTAGCTGCAGTTACAACACTGGAACATTTTGGGACACATCTTTCCTCTAGGATAAACATCTAAAATGCCAGTGTGAGGCAGGTACCAGAAGCTGTTGCCCTACAGCCAAAAGGAAAAACAGTCATGATAGTTATCTGGTAAATAAAAAAGCAGAATATCTGAGAGAGTTTGTGAATTACTGAAGCCATCTCACATGGAATGAGTTTCCATAAATGATTTGTCCTTTATGTCTTATGAGCATTGCAGATTAAAATCTTATTAGTATGATAGTCAGAGCTGTAGAGACACTTATACAATGAAACAGCTGCATTTTTGCTCAGCACTTCATTTGCATCATTGAAGGGTAGCTTCAACTTTTATTTTCTTAGGTTGAAAAATATGGGTGTAGGTTTTGGGTTTTCTATTAGCTTTTGCCCTGAAAGCTCTATTCTTTTTCTGTTTGACTGTACAAAAATTTCAAAGAATTTCTTCAAGCTTTCAATTTTTGCACCTCTCTTTTATTGTGAATTGGTTAACCATGCCAGAAGGAAAAGTATTTGATTTAGAATTTGTTCTGATAAGCTCCTCAAGTCTGAAGGGACACTTTCAACCTTGCACATAGGGCATTAGTTAGCAATTTACATCAGCGTCACTAAGTGTGACACACCTACAGCTCTTCACGTCAACTTCATTTTATTACCACATCAATAAAGCTAAATCATCACTCTAGATGGAACCCTGAACTAGACAGAAAGTTCACTAAAAATGCAATGAAGCCTCTAATAACAAGATGTACAATGTTTAAAAAGTGCTATTTAAGCTTAAAAAAGAATAAAATCAGATTGCCAATGTCAGCTATTACAAAATGTTAAAGCTGAAACAGAAGAGTTACTTTACACCACTTAGTTGGATTTATCTTTGAAAGACAGCTGAGATTTTTTACCCAAATTGACGGATTTCATGCTTTTTGCTGTTTCACAGTTTTTCTATTAACCATTAAGATAAAATGCAAACAGCTCTACACACATCTGAATCTTCTCCTAAGTCCAAGCCAAGCCTAGAGATAGTGCAATAGAACAAGATAGCCCTGCCTTTGAAGGAGTGTACAGTAAAAATTTCCCCACAAATATGAAAAAGTAAAGTAAGAGATGTGAGATAATTTGCAAAAGCAGGTCAGTGGTAGAATCTGGGAATAGTGTTTCAGTCTCTTGGCTTTCATGCAATTCTCTGTTAGGGACCAAGGTGACCTTGCAAAGACAGAATTAAGACTTTCAATTATAACAATCTTGCATGAATTGATGAACATTCTCAATTATACTGCTGGAAATACTTTTTGTCTACCAAGAGGCAAAAGTGGGGGGTTTTTTTTCCCTCATCTGGGAAATATTAACTTTCAGAACTGCATGATTTCTTGTTTTCTCAGGTTTTATTTGGGATTGTCTAAGGGTAAAATTTGGCTTTCTCTTCCAGGTATTCCAGTGTATTAGCCTGCTAATGCATGTGCCCTTGTCCTTCAGGTGCTCAGAAAACAATACAGAATAGAAAAATGTCTCAGTATACAGAGGGATGTTTTCTACATTTTTGAAAGATAAAAAAAGTGTTCCTTCATTGTCCTTTATCCTAAAGTCTATAAGCATATGATCACATCTTCCTTCCTTGACAAATCAGGAAAATACATTTAGTCCCACTGCAAAGAGATCAGCAACAAGCAAGGAAAAAATACTTTCAAAAGTAATTCTGCATTCTCTGATGGTTAGTTTCAATGTGAGGCCACATTACTCTTCACCTTGGTGAGGTTGGTACTGCCAGACCATAATAGAAAATAACATTTTCTCTGTGATCTCTGATCTCAACACTATACCACTACTTTAAGTTACAAAGATAATTTATTACCCTGTGAGGTGGGGAAATCAAAGCTGAAAGACTAATAAAGACCTAAGTAGATCATAGTCATAGAAAAGACAGACTTTTTCATGATGTTTATATAATTAAATGCTCTCATGCCAGAATGGGGTGTTCTTACAGCTCTTCCTAGAGATAGCACATCTGGGCTGGGGCCATTGGGGCTGCTCCTTGTAGACAGTTGAAAGATTAAATAACTAGTATAAATTCTTTTTCCTTCCTTCTTCTTCCTTTTTTTTTTCTTTTTTTTTCTACTAAGAATAATTTAAGCTTAACCAAACTAAGAAAAACCTGGTAACTCCAGAAAAAGAATTCTAAATAAAAACTCCATGTTTGTATATGGGCATTTCGGTCTTATGAAAGGTTGTCTTTATGGATGTGTGTAGAAGTGTGCAATGTAAAGGAGAGGATTTTCAGAAATAGGTGCACCTATAGGTAGAGGTCATTTAAAATAAAACAGAATGCGAATGCTTATCCTGTTAAGCATTCTCTGTGATCTCAGCATTAAATTACCCTAAGGACTGCAAGCATCAGCAGTATTGCAATGTTGTGCCAGTTTTTTTTTTTTCCATCAGTGTTGGAAGTTTAACAAAACAATATTCTTTTCTAAAGTTTTCCAAACATTTCACATCCTAAAAGGTGGATAAAGAGAAAATGTCAACAGCTAAATGCTACCTCTTAGACATGACAAAAATTAAAAAAGATGTTTTTTCATAAATCCAGGCTCTATTCACACAGCAAAAAACGTCTCACCTTAACAAATGACATCAACTACAGAGAGAAACCAAGGAGAAACATAACTAACAAGGAACACTGAATAATTCAAGACATCTTTCATACACCACCACCACAAGGTTCGCAAAACAGCAAAGGGAATGCCTCAATTACTGACATGCTTTCCCCTTCAGGGAGCAGTGAAAGTTAACTCTCACCATTAGTGCAGGAGAATGTCCCTTTAATAAATTTATTTTAGTAGCACTTAATACAATTCCTTAGACACAAACAAGAACAGAGTACAAAGGCAAGGTGGAGAAATAGGCTTGTGGCACGACAAGACAAATGCAGCAAGGAAGCCCTCAGCCAGAGAGGAGTTTTGTTCACAAGGTTATTAGGAAATTTAATCTCCCAGTGATCTAGAGATGGTAAATACTGTTAAAACTACAATGTAAATCTCAAGTGATGGTATTTCTCTCACTGAACCCAGGTTACTTAATGCAAGGAGAACTAAGCTATTAAACATTTCTAAGCATAAAGTATTTAGTAAAGTTCAGTAGAGCGAAAGGGAAAAAAAGCCCAGAATTTTTCTGCTCCCACATCTTCCCCACCTTTCAGGTTTAACACAAACAAGCACTAAACCATAACTAAGTCTTCCCCATTCTGACAAAGAAGAGATAAGATTGGTCAGGAAGGAAAACTTCAGCACCCCAGAAATGTTATATTGTACCCACTCAAGCATCACTCTCCCTGGTTCTGCAGCATGGGCTGGACATGATAGTAAATATATCCAATCCCAGCAGATGTAGCTGTGCTCAGAGAATGAAACTGCAGTGAGCTGGGGAGTTCTTTTGAGACCAGGCAACCAAGAAGAATGAAGGAAAATACACTTAGCAGACACAGGAATTGTGCTCATTCAGGTGGTGCACCATCAGAAAGTTACATTCCCTCAATAATGGTAGTAATCTTTTGGACATATATTTTTCTTCCTTAAATTCTGTTCCAGTAGCAAAACCAAAATAAACAATCCACTCACCGACTACTTTCAGTTGGTGTTGCCTAGTTGTAGGACATTGATTCCATCATTAAATTCTCTGGCCAACAATTCACCCCCTGTAAGCCGGGTCACGCTTAAAAGACGCGTTAGAAACCAAGGATTGCACTGACAAATTGTGAACCACGACCTCTCTTCTGCATGACATTCTGACAGGAAAGCGAAAATAAGGAAAGGCTAAAATGCAGCCATATTACAGTGAAACTTCTCGAGTGATATGAAACTGCAGTGCTCCAAACTCATTTCACAAGGCAGTAGTTTGCAAATGTGGCAGTGATTTTCCTCTGTGCCAGCTCAGGAGGGAGGCACACAGTCCTGCATTATGTCATTACAACACGAAATTTCCAGTAATAGCCAAAGTTTCATTTCAGGCTGCGTGGTTGGAGCAAAAATGTCTGGCAACAGGCCAGCAGAAGCTACAGAATATCGCAGTCAACAGTGACATTTCATTACCTGGACAGCTTTAGTGCATGTTCATTACCCTGGATATAAGAATAGCCTGGGAAGTACAGGTTGCCATGAGTGACTCTACTGTGAACAAAATGAAGCTGTTTGTCTGCAGGCCATAAAGCAGGTACTTTGTAAAAATGTCCTCAGTGCTTTTTTTTTCTTTCCCCTCTAACTGTGGGAAGAAAAACAACCAAAAGTATAGACTAAAACAATCCATAGAGTAACAAATATTGCAGATTATTTAGTGTGCTGGGTTTTAAATGTTTTTTTTTTTTTTTAGCTTTTATATTTTCCACACAACTATAGTATGGACAGATTTAGAGATATAATTCCATACGCTAAATCCCCTTATTATAGTCTGAATAATTTAGTATGTTTATACTTTAGGGGAAAAAAAAAAAGGAAAAATTATACTTCCTTTTAATCCAGCATTCATCTGCCATTTTCCATTTCCATATTTACTCGATTACCATGCATAAAAAGTTTGTTTTAACAATGAACAAGCCCAGTCATATGCTCAAAGTCGAATCTCCATTTTCTATGCTCACATAATTCTCAGAAGAGCCTTTGTGATCCTAAAGTCTACAATGTGTACTTTGAGCTCTCTTGTCAGCTATTACCACTACAGAGATCTTGAAATAAGAACCTGACTTGCAGTGGGACTAATTCACAACTGAAACAGAATTGAGGATTTTGCTTTACAATAGAACAGCTCTCTGTACAACTGAGCATTTAAGAATTAAGAATCCAATATTGACTTAAACTCTGTATGCATTAAAGCATTACTTTCAATCAATGAACGCAGGATATTAAAATTTATACACGTTTTAAAATAATTAATTTAAATTTTTATTTGAAGTGCTCTGCATCAGATACCTTATGGAAATCATCTATATGAAAAGCACTCTGTGACCATGGAACACAGCTACTTGACCTTTTTAACAAAGATTAATAAGAAAAGCTGTATCTGTAGATATGTCAGGCAAGTCACTAATTGCTACAATAGCACCTAAAAAGGAGCAGGTTTCATTCAGCTCACCAAGGAACTGTTGCTAGAATGGTCTGTACTGAGGACAAAATCTTTCAACTCAAAAGTCAAAAGTGACTTTATTCACATAAAATAAATTCAATTCCTTACATGCCTATTTTTTTTTTCTTCAAATTAATTACTAAAAGAAACAAGGAGTGTATCTGAAAAATACCATTAGAGAAAATCTCCTGGAAAGTCACATCTAAATACAGAATCATAGAATGGGTTTGTGCTGAAATGGACTTTAAAAGACCATCTAATTCCAGGGCCTGTGCCATGGGCAGGAACAACTTCCATTAGACCAGGCTGCTCAAACCCTTTCCAATCTGGCCTTGAACATTTCCAGGGATGGAGCATCCACACCTTCAAGGACTAGGAGAAGCCAAAAGGGTAAAACACTGTTTCCAGACATGCTAACACAAGCTAAACACAACCATAAATTGATAGAAAACCAGATTAGTGGATATTTTATGATTTTATAAAAAGAAAAAGGAATTCCAAACCACTGAATTTACTATTAAAAACCACTAGCTCATAACTTTAATAAATATTTATGAAGAAACATATCCATAATGGACAAAAATCTAGCATTTCCAATGTTACTTATTCTGACATTTATACTTAGGTGAAAAGATAAGCTATTGACAAGCTGAAATCTATGAATTAGCCTTCTTGAGATTGTAGATCATAACTTTTCTTTCTTTCTTTTAAAAATCATAATGGAAATAAAGCCTTATTTTGATACTGCATTTGTACTGCTCAGGAAGTCTTCCAGATGGTCATTAAGCATAACCTAACTTCTCACTGGAATATTTAAAGGTGTTATTTTTAGTAAAGGTCAGCTTCTTTGTTCTAATTAGCTCTTGCAATGCTTCTACAGAACTAAACCTCCTTTATTGTCAAGTACCAAGTGTGCATCACCTTTTTTCATCTTAATCACATGCTGATGGCATTTCCAGATAAGGAAAAAGGAAACAAAATGCACTGAAGCAGATGGGGAATGAGAGGGTCTTGGGACATGATTAGTTTTGTCCAAAAACAAGGTTAAGAACATACTTTTGTTGACTACATGTATTATATGTTGTTTAAAAACTATAATAGCTATCACAACTTATCTGTATTGAATATGTAATGCCATTTTTTTTTCTTAAAGAAAAACTGTTGGGTAAAACAAGAGGGAAAGAAACCCTGTCAATATACATTTCTATTATGCAAGTTAAAACCCTGTCAACATACTATTTCTATTGCGCAAGTTAGTAACCTCTCACATAGGCAGAATCTGTAGTCCCATTTTATCTTCTTCCAGGACAAAAAAAAATTCCAAAAGCTTTGACAAAAGTGGAATATAGGAATTAATATTAATCACTTGTTTTGTGATTTGCAGGCTTGCTGTTGGTGCTGGCTTTTGTGATATGCATTTAATGTCTCCAGGGAACTGCAGTAAATTATCTACACAGGAAATGAGTCTTAAACAGGCATGTGTCTGCCTACAAATGATTAAGGTATATCACACCTGTGAGTGAGCAGCCAAATTCTGACTGAAACAATTAAAATCAATAGTTCAGTCATATAAAACTCACAAAGATGTAGAATAAATTCTGCATTAAACCCAGATGTCTAGCTCACTACTAATTATTATTCCTATTTTTGAACTGCTGAAGAAGCACTGACTGTCATGGCTGAGGTTTATGGCCTTATTCAATCTGAAATACATTATTCTCTGAATTCATCAACTCTGGGTACCAGAAGAAATGCAGCATCATATTCAGGATGCCCATATACACTTAAGTGTTAACACATTTTCTAGTGGCATTTTCCCTTTCTGCTAACCAATTTCTAACTTTTCCTTCCTCATCTTAGGAAACGATAGTGAGGCAACTATGGACACAGATTTGTCCCCCAGGAAATCCAGTCTGCAAGACCATTCCCATTATTCACCACAAGCACCTACTACCACATTCACGCTAGGACAAGGTGTACAAGTGCTAAGAAGTATCACGCTCTTTTATACAAGGCTTCAGAAAGGGAATCTTCGTGAAAGGTGGATGTTTGCTCAGCAAGGATTATGCCAAATTCTGCAAGGAGCAGAGTGTTCCATACAGCAGTCTCATCTTGGTAAGGGAAGAAGAGAAAAGAGGTGAAAGAGGAGTAGTTGTGTACAGGAGTAGGACCAGGCCAGATTTCAGCTCATTTAATTGCCTGTGTTAGGAGCCCCATCAACTTTGCCTCCCCATATGGTGAATAAAGCATTTCCAGGGAGCAATTCCACATATGTAAATGTGAATCACACCTGAATGCAACCCTCTTCACTGGCTGGAGCAGTGTGACTGGACTCCTGCTGTAGGCTGCTGCCCATGGCTAAAAATGAAACTAGGCAGATCCTACCAAAGCAGTGCACAGGCAGGCAACAGATTTTTCCTGTGACCAAATAATTAAATCTAACTAGATAAATAAAACATGTCTATTTATGACATGAAGGTTTTTATGCTAATACATATTCCATCTGTAATCCCTCTGAGGTGCAGGTGCAGAGTCATCCACCAGATCATGAGGACCCACAGTACAAAAGGTTCACAAAAAAAGACAGCTTCTAGCTGTGAAGAGCTGGCAGCCTTAGACGGCATCTCAGGAGTGGAAGAGGAAATGGAAGAGGAGAGCCTGGAGAGGAAGTTGGAAAAATCCAAAGATGTCCTCTATCACCAACTGCCTCCCCAGTGCATGTCAAATACAAATTTTGAGCTTCTTGTGTTCTGCGCCAAAGTCTCACACAGGAAGAAATGGGTGTATTGCAAGTTTTTTATTATACATATGATATAGGGATGCCCATGTACAGAGTAATTTAGTACAATTAATATTGCCAAATATCCTAAATGTCTTTCTCTGCCTCACTGCAACAACAGACAAGAGGTTAAGTCTTTTAGCACATGTATGGATTTGACATTTCCTATCGATCAGCACATATGAATTACATATTGACAGCTATTTTCTAGGTTAAATTCCCTGAAGTCTGTTAGCAAAACTCAGTAAGTATGGTAAGACTCATGCTAAGTGTTTCAGGGGGTTGTTTCATTTTTTTATTAAAAGTCCACAAGGAAATTGAATTTTTAATAAACTTGAATGAAAAAAGAACCTGAATGAGAATTTAATATATATACACATATATATTCTTTTTAGGCATGAGTTTGCTTGTTAGCAATCTGCACTACAATATTTGTCTATTAAATAGTAATACCCTACCAAACAACTTTAGATGTGGATTTTTAATTAAGATCATGCTGAGCTCCTTTTATTTCAGTTTTTGTTATCTAGATGATGGGAAAATCCATATTAAAAAAAAAAGTCTTAAACCTTTATGTAAAATGTTGATTGTTCAGGACAGAAGGCATCCCAAATTACTAATTGGTTATTATCTGCTCTGCAGAGAGAAATTTTAAATGGTGACAATGCAAAAAAAAAAAAAAAGAGTGATGAATGATCCATGTCATAGATTTTTTTATCTCCCCACAGTAATAGATGAAAAATCTACCTACACAATAAAGTTACCATCCAGTGGTAACTAACATATTTGAAGTATTATACTATCAATTAAACAAACGTAGGATTTTCTAACAATTTAATTGTACAAGATCATTAATCTATATACTTATTATTTAGTGTTCCTCTTATTAACAATTATAGAAAAGAACTTCATGCCAAGTGTTCATTACTGAATCTTGATTGATCACAGTAAGACAGCTGTATTCATCTTACCCTGTTTTAGTATTTCAAGACTTCATAAAGATCCTTCCATTATCTGCAAACCTCAAACTTCTACTGTTTCTAATACAAATGGTGGTTTTAGGAACAAACAACAAACAAAACTAAAAAAATGCAGAAATAACCTAGGCACAATGGCAAGACCAAAACACAGGAAGCTTGGGACAGCTCAGTAAATCTCTAGTTCAGTGAAAACTTCATTTGCACCATGGTGGAAGACACGTGACATCTATAGGAAAGTAAGATGCGTAAAAGATCATATTTCCCCAAAGCACGACTAGAATGGGATTATCCAATGTTTATATTGCTGATTTTCATCATACCAGAGCCACCCCCACCAAAAAAAAAAAAAAAAGAAAGTTGTAACCCCTTATTCCATTTTCTTTTCACATCAGAGTACAGCTCCTAAGTCTGACTTAACCTCATGCGCTGCAATAGGGATTAAATCTTTTGACTTTCATTTTTTGTAATTCAAAGTATCTTAGACATCAAAGGATCTTTCTTTCTGAAAAGTCAATACTTCAGTACTTCAGAATAATACCCTACAAAGCAGCCACTCAAGATACTGAGTTTTGAAAATACCAGCTAATGTTACTAAAATAATTTTACAATGCTATCATCCCAGTCCCACAAGATCAGAATTGGATGACTGAGTGGGATGATCAATCATTATTGCAAATCTCTTCTCCCTGGTATCCAGTGACAACATGTGTGGGAATGGTGCAAAGCTGCACCAGGAAGGGTTCAGACTGGACATAAGGAAGCAGTTCTTTACTGGGTGTTTAAACAGTGTAACAGGCTTCCTAGAGAAGTGGTCAATGCCCCAAACCTGTCAGCGTTTAAGAGGCAACACCCTTAACAACATGTTTTTATTTTTGGTCAGCCCTGAGTTTGTCAGGCAGTTGATCATCATTGATGATCTATGCAAGTCCCTTCCAACTGAAATAGTCTAGTCTATTCTTTTCTTAAATTGTGCTAAATCATTCTGTAAGAAAATATCAATAGGCAGCCAACATCCTATATATTCTGGATAACAACGCAGAAACATGGTTTATCAGCACTGGAACACAACTAAAAAATTCTGCAGACTTTTCTTTTTAGGGTATGGGCTATATGCTAATGTTACCTAGCTGTCAAAAGTTTTCCTTTAGAAATACTTTCTTACTTTTTATGTCGTGCACAGAAGAGGAAATCTTGTCAGCAGACAGGTACTGCTGGCGCCTTGGAGGCTCAAGTTAGCAGCACACCAGATTGGGTCCTACTCATTTGTCCTCCTCAATGGACTCCATGTGGAGACCTCATAAGTGTGCCCTGCTCACCTTCTTACTTACATGGCATCCTGCTACCCAATACAGCTGGTTCCAGAGTAATCCCATCTGTCAAAAGACTTTTTTTTTCAAAAATGTAGTTTTGTTTCAAGCCAAAATGAAACATTGGTTTTGTGAATCACAAAAATTCTCACAGAAACTACAGTATGATGCCCTTGATGATGCTTCCAACAACAGAGCAGTACCCTGAACAAATTACTTGTGAATTATTAGAGAAAAATCAATAAAATATAATCAAAACAATTACCAGGATATGTTTTAATGGAAACATGGTTTGTTGAAAATACTTGCAGATCAGAATATCGAATTAGTTGAAACATATGGCAATTTACAATTACTGTAATTTTGCTTAGTGAGCACTTTACTAATCTGTTACATGATTAAGTCCAAACCATAGCAGCCTTTTAAAAATCACAGTCCTGAGAGAAAAATTAGCTGTAAAATAACTGACCAGCAAAGATTGCTCCCCAAGCTAGAAACCTCTTGTACCCAAGGAAGGCAAGAATCTATTGCCAGAAGTAGGTATAAGAATATATCAGCAATGGTCTTTTTTGTCCTTTAATAGCCCAGCCTAAGTGAAGAGTGACCCACCAGCATTTCAGCAAACTGGGTGCATCTTTTGGCATAGGCTCAGCTCAAGGCTTATATTCTGGATTCAAAACAAGATCACTGAGCCTCTCCAATACATTTGTTCCATTAACTGATAAGCAAAAGTAGTCCAAAGCACTTAAATCTACTCAGAAAATCAATGGGAAAGGGGAACAATCACAAGGTTATGTAACTACTGAAATTGAAAATTATCTTTCGCTAACTCGGGTTTCTGATTCTGTCAAATATGAGGAAGCACTATTTAATCATGTACTTTTGTTATCCATAACTCATGAAAATTACTTATTATTACTTATAGTTTTACTGAAGTGTATTTTTTTCTTTAGGATTACAAGTTTTTCTTGTAATGCTTTTCTTGTCATATTTTAAACATCTGGGAGAAAAATATGAATTACTAATTAAAAAGCAATAATTGATGTCATAACCTGAAAAAATGAAATTAAGAAAGCAATTTAAGACAAGAAGGGACAGGTCATTTATTTAAAATTGCATGTGCCAGATCCAAAATCCAGCATCCTGCTGTGCATTCTCAGCATCTCACTTTTCTCTCTGACACATCCAACATGGCTCTTCCCAGGTTGGGAGCTCCATTTTGCTGATCTGATTTTTGCTCAGGTTACTAACAAGCTCCTACATCATAAATATAAGGCCATTTGCACAGAGTCTTTATTCTCAGAAATGTTTTCATGCATTTCTGTCCTACCTTACAGATTTCCAGTTTCCCTTAGTGACTGCCTGTCTTTGTCACGCCTGTGGTTTCTTCATGCTCCAACGTTCTTGCTCTTTCTCTGTCTTTTCTGTATAATCTCCCCTCATTATATTTTGCCCTTTCCTATTCTTTGAGCTGACATCTATAGTGAGCTTCTCATGTCTTTTTCTTAGCTCCTAATCTATTTAATTGCATTTAGCTGGCGTGACTCCAAAGCTAAACTCAGTTTTCCTGTTCCCAAGTTCTGTGTTTCACTTTATCCCTTTTAATTCAGCTGTCACAGAAGCCAGAAATGTTAATCTGTATACAGAGCTCTTCACCATGCAACCCACTTTGCAGTGTCTAAAGATGCTTCCAAAAAAGGGGAAAATATCTGTCCAACTGGCAGCCATAAATTATCCCCCTGAACATAATGCTTTCTCATACTGAGGAAGGAAAAGGTAAAAACCACACTCCAAATCTAAAGAAGCAATCAACCAAATAAGTCTGATTTTGCTTTCTCATTTTTCCTCTCTTGTCAGTGTCTCGTTCAATTCCAGTTCTTCATCACCTTTGACATGTAAGATTTTTAGAAAAAAAAAAAAAGTTTTGTCAGTGAATGAATATTGATGACTGGAAACATCTCATCTTCTTTCATATGACTAATTCTAACTCCTCAGACCCAGCCTGCAGGAAACCGTTGCCCTCATGACAAAGCCAGAAGCCATCCAATTCTGCCTTTTACATGGAATAGCATCTTCCAGTGGGAGCCAACTAAATCAGCTGTAATAAGTGATCTTAAACATTCCTGGTACAGTCATAATCTGACCCCAGAAACTATGATAATTGTTTGGAAAAAAATTTATAAAATCTGTGGTGGTGTTTTTTGGGGAGGATGGTGGTGCAGTGTTTTAATTAGGGCCAATGAACTGTCAGAATGAACAGTTTCATTAGCAGGAAAGGAAAGAAGGAGGGATGAACTGGGTGGACAAACTTCAGCCATGCATCTCCATGGTCTGTATTCTAATACACAGAATTTCATAAAAGTTTCACCTTCAATATAATGACTGAAGCAGAAAAGATTAACTAGAGAACTATTGCCCTCATTAATTCCGTTGCAACCCAGAATAAACAATATAATTTCTTTTCAAAAATACTGCATTGTCTTGCTTTTAACCTGCATAAAAAACCTCCAAACAATTCATTAATTTTGTCATAACAAAAAAAGAATTCTTCCTCATTAACACTTCAATAGAGAAAAATGCTCCTTCATTCAGTTGTCAATATCAGAATCTGCATTCAAAAAGAAAAACAGGAAACTCTTATCATGTGGTCTTGCCAGGCAAATTTACGTGAGGATAATGAAAGGAAGGAAGGTGTCAGGGGAGTAAAAGAAACTTTTAAAAGATGCATGGGAATGTCACTAGCAAGCACAAGATAATGGAGAACTTGCTGAAAGCTGGAATGGAAAATATTAAACAGCCCTTCACCTGGGAAAAGGGAAAAGAATGTACTGTTGCCAAATTTTGCAAATTGCTCTTAAGTTACAAATATGAAGGCAAGTCTCTTTGTGAGAGGTCTTGGCAAAGAGACAATCCTGAAAAAAGGTAGATAGGACAGTTAAAACTGAGTTACTGCAAAACCGTGGATTCCAGATTTTATATGTCATTATTTCTTGATGTCCTGTGACTTCTCTTATGAGAACATAAGAGAATATTGCACAATGATGTGAGTTTTTTTCTTGAATTCTTCGCCTCCTACTTCCAAAAGATTTTTCCTTGAATGAGATGTAATCATTCTTTACGGTAATGAAAAGAAGAAAAAAAAAAAAATCTACATCTGCAAAGGCACCAGGTAGAGCTGTGATTAAAGATTGACACTTTTACCTAGTATGCAAGATTAAATTTTCCATTTTTATACATTCCCTTAAGAACAACTTGTTCACATATAGATGAGTTGGCATCATTCTGTCAGTTCTCAGTGTGGCAAAAGATTCTGGAGACTGGACCTGAAAATGAGCACCGCACATAAGCAAGCCAAATCTATGACTATTTTTTTCTTGAGATCTGCTTGGAAGAATACCATGGAATAAAGCCGTGGATAGAACAAGGGCTCAGGAGAGCTAGTTATTTTTCAGAGGTTGTGTCTCCCAAGCTCAAGAATCAACTATCCCCAACAAGAGAAGGTTAAGTGAGATAGCAGGGGGCCTGCTTGGATGAAAAAGGAGCTCCCAACTCAGCTATAAAAAAAGAAGCCTGCAAGAGCTGAAAGCAGGGATAAAGGACCTGGGGGGAATATGGAGACATTAAGTATGCAGGGATGTGGTTAGGAAAGCTGGTCCATTTGGAGCTTAATCTGACAAGGGACATGAAAGCCGATAAGAGAGGTTTATATGGGCAGTTCAGCAGCAAGAGGGGAAAATGTAAAGCCACTTCTGAATGGGGCAGGGGACCTGGTGACAGAGGACATGGCAATGGCAGAGGTAGTGGTGCCTTTTTTACCTCACTCTTTACTGTTTCAATTGCCCTTGTCAAGTCTCTTTGTGTAAGTTAACAGAAACAGCATTTTCATATATGTGCAGTATGATAGAAGAAATTTTAAACCTAAGATTCATACTCTCAGTGTAGACACATCCTATTCCACATATATCCTTCAGATAAAGAAACACCTTATTGCCCAAAGAATAGTATTTGGTAGGCATGACCATAGCAGAACTCCTCAAAGTAACCTGGAAGGGTTTGCAACATTGAAAGCAGCTCCTTTCAGTACAGGCTTTGGTTAACTTTAATTTAAGGCTTTTCCTGAAGAGAAATTCTTGAAAATGATAATGAAAAGAAAGTGAAGAATATCCAGAGGGACCACAATATTTTGTCCCAAGCACCCACATAGCAGCCACACTTAAAATGCTCTAAATAGTATGAAAATACTTTCTACTATTATGGAGATTGTCACAGATGCATATTTAAGGACAAGAAGGACTCCTTAGAGAATTCTAATGTGGCAGCATGCAAAATTTGGGTCATAGTTACCCATCCCATAATTCCTAAAACATCACATTTCTGTAGTTTCAGCTAGGAAATACTCTTAAAAAAATCTAGCTTTTATTTCCACTAAATGTAACCATGAAAAACAGTACACTCATTAAAAGCTTTCATAAAAAGATAAATGTTTAAGCATATTTGACTATGACTTTTCTTTTATTTGACCTTGGCTAAATTGAAAGCACACAGAAAAATTTACAGTCAATGCTAGATGTGAGCTATACTAATGTCTGGCTAACTGCCTCTGCTGTAAAAGCTCTTTCTACTTCAGTAAAATTTTATGCACAAAAGCATTTTCTAGAAACTGATGTAGTGTGTTCAATACATTTTTAGACCCTAGCTTAATTACAAAAGCTTTTTCATAATAACAAATATTGTCCCAAGCAGAGACTAGATTTAATAAATATGCTCATTATTTTCCTTAATGAAAGCAATGTTTAAAATGTGTAGGTAATCCCATTACACTGTACTTCCATTATACAGCCCAGCTCTCCTACCCTCCTGCTGATAGAAGACTTGCTCATCTTAGTTTCCAATTATATACATTAAGTCCTTCCAAAACTACCTTCATTATTACACACAGCATGTATAGCTCTATCAGAGAAAAAGCTGTAATTGGAAAAGAGCAAAATGCATTTTTGAGCCTAAGATAACCACAAGAAAAGTTAATTATGTCAATTAAAATAATCTTCTCTCCATTCAACAAATACGACCTCTTTGTACAAAGAAACACAGCAGGACAGGTACTGATCCCTGATAAACTATGGTGTTTCTACTCAAGTCATTCTAATCAGAAAATCTGTGAAATAACCAAATTTTTACTTTAAATTACTTTATAATAGAAGAATGGCCAGAAGAACTATTGGACGAACCAGGGAAATTCTCCAAAACAAAAACCACAACATTTTCTATATACATCCAAAATTAAACCTCAGTGTTTCTGTTCTTGGACTAAACTTCTACTTCCTAAAAGCAGAAAAGGACAATTGACACAAGCAGACTACTGACAGAAAAGTAATAAATACATAAATTAAAAATGTTAGGTACAAGAACTGAAATCTGCACCCTTACTGTCAACTATTTTTGGCAAAGAACTTCATCTCAGCATCAGGTGGCAACCAGTTGAATCTATGAAGTGTTGACTCTAATTACAGGGTCTCAAGTCAGAGCTTTAAGAGTTGAAGATATGGCTGCACATGGCAAAACCAGAGCTGGTTGCCCTAAAGAGCATCAGTGTACAAGGAGGCTCCCAGATCCTGTAGCTGCACAAGTCCCACTTTTATTCCCTCAGCTTGTAGAAGGAAGAGCAAGAGGTGAGGCATCTCTCCCTATTTGCTGCTGCTGATAGTTGATTTTTCTTGCTGTACCCAAGGAAAATTGTACTTTACTTTGACATTACATTTGATCAGCCTCAGTCACTTCAACCATATTTTAGAATATGCAGTTTTCACTAGCCTGCTCATTACCATATTTTCACATCTAATTGTGTCAGCACAGCTATGGATGACCCTAAATTTGCTGTGAAGAATTTTTCCCATCACACCTCACAATGCCTTATCTGGATCATTCAACTTTTGAACACTTCCTAACAGATCTATTGTTGTTATTCTATAGGCATCAGAAATAGAAGCAATATTCCAGAGAGTACTACAATACTTCTGCAATGCCACCAAAACCTTATTTTATCTGAGTACTTTTGATTGTTCTTTGTTTATGCCAAACTCTTACTTCTTTATCTTACACATTCCTGGCAATCTGCTGTGTAGAATTTGTACTGACAATTGATATTGTCAGATATGACAAGAAAAGTCAAGTCCAAGTACACTGCAGTTCAGGGAACATTTTCAAATTTCACAGGGAAATGCTCCTTGTTCTGTAAGTTCCAATCTCCTAATTTCTTTTACCATGATTTGGTTTTTTATCACTTGGTGATTTTGTCAGGGAATTGGGATCCCTGCCAAAGATGTTTACCTCAATTTTGTTTCAAGTCCTAAATTAGATTTCTCCTAAATAGTGAATTAGATTATTAATCAGTAAAAATCTAAATCTTCATTATTAATTTACTCAAAACAATACAGCACCTTGTAAAACATTTATGCAGCAGTAAACGGAGAACCACTTTGCAGAGATCATGACATGCTTAATTTACTACATGACTAAATATTTAATTAGAAATGGTAGCAAAGCTGAAGGTGTTCTGCTGAAATTAAACAATCTTTTAAACAGTAATAGTCCTAACTTTATTGTGGGCTGTAATGGTAAAATTTTAGAACATTTGGTAGGAAACTTGCTCCTTTTTGTGGGGTTTGCCTTTACCAGTTAAGTGAAGAATCATGTATTTGGCTAGCCAGTTTGCTATTTACTGACAGATCTGGTCCCTCCTGTAGTTTCAAGAGAAATATATTTTAAATGGCATATTAAATTAATTGAAAATGCAATGCACTTTGAGGCACTACATTTGCAATGTAATAGTCTTGCTCCAATGATTTCCTTACTAACATCTCTAATTAGAGTAATGGCATTTTAACTTCCTTGCGAATATCTAGCAATTCTTTGTTTCATATTCAATTTTCAAAACATCCCAGGTACAATATTTTAAATTCATTTGCATTTATACATCCAGACTCATATAAAAAACCCAACAACTTGTTTATATTTCCAGTTTAGGAAATTGCACACAGAGCTTTTGCAAAGACAGCTCAAGATGAATATATCCTTCCCAGTGTTAAACCTGAACAACACATGTTGATGCACATCAAATCTAATTAAAGGTGAGCTTTCAAAACAGATATTCAAGAAATGCAGTTGATTGTTTCAGAATTTGCTAAATGTGTAGCAATATGGAGAATGAGTTCTGGGTGTTTTTTTTTCCTCCTTTTTTTAATCTATTCCTTCCTATTGTCTCTCTAGCTCATATAACTCAGCTTTCAGAAGCGGAAGGTAAGGGATGGTTTTTACCCTTCTGTACAGTGATGGATACAAAGAATGAAGAAACAAAGCAAGATAGGTGGGAGTAAATTAATAACAATAACATTATGGCCCATTTTAAGAGGGAGGCCTATTGTATAGATTATTACACCAAGCAATGAAACTATAAGGCTATAAATATAGTCTGGATAGCAAAGGGTAGCAGCAACAGGATCACTTTCACCTCATCTTGAACATGTCTTTCAAAACAGCAAATTGATATTTCTTGACCTTCAATTTGCTTTTATTAACAATACATAATATCCTGACCTTTTGCTATCTTATAAGAGTGCATGACAGTCTTGTCAAAAATAATTCACCTGAAGTTTTAAAAAAAGATGCTAACTATGAAAACCACAGCCATGTGGTTTTCAACCATAATTCATCAGCTAAGAGGAAAAGAATATTCTATTTAGAGTAGGAGTAAACCACATTTTTCTGCATCTTCCTTATGTCTCAAGGCTAAAGAATATTTCATAGAATTACCAGACTGCATGTTATAGCTCTTAAAGCCTCTAAATGTAATAAAGAAGTATACACCTGGTAGCATGCCTCTCATTATGCTGCAGAATCCTAATGATGACCTTGCTTCCCAAAGTAACTTGTAAGGTAAACTTTTTAGAAGTAAGATGAGTGATATCACTAGTATTCATCAATTCATGTTCGATTTCAACATTGCTGTATGAAACATGGAAGCACTTACTGGAAGACAGACTGAAGTTAATTTAAAAAAAATCAGTCTAGGATTGCAATAATGTTTTCACACAAAGTTTGTTCTTCAATTCCAATCCCAGTTTAACTATGACTAAGTTACTGCAGTGCTGATCTCCATGAAAGGCACAGCCTGGCAGTAGTTAATACAGAACACAATGAGGCACTCAGCATGGCGCTGGTGTCATGTGGGCTGTCTCAGAAGAGCTAAGAGTGGTGCCAGCTGTGCACCTGCACATACAATCTGTGTCTGAACGATTTTATTTCTGAACAGACTGGGAAAGGAGAGAGGATGGGTGGTGGGAGTGGTGGAAACGTGAAGAACCTTGTTCTGCTGTTTACCCGTAAGCTGCTGTGAAAAAGAGAGCTTCGCACTTGAGAAAATGTTGTGAGTGCTTCATGTGGTACTGGGGCCTCCTTCCTTGCGACAAAAACTCTCAGACTGCGCGTAGTAGCTTGTCCCTTGATTCCTTCCAATTGCTCATCTGAAGCTACCGACATACATTAGAGCTATAACCAAGCTTTCCCTGATATGCACCAATATTTTAAGTAGTGTATGGCAGAGAATTTCTTTTAACCACAGAAAAGTGTGCCTCATTTAAAATAAACTGTCTTGAGAATCGCATGACATGGCAATAATTCTAAATTTTACTAAAGCTTTTTACACACATATGACTTTGGCAGGCTGCCTTCCAGTGAGAGCAAGTTACATATGTACCAGCTCTAATGGCCCATATAGGATATTAAAAACACATAAAGAATAATTTGATAATTTACCTTAGGAACAGCATGAAAATTTTCATCTCAGTTTCCTTCAGAGATTCTAACGCCAAAGGACAGATTGTTTCTTGTCAGTGCTTCAAACTGATCTCTATTTGCAAACACAGCAAGTGATGCCAAATGCAGTTCAGAACACAAATCAAACAACTATTCATTATGCACTGTTTTGAATTGCATATGCAGGACACAGAGGAAAGTATTGACCGAAAAAAAAAAAATCATGCTTGCACATCATACAAGCCATTTCCATAATATACTTGAATACTGTATATATATGCAAAGAAATAAAACTATTCCAATAAAATAATGAGTGCCTTATGAGTTAAATATATTTAAAATGCTACACACTGGGATTGAACAGAACATGATATACAATGTAGACCAAAATAAAAATGCAGTAGTTATGCAAAGAAAAGGAGGGGGAAATGATAAATTATTTATTGAATGAAAGCAGAAGATGGAAAATGAGAAAAACTTTTATTTGAAAAAACAGGTTAGATTGTAACCAATGATAATAAGCCCACTAATTCATTAAATCTGATTCTATTTTAGTCGCAGCTAAGCACTCAGAGCAGCAATTAATGCAGCCATCAGTGTGGCTGTCATTTTCTGAATGTTCCTGTCCATCTCAGTTTTGTCTTGAAGCAAAAAAAGATGAAAAATAACTGGAAAAATTACTTAACCTGTTTCTAAGATGATCACAGCACTGGCTAAAATGGCAAAGGGAAAAGAACTGTTTTCAGTGCCATGCTACAGACATCTGTGGGTGGTACCTGACAGGCACAGAGCAGTGCATGCCAGAATAATGCATGGGGGAAAAGGAGAGGCATCACCAATGTATGGCAGCCATCTAAGGCTAGAGCTCTCTTAGATTATACTGAAGAGAAGGAGAGAAGATATTCTTCACAAAGACCTCACCCATAGCTGGTTAACAGGTATGTCTTTAATTAAAAAAAAAAATTAAAAAACACCAACTAACTTAACCAGGACTGCTGCTTATTGCTCATTAATTGCTACAGATAGGTGCTAGGCCTGGCCAGGTGCAAGAAAAAAACCTCTCACACAAGAAAAAAATAAAACACATTTAAAGAAAAAAAGAGACTACTTTGAAATTAAGTATTTCAAGGGATTAACTTCAGTAGTTTACTTTTGATCAGTATCTTATTTTAAAACATCATTCTTGCATTTTTTCAAGCTTAGTTGAATTTATTTATTATCACTACTATAGTGGTTGTGAGGTGGCAGTGAGTTAAAATAAATCCCTACTTAGGCAGCTTATCCCTCCTGTTATATATTAATCTTAGTGCATATGGGATTATAACTAAATGCAAAGGAAAAAAAGGAAAAAAAAATCCAACTTGAGTAGCTATATTTTTTTTGATTAAATCACAATATCAGAAAATGTCTTAGAATTCCAACTGAGCTGTGCTAAAGCAAAAGACAGCTAGTTCTGCATACAGGAATGCTTGCATATTTTTCTTCACACAGTTATGTGTGAAAAGATTTCTCCATAAAACTGTAAAATAGAGCACTGAGAAAGTCCATCTGAAAAGATTCCTCCAGGGGGCTGAGATAACTCCGGCATCTGTTCGAACAGGTAATTCTGCAAATAAGTGACACGCTTTTGTCATCCCATTGAACTTGGAACACGAGGCCCCTTGGCTGCCCAAACACAAATAAAACTCTCCATTGCCCTTACAGCATGTGGCAGCTACATGAGATGTCCCTTAGAGATGCAGTCATTTCACCTTTAGCCAAAGCAATAATGAGAGCTGCAAGTTTTATCACTTCATCACAACCCCAGTGGACTGTAAATGATTTGGTAAGCTCTGGTTTGAAAGAGAAGACTCCTTAAGAAATCTAAGGTATGCGGTGAAGGAAAAAGAGAGTTTCTTCTCTTTGGAATTATATATGTATGTAAAAATAATGTCAGAAAAAAAATGTTTATCTCCAAATATGTTTTATGATTTCTTAATGACACAGTTTCTATTATTTGTTGTGAATAATTACTGCTTCAAGTTAATTTCTTATCTCTTTCAAATTAAATTATGGGTAGCTACTTGTCAACAAAGCAAAAACGAAACAAGAATACATATCCTAGAACTGCCCACCCTGCAATTAGCTGTGCTAAAATACAGATTTGAGAAATATCTAAATTCAAGTGTCATCTTGATATGAAGACTTGATTGTTGTTTTTGCCAGAATACTTTTGAAAAAAATTATAAAATATGCATTTATAGCATTTTACTTGTTGTTGTTACACATCCCAGTTTTAACTGCTTAAAGCATATTTTTTGGGTCTTTGTCAAATATTTAATTGTAGGCTGACAGTCAAGAATACTTGATTTACCCAAAAAACGTCTAAAGTTAGGCACACAGAAAGAAAAAGTGTTTGTTGGTCTATGTTCTACTTATCTAGTCTGCACTACAATACTTTCAAAAGTACTCATTTAAAATTATACTGCTTAGTTGTGAATGGGATTTCTGGGTCATCTTTATTTTTATTTACAATTGATAGTCCAAAAACTTAATTCTATTTTATCATTACATATATGGTTATCTTTTTTTTAAGTTGCTTCTATCTTGAATCATTAAACTAATAAATGAGTTAAACTGGAACTATGAACTAAACCCTATGGTGTAAAACTTAAATATTTTCAAATACAAGACACAGTTCTTAGAACTTAGAAAACACTTTAGGAGCAAATTGATTTCTAAAAACTAGAAAAAGAATTCTAACAGTACAGAATAGTGAATATCAACTCCTTTAAACATGGGCCCTGTTACTTTGCTCCCTAAAATAATCTACAAGGAGAAACCTCATTTTAAATTGACTGTTATCTTTAGATTTAAAACCTCACCCACATAACTAATTCTACAGTGTTCAAAATTTGGGTATCATGGTTGCAATATGTTCCACTTCTGAATAAGCACGAAAACCAGTCCCTAACTTCCACTTTTAAAATTAAATGATGTGGTAACTGTGGCAAGTCTTTTCCCACTTTTGATACTGACCCTTGAAACCTGAATTCTACCAATACAGTGAAGAATTATCAGAACTTTAGTTCATTCTCTCAGATCAACATGATTAATTGTTCAGTTACTTTTCTGTACCTCTTCCAACCATTTAGAATACTTATCTCTATATCATAACCACATGCAGTTAACATCTCTTGATTTCTGCTTAATTGTGGTTTAATGGGAAAAATTCAAGACATCAATCTTTACCTAAAGTTATTTTAGTTCCAAGGTTCAAGTGATCATGTTTACTCTCATAACAATAATCCTTTCCTGTGACAAACTCAAAGCAATAAAAAAGGTAAGACCAGAGATGACTTGAAAGAAGTTCAACTGTTTTCAGGCAACATTAGTGGCAGCCCTGTACACTAAATGTCTCACTGCTTGAAGGGAAGAGTAACACTAGCAAACAAGCCAAGACAACCAGATTGAGATAGAATTTGTAGATAAAGAGTGCTGTATATACTAGAAAGAATTTATGATTTAGTCTAATAATAAAAAAAAGTAAAGAATCATGCTTAAGATTTGGCAAAAAATGGAAAAATAAGAACATTAAGAGCAATTAATAGGCATCCCATTTTAGTTACAAGAAGTTTTAGCCAGGACTGATTAGAACATTAAAAAAAAAAAAAAGAATAAAAAGGGTTCAACTTTCCAAATTTTAAGATTTCTCAAAATATTTTGGTTCAGTTCGGAATTAAAATAAGTTTGTAAAATATATCATAAAAGTATGACTCAAATAGAAAACTGGTGCACACCAGTCAACTTGGAAGAATGATTTAAGACACCTACAGCTGCCATTCATCCTGTTATTCCTAGATGTCTTCTTCACCCTCCAGATGAAATTCTAACAGTGAGAATTCATGTTTGGTTTATAGAAGTCTAATATTTACCAGAAGTCATAGAATCCCAGAGTGGCTTAAGTTGGAGAGGACCTTAAAGGTGATCTCATTCCAACCCCCCTGCCATGGGCAGGGACACCTTCCACTAGCCCAGGTTGCTCAGAGCTCCATCCAGCCTGGCCTTTGAACACTGGAGCTCTTAAGTTGTATGTGGGTGTTAATGAGATAGAGCCTTTCCACTCATCTAAGCACAGACTCCAAGGAAATGCCAGGCTGGAGGGGAAGCAAGAACTGAAAAGGCAGGGCAGGAGCAGTGGTGCTGCATTCAACAGCAGGTAGTGGTTAGGGAGATAAGAAAGCAAGCCCAGGAACTACCACAGAGTTCTCTCTCTTAGTAAAAGTAAACCCACCTCTTTCCTTTGGTCTCCCAGCTCTGCTGCTTGCTGATATCATTTCCCCTTTCCCCAAGGCTTAAGATCAGTTCTCCAGCTCTTCCAAGCCCCAGTCCTTGGCTGCAATGCTGCAGGTTGCAAAGTACCAACAACACGCAGATCCCACTCACTTGGAGGCAATTTGCGTGCCAGCTCCCGCGGAGCAGGGATTGCCATATGCCAGGTATGGGGAGATGAGTGGGAAGGTATGGTGACACAGGAGGGATGGGAACAGGAGCTCCAGCTTTGTACAAGATACAGAGCTCTGGAGCCACTGTGGGCCAAGCTCATGCACATGGCCACAAGCAAACACCCTCACACAGGAGCACCAAGCTGTCACAGCAATGCCACCTTATCTCTCCCCACCAAGGACTCCCTAGTCACCGCAGAACCAAGAAATGGCTTGGATTTTAGGGCACCTTAAAGATCACCTAGTTCCAACCTCTCTGACCTGGGCAGGGACACCTTCCTTCCCCTTGCCCTTGTGTGCACCCCCAAGCACAGCACTCTTCACACCTTGGAAACTGCTCCCCTAAACAGGCACCTGGGAGGAGATCCTGATGGGACCCAAGGCAGATCAAAGTTCATGTCCTCTGTCTGCACAATTCACGCCCAAAGTTTTGACATTTTATGGCACTACACTGCCAGATTGTGCATGTGTGTATGCACACAGCAACCCATGTTGTACCCATCCCCCATTTTCTTCCTTGTCCTGTGAAAACAAATAGGCTCATACAAAATTTCTGTTTCTTAGTAATACCCCTTAAAAATTCTTGATTTGTACACATGCAAAGAAGTAAAGCATAACAGAAAAATCTGTTTTGGAGCCTCAGTCTTCTGATTTCTACTATCCAGATCTTTACTGCAAGTAAATTTTTTTGCACACATGTGGTATTAGAAAATACTGCTGTATGTTACTACCTCCAAAAGCACATTAAGAAAACAATGAATCATTCAGATCATGCACATGGAGAAAAACAGCTAATTATTCTTCTAGGGGAGAAAAAAAAAGGTGAAACTGCTTAATAATTTGATTATTCAACCATTATAAAAAAAAGGTCAAAACCAAAACAAGTCATGAAGTTAAATGGTATTTTGAATTTACTTTGTGAGAGATATATATTTTATCTGTGTTCTCCTGGAACCGAGACATTGCACTGAAGATGTCAGTGTTGATCAGCTTCCAATCATTAATGGCACTTATTGAAATAGCATCCTGCTAGGAATGGGATTTTCTGCATTTGCTAGAGTTTAATTTGCAGGGAAAAACATTTAAAAATTATAAATGAGCCCTGACTGCAGAATAAACATCCAAGAAAGAAATTTTATTTTTTGTCTAAGTCAATAAGTAAACATTTTACAAGGAGTTTATTGCATATTTACTGTCTTCTTGCAAAAAAAGAATTCCCATGCAAATATGCTAATAGCATGTTCAAGTAATATCAAAAAGCTTTTCCCTAAAAACTGTTAGGCATAGCTTGAAAGCTTAAATAGCCTGGACCTAGGTTGTCAGTTATTTTGGAAGTCCTACAGGGATGAACAAGTAGCAATATAATAAATCTATGCAGAAATATTTAAAGTACTTAAAATAAAGAGGAAAAGAGACAAATTTTTTAAAGTATTCTTTCAGTTGCTGTTACAAGACTGCAGAGAAGAAAATATTTTCTCAGTGAATACTCTGGCATTACTTTATGAAATTTTTCAACGTTATTGAAATAATCTATGACCATATATGGTTTAAGCAGTGCACACCAAATCTGTTTTTTAAAGTTCTGAGTGAGCCCCACTATGTCAGAAGAGCAATGTGTCCACTCATCCTGCCTATGTCATCTTGGAGGAAGCCTGAGAGCAAATATTCCTCTGGAGGGAGCCCCTCAGGACTAAGGAAGATCCAGGCTGCAACTTTTTTTCCTCCCAAAGCAATATGCAAACAGCAGGAGAGTTCATATGATGCTCTCTTTATGGAAATGTGATTGATGACAGAGAAAGTTTGACAGTCCCATGTATAGCTCTCTGCATTTCTATTTCCCCCTCATGTATATGATGTGAAATATATAAATCACTACCATTTAAGTAACTTCCCAATGACTTGCATATTTAAATTTCAAAATTTCCACACAGCACCTTTTTAATCATTGGGAATATTTTGCAGAAAAAGCAAACCTCTCCCCATCCTCCCCTCTACAATAAGTATAATATATTTTTGCTAATAATTTTCTCTAAGTAAAAGACTTTCTCAGTTACAAAGGAATTCAGGCAATGACAGTTGCTTAGTGGATTGGTGGCTGTGTTACATAGCATAAGACATATTAAAGACATAATAAAGCAGCCCGTTTAGAAAGTCTTTGACTACATCAAAGACAACAAGGAAAAGAGGAAGCCATCATTATTAGACTAATGAGGTAACTTTATAACATTACATTGAAGTTTTTTCACCCCAATCTAAATCTGAGTTTATGAGAGAGGAATTGGTCCCATTTTGAAAATGGTTTGTCTGGTAATGTAGAAAAAAATTGAATTGCAGGTCCACTAACTAAATATTTCCTATGCTTAAAACAAAATACAATTGCCTTCATATTCCCTAATTATCATTACTGTAAATTCTAAAACTGTTTAAGTTTTGCTCAGGGAGAAAGAGGGCAGGAGACTCTTACCTAAAAGAGCTTCCAGAAAACAGCCAGTTAAATACAGTTCAATTTCATGAGAGAAAAATACTGAAATATAGTACTGACCATTTTTACATACCTATACCTTTTTTAAATAAAAGGCATCCACGCTGCAGCACTGTTTCAACAAGTACCATGAAACAAAATTCCCAAACCTTATAAATGCTTAACATGTTATTCCATCCTCATTAGAACCACACTAGGAAAAAAATATACAAGCAGCAAACAATCAGCGGCTGTTTAAGAGCCTAATATGGTACGAGGAAAAATAATGCAGCACAGCAACAAGTTCACTGGAGTGCTCCCTTAACACAGACATACCAGAAGTACAGCTGTTTATCTTGGGGAGAAAAACAATCAAAAGAGGACATAAAGACTTTTGAAAGGTTCTTCTCCCTGGTATTTAATAATATGCAAAATATTGAAGGATTCTCACATGAAATCAGGAATAGCAATAGGTCGTTTTTCATGGTATTTTAAAAAGCTAAGCAGACACACAACAGGATGCCAGCAGGCAGCTTGCATGAGACATAAGGCTTTATATTCCCACTAGGAACGTACCTTCTCTGCTTTTGCTTTCCTGGCGTTATGCACAAACCTGCGTCCCAGCTTCTTGGCATACCAGATAGAGGCAAACATTGTAGTGATGAAGATTTCAGTCTGAATATGCAGCACAGACACACACACAAAAAAAAAACCACCAACTTCCCCCACAACTGAGATACAGATCTAATGCTGGTTGAGGTCTTAACTATGCTGTTGCTTTGTCAAGTCCTCTCATGCTGCCTTCTGAAAAAAAAAACAAACCACCCAGTGTGGCCAGTCTGCAGGTGTATTTACATACTGCCAGCAGGAAGTCCAGGGTGAGGCATCTTTGTATCCAGCTCACATCCAGTCTGCTAAGTGCCTGTCTGCAGTTCTTTAGCACTGTCACCACAAACTACATATGTGTCAGTATGAAAGGAAGCTGCAGTAAACTACTGTAGCAGACAGCTCACCTCCTCTTCTCCTGTTCTGAAATTTAACTCCTTGGTTCTCTTCGATTTGCCAGCATGCAACAGAAGCAGCAGCAGTTCGAAAATGAGATACACAGCACTGCAGGAAAGCAAAGGGGTACAAAAGTGCCAAAAATAGAAATGTGTATTAACTGTTAAGGTGAAAGAACAGGTGTTTCATGTGTTTCAGGGAAATTAAGATATGAAAGGAAAATTGATTTTACTTTGTTCTTGTGATCTGGGGTCTATTCAGAGATATTTTTGCTACCTAGTTTCAGTTCACAACAGACAGGCATCAGAGCTGCTCAGTTCACTTGCTGATGTCACACATGCTCTGCTGAAGGATTTAAGACTCTGTCAAGGGCTTCTGTTTTTCTTTGATAATGCCTTCACAAAACAGAAACCTGATAGATTTTTTTCCAAATTCCAAACTTCTGCCCTACCTAAGCATCCTTTTCCCTCTTCCTTTAATTGCATGCTATTCTGCATTAGGAGTTGGGAAGTGCCTTTGAACACCTATTTTTGCAGCAAAACAGCAATGCACTATTTTCCTTTTGTCACACACTTCAGCTTTAACCCCTGCATCTCTCCTCAGTTATAATGGCTAAACAATAAGCAGAAGCACACTCTTCTCTCTCCAGACATATGACAAACCAGATGTTCCTCCCAGTCAGATGCAGTATCAAGGCTGTAAATTACAAGGTTTACAGTTATGTGCTGTATTTGATAGCACTTAGAAGACAAGTCCTGCCCAGTGCCCTCCCACCTACAAGTGTGGAGATACCAACATCAGGAGAACCACTGCTGTCCTGCCCGCAGCATTGGATTTGGAATGCACACATGCAGGAATAATGTCTACTCTGCTATTCCGTGGAAAGAGCAAGCCAAAATTAATTGATTCATGGCAAAGGAAATAAAGGCAGAGCAATTTAGTATAGGGCTCTTGGGGCCAAGGAAACACCTTTTCTGCCCCAGGATTTTCAGAGAATGGCTGAAACTATTTTCTCCAGAGCACATGACATCAAAAGGGAAAATATTGCACTCCCACTTATAACTTAGATAGAACATCCAAGGTACTGTACCTGGATGGCACTGCTCAAGCTTTGAGCCTGAGGGCACATACTCCTCAGTTCTGTTAAGATTATAGGGAGTTCAAAGAATTCTTCAACACATTTTAAAATGGTAAATTGGTTAACTAAATTGAAATTCTTAGATAGTGAGGGCTTTCTTCAAGGTAACTCCAAGGCGTATGATTGATTCTTGCTTAACATCTAAAACCTGCTGACAAAATATTTGGTAACTGGTGGTATTTCTGGGAAGGGAGTAGTTCCTAACTACTTTCAATTCAATTAATCCAGGCAGCCAGAAAGGTTTAAGACCACAAGATAGGGTAAATTCATGTCTCATTTAGAATGTGGTTACTATAGAATGGTTACTGTCTTTCCATAACATCACTTTAGCTCTCAGAAATCTAGGCTGATAGTAAGATGGACTCTCCAAGGTGAGAAAACCTTCATTATGCCATACAGCAGACCCTCACCATTTTCCCTACTTGTGGGATGATGTTGTCCAAAACCAGAGAGAAGGGTAGACAAGAGAAGGAAGAAACATGGCCTGAAATATTTAGGAAGAAGACAGAGACCTTGTTTCTAGCTGCAATACCATTGTAAGGAAACAATGATAGGAAAAAAAAAGTGCAGAAAAGGAGAAGCAACATCATTACACAGCTTAACCAACACTATAAATGTTAAAGGAACACAAAAAAAAAATCTTACATAGTATATGCATAAACTGTAGAACACTTCTCCCACTCTGCTCCCATGCTTTTATGAAGAGAATAAGCATAATTTGAAATCATTGCACTACACCAAAAAAGGGTTTCTCCCAAACAACTACTTATATAGTCTTATGTATATTCAGAAGCTGAGAAAATCAAAGGAAATACTCATTAAGCAATAAAACTTCCTTTTTATGACTTTTATCATCAACATTAGCAGCTTTACTGAGCTATTTATTCAGGAAAATTAGGGATTAATAAAAAGCCTCAATTCATCCCACTTAAAGGAAAAAAAATTAGAATACATTGTTCATTTAAGAAATAATGACAAAGCAATAGGGAGGTAATTTTCTCCACCCACTGAAAATGTTCAGGAAGATCAGGAAGAATAAACCTTGCCAAATACCTAATCCTGATTCTAATCAGAAATACAGTTTACCTGTTTGCATGCATTTGCAGATCTATCCAAACCCTCAAATACAGCAATGGCCAGACTGCAAGCCATTTCCTTACAGCTCCATCAGGCAGCAGTCTGCCATACATTGCCAATAGCAGGTTTATTAGGGCTCTACTGGTACCAAGGGAGTTTATGATTATGAATATTTTACTGTAACCATAACGAAGGCTGCATTTTACCAAAGTGCTACAAGCTGAGCTGCTTTAGAAGAATTGGAAGTCCCAGCTGATGTCTCCTCACAGGAGTAATACATACTTTAGCTTGCTCACTGAAGTGCTACATTACAAGGACAGAGAGATGCATGCCATTGAGCAGCAATATTATCACAGACAGGAGATAATCAGTTCAGAGCAGATTTTACAAGGAGCTTCTTGCTGCAAATGAGTGGGTGGTTTTTGGTAAACCAAAACACATCCAAACCATACATTAAACGTCATTCTTCTGCCTCTATGAGAAGAAATGGTCTTACCACAAGTGGGCACATGGGTGTAAGCACAGAGCAGTTAGGCTGTTGAATCATATTATTTTTATGACATGGCTCCCCAACATCGCAAGTAATGGCACTTGATGCTGAGTACCGAAACAGATGGTTGTTTCAAACACCTTGCCAACTGTTTGTATGCACTGAGTATCACCAGTACTTCTGACAGTTTGCCTCCTTTTTCAATTTTAACAGTGCTGCTTTACTTAAGCAGCACTTGGGAAGAAGCCTGGCTTTGCTTTAGACAGAGCATTAATTTTCCCTTGTTAAGGGATAACTTCTCACAGCACACACGTGGGGTGTCAACCTCCCCCTCACACACCTGTGGTGAAGATGGATGTTAGCTGTGGATTCTGGTTCTCTCCAACCTCTATCTGAGTATAGACACACAGTAGTCATAAAACGTGATGACAGGGCCATTTAAAATACAAATACAGTTCAGTCATAAATAATGCCTTCCTGGTAAGAATGGGAAGATGGATGGAAAGATTAGTATTCAGGGTTTGCAGAAGTGTTTCTAGTGAAATGGGCAGGAGATGGAACAAGTTAAAAATGAAATACTTAAGATATGAAACAATCACTTAAAGGTTTATTTGTTAACATTCCACAGCTGTGGGTACAGGAGCAGAGCTGCAGCTGAGAATCTAAGGTAGGTAGTTTTGTTTTTATTAGCACAAGGCAACAACAGATATTGATTTGGCTGACTGTACAAGCAACCATTTCCCATCCCCAGCACAACTAATTATCTTACATAGCTACATGATGCCAAGACATACTCTTTAATGACCAGAATAGGAGAAAAGACAGGAATCTAAATATCTGCTATTCAGTCCAGAAGACATAAATTGTAGGCACTCAGACCCCACTATTCTTTAAGTAGATGGAAGACCCAAGGTTTTGTAAGGACCTAATTTTTCATTCTTCCCTCTAAACAATGGGAAATGGACTAATGTTCTTCCTCTTAATGCAACAAAGAATATCTTTAGAGAAAACCCATGGGCACTCTCACAAAAGTAAGAGTCAGCACCACCAGAAGATATTAAGACTTCTTTTTTGGTCAGAGCAGAACACAGTCTGTGACAGACTGAAGGATTATCACAGAATAGAATCACGGAATCGCTGAGGTTGGAAAGATTATCGAGTCCAACCATATCCATAAGCACCACATCTACACATGTTGTAAATGCCTAAGGAACAGTGACTCAACCACTTCCCTGGACAGCCTGTTCTGATGCTTGGCAAGGCTTTGCATGAGGAATTTTTTCCTAGTATTTGACTAAATCTCCCCTGATGAAACTTGAAGTAATTTTCTCTTATCCTATTGCTTGTTACCTGAGAGAAGAGACCAACCTTCACCTCACTGCAGCCTCCTTTCAGGTATTTATAGAGAGAAATAAGGTCCCCCTGATCCTCCTTTTCTCCAAGATAAACACCCCCAGCTCCCTCAGCCACTCCTCATAAGACTTGTGCACCAGACCCCTCCCCAGCTCCATTGCCCTTCTCTGGACATGCTCCAGCCCCTCAATGTCTTTCTTGTAGTGAGGGGCCCAGAACTGAGCACAGGATTCAAGGTGCAGTCCCACCACTGCAGAGTATGTAAATTTCTATTTATGTTATTTTCTACCAGTTATGATGTTTCATAACATATTTTTTCTACAATAAAAATTTTAAAACTCTACCTCTTGGTAGAGTGTTAACGATGAAATCTGAGTTTCTGAAAAGCTAAATGCTTCCTTGGAACATCTAAGTCAATGGCAAGAATATAGTGCAATGATTCTAGAACAGTCACTTATCCTGACAAAGAAATGTTGCACAGAAGGGAACAGGGAGAAAAAAAAGAAGCACAAGATGACTGAAGAGATGGGATAAAATAGGGAAAAAAAAAAAGGGAAAATGAAGTGCTGCATATTAGGGATGACAGAGGTTCATACTCTTCTCTTCCAATTTAAATTTTTCTACTCCCTTAATATTTCTTGTGCCAAATCATTTCTCTTTAGAAATTATGCTTTCAGAAACCCAGATGTGACATTACAAGTTTGCCCCAGGTCTAATTTCCTCTTAAAACAGAAGATACTGCATGCAGACATGTCCTCTGTCACCTTTCCTGATGCATAGCAGAGCTGCCTTCTAGCAGAGGGCATTAGGAATTTCATACACAGTGTCACAAGACTTCAGAGCAGTAAAAAAAATAAAATGCAAGCATTTTTTTTTTCCTCTGGACCTCCTTCAAGTGTGAGGCGCCAAATATTTTGTGCCTGCACTCTGCCATGCAATTATCACTGCTATTATTCTGCTTTTCTATTATTTGATGGGGTAGATGGCACTCAACTTGCTACCTGTGGTGCAACAGGTCAATAGAAGAGAGGATGAGGAGGTCTGCTACAAAATTGCTTGAAATAGAGCTTTAACTGTGGAAGGATGGGAAATGGAAATAAAGTAAGTGCTGTGCTAGACACTGAGACTCAGCACATCCCTGAGAATGCATTCTAGCACTTTACAGCACAATGGCGTAACAGACTGAGTTTTAAATCCAGGCTGTTCTTTTTCCTCTTCTATTTGTTAAGTCTTACAATGGAGAAAAACATAATTACAGCACTTAATTTTGATTTTAAAAATTGATTTTCAGCTCTAGTTTCTGCTGCTGCGTAGGAAACTCCAGTGAGTCACAGAAGTAATACAACAACCCTTGGCAGCCTTAAAAAAATAACTAAAAATCTGAAAAATGCCAGTTTATTCCCTATTTGTCCCTGGTTTAGCACAAATTGCTTTCTGCCTCACCTTTCTAATAGAAATTTTTAAATTTGTTCCTGCTGTGTTAAGAAATCACAATCAAAATGGTGTATCAAATCCTCTGATGTGCCATTACGCTGCTCAGACTTGTATCAAATCAAAGCACTGTGTATGTAGCACAGTTATACATTTGCATGGCAAGTACTCCTACGGGAAATAATATAAACTACAAAATTTATCCTTGGGGAGAGAAAAGAAGGAGGAACCACAGACTGCGAGCAGTGCTTATGTGTGTCACCAGTGCATCTTGCAAGGCACTTGCCAAATATAATCCTCAGCAAAACTGAATTCAGTGTGGAAACACTTATATTGCAGCTCTGTGTGTGTGCCTCCCACCCTGCAGCATGTAAGTACATTTGTTTTCTTGTTACTTATACATAACCCTGTGTGATGGTGGACTCATTTCTGTTTCGGGAGGGGAAAAATAAAGGCACAAAGTGACTTGGTAAGCAAAATACAGGAAATTGGAGAATCTGCACACTGACTGGAGCACAAAATCTCCGACCCAGGGTGTGGCCACGTGGCTTGCCATGGCCAAAGCCAGGCAGATGTGACATGCACTCTCACTCAGTCCTATGCCAGCCACAGCTCTCCTGTCCAGATCCAGTGAGAAGCACGAGAGCTGGAAATGTCCATACAGCCACTCACAAGGGGCACTGACATACATAATTTCCATATGATTTCTTGTTAGGAACAGCAAGTCAGGCAGCCTATAAAGAGTTGTTCATCTCACTGCTAGTCACCAAAGAACCCCAAAAAACAGTTGCAGGAACAAGCATGGGAATATATATCATCCCACCTTAAACATTATTTTATTCCTGGCTGATGACAAGCTGTCTTTCCTTTCAAAGGCATCCTTAAATCTCACTTTTGCTTTATCATCCCCAAGAGCAAAATTAAAAAGTCAGTTTAAGCAGAAACACTGCAAGTTATAGGCACCAAACTAGAGAATCACACTGACTGCTTCGACCCAGCATTATTTTAAGGTTCAAGGTGAATGTAACTTGCCATTGTCCAAGCCCTCCAGAAAACCCTCATGCACAAGAAGCTAGGTTGCACTGAATTATGAAGCATCAAGAAATCACAAGTGATGAGATCTAACAGAATAGCTGTAATCTCCTGCCAGCATCTCCCTGCAGGCAGACACACGTGTACCTGTGTGGGTTGAGCCCACTCAGCAGCACATTCCTGAGCAACAGCAGAGTCCATGCAGCCCATGCACACCGTTCCCTGTCATCTCTCAGGCTGGGTTGCCTTCAGTCCCTCTTCCAGCCTCTGCCAAAGCAGCAGCTCCCCACTCCCAGCTGGAATCATTTCCAATTCTGCTGTTGACTGGATCATGTTCCAGCTGAGCAGCCCCTCCCCTCCAGGGCCTCCTGACTGGCTTTTGAATGCTTCTTAGAGAGGAACACACATGTGGACAACAAATGCAACAGACAATGGCTTCTGCCAGTTTTCACTTCAGTTCTTGCTCTTTATCCTTGTCCTCAGCTTTTCTAGGCTGTGGTCCTCACAGCTCCTGGGAAAAGGTCCTACAGTTCAACAGTGTCACTTGGGAAGTTAAAGCACTTCAGAGGCAAGTTTTTAAGAACAATGCTGAACATTTTAGATACTGGCCACAGGCTTAGAAAAGCAATGTTTTCATGCTAAAATGCAAAAGAGAAGATATATGAAGGAAAAGGATGTAGTTAATTCGTACAAATATAAGATGTTCTACTACTAAGTATGAGGGATAGATAGCAAGTCTTTATCCAGGACTGTCTGCAATTCTTGCTTCCTAGAGTCAGAGACAAGGAAGACATCTTCTTGTTTTTGGAATGGACTTACCACATTTCTGTTGCCGAAGCAAAGCAAGAGAGGAGAGTCCAAACCACAGCAGACCAAGAACCAGGTTTTCTCTCTTAGTTCTGCTAAAATTCTTCTGCATGAAATTATTTACTCTTTGCAAGCCAGCTGCTCACTCTTAAAATGAAAAGGATAATGCTCTGCCACACTGGAATAGTCTAAAGATAGAAGTTTTAAAAAATGTGAATTATTGTGAGAGAAGGCATTGTAGAAAGAAGAACATCTACCCCCTCACTGGCTGATACAGAATCATACAGAATTCTGCTGAAAGGTCTGTGAAAGTCCACATCAAACCTGATTACACAAATGCTTCATTGCAATGTGAGACATGAAAAGGTCCATTTCAGCAATGTCATAAAGGATTGTGTTATATCCATTTTGATCAAAAGATAAAGGAACTATAAGGAAATAAGAAGTTAAGGACAAGGAGTTATTCTTCTTAAACCTACAAGATATTCAGAAGCAGAAAAAAAAAATATAGCAAACTAAATCTAAAAATAATTCTAAAAATATAGCAAACTACAATCTAAAAAAAAAAAATTATCAGTCTAATCTGCTTCTGTCGCAGACATCCTTTTTATGAAAAATCCTTTCTTAGGATTTTTCCTGATGAAGCTGAGAAGTTTCAGCGAAGAGATGTAAACAATGGTTATCTGCTGCTGTAGAATGCAACAGGTCCGTCTGGGTTGGCCCATCTTGGATATGTATAATTAATGGCCAATCAAGAGCCAAGCTCTCTCAGACAGAGTCCGAGAGAACTGCTTTTGTTATCATTCTTTCTATTCTATTCTTAGCTTAGCTAGCTTCTGAGAAAACCTTTCCTTCTATTTCTTTTTAGTATAGTTATAATGTAATATATATATCATAAAATAACAAATCAAGCCTTCTGAATATGAATTCAACGTTCTCGTCTCTCACCTCGCCTGAAAACCCCAGTGACTGCTGTCACATGCTTCAGTTAATTAATTAATTCTATGTGAAAAAAAGAATAAGAGAAAATTAGTCACATGACATTTTCTTACTCAATTCCACTTGAGTGCAAAGCCCAGTTGATAGGACAAAGATGGTGGTGGAGGGAAATTTTTCATTACAGAGGATTTTGGCAATGGAAAACCAGGGGAAGAATTGAGGCTGCATACAGCTAGTGAGATATACTTTGACAAGAGATGGACTAGAACTGATTTTAAAAAATCCAAAAAAATTATGATAGTTTTGTAGGACAAGAATAAAAAATAGCATCGTTCAAAACACTTTGAAGTTTTTAAATTTAATCTGAGTGTTTCAAGAAAACAGAAACTTTTTGAGATCTCTAACCAGTAGAAAATTGAGAAAGTGTTCCTTGAAATTGTCAAAATATTTATCTTTCATTTTTCATCAAAAAATCAGAACATTTCAGCCTTCTCCAGGGCTGTCAATACTGCTGTCTAAATTGCATTTACATTTAACTTTCCTTTGGGATCCCAGTCAACAGATATTTTTAAAATTTCTGTTCTGCACAACTCACTGAAAATATTTTTATTTGATTCATGCATCTAGCAGCCTCAAAGATCTGCCAAATCAAAGATCAAAGATTCTTCCACACCTTTCTGCAAATTGAATTTTTCCAAGCTGCATATATTGGTTGTCTTGTCACATATCAGAAGACACACAAAGATGCTAGAATGAACTCATGTGAACTTATGGAAAAGATTATAAGGAGACAAAGGACCACAAAAGCAAGGAAGTCCCTGCTTCTCATTATTCAAGCATCCTAAAAAGCACCACATTTCATGCCTAGACCTCCCAGAAGTAAAACCAAAGCTGATTGAAGGTCCGTTTCTCCACCACTCCCCACAGCTAAATGCAGAAAAGATTTAATATACACAGACTTGCACAACGCATCTCTGCCCTGCACACAGTGGTGCACCAAACAAGTATCTCCAAGGACTCCAGTTATTTTTCTGTGGCTCTATGGGAACCAGATCTACATTGAACTGAACCAAAAGCTCTAAAATGCTTTCTGCTTCCATACAAGAATAATGAGCAATGTGCCAAAATCCCATTTCCAGCACTGGAGAGGAGCTCTCACCTTAAGAGGAACAATCTGTTCTCTCCACTTTTTTCCCCTTTGCCATTCAAAGTCTTGAAAAGTTCAGTGAAGGAAAAAGTCATAAAAGGACACAGACTTCTGAGCAGTGCCTTATCCTAGTGGGTTCAGGCTCCCAGATACTGCTGGATGTCCCAGCCTACCAGTCTTGTCCTTAGAGACAGCAGTCAGTCTGCATGAGCGTGAGCACCAGCTCTGACCCAGAGCACATCTGTATCACACCAAGCCCCCTTGCAATGCATGCTGAGGGGAGTGCTCCCAGCTGCCTGCCGACCTGGCACTAACCCGCCTAACCTCCCACACTCATTTCCCTCAGTTAAGCACATATGACTGCCAAAGCTATTGTTTTGTTAAAGTGCCCTCTCTGACATGTCTACTTCCTACTTTCAAGCCTACCTTTTCAAGTACAAAATAGGTCTTTATGCTATTTTAGTTCCTTAAAAATAATGGTGTGAGTACTAAGTCCTTACTGAGAAGGTTCTCTGCCCACAGTAATGCTGCAGGAAGACAACAAAATGATGGTAGATTGCAAATGCATTAAACAAATATCTGGGTAATTTGATGTGATTTAAAGATGAGAGAAGCAGGCAGCACAATCTTTCAGTCTCAGATGGTCTCAGTCTGAAGAGGGCTAAAGGAATACACCTTTTGATTATCTCATCTATTACGAACAGTAGATCCCTGTTAAAGCTCAGGACAGAGCATAACACAAATTGAGTGCTACATGAATGCATTACCTCAGTGTATTCCAGGACAACATCTCCATAGCAATACACAGCTATTCCTACCTATGGGATTTCACCAGGCCATGTGTGTGGAAGAGCATGCTCATCCTCTGATTGCATGCTCAATGCACATCCCAAGCAATATAGAATGGATAAATGTCAATGGATATATCACATGTTACATCTCACACCTCTTTGATCATGTAAAGAGTTACAGAATACCAGGCAGTCCTTTAGAAGTCCCCATTTCAGCTGTTTCTAGGACAGGGCACGCAGCCTAGGATTCAGCCTCCGCAGCTGTACATTTAGGAATGTGCAATGTGCTTTGCTGAGAGAGATCTGCATTTTTAGTTACACAAGCACTGAACCTGGCACAGTGGCAAGACAAGCTACATTACAAATGCAAATTCAGAGATTGGAAAAGAAAAGAAGTCAATTTCAAGCAATGCTTGAAATATATGTAAACAAAGTCACTTAAGTGAAACTGGCCCAAAATTACAAGAAGGTATTTACCTTTTGGAAGCTCAAGATAAAAATACTGTTTGCGAACTACTTCCAGAGTTCTGGCCTTTAGAAAGCAAGGTAATTTCCCCCAATGATTTTCTATTCATAGTGTGAGGGAGGCAGTTAAAGCTGATATAATATAATCTGAGCTACATTTAAACATCTGGTCCATCTGCTTTATATGCATTGATAGGCTCTAGTCTAGAGCAATCAATACAATGTTAAAATTTTATTGAATATCATTTTTAATAGCTATTTTACTTGTGTATTCTTCTTGGGCAGGCTTTATAATCAGTATTGTAAGTAAAATATGACTCTAAACCACCGTCATATTATATATCATTATTTTAAATCAGGTATATTCCTAAAGTAGATTTAGTTTCTGTAAAATTTGTAGTTGATTGATACTATGACCCACAATTTTCCCAGTAATAATTTAGAGAAATAAATAGATATGTACATAGGATAGATAAATTTATACTTAGGATGGTCTGAAGGATGTTTCACTTCAAACACACCAAACCAAATAATTCCTGAGTTAAATTCTCTTCTCTCACTGATTTAAATGGGAGTTTTGCCAAATGAAAAACACTTTTTCAGTTGCCTAGATAGAGCCTCTTCTGCACTATGCTAGAGCTATTCTGCTTAAGAGTATTTCATAGTTTTTGAAACTATACAGGAATTTTTAAAAGACTAAATATTCACTTCAGACAAAGGCCCTGACTAGGTTTCCATGCTCTAAATAGAACTGAATACAAAACCTAAAGGTTTAGTCATTTCAAACCTATCTAGCTATTGTCATCATCAGCAAATAACTTACAAATAATTCCACAGTTGGAAAGAAAGGTCAAACTATAGACTGCAAAATCATGCACATTTGATTAATCCAACCTAACTTGTTTAAAAAGCATGAAGACTAAGATATTACAGAAAACTACAAAAAGTAATATCTTTCAGCTAATTAGGCTTCTTAATACATGAGAAAGTACTTTAGAAGTGTACCACAGGTCAATGGAAGTAAATATCAACAACCATAAAAGGCCCAAAGTCATTTATGAATAAATACTGATTCTGGAACTTAACTCTGATGTAATTTATCCTACACATAGGGGAGAAGCTGTGCAAGAACCAGCGATTCATCCTTTGATGAGCCATGGACATAAACCACGTATTAAATTGTCTGAATGACACAATTTTTCCTATGACCACTCACATGTTTTTATAAATAAATAATTTTCCACTTCTGTGTTGGGATATACATTAGTATTATTTTTTAAAAGCCAAATTTTAATTCTTACATGTGGCAGGACATTTCTGGAGAGAAAACAGAGAATATAGATCACATTTTTAATGTGAACTGAAGCATTATACCTGTAAGATTTAAAAAGCAAAAATGCAGTTTTGTGCACAATTCTAATTAGACTGGAACTGAGCAGAGCTGCTCAGCTGGCTTGCCTAACAGCTGGTCCAAATCTCTTAGGGAGGAGCATATTTTTACAAAACCTTTTATGAGGCCACACACTGAGGGCTATAGGAGTTTATTATTGAGGCAGACAGGTTGATTAATAAATATCAATTTTGCTTTGGGAATCAGAAATTTAAGTGGTTTGCCCATCCAAGAAGTGTAGGCAATTTATGGATTTATGATTATTTAGATGAGTGATTTAGTGATTAAAATTTTGCATAAAATAAATAGCCCCATGGATATCTAGGCCAGAGCTTCTATCAACTTTTCAAATGCTTGTATTTGGCAACTATCAGAAGTGAATACACCCATCCTCCGGCAAAAAGATTCAAAGAAAATGAGGGTAAAATAGCTAGGCCAACATGTAACAGCAGTCTGTCTCCAAGAGACATTTACAGACAGTCTGGCAAGATAACTAGGGCAATAGGAGTGGAAAGAGAGAGGCCAAAGCCTGGGGTGTCAGATGTGCAGTTGTGAGTCACTTTATTTTCTAAGTTACCGCACAAGATGGATGTCATGACCTCTCACACAGCATTGCTGAATAAAGTGTTAGCAGCACAAGGTGTCACTCTGGAATATAACTTGAATCATTTTAGAAAAGCCCAAAAGTATCTGAATTTTCCAAGAGGTACACTTCTCTGGAGGCTGTTTTTTTATATTCTAGTCACAACAGTAATGTTTTGTAGTCTTTGAGAATGATGCATAAGCTGGATTTTCCAATTTTAATATATTTTTTAGGAAATCTATATCTGGCATTCACTCAAAAAAGACTTAATGCTGAAAACCAAAGCATTTTCTTTGTACCCACAACGGGGAAAAATATTGGAGTCATAGAATGGCTTGGTTTGGAAGGGACATTACAGATCATCTCATTCCAACTGCCTGCAGTGGGCAGGGACACCTTCCACTAGACCAGGGTCCTTGTCCAGCCTGGCTTTGAGCACAGTCTCAAGCTACAGTGACTTTGTTTTCTTCTCCACCTCTTCAATGATATTAGATTGTTACTATTTTCTACTATTTTTAATGCTCAACATTAAACTGCTGATGGGCCTGAGCTGACAACTTCTGGCACTGCTGTAATAGGGACAACTGTCCCAGTCAGCCATCTTCAATTGCTGTGGTTTTCCTCTTCCTTAGTCCTTTGTCTTTAGGGTCATGGGTAGCACACAATATGGAGCTTTCTATACATACAGGATGAGGTGTATTAGTTCTCTGTCAAATTCCATGTAAAAAACCCCTGACTACAGATGTACAGAGAGCAGGCTCTCTTGTCTGAGTACCCATCTAAATTTATCAGAGTCCCTCTTTAATTTCTCTTCTTAGGTATTTGTTCATTTTTCATTTATGATATCTTTCTGCTTGATAAAAACTGGACACAATGTCATTCCTTTCAAACTGCTCCCATAAATCACAGAAGCACAGGATGGTTGGAGTTGGAAGGGACCTCTAGTTCCAATGCACCTTCTAAACAGGCTCACCTAGAGCAGGCTAAACAGGATCATGTCCAGAATAATTTTGAGTATCTCCAGGGAAGGAAACTCCAACTGCACAGCTTTCTGTGCAGCCTCTTCCAGTGCTTTGTCAGCATCAAAGTAAAAAAGTTTTTGTCAGATGGAACTTCCTGCATTTCAGTTTATGTCTGTTGCTGGGCACCACTGAAAATAGCCCAGCCCTATCCTATTGACATCTGCCCTTGAGATATTTATTTGTATTGGTGAGATCAATTCTTAACCACCTCTTCTCCAGGCTAAACAAGCCCAACTCCCTCAGCTTTTCCTAAGAGGAGAGATACTCCAGTCCTCTTGTTATCTCCATAGGCATCAGCTGCATTTTCCCTTGTCCTGGGGAGCCCAGAACTGGACACAGCACTCCAGGTGTGGCCTCACCAGGGCTGAGTAGAGAGGCAGGATCATCTCATGTGACCTGCTGGCAATGCTCCTCCCAATGGACACCACTGTCCTTCTTGACCCCTAGGGCACACTGCTGGCTCCTGGACAGACTGTTGTCCCCAGGTCCTTCTCTGCAGAGCTGCTTTCCAACAGATAACCTGTACTGTTTTATGATGTTATTCCTCCCCAAGAGCAGCCCTGCACTTGCCTTTGTTGAACTTCATTGGATTCCTCTCCTCCCAACACCTCATTACCTCTATTTTTTGACTCACTCAAGCAAAGACCCCTCACAAGAGCTGAAGAAGGTTATCTGTTTTTTTTTTCCCTAAATTCTTTTGCCTGTACTTCCACCCTCTAAGACTTAAGCAGTAATATTTTGTGAAGTAAAAATTAGGCAACTTTTTGAAGGGCAACAAAACATCTACCAACTCAGCTGTTAAAGAAAAAAAGGTCAATACCATATTCATAATTCATTAAAGATCTGTCACTCTTCAAGTACTTTTTAAGTATCTCATTCTACCTCAGAGGTTTTCAGTTCATGAGAGAATGTTTCATGTCTATGACTCAGGAATCGCAGAGTCTATCTTTAAAATTTCTTCACCGTGACACAAAGAAATAATTCAAAAAGGATAGATGAGGGGACAGTCCTTCATTTTGATTATACAATTTATTTATTGACTGCATAGAGTATTTTCCTTGTCTCCCCTCAAAAGGAAATGCTAGAAATATAGCAGAAGAGGTGGGAAGAAACCCAAAACCAGCCAGAAATAAAATAAAAATTAAAAAAAAAACCAAATTAAATAAATTTACACAGTTGCTAAAGAAATATTAACTTTTTAAAATGTTCTGATTATAGAGATTCGGATTTTTTCCAGTAATATGCCTGATCAGCTGCTGAATCCCATAGACACAGACAGAGACATAGATCCAGCACAGTTAGGAAAAGAAGTTAGTTTGACCAGCAGTTTGGCACCACTTCCAAATGAAGCAATGCCAGTTTAGTGTGTTACACAGGACTTGCCACAGGCAGAATTCTGGATCACTCCCTTCTGTAAAAAATCATAATTATTTGGGAAGGTCAGTACCTCCCACAGTGCTGTTCGAGCACTATGGCAGAGCTGACACTCATGGATGGTACTGGGAAAATTGCCATGATGGAAGAGCTGCTACTTTTTTTCTGTTGTGTGTTTTGTTTTCAAAAGGAGAAGCCAGAATAGCTCCTATTTGGCTCAAATTAGTCCGTGCCTGGGTGTCTTTACAGCTATTCAAAACATCTCAGCCTTATATAGTACAGACGGAGATTTTAAGCTATAGCTGCAAAATAATTTTCAGAAATGTTTGCAAAGCCATTAGCTATGATAAATTGCACAATTTACTCCTAGACCAAGATTCTTTCAGGTGCTTTTTCTCCCTGGATAATCAAATAATGTTTTGCTTCAAAGCAGTTCAACTCCTTCCAGATACTGCACCCTGCAGAACGTCCTTCCTAACTGCCAGACTGGGACCTGATGTGCACTGCATCATCCCTAAAAATCCATCAACACCTGCAAGTGTCACTTCAAACCCCCTCTCCTGCCAGTGTAGAGTTCCTGGGATTCCTGGAGGTGTTTTGTCACTGCTCACATGATCTTGGACTAACCATCAAAAAAACATCAACACATTTTTGCTTTTTTAAGCAAAAACAGCTTACTTTTTTCTACTATCATTGGACCGGTGATAGCAAGCTTGGACTGAGCTAGCTCACTTTTAGTCAAAAAACCAGGTAAATCGCACCTTGAAATAGCATTTGTAAGCATCCTACACTGCTGAGCAGAAAATGCTCTCTTGTGTTTTTTTCATGAGTTGACAATCAGGAATATGTAATTATATCCCTTCTATGCAAGTAATGATGACAGTTAAAAGTAACACACAGAACATTTGATTTAATATTGGTGACATTTAAAGACATCTTAGTATATTTTGCTTGGCTCTTACTTCCAAAAGTTATTTTTCTACAACAATGAATTGAAAACATCTGGTGTTCCCCAGACACAGATGATCAGTTGACTTAAGAGAAGCGTAAGATCATCCCATTGTACTTTAAATACATGCAAATATGTTTTCAAAAATCAGTGTATACATTTATGCTCTGTGGCTCTGCACTCCTGGGAATTCTGCTTGATTTTTCAGTAGTTACTGAAGAAAAAAAACCTTGTCTTATATAGGACCATCAGCATAAACCTCCTTTATTGCTTAACAGTCTTACTTTTAAGTAAGACTGCTTACTGCAAAGCAAGTCTTGCCCCCAGCTTTTTTTCAGACAGTATATTTGATTTCTTCACCAGAATCTCTGGCTGCAAGTGTAATCACATATTTGAAGATGATAATTGATAATAGCCTGGGTAGCCTTATTTAAAGTTTGTGCTTAGTCACAATATTTAGGAATTGAAGTTGTACAGAAACCTGGTGGTTTACACATTCACCGTCCTTCCTGTCCATACAGTTCGAGGAGATTTAAAAGAGTGGCACCTTATTACGTGTTTTCCACCAGGGAGAGATAACCCTTGTAAAGATTAATGTGCTGCCAGACTACTCTACCATCACCAAATGTATCACTAAAATTTCATAAGACTATTTTTTTTCCCTGCTAAGCTGAATAATGCCCACAGAGCTTTCTCTTGCAAGCTGCAAGGAAGGCATTGTAAAACATGCCAATACCAAATATATTTCCAATATTAGCATTCATTTCACACATGCACTCTGAATAAGTACAGTTAATACAGAATCAAGACTTCAGACTAAATTTTTCTGCTATGTTAAGACTTCATGACGTTATATATTACCTCAAAGGATATATTCAAGATATCTTAGTGAAGGCTATTAGCATTGATTTATGTTATTTCAATGCCTTACATTTTTCAAAAAAAGGCAATAGAATAGTTAAGTTGGATGCCACTGTGCTTTATTAGCTCACATCCTGATCTTAGCGCTTAGATGAAAACTTGATCTCAAATATGCAAAAGACAGGAATTTATTATAAATTCATGCACAATAAAAATTATGTATTAACTGCAGAAATCAGAGAGAAATTTGACAGGAAAAAAAATGTGTCAATCTGATCCCAATTCTGTGATGGGAACTGAAAGCAAGGCTCCAAATCCAAACATTTTTCTCTGACACAGTAATCTCAATGAAAGAGTTTCTGAGTCTTTAATTTATATCTAAAAACCTGTAGCTAGACAGGATATAGAAAATGGAGAAAATTTACTGAACTAATCTTTAAGGTCAGCCTAGATAAAAACTAAAATTATTTCCTCATTTACCTCCCTGCTTTAGAGATCAGAATCACGCTTCTGGCTTGCTGATACAATTATTTGCTTGTCTGCCTGCCAGGCAGCGTGGTACATATCCATCTTCAGTACATGCTACATGCCAGCAAGTGCTCTGCTTGGGGTAGGCAGTTGGAAAGCAATCTGTTAAAGTCCACAGCATGACTCAAACTCATTCTCCTCTCCTCCTAACTCTTTCTCATTGAGAGCTGTCTCAAAGAGCAATCTCTCTCCATCAGCACATCTCCTTACTAGGGCCTGGCCAATGGATCTTATGGTGCAAGTTTTTAAATTATGACTTCTTGGCTTAGAGGGTTTTTTATGAGTTTGCAGAATAGCACACAAATGAAAAACTACTTGGTTCTACCTCAGCTAACCATGTATTTTGTTATAATTTGGATAACCGTCACCCAGCTACTTCTGTAGGGATGCTGAAGAGCTGGGTATTTCATCAGTCTGCTAAAATAACCCTCATTTAAATCCTCATACACAGCAGAAAATATTTAATATTGCAGCGCATCACATGCCACCCTTATTGGTGTCTGTACACAAGGAATCTTTTGATTTTTTTTTTTCTTTTTGAGATCTGCATTTGTTGTCCAGAGAAGATGCAGATACACCCCATCCCTGCAAGGTCAAGGCCAGCTTGGATGGAGCTCTGACCAACACGTGGAAGATGTCCCTACCCATGGCAGGGGCTTGGAACTAAATGATGCTTAAGGTCCCTCCCCTTTGTAGATATGTTTCAAAAATATCTGCCTTGCAAGCTACCCAAAGTTCTGAACTAGGCTCTCTGATAATATGTGATCCCTATTGCTAGGACAGATGAGCTTCCACCAACATCTGGTAATACAGCTCCTTCAGCACTCATCCATCATGTCAGAAATCCTACTGTCCTATTAAAGCATCTCTGATGTGTTGCAAACAGTTTAGTTTGGAACAAAAAGATCTATTATGCACAATACTGCTTATTAGTGATGGGACAGAATTGCTAAGGCATGAAAGGGACTTAGGGAACTGGGCTGATCTGCTGGCTCAGCCGTGAAATTGTGCAACTCTGAGCCATTCCCTTCCCCACTCTGTGCCTTTGTTTCATCAAATCAGAAGACAATGCTAGTGCTGATCCCTACTGAGCCTTTCAAAGTGTGCAGACTGAAATGCTTTATGGGTCAACAGAATTAAAGAAAGGTAAAACTTTATAGTATTAATTACATCTAAAAGACAGAATGCATAAATGCATAGTAATTTGTTTAAGTGTCCAAGAATATATACAGAATTATTTCTAAATAATCCCCTACCCGTTTTCCCCTTAGCCTTTCTTATTTTAAGATAAATAAACCAAGAGAGACACATTCATTCATCACAAAAATTTCCCTCTGGAATACTCCCAGTTGATTAATTCTAAATTACTAATTGAAATTAAGAAAGAAATGTAGAGCACAGATGAAGCTAGCATGAGTTTTACACTTGTGATTCCAGAATGAAGATTTAAAAACAAAAGAATGTCATTTCAGAATGGTGCAGAACTGCAGAACAGCTCTGTAAATAACACAGCAACAGAACAGATTTCTCACCAATACCAGCAGAAAAGCTTAGCAAAGCCAGGTTTCGTTGCAGCTATTGGGGACACTTCTGCACAAGATTCCTGTTCTGGGATTGCAAAAGCCATTATCAAGATTAAATAACATAAAAATAATAAATTTCTCAAATTACAAGGACATGTTGATTATAAAACTGACACTGAAAAGCCAGGAAGTACTTTCTAGAGAAAGAGGTAGCAGAACTTTTATTTTTACTGAACCTCATTAATTAGCTTTTAATGATCAAAAAGTTCCTCTCACACAGCCAAAACATATAAAGAGGTTTTAGCATGAAAAAAATAATTGAGAGGATTACTTAGCACATGTAAAAGAACTATCTTCTAGTCACAAGCTTCTTTTTTATCTTATCATGCTTTAATTCCTATACTTTATGCTGGTTTTTTTTTTTCTCCCAGAGCTACACTTTTATGTTCTAAACTAGATTCAGAATTTGGAGGCTTCTAGGATCATGCTTTAGGCCTACTCTGTAATTTAACATAATTTGTTATAACTGCTGGAATTATTAAAAGGGTTTCAAGGGATAATTTTGTAGAATAAAATATAACTGCAGAGATTTCTTGCTGACAGAGGGCCTAAAGGAGTTCAGATTTGTCTTTATATTCAGCTGTCAAGCGTCGGTCGCTTATCTATACAATATATTAAATTTTATATCAACTTTCCTTTCTCTGATTACTATAATTTTTATCTTTGAAATCCACCAGTATTCAGCACTATTGAGATATAACTGCAGAATAGCTGCTGAGTATCTTCCCTGTAGATTTCCTAATACATAGGATATGGACCAAAACCCAGAACGTAACAGAAGAACTTAAGCAGAGAATGAAGGGGTTGGCTTCTTCTGTTACCACACTGAATGGTCTACACTGGTTTTCTCTCTGTGTCTGGAACACTGCAGGAACATTCATTTTTCTCTTACCCTACATATTTCTGTTTATTTATGTTGCTTAACTATTTCTTTTAAAATAAGCACCTTCTTTCCTCTTATCTTCATTCTTTCTTCTTTGTCCACAAAGAATATTAGCTCTATAGACTGAGGAAAAAGAGGTGGCAACTCTTCAAGGAAGATGAAAGTAAAAAACCACAAAATGTTGCCTAAAATGGATTCTAAATACCCTTGGGTGTGGTGGAATATATTTAGTGGCTGCACACAGAGTCTGTCCTTGCTGAGACTCAGAACAAAGCAAAGGAAGATAAGTAGAGAAGAAAATTTTTCATTAGGATAAGTGAAGATAGAAAGCAGTAATGTATTAATTTCTAGCTCCTTTTGTGCATGGGGGAGAACAAAAGAGTTGGGCAAGGAGTTAGCATCAACATGGTGTTTGGGGTTTATGTTCTTGACACCGTATCAGAATACCTGGATGACAAAGACTTTTCTGGAAGAGATTTACAGACAATAAGTCACAGAAGTGTAGAATGATTTAGGCTGGAAAGACCTTAAAGATCATTTGGCTGCAACCCTGCTGCCATAGGCAGGGACACCTCCCACTAGACCATGTTGCTTAAAGTCCCATCCAGCCTGACCTTGAGTAGTGCCAGGGATGGGATATCCACAGCTTCTCTGGGCAGCCTGTACCAGTGCCTCACCACCCTCACAGTAAAGAATTTCTGGTTAATAGCTAATCTAAACTTACTCTCTTTCAGTTTAAAGTCACAGGCCTTTGTCCTATCCCTCTATGCCTGTGTAAAAGCTTGTTCTCTAGCTTTTTTGTAGGCTCCCTTCAGGTACTGAAAGGCCCCAGTGAGGTCACCCTGGAGACTTTTCTTCTCCAGGCTGAAAACCCCCAATTTTCTCATCCTTTCCAAACGAGACTTCTCTCAAAAGCATTGTGGGAAAAGTGCATCTACTCAAATCATCAGGGTCATCAGGGTGATAGAAAAACAGGTACAAGAGGTAAAAGACAGCACAGTTATAAGAAATCAGTAGCAGAAAGATCAGTATGGTCAAAAGAAGGTGAATAGGCCCTGTTTACCCAAGAAATACAGAAAACATCCAAACTGGAGTGGGAAGAACAGAACAGAGAATCCTGGCCCTACTCTGCAGCCATAAACTGGACATTGGGTATTTTCAGCATTCAACAAACCAAAGTCCTTTAGGAGCACACTGCAGAATTAAATTCCTTCCCTGCTTCTTAAATTATGTATAGGACCAATACTAGCATAAATTCTGCCCAGTATCAACTACAAGAAAAATAGCCTCAAGAATATTATTCTTAGATTATTCTTTGAGGAAGATAAAGTTCAGCCTGCGCTTTGCTATGTAACAAAACCCCAAAGCTTCATTATTCCTAGTTCACCAGCACCAATAATAAAGAGGAATAGGTAAACATTTCTCAAACAATATATTAGATTTATATTTAATTTCTAATAAATTACACTGAAGAGAAAAGAGAAAACCCTGAGAATTCTCAAGTGTGTATTGAATCATTGGTCATTTCACCCTCAAAAGAATTTGAATTTCAACAAGAATTTTTAATTGAACCCCCTGGATTTTTAGCTTATGATTTAATCTACCAAGTTGCTATGGCAACCAACGATTATAGCTGCTAGGCAAAATTCACAGAATTGTTAATCAATCCTAATCTGGATATGCTGCATCAGTAGTTCTTTCACAGGGGAAACAGACAAGGCTAAAAAAAAGTTTGGGTTTAATACTTAATTTACAACATACAACACTAGAATTGTGAATATGCTTTTCATAATAAACATCCCTATTAGAAATACCATTTTTTAAACCCAGATGTTCCAACAGAGAGAAATCTTTCACTGAGGTTTGTATATCACCCAGCAGTGTGTGTCTCAGAGACATCTAATCAATGAGCTTTTTAATGTGCTCAACTCTCTCTCTGCTCTCAAAGGGGGAGAATGGATTTACCCAAATCGAAAGTTACAGTCGTTATTCTAACATGATTGTGGTGGAGGATAGCTTCTGTATGGTGCTACTTTCAAATCTGTGCACTATTTGTCTGGCCCCACGTATAAAGTGCACCAGCCTGCCAGGGCGTGGTTGAAACCTTTTGCAGCTCTGTTCTTTATCCTGTTTCCACCATAAGCATTAACCAATCACTTATCATCTCTATGTTTGTTCCAGGTTCCTATTTCCTATTTTCCCATCCTCCAGCAGAGTGACACAATTAGACTTAGCTGCTACAGAAGAGTGTGGTGAGATCAACTAACTTTGAAATTTATTTCTGAAATATTCTTAATATCAAGTGTTGTGCTTAGCTAATATATAGCATATTAATTTTAATCACCAACAGTAGTTAGCCAGGAAATTTAAATTCTGTTTTATGGTTCCATTAAATGTCCATAAATTTATGCATCTAGATATAGCTAACTTAGCATTTATGAGAGTACTTTCCTTCTGGTTTAATCTAATTCACTTCTACAGCGAGCAACTAAACTCTTCTGAACATACTCTGTTAGAGTGTTAATCCTGGTGAATTTCTTGGAAAAACTGTAGTTATAGTACACTAAGGTGATCAACAACAAATCAATTTAGTTATTCAATATATTTATTATTACTTGAACTGATACTTCTAATATGGTGACTGTTCTTCACACTATTTTGCTCATGTAACCTAGAACATCTCTTGCTGACTTTGATTTCTTCAATAAATTTAACCTAGAATACTCAATCTGCAAAAATAGAACAGGGACTAACGCCTATGAATGAGTTACCACAAAAATCCATCATACATGAAGGAGTCTAAGGGCTAGTGTAAGTTTCAAATAAATGCCTGTGCAAAACCTTCGGGACTCTACTGGTTGAATAAGAAGGTTTCAGGTATGCAATTGCAGAAGGATATTCCTTGAAAGCTGATACAGAGAGCAAACTATAGAGTCTTTCACCACATCCTGGAATCTATGTAATTTCTTGATAGCAACAACACAATGCAACATTCAGGGATATGACAGGTCCTTAACCTTTTTGATATTTAATAATCGATTAATATTGTTTGTGGAATTAAGGGTATGATCCTCCCTTGTGCCGCCTGAAATCAGAGGCTCTAATTCTACAGTGGCACACATGCGTGTAACTCACTGATGAGCCATGACCTCATGATTCTACTGCATGAAATACCATTTCATCCCAAATGAAAGGAAAACTGTGAGGCTGTGTTTCAGCTGGAAGTTTACAACTAACTTCCTTTTTGCATCATACTATTTAAGATGCTTTTTCAAAAGTTACACTTTTTCAAATTTTGGTCTTGAAATCAAAACTGTACCAGATATTAGAATCTGGAATTAAGATTGAAAAAAGACCTCTAAATTCAGTGAGTTCAACTATTGAGATAAAGGGTTTTGATGGAAAGAGTAAAGAAGGACCGAACTAAAACCAGTAGAATGAAATTGTTACAACAAAATTTTTTTATTCTATTTTTTTCAATTGTTTGCCTCATCTCTTCTTTAATTTTCACAACAATTTATTCATCCTCTCCCCAGTGTTTGTTACAAATTGCTCATTTGTTCCAGGTTTTCTTTCTTATATCTACTGTGAATTTATTTTTAATACATTTCTCCCTGCTCTGCGTCTTGTGTTACCCATTACCTGTGTTACCCATTTACTGTGTTAAAATATGTTTTTTAAACATCCTTCTGAAGCAACTTGACTGTTTTAGCTAAAAGAAGCACATACCGCATTGTCATGAGCAGAAAAATAGATTATTTTAAAAGGCTGCAGCTAAGAAACATATATAGCCCCAGTGTTAGGTTTATAGTTGGACTTGCTGATCATAAAAGTCTCATCCAACCCAAATGATTCTATGATTTCATGATTATTTTGTTTAAATAAGATTTTAAACTTTGCAAACATATTATGCAATGCATATACACACAGATTCACACATATATAAATACAACTGTCAACAGGTTTTCAGCCTTCCTAAGGAAATTAGAAAAGATAGAAAGCTTTGAACAGATGAAGGAATTTCTGTCTGAAAGATGGGAATCAAATTGCCACACCTGAAAATTAGGAAACATTAGAAGGTATATGCAATGTCATGTACATAACACTTGAGAATAATGCTTAAGAAGTCCCAGCAGAAACACTTTTAAGTGCTTCATATTTCTCCAAATCATTCATATACAATAAATCTTAAAAAAGACCCTTAAGTGTAATCCTCCATGGCTTTTCCATCAGGACAACACAATTTTAAACCTTTTTTGCCTCTTATCTATACAAAATGAAAGACAGCTAAAGAAAATGTACTACTGTGCAATAAATGCGTTTTCATCTAAAACACATCAGTACAATTCCCTTTGAAACTCTATTTCATACCAGGTGCCTAATTAAAAAGGAACACTGTTTATGCAATTTTGACAATATTCCAAGTAATGAGCAATAACATGGCTTTTAGGCTGAAATCCCCATTGACTTAATCAGGACTTCTGCCAAAATATAGATATGCTCCATGACAGCCATGGATGCACAGAGTTACAACAAAGTATAATATTAAATGCTTTGGGGTTTGCTGCTTTCATCACTTGTTATTTGAACTTTTTTTCCCCCATATTTTAAAATTACTTGCTTACACTTGGCAAGAGTTATATTTTGCCTGATTCTCAATTTTTCCCTTACTGCCATTAATTCAAAAAGTCATGAAGATCAGGAAGGCATGACTATTACCATATACATGGAATTGAAAAACAAACAAACAAACAAACAAACCCAACAAGCTATTTAGAAAGGTAAAGTCTATAAAAGATGACTCAGGAAAATAGTTTATGAATGACATTTTATAAGGTACTTGTCAGAAAATCATCTCTGCATCCTCTCTAATTAACTGCACAGTATGTTATAATTGTAAAAATAGAAGTTTTGTCACTTCCTTTTACTCTAAATATAGGAAGCCTTAATATCTAAAGTGCTGTAGGTAGAACTGTTGACAGAAGACAAGACCTGAGAAAGCCTTTTAGAGCTGATCAAACCTCATTTTTTCCCTCATTTGCTGAGGGGTGAGCGGGCGTAGCGAGGGCTGGACTGGAACCATTGTGGCTGCAGCACAGCAGAGCTTCACAGAACCATGAATTGGTAATTCCAGGATTTGGATTCCAGCTACAGTGGAATACACCATATGTGATATCCATTAGGGACTTCTACAGAGCTTCCCCACTGCCTGAATGCACATCACCCTGACCTCAGAGCTGGCTGGCAGCACACCACACACCTCAGCTGCAAAACTTAAAGACTGAAAACTTGAGACATAAAAATTTAAAGCTATAGATAGATAGATAGATAAGCAACTGCGCTCCCAAATAAGCAGTAATTATATATATTACATATAATTATTTATGTGGATATTGAAGGCAAGAGACTTGTTCCACTCATCCTGAACTTGCAGAAGGACAGAAATGGTACTTCTCTCCCCTTTCCAAGACATATTATCTTCATCCCTTGGACTATGGTCCTGGAAGGACACATGCTGACTTACTCCTAAAAATCCTCATAGGTGGGGAACACTAAACATTTCCAAAACAAAGTTTAAACATAGCAACAAGAATAGTAAGTATCATGTTTTTCTTGCAGGGGGTCTCTCATAAACATTTATCAAATAATCCAACATATTCTGCCAAGAGCACAATGGGAATGCAGTATTTATGTGGTAAAATTTCATATTTTGCCCAAGTCAGACATAGATGATTCATTGCAGACCCTGAAAGAATTTCCTGTTCTAGAATTCACAGCCCTCCATGCTGAAATTCTCTGTAGTTAAGGTGTGAAGGCAACTTTTATTCTTTAGCTTCATAAATCAAAAGAAAGATTCAAAACTAAAAGGGCTTCAGCATATGTTCTGAGAAAGTCTGTGAATATTTTCTCTCATATTCCCCATAAACCGTGCAAATAATGGATTATTCACTCAATAACAGAACAAAGACAGAAATCAGGTCAACTAGACCTGAAATATTTCATTCGATGCAATACAGAAGTTTTTGTCTGGAAGATGGAACATTATTTCTTTTCCTACATTTACTTTTGGATATTTTGTTCCAATTTGGAATTCCAGTTTAAAATGAGTCCAAAATTATTTTGCAGCTATTAAATATTTTATTTTTTACTTTTTTGAAACAAATTGGACATTAAAAATGTCAATACAAAACACTGTAATTTCTCATCTTTTTTCTTCTTCAGTCAGATGATATTATTTGTTGACTTCCATTTGAAACTTTTAAGGTACAACTGAAATAGCTCTTTGTGGCAAATTTGCTATTCAAAACATCACCATCTGTACTCATGCTAAACACTCCATGTTTAGATTCTTAGTTTTAACTGTCGTTTCTGACAATAAATATGCACCTCTGATTTTATATTTTTGTGCTGAAAAGTATAGCTTTGTTGCAGCCATGTCATTTAAAATTGAGAAAAAGAAATCATTCTTCCCCATATTTAAACATTATACAATTCCTAAACATTTCAGAAAGATCACTAAATGTTTACTAATTTCATCAATCTCCTTCCAAAACAGGCATGAAACTGTGCAGCAAAACCCACAAGAAGGTATTATCATCTTGTAGGATCAGCTTTTTTGTTTGGTTGCCTTTCTTGAGACTAAACCAACAGGAAAAACCTTACCATTTAATTTGGTCTTCAGCAGTAACTCAGGAGCAAGTGAAGTTGTCCATTGATTTGTGCACTCCCTAAGGTGACACCCAAAAATTTGTCCTTCATTTACTTGGGGTTTTGAAGTTTAGACTTAACTTGAAAAAGAGATTATCAACAGCTTTTTAAAGTGAAATTTGTAGAAAACCAGACTAATTTCACTAAAATATGTTTTGTTTCCCTCAATACCTGATCTCATCAGTCAATGATGCAGAAAGGTAACAGAAATGTTCCAAATGCAATTCTTTCTCCAAATGCAATGATGTATTTGTTAGAAAAATGTTAAAGTTAAGAGTGTGATAAAAATAGAGCATGATAAAAATACATCATAAAGTTCACAAGTGAAGTTTCAAGTGATACGCACCATATCACTTTATTTTGATTATGTGTCCAATGAGCATGCATCTCTGGAATAAAAACCTACCATAAAATACCAGTGGAATCTTTTTACAATGTAACTTATTCTGACAGTTTCAGTTGCCATAAGATCTTTGAGTTCAGGAATGAAAAATAAAACAAATAAAAGAAAGTCTTCATTATTTTCTAATAACTCAGAGTGTTAGTTCACCTCTTAGGAAGGAATTTCAAACGTTGCAGCTGGGTTTTTTTTCTCTTTTGCAGGTTCCAGAAATTACCCTTGAGCTAGCAGATTTCTGGAGCATCCAATCTGTTCAGCTTTGAAAAGGTTATGTATGAGAGGTTATTATGTTCTTCTAAACACTGACCCGTTTTATCAGGGTGAGATCTATGGGGCAGCAACAAGCATTGTGCTCCACAGTTAAACTGAGAACCTTAGTAATTTATAATTTCCTATCCATCTGCACAGTGCCATATGATCCATATGTTCTGGCTTTTTAATCTTCTTTTAAAAAGGTCCTGATTTTTCATGTTTGCTCATGAATATTCCCAGATTTGAAAGAAATAGACCCATGAGCAGCAGAATAAACAAGACCTTCCCTCCTGTGGCTCTGAGATGCTTTGTTAAATTCTGATGGCTAGTAAGATGTTGGTTCCAAAAGAAGTTTATTCTGTGGCAAAATTTCACATTTGCTCCTTCTCTCTCACTCCCCCGTCACTTAATTGTAATACTTAATCAGTTTTAATTCACTGGTGTTTATACCAGATGTTGAATTTTTTCTCAATTTTATGCCTCTTTTATGGAAGTCATAGAACTTTCTCTCCAGCTACTGACCCCTTTCAGAATTGATTGAAAATGAAAACATGGGAAGAATATCAAAGGGGGTAAAAATTATCATCATGGTCTAACAGAGTATTTTGTTTATAAGACATTTTTCTTTTCCCATTGCAATCTGTGTTCCCTTTTCTTCTTTTTAATTTCTAAAAGCTTTAGGCAATAGAGCTTCTTATGTCATGAAAATGTTTTCAGTATTTCAGCTCTTGAATTTTGCCATTCATTTGTAAAAATTCTGCTTAGTGAAGTCAGTGACTTAAAGATTTGGTTACAAAGCTGTAAGTCATTCTTAGAACATTCAATCAGTTAAGTATTTATGAGTAATTTATATTTCCCTCTCCACTGTAGATATGTATATTTTACTAAGTTGCATTTTATCATCTGCCTATTTTTCCAGTTCTGTTTAATTCATCTGAAATGTTATACAGCTTTATCTTTGCACTGCCCAAAACAATGGTATCCCATCTGCAAACTGCCCTGTGTCTATCTAGCTAATAATCACATTTATACTTCTATAGCACTGTCTAGGAAAGATTTCAAAATGTGCATAGACTTTCCCTGGTCCAGGCTGTCTTAGGATAACCTTAGCCATAAGCCTTCTGCCATACTGCAGGTGATCCATTCCTTTCTCTCAGCTGTTGTGATCACTGGCACTGTAACCTTCCCTGGTATTTCATTTTCAGAAGTATTTTCTCTCCTTAGCATGTTAGAGGGATGGGACTTTGTGAAAGTTACTTAGTAAGTACAAATAAATTACTTGAGCCTCTTTTCCACTTACTACTAATTTACTGACACTCTCAGAGATTCCATTAAGCTAAAAGAAATCAATTTTTCCTTTAGAGAAACTATTCCTGTTTGTTACAATCCCATTATGTTTGTCTCATTAAAAGTACCTGGCACAGATTTTCTGAAGTGTGATTCCCGAGATCATCCCTAGAGTTTCTGAAAAGACAGATAAATATTTCCTGTCATCCAGTTCTCTAAATGGAACAGCTGTGGCACTGCACATTTTCATTAACTACCCACCAGCCATCTAATTCTACTTAATTAATACTATTTGTAAGAGAGTAACATTTTTGTCTACCTTTTTTCTTTTGCAAATACACAATACCACCACCAGCTCATATAAATCTTGAGTAAAATTATACCAACTACCTATTTACCCATATCTCTGGAAAAGAAACTGTACCAAGCAGATACAGTTCTTTGCTCCTAGGTTCTGCCCCTGAAGCACATATACAGTTTTGGGAGCTCTGAGGAAAGTGGTTACAACTGCTTCTGCAATTATCCCAAATCTGCAAAAGAAGGGTAGGCACAGATGTAACATAAACAATGAGGACAAGTGGGTGGTAGATTCCTACTCCATGGCCTTAACAGTTCAGAAAAAAAAATGTCACTGGAGTAGGAATGCCCAGGATCTAGCACTGCCCCTACACTAATTGGTCTTGGAGCGATGCTAGCAATGCAAAACACCCTTGTCCAATGTCCTGACCACTTTCTCCATCTTTTTTTGCCAAAAGAGTGTGAAGTGGGAGCTGCAGGGTAGATGCAGTACATAGAAAGGCTAAGTTTGGGATGGGACTAAAAGCGTTAAAACCATTATTTCCTGTCTTCTCCATATTTTTCATTTTTCCTCAGATGATCATTCTTGCCCCAGACTGCTGGAGATGCAGCTGCCTTGGGTAGCCACTGTGCCCCTCAGCAAATGAATCTCCTCCCCACAGTCACAGAGATGTCAAAGGAGTCATTCAGACCACATCTTATAGGGAAAGGGGAGCTGGGAAAGGGACTGCTAGCTCAAGAAAACAGGCAGTTCTGGGAGAAGAGAAAGCATTTCCAGAGTATAAGGACTTTTTACAAATCAGCATCTTGACTTTCCATAAAGTGTTGCCCCGATGGTGCTTCTGTTTGCACATCAAATTGTCAACTTGTTTCTTCTTGATTAGGTCTTATTGCCAGTTCAAATGCCACTGTAGCCCCCAAGACACTGCCAGAGAACAGAATTATAGCACACCAAGACGCTCTCCACCAGCACTTTTAGAAGGCATAGAGCATCAGAGTATTAAGCCCATTACCAAATAATATTACAATACTCCAATAAAATTATGGAGAATTTGTATTTGACAGTCCACCCATCATAGGTCTTCAATATCACACCCAGCAGGCCAAGAGAAAGGGCTTGTGAGGAGATAGGTGGAGATGGGTGTCCCTAAAAACAAAGGGTCCTCACAAGGATGTGCCAAAACTTGTTATGTTATGTCTCAAGCCTTTTAATAAGGCATTCGCCCTACCATAATTAAGAAAACTCATTTACACTAACCATTATTATGAAAATTGTGTTGAAAAACCCATCTAATTGAAAGTATAGTAACGCTCATCAACTCAGTTAAAAACACGTGTAGAAATAAATCAAGGACATTAATTGATTAACACAGTAAGCAAATGGTGATATGCTAGCTGGAGTGGGCTAATTTCTACATTGTACAGTCATGGCAGATTCTTACTGACTCTATTCTCAGAACCATTTTTCTTTAACACCAAGGCTGTTTGTTTTTTTCCCCAAAATGTGTACACTTGTCCATGTGTTTCTCACACAGTGAAATGGAAAGCATTCATGCAGTGCTAACAGGAAAAAGCCAATAAATGTAACAAGATAGCACTGGTCTATAATTCAGCCTTGAGATATGAAACATCTCTAGCTAAAGAAATGGCAAAGGAATTATACACTAGTTTAAAAGTAGATATAATTTGATTGTAATAGAGAGATTATTAGATAAGATTTGAATATATGCAGGAATTCCAAATAATTTTTGCTCATTTGCATTGGTTTTAGCCTGGGCAGCTCTGTGGTATCACAACATTAAAGCTTTTCCTTGTCCATACGATGCTTAGGACAATGGGGCCCTGCACTGCTATCAGAGCCCCTGGGTAACACTGTAACCTAAATTATAATCATCATCATTCAGATTGAATTAAGAGGCTTGGAAAGAATATGCATCTAGGGAGGAATCTCCAGACCAGTCTAGCTTAGATCATTACTAAGAGCTATAATGAGAAGGGCAGTGGCACATGTGCTTTGATGTATTCAGGAGCTGTAAGGACTGCACTAACCTGGTCAAAAATCTTGATATAGCAAAGATAAGACAATCTGAGATATGCTACAGCATGATGCTACAGAATGGATGAATTTCATCCTCTCCCACACCTCTCATTTTATTATCAGATGAGATTCTCAAAAGGAATTTAAAAGAGTTTGTGACTTACAGTTCTTTGAAAATCAAAGGGAGATGTATTCCTGCCTAAATTAGGCTGAAACCTACTTTTCCCAAAAGCCTGAATATAAAAGAATCCAGCTTTTCAAGATTATATATAAACAGCACCGTCACCCCTGGGTTTCACAGTGTTTGGGAAAATTTTGTACTTATCCACCCACACATGAACTAACTGAAGTCTGCAGAGTGTTCACCCACAGATGGATATGACCCACTGTGTTTGTATCCAGAATGGTGGAGCAATACTAACAAACCCAAAATTTCACTCAGAGTCGTCCAGCAAAAATCATTTGGGGGCTGCTATTTTTGTTCCGTTTTCTTCCCCTGTAATCTCCAGAGGCAATGCAATGAGCATCTCCTTTGAATATTAAATTATTGAAGTTCAGAAGAATTTAATTAGTATCTCACCTACTTACCATCTTGCAATGATGCCTCTCCTACAATTACGGTACTACATTACAAGCAATTTCAGCTTAATTGAATAACTGGAATAAAACCTGGGTTCCAATTGCCAGAATTACCTGTATTAAGATAGCTATAACTGACTTAAAAACCAGTAAATGTGAGATGATCTCTATGCATGCAGCTTTACAGCAGATTCTCTATTATTCAGCCTTAATATTTACCCTTAATATTACCATATTCACCCTAGTGAATACTGTCAAAAGAAATATTTTTAAACAACATTGCAGACATGTCAGTTTTCTGGGTATGAGCAGTTGAATAATCACAAAGTCAAATCAGACTGCAAGGTAGCAAAATGTAGGCTCTAAAATCTTTTCAAATATTTTAACAGTTTGTGCCTCTTTCTCCCCAGCTGCACATGCCTATGTGTATTTCAGCCACTGACTGCCAGACTCCTTTCTCACAGTTCCTCACATTCATATTATTTGTAAAATACGTTTTCTCACAAAGCCTTGTACTGGAAGCAAGAAAGAGAAGAAAAAAAATTTGCAGGGACAGTGAGAGAAAAAGAGCAATGGGACAAAACCCAAATTGTATTTTCCTCAGCCTGTTTCTCTACCCTGCTGCATTTCGTGTGGCTCCAAGCTGGCTCAGATCCCCTTTGGTTTGAGATAATGACCTGGCATAGAAGTCAGCTGCTGAGTCATCCTGCTTCAGCAGGATGAGAAAAGAAAGTATGAGAAAAAAGGTTGGTGATAAAGTCACTATATGAAAGGTGGAAAGCCACAGATGTGTGTTTCCGATGGCTCTATCATCCAGTTGAGTACAGAGGGTTTCTAAGTCATTCTGAAAGATAAACCTATTCAGGGAAACACAGAGCCATTAAGGTTGGAAAAGATCTCTGAGATCAAGTCTAACCATTAACCCTGACACCATCAGGTCCACCACTAGACCATGTCCCTTTGTACCACAGCTACAGCTGCATGTTTTTTTTTAAACACTTCCAAGGATGGCAATTCCAACACTTCCCCAGGCAGCCTGTTCCAATCCTTGACCACCCTTTCAGTGGCAAAGTTTTTCTAATATCCAGACATTAGGAAATCCCTATCCAGCTTCTCTGTATGCTGCATTGTAAGAAGAGTTTGATGCTAGAGTCTTCAAATGAGGAAGGTACAGCCCCTAAACAAAGGCACACATGAAGGCATAGGTGTGGAAGTTCCCAGTACACAGGAGAAGGAAACTGTGTTTTTCAAAATAACTCAAACACTCCACCTTCTCTAGTAGCTATGATAGACTGATGTATTGGTGCTCTATGGCTTTGCTCAAGACTGCTTTTCCTCTGTTTAGAAACATCACTAGAACAGGCTCCCCAAGGAAATGGTTACAGCACCAAGTTTTGCAGAGTTCAAGATGTGCTTGGACAATGCTCTCAGGCACATGGTCTGATTCTAGGGATTGTCCTGTGCAGGGCCAGAAGTTGGACTTGATGGTCCTTGTGGGTTCCTCCCAACACAGAATAGTCTATGATTCTGTGATAAATACTAATGTGATGCTCTGCCTGCTTGATTGTTGCCTTTTTGGACAGATTTTTTTTTTTTAAATGTCTTTGAGGTACAATGGTTTAGTAGTCTTTGTGGCCTACTTTGAACTCCAAAATAGAGACAGGATTAAAATTCCCTAAGCCCAGTATCTTTAGGAGAGAGTAGGTAAACAGCACATTCAGAAATGCAAATCTGTCTTAGGTATTTTAACCTAAGCCAAATTTCAGACATTCCCTGACATTACAGGTATTAGTGAAGCACTGGTAGTATGAAAATGCCCTTGGGTTCACTTTACTGTTCTCATTCACATTTGCCTTAAGTAGATATCAACATCTCCAGAATACAAAAAAATAATGGCTTTTCCAAACAGAAGTAAAATTATGAAGATAGCAGTTAGGAAAATAACCCAGTTTCAGCTGAAATCTCTAATTCAGTTCAGATCTGCTCAATCTCTAGATTTATTGCAAAACAGTGAAAGAAACAAACTGCCCCAGAATTCCTAAAGAGGAAACAGCAGCCATTTCAATGTGAAACCATCTGAAGGTGTGGTCTTCAGAAACTGGACTTTAACACTCCCAAAGTGTAAAGTTGTTAACTTAGTGCTATTTTGGCTAATTCCCAGTAATTAATATAACTCTTTATGCTCTCATCACTGAAATTCTACTTTCCTGCTTGGCATTTGCTCATCCACTTGATCAAAGGCACAATTTGTGACTCAGACTTCAAAGTAAGAATTTGTTTATTTGCTGTAAAAACACCATTACTCTTTTTAGCCTTTTCAATGTCATGTAATCAATTATAGGAATTTTATTAAGTCTATTATCAGGTTTAATGATCCTTCTTTTTTTGGGTGGGGAAGCAAAAAATTCAGGCAGATACATATTAAAACTGTAGTGGGAGGAAGGCTTTGAAAAAATCAGCTTTGTCCACTTTCTTTGAGAATGAATGTGGTCATTTTTTACAGAAAACGCTTTAATCTAAAAAGTTGACTTCTAGCTCTTATCTATGTAAAAGCCTCATTCTGTTCATATTTGGAAGATAGATGCAATTTGGTGTTCATGAATGTGTTAGTTAAAAAATTGATTGCAGTTTTTTTGGCTTATAGTTTCTGTAAGTTTTAATAGAATAAAAGCTGCCCAGAGTGCTGCCATTTCAGTGGGCAACTGAGATCCACTAGACTCGATAATATTCAACTGTATTTCACATTGCTTTTGTTCAGGGGGAAGAGAACCCACCTTTCAGGAGCAAGAAAAAAAAGAAAATCTGTTCTTAAAGTCCATGTGCAACAAAGAGGAGACAGGCAGTGCTGTGCTTCTGCTCTCTAAGCAGCCAAGAAGCAAAATGATCCATAAGAGTGCAGTTGTCTTGTACAGGAGGGCATCAATCATTACACGTTCACAAATTTGGTACAAATTTGTACTCCATGGGTGGCTTGAAGGATTAATAAGATCCATGTGTATGTGTAGGAATGGAAATAAGAGAAAGGTAAGACCAGGAGAAATACAGGAATGGATCCTGAAGGTAAGTCAGAAAAAGGAACAGGGAAAAGGAACACTGATTAACTATGAAAAAAAGAAACAATGTTATGTGAAAGGAAAGACAACACTGTGAAAACTCAAGTTAGTAAACAATGCAGATCTTAAAAAAGCCACCTGAGTCATCAAGACTGCTGACTAATTTTTTGACATTATTCCAAATTGCACCAGCTTCAGTAGCAATTTTAAAAGACTATTAAAAAGCAAGTAACATGATCTTCTGAAATGGATTAAAGGGAACCAAATGGCAAAAGGCATTTCCCATTTAAAAATATTTTTGAGAGAGATCTATCTTTTGAGAAGTCTCAGTTAGCCACTGATACCAAGATCAAAGAATCACAGAACCACAGTATGGTTCAGGTTGTAATGGACATTAAAGATCATTACATTCCAAGTTCCCTGCCATGGGCAGGGAGATGATGTCACACAATAATAAGGTTGTGAAGATGTCACATAATGACAATCTCAGAAACTCTTATTTAGACCAGATTCTTGAAAAGAGTTGGAAAGTAATAGCCAGTTCAGAAAGATTTCTCTTTTAAATGTCAAAATTCTGGTTTTTTCACAGCTCCATAGTCCACAAAACTACATTACAGCAAGATTAAATAAGAGCTATGAGAAATAGGAATTTAAAACTTTTGGAAATAGCTAAAGCACTTCTTGGTCAGGCTGCCAAGATACTCTTTCATAAAGTTTGACTAAAGAGATTCTGTTCTCTTCATCCTGGAGGCTGCAGCTATCCAGAGCTCCTGGAACTGCAAACTGCTGCTTTCTTTTACACCTGGTACTGACAAAAGCCAGAACATTTCTGATGTGTCACATCATCAGATGTATAAACACATGTATCTTCCACTGAGTGAGTGAATTATCAGTATATTCCTCAGTGAAAAAGTATCCTGGAACTTTGGTACTTCATTTAAATTGTAGAATACATTCCCAAGTGTCAGCAGTAGCCAAAGTCTGACAGAAGGGCATTTCAGCTACTGAGCTTAGGGAAACAACTGGTGTTAAACCTGTCTGACATATCTGAGAAAAATCCCTCCTGTTACAGTCTGACTAATAACACCAAGATGCTTTATTGCACTTTTCAGCAGTAGGTCACAAAACACTTTGGAAAGGTGGCAAACATCATTACAGATACTTTACTATATTCTAGTACTTCTAGACTCGGAGAAAAGAAATGCAGAAGATACAAATCCTATGTTCACAGCATCTAGTAGTTATTCCATGGATTTATTGCATATATTTCATGTATTTTAGATGGGGGAAAAAACCCCAAAACCCTCTGTATAACAGTCCATCTCTCAGTATTTTTTATACTCTATGAGTATTTCACATGGCCAACATATCAAGGGAAAAACAACTCAGAAAATTACAGGGAAGCAAGGAATAACTAGTACTACGCAAAGCATTAGAGAAAGACAGCGAGAGAAAAGGATTCTTGGAACTTCCTATTTACTTGATTATATGTGAGAGACATGGTCAGGAATAGCTGCAATATGTCAGGCTTCACCCTACCCCCGCCCCCCCAGAAAAACCAAACCGAAAAGAGGCTCAGGAACAAGACTATTGTTAAAAAGAAACCTGCTATTCAAAAAGAAAAAAAGATAAATCAGCTAATTAATACTAATGGATAAAGCACCCAGTAGATAAGGAACACAGAAAATCTCCTGAAACAGCAATTCAGATTAACATTTGAAAAGTCCTTCAATACCTAGGAGGCCCGTGTAAAGTAAACAGGGTCCATAGCCTGAAAATATTTTCAAAGTCCTTTGAAAATTTCTGTCTTCGTCCTTCAGGCAAGTCTAACAACATGTAGTGCACTAGTAGATACTGTCAGAACTTGCTCTGCTTGTGTCTATCAGAGGACAACATTTATTTTGCCAAAAAATAAAGGATTGCAATGCCTGAGGTTTACTTTAAGTTGCTGAGATTTCTCCAATTAAATCACCCACCGACAGAAGCAATTTTATTTGGTTTCTTTTTTATTCTGTCAGAAGCTAGAAAGATAACAAGATACTGTCTGCAACTACATAAATCATGTGGAAAGCCATCAATCAGAAAGCCAAGGCAAAACATCAAGCACGCAGAACAATGGGTTTTGTGATGACAAAACCAAAAAAATGTTCTTCACTAATAACTGTTCTTCATTGTTACACTCAGTTTTTGTACCATTTTGGGAATTTCTTTAGAGTAAGACAAGGACTCAGAAGTGAAAGACATTCCTACCCACATGAAAATGAGACACAAAATATTACTCAAAATGCTAATCTATAAGCTTCTTATTTTGCCTTGAAACATAATGAAATAGAATCAAAATTCAGAGCTACTTTTGCCACTTCCTCAAGAGCAGGAACAGGCACAGGCACATTTGTGAGCTTTCTTTTTCTCTTTCTAATCCGATTGCATTTCTATATTAAAAAACATAGATTACAGATACAGATGTATCATATATGCTTATCTGCTGTTACAGTAGGAGACAAGAGAAAAGCAGTACATGATTAAACATGTAACAAGTGTTGTGTCTTAATGAAGCAACCTACTGAATATTCAGTGAAATCCACTGACGGACTGACTGCAGCATGGGGCTTTGCCAGTGACTGCATACTGAAAAGGAGAGTGGGGAGGGAAAAAGGACAAAACAAAACCAACTCCAAAACACAAAAGCTAGGAAGCTACCAGGGCAGTGATCAAAAGTATTCTTATAAGATCATTGCTACTGGGCTCAGCCATCCTGGGGATAAAAAATGCTTCATGCAGATTAGCTATACTTATGAAATGCAGTCAGTGTAAGCAAAGAAAAGGATGCAAGATTAAATTTTAGATGGCTCGTTAATATATTCATGCATACATTAATATGTCCTCTATATAACCCCAATTAATTTTGTAACTGCAAGAGAAAACTTCAGACTGCTGTTCCTGACATGTAACAAAACCTCAGCCTCTCTCAGTCATCCACAGCTTTTAAAGAGCCTCTGAAATGCAGCATCTTTGTGCAGGAAGAACAGCCTGTGCTGTGACACTGCCTCAACTCTTTGTCAAACCTCAGCCACAGAAATTAAAGTAAATTCAATCATTACTTTTTTTCTTCCCTATTTGAACTTCATCTCTATCATAGGGTTCTTCCTCAGTAATAGGAATTAAGGGATCTCCGCAGCTCTGGAAAAATAGATGTGGTTTCTTGCCCCAGACAGATTATCCCCCCAAAACACCAGGAGCTACATTTACACAGGACCATCAGGCACAGTAAAGCTGAAAGCTGTAGCAACCAGCTTTCTCTGTGCAAACCTGGTTCCCTGGAAGCTAGGGGTATTTACATTGCCTCGGCAGAGGACTTCCCTGCAATTGCTCAAACCTGGTCTAGTGGAAGGTGTCCCTGCCTAAGGCAGGGGATTGGAGTTAGACCATCTGTAAGGTCTCCTTCAACCCAAACCATTCTGTGATTCTATGTTTCAAAACAGCTACACAGGTCTGTGGAGTGGATTTCCTTATACTGTTTGCCAGCTCTGGGCAGCAATATCTCAAATTTATTTACAGGTTACATGACCCACTGCAACATCAGGAGAGTCTTGGACTTTGTTATTTTCACAGCACCCATGACCAGGGCATGACTGTGGTCCTTCATACAAAGTTCACGATCAAAAAAATAGTCCTGAAGTTTGTTGAATTGTGAAATGAGACTGTTGTATCTGAAAAAACAAAACAAACCCCTCCCCCCAAAAAAAGCGCTATATAATATTTTGACCTTATTTATCCAGATTGTCTTCAAAACTCAATTTTTATTGAAGTCAATGTTAATTCATGAAATAAATAGCTCTTGCCTAATTTACATTTTTAGACACAAAAAATTAGTCTTTATGACAGTTTCCAGGAAGCTCAGGCTAATACATTTTTCACAGAATCATTAATCATCCAGGCTCATCCTCAGAGCCTCTTTCCCCATCTTTGTTAATTTGTCGGACAAGCACAGCAACCACCGTAGTGAGGTCTGACTCACACCTGGACAGGGAAAGCTCCAGCGGTGGGGAGAAGCTGTTACATTAGAGACAGGAAAGGGCAAGGGACAGATTCCAGAAGCCTTCACAGGAATGACCTTCCTGCACTAAGGAGAATAAAAAGAAGAATGATGGACATTCAAGGGATACTACGCACTCACTAGGAGATAGGACTTGGGAAAGAGAGACATCTGCCTTGGAGCAGAAACAAAACATCCTTCCCACACTAGATACAGAGAGGCTCAAAGAATCTTCTGGTCACTTATGGTGTGAAGGCCTCTGCATCGGGTCCAGTCCCGTTTAATACCTTTACTGATGATCTGGATGAGGGGACCAAGTGTAAATTTGCAGATGACACCAATACAGGTGAGAGTGTTGATTTACTGGAGGGTAGGAAGGTTCCGAAGGGGAAACTGGTCAGGCTGGATTGATGGGCTGAGACCAACAGCATGAAGTTTTATAAGGTCCTGCCCTTGGGGCACAACAACCCCAGGCAGGGCTACAGGCTGGGGGAAGAATGCCTGGAAAGCTGCCCATTGGAAAAGGCCCTGGGGTGTTGGTCAGCAGCAGCTGAACATGAGCCAGCAATGCCCAGGTGGCCAAGGAAGCCAATGGCATCCTGGCCTGGATCAGCAATGGTGTGGCCAGCAGGAGCACGGCAGGGATTGTCCCCTGTACTGGGCACTGGTGAGGCCACACCTCAAATTATTTGTCCAGTTCTGGGCCCCTCACTTCAAGAAGGGCACTGAGGGGCTGGAGTGTGTCCAGAGAAGGGAAATGAAGCTAGGGAAGGGTCTGGAGCACAAGCCTGATGAGGAGTGGCTGAAGGAGCTGTGGGTGGTTAGCCTGGAGAAAAGGTGGCTCAGGGGGGACCTTCTCACTCTCTACAACACCTGAAAGGAGGCCAAAGTCAGGTACTGGTTGTTCTCTTCTCCCAGGCAAATGAACCTGGGCCACAGGAGATTCAGGTTGGATATTAGAATGAATTTCTTCATGAAAGGGTTGTTAAACATTGGAATGAACTTCCCAGGGAAGTGGTAGAGTCACCATCCCTGGAGCTCTTCAAGAAATGACTGGATGTGACACTTAGCACCATGGTCTAGTTGACAAGGTGGTGATCTGTCAGAGACTGGACTCGATGATCTCAGAGGTCTTTTCCAGCCTAAATGATTCTATGACTCAAGTAATGGGTAAGACAGGGCTTCCTGCCACTAAAAAAAAATTTTAAAAATTATCTATGTGCTCTGGCATTGGGAGATGCAGTCCTCCTTCTGTAAAGCAATTTGTACAAATGCCAATTCATGGATAACCTTAACTTTGTAGACTGCTGAGCCCATTTGTTCCATGCAGAGATAGTTTTTCTCCTCTCTCCACTGGAAAGTCATTCCATCAATCCTGACTTTCTGCAAGCTGTCAGCAACCCAGCTGAGCTGCAAGACAACATCCTGGGACAGAAATAAAAAGAGTAATAGCCAGTGTGACCCCTTCCAGAAAATGAGGCTATCAAAGATAAAGTAACTGAAGATGATCATTACTGATCATTCCTCTTTCAAAGTAACTTAGCTTAGGATAGTTATTTACCTGGTTACTTGTTTTTGCTCAATTTCCACTGATGCTTACAGTTGAACCTGGCATTAAATTAGGAAATGGAGATAGCTGGAATAGCCTGATATTTAAAATGCTGAGACAACCAAGGAGATGTGAGATCCTTACAAGGATTTTTATTTTTCAGCTGATCTTAACAAAGTGGAGTACACTGAAAAACAAAAATAAATCTAACATCACAACAATACTAGAAAGATTAATTTAGGAGCCAGAGTTATCATTCATTTAATGAACACTGATTAGCTCTATTCCTGGGAGGAAGGGGAAGAGACACATGTTTAATTTAGAGACAGAACTTGTGCCTCTGATTTTGAAATCTGTGTTGAATTCAGATTTCCCAAAACACCAGGGATTCACAAGGCACTTTTTACTGAATTAGTTCTTTCTAAGGCATCTAAGAAAATTCTCAACAATATATTGTGAAGCTTTACAGATGCAGACCAAAGAATTCTGAGCTTACTACACCATCTCGTGTCAAACAAGGGGAAGTGCAAGAAGATTATTTTAAATTCCCTTTCCATTACACTAGACTTTTTTCCTTTAAGAGATTATTAAAAGGCAATTCCATCACCTCCATAAGTTGAAAAGAACATTTATTATCTTAATATGTCAACTCTAACAAAACTTCTGCAATGCTAGCATTTTCCCAAATGTTAATACATCCACGTAACTGAAAACTTTCTTTACAACCTCAGTGTTTGACATTCAAAGTTGCTTAAGCTGTTGAAAATTTTATCTTTTGCATACTAATAAGCAGATCAACCTTTATCAGGAGTTTGAAGCTTTCTAAAATTAAGCATTTTTCAAAACTAAGTTGACTGCACATGAAATGCTACAGGGAAGTAGAAAAGCAAAGTTAATGCAAAATACAATAAGGTGAAGAAGTGAAAAAGACACAGAAAATAAAAGAAGGTCTGGTTTGCAGCAAAACTGCTCTTGCTCATTATCTTCTGAAAGGGAGTAATCTGGCTAGTGCATACTAGATTTTAGGTACTTGGAAGATAAGAAAAACATGCCTACCTTCAACTTCAGAAAATCTGTTCACATTTCTAAACAGTATTTATCATAAACAGTATCTGTGTGCCTCAAAGAGATTTTCAGACTGTATGAGGATCACATTTCTTATTATTCAGCACATGAAACAAGTGCAAGGGTGTTGAAGGAAATAAGTTTTATGTTTTGGTTTCCAAAACAACTTCCTGAGGTAATCAATAATCATAGAATAATGGAATCATAGAAGGGTTGGGTTGGAAGGGATCATCTTGAAGACCATCTAGTTCCAGCCCCCTGCCATGGGCAGGGACACCTTCCACTAGACCAGGTTGCTTAAAGCCCCATCCAGCCTGGCCTTGAATATTTCCAGGAATGGGGCATTCACAGCTTCTCTGGGCAACCTGTGCCAGTGCCTCACCACCCTCACAGTAAAGAATTTCTTCTAAATTCTAATATCCAATCTAATAACAATAAGCTCCACTAGGGTGTTTATAGAGTACATCAAACCACACAACCTGAAATATGAAATTACTGCCAAATTCTTTAAGAATTTGTATACTTGAAAATTTAAGATGCACCTGTTGTATGCAAACATGGGCCATATCAGGTATTTTGAATCATGGATGTTAATAAATATAAGAACTGAATGCTTCCATTCTGAGTGTCAGAAAATGTTTCAAGAATCCCTGGAGTGTTTTACCTGGAGATGTACACAGGGGAATAGACAGGCCCATGATTTCTCTGCTTGAACTTCAACCATCCACAAAACCTCCCTCTGTAACGATGCAAGCCTGTTCTCAAACTGACAAGGTGGATTATGGATGCAAACTGAGATGTTCACTGAGAACTGGGGAGCAGGGTGATGCCAGCAAGCTGTCTACATGCACAGACAGGATGTAACACCTATGGCTTCCACAGATGGCAGTGAGCACTGGTCAGTTGTGAGGGCTGGAGTCACCCCAAAAGGGAAGTTTTATAACAGCATGATCTTTGCAGATTTCTTTCCAAATTAACAAAAACATATGGAAATAAGCAACTCTTATTCTGCCAAAGTCAAGTCACTTAGGAAAAGTGATGTGATTAGGATGGACATGTGGCTTGGTCTTGGGACAACATTTTGGTTCCAAAGCTTCTTAACTAGATTATTTTTATGCTCAAGCATTTTCTTTTTATGATATTATTTCAAAACAAATATTGGGTAATCATCCTCTCATCAGGGCATCATGCAGCCACTAAACATAAAAGACTGCTTCAAATCTCGCTAGAGACGTGCAGACTGGTGCTGCAGTCCCTACAGAGAATTTCAGGCAGTAAAATGCAGCCAGGCAGTGACTTAACCCCACCAAACCAGGCAGCCAATGTGCTTGCTGGCCTGGGTGAGTGGTCAGATGTACAGTCCTAAGGGCACACAGGATATGATGTGATCCCTGCCTTGGTGTTAAGGAGACTTGCCAGTCTGACCATTCACAGACTCCAACAGTCACACTCCCAGCACCAGAAACTGCACCAAATGCATTCCTCAGCACTTGGTACAAGCAGACTCATGACTTTCATGTATACATATATTCCCTTTGCACTAAATGCTCTGACCTTTAACCAGAAAAGTGAGGCAGAACAAGTCAAAAGCTCTTGGTGGAGTTTCCTGACAGCGTTATCCTGCTGCGATTGCAGTGTCATGAAATATTTAAATTGCAGGCATTATTTTCCAGTTAATCTTTAAGAATCCAGTATTTTACATTGCCCTAGGAAGGTGTGCTGTGGGTAGAGAAGCAGTTTTCACTATTATTCACTGCAGCCATGTTCACACAATACTGCTGAGAAGATGGCAGAATACTTAATAATATCAGGCTGTAGGTTGGAAAGTCTCTAATTCAAGACAATAACTAATTCTGACTAGATTTTGGAGTGTTCACAATGCTATTTCTCAACTATATGGAAATCACTATGACCAAAAGCTTCTGAACAGGGATTTCAGTCAACTGCCAACAGTAAAAGCGAGTCCAAAGCAGGTGTTTCAGATAGGAAGGGGAACACAATGCCATGAGCTCTAGCAGAAGAATTCCTCCAGCCTCCTGAGCTAATTCTCTACTGAAGGTTAAAAGATGGGACATAGACAGCAGGGGAAAGGAAGCAGGAACTTCAAAACCATTTGATGAGACAAACAGCTAAATTTAGATTAAATGACAGGCATGAGACTATTAAGTGGCAGATATAAGACACTGTGAATCTGAAGGAAAGAAGGGAAAGGGACAGAGTCAAAGACAAAAATCCTTGTGCTGAAGGGAGAACTTCTTAATATGGCAACTCTTACTGCCATATATATTGCCAATATGGCAGGAGACACTGATTTCCAAGAGGAAATACTATGCAGCTCCTGTTCTACCATCACGTCAGAAAACAGAAGCAGACAACAACTTTGTCCTGTTACAAGAGCAAATAAGACTGGGAGCTGTTTCAAGGCACTGTGCATATGTGGGGATACCCTCCATTTCACAGCAAGCTTTTTGACATCATTGCTACACCCTCAGCTTGGATTATGTAGCCTTACTTGAAAGTCTCCAAATGTGAAGAATAATATCTGGTTTCGACCTTCATGAACAAGAAACACCACTGTAATCACAATACTCAAGGAGTCCTAGAGGAACAGGGTTGTTTCCTTTCCAGGCCAGAAATTGCTTGGTCTGTGATTTTTCCCTGATGCTAGACAGAGGCCTCATGAAGGTAATCCTTTCCAAGTAACTACAGTGATAACCTCAGCACAAGAAGATCTATCACTGCTTGGTACTGTTGGCTTCTGCAGAAAAAGTCAGGTAAGTCACCCAGAAAATTGCTAAAACCTGAAAAGACAAGCATCATACAAACTAAACACAGGACCAACAAGAGCAGAGGACAAAGATTAATTTGCATGGCTATTCCATGAAGGCTCAATGAACACCAGCTATACTCACATCAATCTTTAATAATAAACACTTCCTTTCACTTGTAACCACACTGTAAACACTGTGCTAGGCAAGCAATGCCCATTTCACAGGCTTTGAGCACCAGAGGGAGCAAAGCCCATCTGCCTTGTTTGCTGCTTAGATAATTGCTGGAATAAAACTATTACCCAGAACATCACTGCCTCTAGTAAAGAATATTATTTTTTCCCCCCTTCCCAGGCCTAGTAGAAACTAAAATAGAAAACCCATCATGCTAATCACTGCATCTATGCTCCTTCCACAAGAGAAGCTCTAGGAATATTTTCCAACCACTGCATTCTTATTAAAGGACAAATGTAAATTTTAAGGAATGGATTCCTTTTTGGTTATTATACGGGTTCAGAAGGGAAAGAAACATTTTTGCCCAACAAGATATATCAGAGGACACCAGACCTACATACAGCTAAAGCTTCTATATTTTATAAATAGTTGCCTTAGTTAACAGAAAGATATCTCTACAGCACTCTGAATTGCATCAAAACCCGCAGAAAACTGCAAGTGCTTGAGCAGCAAGGATATGAATAGAGGCAAATGAGCTCCCTTTTCAGACATAACTTGTGAAATTGATATAGCTTTCTGAGAGATGAAAAAACCTAGCTACATTTACAGTATTTTTTTAATTTCTGAACAAGTATCATCAGGAAGGGAAGTCTGCCATTTCAAAATCACCATGATATTGAGGCTGAGAACCAGCATTATTCCTTTCACAATGTACAGAAAACCAGGCTAATTTGCCAGGAATTATTTTTACTTGAGCAAAGGCTTCACTCAAAGCAGAAAGCTCACATCTCTACACAATGCTCTGTCAACTAAACTATCACCTGTTCCACTACATTGAGTCTTAAAGACCCATCACAAGAAAATCAATCTGCAATGATAGATTTCAGAAAGCAGCTTGTCTGTTTGTACAACAAAATAAGTTTCCCAGGCATTTCATGGTATGGGTTTTCTCGTATTTGAGGATTAAAGGCATGAGTTGTATGGATCCTACCTTCAAAGGAGAAATGTGCGACTGTAAGACGTATCCATGGACATTCTCTATTTGAGACAAGTTCTTCTCTGACACATGAACAAGTTCTGGGCCTCTCACTTCGTGGGTTAAACGAGGCAAAGTATGGTCATGTGGAGCATCCTCATCTTGATAACGATATTTCTAGAGGAAGAAAACATCAAGAAAGAACAAATAAGCTTTTAGAAGGTAATTCCTATATTTTAATATAATTGTGGAATAACAAAAATAATATGATACAGTAGACAATAATCATTGGATTTCCTAGTGTATTCTGGAGAGAATGAGTCATTCTTTTTTACCATTGTATCAAAGAGAGAACTGTAGTATATGTCACTGATACACAAGACTTTCACCATCAAATAGACATTTGAGATGACACACTGATAATGACACCTGATAATGAAGAAAAAGAGATGTTGATCAACTAAGCTGTAGTGTCAGATCACGTTTCACATCCCTGTGTATTAGGAAGCAGAGTTCTATAGCCCCTCTCTGCAAAATACTTGAGTTATTTTCCACACAGCAGTGTGTACTCTGATGCTGGAGAGCACACACACTCTTCCACAGAGGCACTGTCTCACAGAAGATTCCCCTGCAGTAAAGTTCTTTGCTTATACCCTTCTTCTCCATGGAGAGGCAATATGAGGGGCTTGTCCAAGATCCCAAATGAAGCTTGTAACAACAAGGAATATAACCCTAAAAATTAAATTAAATTACCTGATCTTTTCTGCAGCCAGAATGCTTTGTAAAAAGGTGCCATCCCCCCAGTTGTGTCCTGAGGAGGGGGCTATTGGATAGAAGCCTAAGATTTATTTGTATGGCCATATAAGAAAAATAAGTCTGAAGTTCAGGTACAAGAATATCCCAAATCAGACCTCTCCAAGCAGCAGACCTCTCTGCTGCTCATCCACTTCACTTTGACCACTCAGCTGTGGAGTGTTATTTCATTTACTCATTCCTCCTAAGGAAACCACCCCAGTGTATTCCTGCCTTCAATCTTATGTATGGAAATGTTTCAGCACTTGCCAATTATTTTCAGAATACACATGTGACATGATTTATTCTCTTCTTCTTTTCTGGGATATGCCTGCAGCCCTTCACATATTCACTTTTCAGATAACATAATTAATGAATATATGAAATGACTGGCACTAGCCAAATATTATTTGGGCAAGAAGCCATCAGTCTAATACATAGCACTCCAGCCAATGTCACATTTAAGGCTTGGCACACAGATCATTTAAGCCACAAGCAATCAATTATTTTTTTAATCGAGTGAGTACTCTTTCTAAAAAGACAACTACTCTGAGACATCCTCTTTTAAGTGAGTCATTTGCTAAAACATAATTAGGAGAAATAGGAGCAGAATACCAGAGTCATCTCATTAACTCAGGAATGGGGAAAATGGAAATGTCCAGTGGTTACTTCTTAAGGAGACGAGACAGCAATGACAGAAGCCATAAGAAGCTCCATTATAGAACAGAGAACCATTCAAGTTGGAAAGGACCTTTAAGATCAGTGAGTCCAACCATTCAACCCAGCACTGCCAAATCCACCAGTAAACCATGTCCCCAAGTGCCACATATACACAACTTTGAAATACCTCCAGGGATGGTGAGTCAAACCCTTCCCAGGCAGACTGTTCCAATGCTTGACAGCCCTTTCAGTATCAAAATTTTTCCTAATGTCTAATTTAAATCTCTCCTGGCACAACATGAGGTTGTTTCCTCTCATCCTAACAGTTGTTATTTGGCAAAGAGACCAACCTCACTACAACCTCCTTTCAGAAGGTTGTAGAGAGTGAGAAGGTCCCTCCTGAGCCTCCTTTTCTCCAGGCTAAACATCCCCACCTTCCCAGCCACTCCTCATCAGATTTGTGCTCCAGACCCTTCCCCAGCTCTGTTGCCCTTCTCTGGACACACTCCAGCTCCTCAGTGTCTTTCTTGTAGTGAAGGGCCCAAAACTGAACACAGGATGTGCAGTGTGGCCTCACCACTGGTGACTACAGGGGAAAATCACTGTCCTGGTCCTGCTGACAACGTTTTGCATACAAAAACTACATACAAAAACTACTACAAAAAAATATATGCATATATATACAGAGGCTTCCCACTTCTTACAAGTTCCTGATCTTCTGGGTGGATGTGGGAGGAGTGGAGTCCCTCCCACTGTAAGGACTGAGATCTGCACTGAAAAATAGGACTTGGAGGTTCTTGTGGATGCTAAGGTGGACATAAGCCAACAGTGAATGCCCAGCCCAGAAAGCTAGCCTCATCCTGGGATGCATCAAAAGAGGAGTGGCCAGCAGGTCAAGGGAAATGATTCTCACCCTGTATTCTGATCTTGTGGCACCCCACCTGGAGCACTGCATCCAGCTCTGGGGTCCTCAGCACAAGAAAGACATTCCCTCCTCTGTACCTGTTGCAGCAGATCCAGAAGAGGGTTACAAATAGGATCAGAGGGATGGAGCACCTCTCCTATGAAGATAGGCTGAAAGAGCCTGGTTGTTCAGCCTAGAGAAGAGGAGGTCTCAGGGTGAGACCTTTCAGTATTTTAAGGATGCTTATACAATGGAGGGAGAGGGATTTTTTTATATAGGCATGTAGTGACAGGATAAGGGGGAATGGTTTTAAACTGGAAGAGGTTAAGATTACATATTAGGAAGAAATTCTTCCTCAGTGTGATGAATCAAATGAACCATTAGAATAGGATGAAACTCCACAGGGAGTTTGTGGATGCCCTATCCTTGTAAGGGATGTTCGAGCCTAGGCTGGATGGGGCCCTAAGCAATCGCATTTAGTGGATGCCATCCCTACCCTTGCAGGGGGTTGAATCTTTAGGGTCCCTTCTAACCCAAACCATTTTATGAGTCTATGATTCATTCTATGTTTATGTATTTCTTTATACATGATTAATTTGATTCTATATAATTCATATATGATTATATACACATATATTCACACACACACATATATATGTGTGTATATATATAAAAAACATTCTTTCCAGATCATTTTTGCAGTTTTACACTGCCAGAAGCAGTGTGATGTGGCCTTAAAGAGAGAACATCTCTGACCATCAGTAAGTCCTTTCCCCATCACCGCACTGCAGTGTAGCTGTTGCATAAACAGGAGTCAAAGCCCAGAGGAAATTGATTCACCCTGAGCCCTGTGCTCCCAAAGAGGAGAACACTTGTGTGGATCTCCAGTGATAGACTTGCTTTATAATTTGAATCGATCTATTTATTCAATAAATGCCCAGGATAACTTCAGTAATATCCATGTTCACGTGCCATCAACTGAATAGTTTACAGAACAGATTTCCAGTCTTCTATTTGTCTTTGTCTCCCTCCTATCCCAAGCCCAGCCTCTCCTTATTCACAAAATATAAGCCTAGAGAATTTCTGGGTCAATCCTTCTATGGGTTTGCCTCAGGTTCTTAGCACCAAACTCATTGATTTTCATACATCTTTCCTCCTACAGCATCTTTTCATTGAAATGCTTTCAGCTGTGAACCAAAACAGCTTGACACAGCAAAAAGCCAGTGGTAAGGCTGAAAATACCAAACCAGAATTAAGACACTCCTGCAGAAATGCCTCATTCATCTCCATCATCCCGGTCTGATGGGGTCCTGCAAATGTCCTTGAAAAAAAACCCATTCCCTAGAAACCTTTCTCTAAGGACTAATTCAAATTTCTGGAGGGAAAAGCATCACTGCACGGAAATGCTACTCTTCATTTGACAAAAGAACAGGTGGATGTCTTATGATAATTAAATTACAAATCAGTGCCTGCTGCTGACAGGGTATTGTACACTGCCAACTAGCATCAGATATTTAAAATCCTCTGTAATTACCTATAATGGGGGTGTGGAGTGCACCACTGTGAATTTTTAATATGACCGTGCCTTTTTATAAGAGACCATTCTCTCTGCAGTGTGAGGTTATTACAGCATCACTGCTCCTCACATCATACTGTCTAAAGGAGTATTTCCCAAGGCTGTGATTGCCAAAGAGATCTCTTGTCAGCTGGACAGAACTTGACTACATGAATCCAGCAGGAGGTAATGGTCAAAAACCTTAAATTTCAACAAAGGCAGTTCTCAAGTTACAATAGCCAGAGGACTGCACTGGCATGGAAATACAGATGTTCTTATGACCCACCTTTGACAAATTGACAGTGAATCAAGATAGCTTGGAATTTGTCATTCAATTTTGGGCCAAAGGGAACTGGTATTTTTACAAAAGTTTGTTGTTCAATTTTTATTTTTTGCCGTTTCCATCAGTTTGCAGAAAATACAAACAGAACATGTCAATTTATGTCAGGTCAAATTGACCTGAGCTGCTAAATGTGGCCCAGCTGGAGTTGCCATTCAAAAGCACATATCCCTGGTTCTCTACACAGCTCTTTGGCTGGGCCACACTCCAATACATCACACATTCCTGCTGCTAGCAATAGGAGGACTGAAAAACAAGAGAACTAAATGTATCAGAGACGTCACAGACTCTACAACACCCTATGAAATGAGCAGCCAGTGAATCTGATCTACAGAGATTTCTGACCTACTAGAAAACACCCTGAAATGTCAAGAGACACATAAGCAAAAAAGCGACATTGCTTTTCACTCAGCCAAACCTTCATAGTAGATACAGCTTATAGATGTTAATAATGGAAACATCACAGCATACTATGACATAATAACCCATTCATGAGTGAATCCCACTCCCAATCACTCTTCAAAGCCAGTGGCCAGCATATTATGTTTCATCTTGGGAAACAATACCAATATTACCAGTTTTAGCTGTTACACATCAGCATTTCAAGTCTTGAATACAATTTCTGTTTTACAGTCTTCCTAATGAGGGGCCAGACTTCTGCTCCTTAAAAGCTGTGATCCTTCATGTAACCCATTTAACAGCGAGAGCACAGGGAAAGGAATTTCTGCAGAAAATTTCCCACATGAGACAATGACCTCTCACAGATCCAGTAGTCCCACTGCAATCTGGAAATAGGCAAGGTATGCAACTGGGTCCCGGTACTACCTTCCTCTTAATTCTCACTCCTTTGCCATTTCTCTCAAATCAGCACCTGAGCTGCTTTGCAGCTCCCAAGTAAGTTAGCCCCATTGCTGGCCATCTGCTGGAACCTGGACATGGGAGCTACCTTTGAACAGGGCAAGCATCACCCACCTTCTGCACGAGATTAGGTCCAGCATTCAACACACTGGATTTTCTGAGAGGGGTTTTGGATGCTCCATCCCTGGAAGTGTTCAAGGCCAGGTTGGATGGGGCTCTGAGCAACCTGGACTTGTGGAAAGTATCCCTGCCCATGACAGGGGAGTTGGAGGTAGTTATCTATAAGGTTTCTTCCAACTCAAAGCATTCTGGAATTCCGGGATTTTTCCTCAGTATTAGCAGCCAATAACAACAACAACAAAACATAATGGACTTGGTCCATTTAGACAAATGAGGAATCAGCAAAATCCCACCAAAAAATGTTAATGTCACCTTGTCCTACTTTGGTGCTTGGTATTTCCTTTGGTCTTCAGTGTGTTGAATTTTACTGTTACTGCTCTCCAAAAGCAGCAAATTTCAATGTCACACCAATGAGCATCTTCGGAAAACAAACTTTACAATTTGTACACACAAATCATTGGGCATTCATCCAATCATGAGCAGAAATAATATTACTCATCCAACTGATTGCAAATGAGCAACACAGCTTGAATTCTGAATATTTGCAATCAATCTATAGAGTAAAAGGAGAAAAAAATACTCTTCTCATTATATAAAATGGAAGAAATCACAATCTGCTTGCCAAGACTGTGGAAGTAGATTAGGAAGCTTAAATCATTGAATAATTATACTTATTGTGAATGACTTGCTCTTTTGCTTATCAAGTAGATTTCCAACAAGCTTTTCACTATATCACAGCAATACCTTCCATCCAAGAAGCCCAAGAGCTTTACAAGTGGCAGTCAGGACTAATAACATCCTGTTGATGTGCATCATCTAAAGGTGGGTAAAATTAGGCACAGAAATGCAGCAACTTGTTCAAGGTCACAGAGAGAATCAGTTCATTAAGCAGTAGTAGAACTTAGGGGATTTTTACAGTCTGCTCTTTTAGTCCAAGATCTAGTGCACTTGCACTGACTTTAATAGCAATGATAATTATTATTATTTAAACATAAAGCTGTAGGTTTGCTGATGTCATTGTAATTTCTTTTGAATATTTTGGTCTGGTTTTGTCCTCATAAATGTTCCAGGGTAAAGCAGTTTTTCTAAAGTCAGGACTTAGGTTTTTGTCTGTCTCAGTGTAATAGCTAGCAGTACTTTGGGTAATTTACAGTGTGCTATCTCTAAGAAACACATAGTGAATTTTAGAAGACAAAGGTTTCCTCTAAGAGCCAAATTAGTTCACAGAAAGAACATTATCAGCGCTGAATACTGAGAATTTGCATGTATTTTCCATTTAGTACAACCAGAAGTTAATTTTCTTTTTTTTTTAAAGAAGGAGAAAAAAAGGTATAATTTCTTATCTCAGTTCATTGAAAGCACCAGGTTTTTGCCCATAGCAGGGAGTATATGCTTAGTTTAATAAAAAGGCAGGTATAATGCAGTGGAACAAATATGTTTTACGGCATTCTCATAATCTTTTTTTTGAAACCCTAAAAGATTTTATTTTTCATGATGAAAAAGAAGTGAGATGGGCATTAGCTAAGTACCTCTTCATTTTACCAGCTGGAGGTAGTTGCACGTTTTCCTCACAAGATGGCACAGTAACCATCGAGTTAAAGCATAATCTCACTTTGAACTATGATATGTTGCAGGAAAAAATAAGTATTTATGCAATGTCATAAAACTTCAAACGATTATTATTTTGAACTGACTTGATATAAAATTATTTAAAAAAAAGAAAAAAAAAGACAGCAACCTTTTATAGTAAGCATACATAAAGAAGCAGTGATCATACATCAAGCTGGCCGATGGAAAAAAGTTCAAACAGTTCACAAAAGTATCAAAAAATTACAAGCAAGTAGGAATCTATCAGTTTTTGTGAGCCTTAGAATGAACAAAACCACTATGTATTGACAAGATTGAGACTAGCCCAGAATGCTGCATTCCTCCAGGAATTCTAAATCCTAATTAAAACCGCCTGCATGCAAATCTGTACCATGAGGTATTCAGCTCCATATGCTGCATCACATTTTGGACCTGTTAACAGCATCAGTTTAGCCCTCTGGAGGCTGCTACTTGCTATCCAATAATTTAAAATAGATTTTTAACTTGAAGTGCCAATATACAAAAAGACATCCTAAGAGGGTGGCGTTGCTTGGATTAAATGGTGAACGTGGCTGCAGAGTACAAAAACCAGTAGCAAGAAAAAAAGAAAATCCAGCTAATACTGATTGTTTATCTAAGGGAAGCAAAGGAAAGATGTGGGTGAAACCGTACCATTTATCAGCATCCGGCGTTAGCTTCACTTCTCTATCCCTCTGTCCTGCAACATCATCACTTCCTTACTCCTTTTTGTAGTCTTTAACTACTCCACTCAAAGCATTTTTTTTTTCTGGTATGTCCATGTTCCCCCAGTTGCCATAGGAGCCTTCATGCCTCTGCAGCTCCTTTGTTTTCCCCTGCAGCTCCCCATGCAGCCCTAGATCTACATCCCCATTGATCCTTCTAATTCTGCTGCTGCAGTTCCCCAGCATGGAGGCACCCAGCCCCACAAATTCTCCTTTTCCACCCCTTGCCTACCCTAAAGAGCAGCTTCTGGCATGTGAGGGGACTGTGCTGAGGTTACAGCTGAGCATTTGGAGAGGCAGAGCTGGGAAATGCTATCAGTTGCCATGTCTCAGTTTCCCTGCCAATAAGCCTGCAGGGGGAAAGCAGCCTGGCAAAACTGACACCCAAGGTTTACATCAGAAGAGTACAAAGCAATCATGGACTGTAGTGAATAAATAATGTATTAGCATTGCCTGAAACAAAGGATAAAAGAGAAACAATAAAAAACCACAACTAATGGCTTGCCCCTCTTGTGTTTTCTGTACCAAAGATATATATTTTAATTTAGTCCAGCAGCACGTGACACAGCAAGCCATTTCTGTGTTGCAGTTGAAACCTTCTTCTCTGGCTTCACGCAGGAATTATGTGTCTGTAGGATTCCAGTATAATTTTTCACAGAAACGGGGGGATTCTGCTGAAAGGCTCTATGAGGCAAAAGGATGCTCTCAAGCTAAGACAGGTGAATGCTACTGTAGCTAACTGCTTCTATTCTTGCTTTTACCACAGAACTCTCACTCATTGCTAGGCTTTTCACAAGATATAACTTCCCACAGCTGTAGAACTGAGACATTCCTCTCTTTAAAATGCCCTGCAAGCCACAGATGGCCACTTTTTGCAGAAGTGCTGAGCATCAGCAGCTTCAGCTGAAATCAGTGAGGGCTGGGCTTTGTACAGGAGAAATACCATGGCATCCTGTGCCCTCGGTCACCTGCACATTAAAGAAGTTTTTCCTCATTTCTGCCTGTTGCCTCTTGTCCCACTGCTCGTCACTAGTGAGCAGAGCCTGTCTCCCTCCTCTTGACACCCTCCCTTCAGGTACTTCCATAAGGTCCCCTCAGTATAACAGGAAAACCAATGAAAAAATTAATAATGGAGCAGCTGGAACTGCTTGCATTAAATAATGCACGAAGACATATGTTGAATGTAAAATGCCACTCCACGTACTGAAAGAAGCAGAAAGCCCATGAAAACAAAAGTAACCGTGTAATTAAAAATGTAATAGAGTTGATGCATATTATAATACTACATTACAATATATGGCCACAGAGGACCTGCAATAAAATTGCTTAGAGAATCTCAATTCTTGCATTTCCTAAATCTGAGTGGTTAACTTTATCACCCTGCCATCCTTTAACAGTTCTTTGAACACAAAGTATACACACATAAAAATACCTCATAAATTTTAATAGCATTCCTGCTTCTTCTAGTGTGAAGAAGGTATAGAGATAAGTATTTTTCAGTATTTGGGGAAAACTATCTTCTTAAATAAAAATACGAATGCTTTAGGTACATAAACTTGGCAATCTCACTGTTGCCACCCTGATGAACCTAGACCATTAGGTCTGAGGATAAAATTCTTTTTCTACAAAGCAATTTGTAGCAAAGAGCTGAACAAGTTATTACTGGTCTCAAATATTCTTATCAGTTCCCTTTTTGAAAAGTTATGAATTTTTACCAACAGAAAGATGGATTTAGTCCATTTTAACTAGATGTTCAATAGGCCAGCAAAAAACATCCGTGTCAGGTGCATTTTCATGTGCTTGACACTTATAGGGGTTGAGTTAAACTTTCAATAGCAGGGCACTTACTGAAAAAACAGCTACAGGCTTTTGCATCTTAATCCTTCCACAGCATTTCAATAGAGCATAATTGTGATAAAATCATCTACGTTTTCAGATACTTTAATAAGCCCTGGTTACTGCACAAGCAGGCAAAATAGCTGTCATTGTAAACAGAAATCAGTACACAGAGAATCATCAAGACATTGCATAAACAAGGGAATATTTGCTTTACTGAGACTATTGCAAAAACCCGTATCTCCATATTTCATCTCTCCACAGGAACCTAGCTCCTGATCTAGGGAGTTTGTGGTTCCAGGGGAAGCTCCTTCAGCTCAGTGATCTGACAGTGACACATCAGGATAAAACTCCACCAGGTGAGGGGCTGGGCAGGAAGAGAGTACCCCATTAAACTGCACAGCCTGCAGGCACACTGAGCTCAATGTAATGGGAAAATTGCTTGGGTTTACTTCCCCTGATGAATTTACCACTCCTTGAGCCATACTTTACCTGAAATTAAGAGGGAGCATCCTATAATCACTTTTATTTATTCTATTTAAAAATAAACTAACACCTGCATTTTTTGAAGTGCCAAGCAAGCTTCCTTCATTTTTCAAGTCCCATGAGGCTACGCCTGAACCAAAGCAGTGAGTGGGTCATGGAGAATAGAACTCCAGGTAGCAAAGAAAAGTTGCAGGAAAGCAAGGGATATATGCACAGATTTCTCCTATTTGTAGAACTGCTTTTAGACCTTGGCATCTACAATTTGCCTCGGTCTTACTTGGATATGGAAGCATTTTTCACATTAGAGCCAAAGTGTGGGAATCAACAAGCACTTTTCCTGATGGATGAAGACAGTGATTCTCCACTGGGGCTGTTGTTATTTAGGCACCTCCTTCCATGGTCATGTTGAAAGAATAGGCATACTTTTTAAGTGATTTGAGCATGCATATTTTAAAGAAGCCAAATGGGCTCTTAGTGTCTGCAAACGCAGACCAGAGTAAACGCCTGTCATAGAATCATTAAGACTGTGAAAGACCTCTATGATTATGAAGCCGAACCACTAACCCAGAACTGCCAAGTCTACCCCCTAAACCATGTCCCCAGCTGTCACATTCAGGTGCCTTTGAACACTCCCAGGGATGGCAATTCCACCACTTCACTTGGTAGCCTTTTTCCAGTGTGTGACCACCCTTTCCGCGAACAATTTTTTCCTAGTATCTGATCTAAGCCTCTCCTGGAGCAACCTGTGGCTTATTTCCTCCAGTCTTGTCACTTGCTACTGGGGGAAGAGACTGACCCACACCTTACTGCAACCTCCTTTATGGTAGTTGCAGAAAGTGATCAGACACTTGTTTTGTGTCACGTTATGGCGTATATTTGGCAGGGTTAGTAATGTCTAAAAAGTTCTTTAGAGCTGAAAAATGCTATAAAAGTACAAATTTATAATATGTGGCATAGAAGACTCTCTGGGCATCAGTCAATGATTTAGATGGAAATGTACTACCAGTCCATGAAAATAAAAAATCTACATGTCTTAAGCTGGAGAATCTCAAACTTCATTGCTTTTAAAAGTTATCACCTGACTTTTCTGTTGGATACAACTGTTGCATGTCAATATTGTGTCTGTCTACCTTTGTGCTGAATTCTACCGTATTTTGCACCTTTCTTGATTGGTTTTGGTGGGTTTGCAGTTGCAAAGAGCAGGGGAAGACAAAGGAGAAGTTTGAATACTTTAGAAATTAGTAATGTTATCTCAGGAAATAAAAAAAATTCTTCCTGGCAGACTGACATTATCAATGTTCAAAGCCATCCCTCTTTGTGATAATGCTAGCTTAATTAAAAGGTTAAATCCCTCCCTGTGCTGAATAAAAATTCCTATATGAAAAAGTCTAGATAATGTAACAACTTTTTTTGAAAATTTCTTTATGTTTTCAGCTGAAAAAAAGTAAATTTCTTGTATAAAATAACATGAAGAAAATAACATCTAAATTCCTTTGGTCCTAACAACTAGCTTTCAGAAAGGCTGGATAAATGACTGCCAGTTCAATAACAATGTCATGGTACATTTTCTGTGTTCTTAATTATTAGAAAATCAGGACAAAGTAAAACCCAACCAGGTTAAAATTAGATTCAGCCCAGATCATAAGGCAATCATGAGGCACTCTTAACTTTGAAATGAAAGACATTATCTTAAAATGATACCCAAAACAAAGCTCAGACAATCCCAAGCAAATAGCTTGGTCTAGACACAGCAGTTTTATTATTAGGCAGAGAGGGTTTTTTTAAGGCCTGATCCAACAAATGGATTGATTGATTTTATAAATAAATATTTTCCAGAACTTTATATGTGCAGTGGGCCAAATCTGCAACATCCATCTGGAAATATAGCCTATTTAAAGATATGATTAATTTTCCATCTTTTTTAGTGCTTGGCTGAGTTCTAAATGGATCACCAAAGACCAATATTGCTGTTTGTTTTCTGATGAAGTAATGATCTAAACTCCCCAAAACAGAAGTGTTCCTGTAAAAATTGCATCATTTTCTCTACATAAACCACCTCTATGAGAAAAGACAAGTTACTCTGCATTTTCTGTCAATCCTCTGCTACTCAGCTGATAATACCAACAAGTAAAAGAATTTGTTGAGTCTGGAGCTGTGATTTTCTGCTGAGGAAGAGAAAAGCTTCCTGGGAACCAAACTGAGAGCTACAGTTCATTTTTATCTTGACAATGAGAAAGCAAGCATGACTTTCACTTGCTGTTGACCTTTGTTGCAGTTGGATCACAGATCTAAAAGTCAGCGCTATATATATATAACATTATTCACATAAACTATCATGTATAGAGTGGGAAAAACACATTTTACTATTTATAAAACATCTCTGCATGAGCAAAGTTCTGGCAACATTAATCACAATTGTGTGAATGCCTATCCACAGCAAGGAAAATGTACCATTTTGAGTGATTCATCTCATCGCTGCTGCTCCGGAAGTGGTGGGCTGCCCCTGAACAGAGCTTGAACTACATAAAAGCTGAGATACTGGCACTGGTGAACCTCACTCAAAAGCTCCTCTGGCTGTCAGACTTTGAGCTCAACAGTGGATGTGTGTTGTCCCCTGGGAGGTGTGTGTTTAGTTTTTGGGGTAGTGACTTTGTCCTAAATGTTACCTGACTAAACCTAAGCGAAAACTGCCTGTGTGGGAATTGCCACAACTTGTGAACATACAACTAGATTAGATGTTTAGATTACATCCTGGGAAGAAATTCTCATCTGTGAAGGTTGAGTGACACACAAATTGCCCAGAGAAGCTGTGGATGTCCCATATTTGGAAGTGCTCAAGGCCAAATTGGACAGGGCTCTGAGTACCCTGGTCCAGTGCAAGATGTCTCTGCCCACGACAGGGGAATTGGAACAAGAAGATTTTCAATGTCCTTTCCAACCCAACCATTCTATGATTCTATGATTTCATCATTCTTTGGTTACTTTGGAAGCTTTTTGTTGGAAACAAAAATATAAAAAAATAATTCTTTAACACCCTTGTACATGTGAAACTTTTTGTTGGAAACAAAAATATAAAAAAAATTTCATTAACACCCTTGTACAAGTTTCACATGCTAAATAATCACAATGATCCCTTTCAATACAAGCCATTCTATGATTGCATCTGTAGTCTTGAAAGCAGAACACAGAATTAAGCAAATCCCGATTACCAGTAATATTTTGGCCCTATGGAGCCATGTTCTCAGAGATATTTTACACCTTTATTAGCTTATTAAATTATGTCCTTATTAGCTTTTCTAATTACCAAAGTAATGCTTACATGTTTCAGCAGAAAATGTTTTGAAGCCTTTCTTTTATAAGTGATTAACTAAAGTTATAAGATGCACATTAGGTGTCTGAACAAATGCAGGATGATATCTCACCTTTGAACTGACTGTCCTCTTTCTTAAAAAAATACTATTAGAATAGTGAAATAGCTAGGAGTATAAGGTCTTAACACTTTGTCTTCTTGACCCTTCCAACTACTGTGTTTCATAGAACCACTGTGAAAATGTTTCCTTTCATTCTTATTGTACTGTATTTACAAAGCAATTCAGTAAAATTTATGTCTTAAACTTGATGTATCTGTGAAATACATTACGTTAACAGGACAAAGTCTATTCTCAAAGCTTCTGAAATACTTTGTTGGAGCTAATGTTTTCCAAGTGAAGCTTATTCTATCATTGCACCAAAATTTCCAAGTGTTTCAGTTATTATGCTAATCACATGAAAATCAGCAATTCTTGAGTCCCTCCCACCTCACTAATTTTCTCACATCACTGCAGCTCATTCGCAAGTGTTTGGCTCTCACCTGGAAAGAAGTCAGATGTCTGCATTTCCCAACACCCTTGCATCCCTTCTGACAACTCCCTGCATGCTCTCCGACTTGACCTGCCTGAAAAAATGATTTGAAAACCTGCACTTCAGCTATACATTGCCAAGTTATACTAGCTAGCCTCATATGCATAAGTGGCTACTCAGGTATTCTGGACCCATTCTGTTCCTTGTTCCAGCTTCAGAATGCTTCAGATTCTCTGTACTATCTTTATATAAAGAGCACTGACTTGGAACAGACTATAAATGGCACACATTCGCAGTTCTACACAAAAAACTGGAGCCTCTTTTTTGTATGCTATAAATCTGAAATTGCAAAAGGTGCCATTGCCATGTTTCTTCTTTGAATTAATTTTATATATACCAAAGGAAAAAAGGGTAGCCATTTCCTTCAAAATATGAATTCCTAAAGTGACACCATAGCTGATATTTCTGTCATGTACTTGTTTATTTTTGTATGCTTGCTGCTTTTTACTAGGATATATCAGAAATCAGTATTTGGTTCTGTGGTAAATAGGTATGATTCGTGCTTATAAAATTGAAACAGTAATAAATATGGATACAGTAATCAATATTTGGAAATAATAAAACAGTTAAAAAGTTGAAATGCCAATAAGAAAAGCGAGAGGAGGGGCTCTACCACCCCCCCCTTCCCTGCAGATGTTCAGGATAGGAGGAAATAGCAAGAGATAACGGTTACCAAAATTAACAAAAAGAAGGGAAAATCTGGTTGGGTCCCAGGAAAACGCTAATTATAAGAGATTTATTGCTTTGATGCTAAAATGTAGTAGAATGTTAGTTTTGGCTTACATTATATTGGCTTGGTGTGCGTGTGTAACCCAAAGGTGAACTAAAGGACAAAAGAGGAAGAGGAGAGGCCTTCATCATGACCACCCCAAAGACTGGTGTGACCACCAAAACAAGTGATGGAGCATGCGCCGTAAAGGTGGAGACGAGGGCGGAGATAGAAGTGTGATGCATCGAAAATGGGAGGAGATGATATCGACACCTGGCTTATAAGGGGGGAATCTTCCCTTGGCAAGCTCGTATGTGAGGTGGCCGGGGTCCAAGAGCCCTGCACTCCATACCCTGCGGTTTTCTTTTGCTTATGCGCTATTATCTGAACCAAATTATCCCTTATTTTAATCAAATTATATTGTCAATATATATTCTCTAAATTATTCAATTAAAATTGCTGCTATCTTAAATATTGTTTGGTTTTTTTATGAAGGGATAATTGGGCAAACATAACAGTTCTCATTAGTAGGATGTGGAATATATATTATTTGTTATCAGGAAGAAAGTGTATGCAGAAAAGTCCCAAAAGAGCATGAAAAGGATAAAAAACAAAAGATATCCCAAGTGGAATAAATGCTAATATCTGCGTTTATTTATACCACCACCCACAGGGGCTCCACATTAAATACTACTATTTCAAGAAGTGATTAAGCTGATTTCAAAGTGAATTAAAGTAAGAATTTACTTGAAAAAACAAACTACGAGAATTCAACATGTCATTCAATTAATTGCTTAACTTTAACTGGAGTGCCAGTTTTCAAATATAAAGATACAAATAATTCAAAACAAAATTCAAAGGAAGATTTTAAATATATTATTTGCTTGCAAGTATGATTTTAAATATTTTGAAGACAGTTAATGAAGATGGATATATTCCTATTAATCATTTCCAAAAGCAAAAAGACTTTATCTGGTAGTTTTAACTACCTTAGAGTTACATAAAATCACATAAGCAGCCAACATATATATATATTTTTTTACATAAACTTGATTTTCTGTTTACTTCCTGTCCTCAAAAAGGAGCTTGCTTTATAAATGTTTTCACCTAAAATCCCTTTAAAGGACTTATTTTAGACTACTGTATATTAAAATGATAGAAAAAGAAGGCTTAAAAGAGAGACTAATACTATTCATTAGACCTGCAGTTCAAGAAGGGATAACAATGTAATTTATTAGAGCTTTAGTATAGCTGAAAAAAACCAAGCAAATATTTAGGCATACACTCTAGAAAAGTAAATTTGTTTCTATCTTTAGACATGCCTAATCTGAAATTTAAGTCTCAAAGAGAAAATTGTAAATGAAGCAAAACAAAGTAAAAACAAGGAGTTCAGAGATGATGTTAAAGCTCACGTTTCCCTTGGGGTTGAGGGAATTCATAAATATTCTGAAAGTGCAATTGCTTATTGCAGGGTTTATTGAACCACTCTCTGATATCTTATGCAATCCCTTATATTTCCAAGTTTCAAAAGAACTTCTAAGAGTGGCTAAATTATTTCTAAATTAGTTAAACCACCTGCAATTCATTAAGTGGAGAAATTCTGCACACACATTACAATCTTAAGAATCACTCTTTCTCTTGTGCCTTAACACTTCCAGTGAAAAGTGCTTCACAAAATTTGACAAGTCTAAGGTGAGATGCACAGGCCTAATAGCCAAGGGTTTGCAGTCATTTCTTTGTGTGGGATGCTTTGCAAAGCCATCATAGCGTCCATTAATTTCAGTAACATAAAATATGCAGTGAATCCCATTCCCTCTCCCTTATAAATGGCTGTTTTAGCTGAGACCTAATAACAGAAGTGGCAAGCTGAATATTGATGGCAGATCTTTTCCTCCGGATATGCAGAAACCACTGAAGGCTGAACTTTCTGCTCCTGTGGAAATTATGTTCTTCATTTCTAGGGCTTTGTTAGAAAATCCCCCGACAGTGCTGTCTCCAGCCAGTATTCCTGTTTGCCATCAGCATGGTTTGAATGAATGATCACTGCTAATGGAGGGGGGTTTCCTGTGCTCCCAGCCCTCTTAACAACCCCCACAGATGAGTTATGCTGCTTTCAGCCCTGCTCCAGCCCTGCAGCAACACCTTATGTGTCTCTAAGACATGCAAAGATCACCAGGGAGAAGCAGGGAGGGGGAATGGGAGACTCCTCTCCCATAGCCCAGATAAAAGAGGGAGTGAGGTTTGAACATTTTTAAGTTCTGCATCAGTGGTACAGACTACCTGAAGAGTTGGGGTTGAAGATCAGACAGCAAAATAACCCACAAAGTTCACAAACACATGAATGGCCAAAGAGAGTTCAGAAATGGAAAAAAAAATCACGCTCAAGTACTTTTTCTTCTCTATGATCCTTCATAAACAATGCATGATTTGGTGAGTAGATGGAAGCATTTGCAGCTCTTGGGAATACCAACATATAGGATAGCAGAGCAAGAGGAAAGCCAGGGGTTGTAGGATTGAAATATGACATCAATCTATGTTGACACAGGATCAAAAGGAAATTAAATTAACAGTACTGAAAATGCTTTTGCCGTAAGTATGAGGTGGGGAGATAATATAAAAAAATACCATTGATGGAAACACACATGGTCAGAGAGCTCCACCATCAGTGTGCATAATGTTGCCAAACCCAGAGGAGTAAGAGTCTCTCTCTTTACAGAAATATTAGGGCTCTGACATACAGAAAAGGTTTGCAATAGAACTCTTGATAGGGTGTACATGCACACAAATATATATGAAAAATATTTTAAAATTTTAATAAAATTGTCAGTCTCAGCTTGCACTAAGATTGACACCTGTATGGACATGAGTATTTAACAGCACAGAAAAGGCTTTAAAGGAGTATGACTATATTTATCTTAGTGAAAATGAAATTAAAAGTCATTGAGAATGTCAGATGTAATATTTCTGTCTTTCTTGATACTTGATAATTTCTTAGGCAGAGGGAAGACTACACTGCCATAGCAAAAATGGTTTCACATTTTTGAATGGTTTTCACATTTGAAGCGTTCTCTATAATGAAGAAAAATGCTGTTATTACAGAACTTAAAGCATAGAACCTGTGGTTTATTCAAAAGATTCCCGTTAGCTGAGTGGGATCATAATGACTAAATGCACTAACTTTATTCAAACAGAAAAATATTTCATTTCACAGGGACAAGTTCCCTTATCAGTCTGGTAGTGACAAATTAACAACAGCATAAAGTGATGATTTTGTAACCAAATTTCTTTAAATTAAATAAAAAAACATAAACAGGATCTACTTCTTTTTTACTTTATATCCATGACAGGTTTAAATCCACACCTACAATCCCAGTGCACATTTCTGTTGCAGTGGTATTTTTTCAGTGCACCGATATATGAACAGGCTTGACAGATTAGTAGGCATCAACAGCAGCAATAGGATAAACATCCTTCTTATAGCAACTAAATTGTTTGGCAAAAGAATCAGCCTCACCAAATTAAATGCTTTTTTAAAGAGATATTATTTCTATGAACGTGCAATAACTGTGGGTCCTCTGTTTATGTTTTCCAGTATAGGAAAAACTGGTATTACTTAGGGGTCAGTCTGGACTAATCAACAGTATTTACACACTTTCCTCCTCGTGTTCTCATACAGACCAATCATGTTTGCAAATGTAGGAACACGTATGGAGCAGTTGTTTTCCATAACTTTATTATTCTGTTTCCTATATTTTAACTTTATTTATCCCTTAAGCTAAGCAAGTTCCAAAATATGAAACAAAAACTGAACCCTTCCATTTAAAACTAAAGCTTTTAGAGGAAACAAAATAAGACTACTACGAGAACTTATTGTTCTCTAACATCCTTCAGTTCTCCTCATTATCTCTGGATAACAAGCTATTTTCCAGTATCTCCTGTAGGCTGAAAAATCTTGCTAATGCTCAGCAAATTAAAAGTCCAAAGCTGCAGCCCCTAGAAAGTGCCATTAAATGCCTACAGCCATATCCCAGGCACTACTAGGTTAGATTTACATTTCAAGTTACGGCAATTGTTATTATCAAAAAAAATCTATAGCAATGCAAGGATATGAAACTAAGTCTCCAAATCATACATTAAATCTTATTCACAGAAAATTCTCCACTCAAGCTCATGGGAAGAGAGAAATAAGGCGGTCAAAACCCTAATGCCATGCACAGGATCCAGAACCAAGTGGTTAAAAATGTAGTCAGGAATGTAGTCAGACTCTTTTTAAGGTGGTAAAAGAAATCAATAAAACAAAAAGAAGCTACTACATTGAATAGTTATTGAAATTTTAGGCCTGTCTACACCAGTAAATAAAACAGAAGAGCATCTTTGCCTGCAAACCTAAGTCCACCCACTACACAACTTTGTGGTTTATCCAACAGGGAACTGGCAAAGGGATATTAAAAAGAAAAATCCATCACCATCTGCACACAAAGTGAAGCTGGGGTTTTAAGTTCCAATCAATGCATCTCCTTTTCTTCAAGTTCTATTTACACTTGCATTTGACAGGAGTCTTCCTGGGGATATAAGCATAGGCACTACACTGTAATTTGGAATGAGAACAAGGACATTACTAGCAAAGGGAACATGGGTGGGTTGCAGTTTACTTAAAATAAAATTGTAGGAAAAGGTCTCTAAGAAACTGTATTTAAAGCCTTAAGAAACAATTCAAGATCACAATTATATATTTTTCATGGTAATACCTAATATTTTCCTATGGGCAACAGAAACTGTAGCTTCATTATTAAAAAATCACCAGGTAAAAGAAAACTTAAAGAAACAAGTAGCACAACTTTTTGTACATAATTTTTCTCATTTTAAAGGAGTCTTGTGTGCCGAGAGGTGGGCCAAAAAAATTGACTTCTATTTCATGGGCTACAACATTTTAGAACCACAAGGACCTGTAGAATTGGAAAAAAAAAACAGAAGTGGGAAGGGTTAAGGAGCATTTTCAAAGTCAGATGGGATTGCTAAGACATGCTGAGTATAAGGAAAAGGAAGTTTTCCTTGGAGGCGGTGCATGTAGCAAGGGATCTCACTGAGCATTTCAGCCAGCTACTTATGTCCTTGGTGTGATGCTCTTGCACCTGCAGGCCACAAATTTTGCCCCTCCCCTGTAAGCACAAAGTGCCTGGAAAACATCTACCAGCTGTTTCAAGATCTGAGAATCTAACACTACGAATCTGGCAGTCAAGCACACCACTGGGATGTGAGCAGAAATCTTAGATGTGTATACATGGGAAACAGAGGTTTACCAAAAGGCAGCCATGGGGCTTCAGATGAAAAACTGTGTTCCTCAACATTCACAAGATTGGTCTTTAAAAACAGTATGAAAACAACTGTGAAAAAAAAAAGTCTTTTGACTGTATATAAATGTATGAAGGAAGGACTGTTTGAATAATGAATTTTCAAAAAATTAATTTATTTTCTGGATGTTATTTTTCTCAAGTCAAATGAAACCTATTTCTCTTAACTTCTTAAATGCATGTGGAAAGAAAGGAGGAAGAAAGACAGTGATAACAAAACTTGCATTGACTTTAGCCTGATTCACATTTACACAGAGGCTGTTATATACCATACTAGCTGTGTAAGGAATTTTTTACCTGGGGGGAAATGTGTCATTTTCACCCAGCTTAGCAACCCTTTATGGTGACAAAGGCAGGTTTAACAGTCTTAATGCAAATAGGAATGAAGTCAAGTATGAAACAAATAAAATTGAAGCTCTTCTCTCTGTGAAAGTTTTATAACACAATTCCTGCAAAGAAAAGAACACAATTTTTTTTATTCTTTGTTTCTCACAGACAAGATACGGAAGGTACCTTGTACCTTCTGCAAGGTACAAGAAGAATTACACTGCTAGCAAGCCTTCTTATATTTTACTGGATGTAAAAGCCATTCTGGAAAACATGTGGAAATAACTTCATTTTATAATCTGCACAGTAGCGGCCTCTTCTCAAGGCTACTTGCAGAACCTCAACAAGACCTGACATTTTCTTTCCCAAATTGTCAGTAAAAATATGGGTTTTGAATCATGTAACACCAGTAATGTTTAGAAATACAATTCTGAGACAACAGTAGATGACAGCCTTTGGTTGTGAATTTGATGAAATTCCTATGAACTATTGTAGTTCCAATCACTGAGCCTCAGACCAGCAGTTACTGCAGGGTGAACCCAGTTCTGTCAGCTCCTATGAAATATGCTGTAGCTGAAAGCATGGCTAAGGGATTCAGGTTATTAGTAATAAAGTCAAAATTAATGAATTAAATAGAGAAATAGACAGACATTCAAATATTTTTAAATGTTTTCTGTAGTCTTTTCACTAATCCAGCTAAAAGGATTTCATTTTAGAGGTCAGTTTTATCATCCTCTTTTGTGAGAAAAAAATAAACATATGGCATGCTATGTAGTGTTCACCTGCAAGGCAGGTGCTAGTAAAAACAAAAAACAAAACAAAAAAACAAACAAAACCAAAGAAAAAACCAAAGAAACCCCCAGTTTTCTGAAAGTGGGAATCTTAGCTTTAGTCATGTGCCTGTAGTGCTACTTCATAAATTTAAGTCTTTTACAATTAAAAAACAAATAATTGTCCCTTTTGTTATTGTTACATTGGCTTCAAAATGTGAATTCAAAATTTTCATAGGATGAAGTTTCTTTTCTCCCCTGCAACTATTATTTTTTCTTATTTTTTAAATTTCTTCTTTAGATTTAACATACAAATTCTCACTGCTTAGTTAGAAATTCTCCAGATGTCACTCAGCAGTTCAGAATGGAATGAATGAGGGAAATTAGTTTTTCACTGAATAAAGGTTGAAAAGAAATTATCCTGAAGCATGTTTTACAATATTGAAACATTAGAATGCTAACTGTTAAACTGAAAATATAGTAGCACATTAAAAATGTTAGGAGAATTAAATAAATAACAATAAGAAATTACAGTACAAAAAAGAATTTAATCATGCCCCAAGGGAAAAGGTAATTAAAATGAGTATGTTCTTATAAAACACTCTTGTCTCAAAGAAATTGTATTTTAAAAGAAAAGGGAATAATGACACAGATCTAAGACAGACTGTATTTGAAAAACAAAACTTTTACTGCTCAGCATAGATACAATGTCTAGAAACACATACTTGCATTTGCACTGCCAGTTGCAAGAAAATGCTACTTGCTCATAAGCTCCTTACTTGCTCTTACTTGTTCTAGTTTTCTAAACTCTGGCAAATCTGATCATTTTAACTCAGCCTATGATCATTAGTAAACACAGGACCTCATTTTCGTAATGATGCACTGATGGAGGTGAACTGATCCTCTTTCAAATTAAAAGAATACCAAGCACTTTTGAAAAGACCTAAAATCTACTCACATCAGTGGAAGGACTTTAATTTCTTCAGACTTTTACCCAGAAAAACGGTAAGCAAGGAAGAAATAGAGCTACTGAACTTGGTGCACCGAAGAGCTAAAATGTGGCACAGAGATACTTTAAGTACCTTTTTTTGCCTTTTCAGTAATGATGCTTGAGAAACGCAGCTGGCAGGGCCCTAAAAGCACTAATTTTCAGAAATGTGTTGTAAAACCCCTACCTGGGTACAACCTGGATTCAGCTGGTGAAAACTCTGGGCACATGTCCCAGCTATTCACCATTGCTCTCTACAGACATGCACCTCAACTACTCAGCCTCTATCTCAACATCTTTCTGGATTCTGATCCATTACAATAATAAAACAGCTCAAACTCCTAAGATATTGGTGATGGACAAAAATGCCAATGCACCCTTAGCACAACAGATTTGTTCCTCACATGAGGATAGGTCTGAGTTCGAAGGGACTCCGAAGATCATCTAGGTCTGACTTTCCTGCCATGGGCAGGAACACTCGCCACCTGCCCAGGTTGCTCAGAACTCCATCCAGCCCAGCCTAAAACACCTGCAGGGATGGAGCCTCCACAACTTCTCTTAGCAACCTATTCAAGTGCCTTGCCACCCTCACAGCAAAGAACTTCCTCCTTATATGTACTCTAAACCTACTCTCTCACAGCTTGAATTCATTCTCCCTTGTCCTGTCACTACATGCTTTTGTAGAAAGTCCCTCTCCAGCTTTCTTGCAGGCTTCCTTCAGGTACTGGAAGGATGCAAAGCCTTCTCTTTTCCAGGCTGAACAAACCCAACTCTCTTGGTCTTTCCTCATAGGAGAGGTGCTCCATCCCTCTAATCAACTTGGTGAAGGCCCTTGGAGTTCAACAGGTCCAAGTCCTTCCTGTGCTGGGGACCCCAGAGCTGGACACAGCACTGCAGGTGGGGTCTCACAAGGGCAGAGCAGAGGGGCAGAATCCCCTCCCTGGCCCTGCTGCCCACGCTGCTTTAGATGCAGCCCAGGACAGGATTGGCTTTCTGGGCTGTGAGTGCCCACTGCTGGGTCATGTCCTGCCTCTCACCCACCAGTACCCCCGAGTCCTTCACATGGGGCTGTGCTGATCTCTTCATCTCCCAGCCTGGGCTGATAACCAGGGTTGCCGTGACCCAGGTTGCTGATAACCAGAGTTGCTTGCACCTGATCTTGTTAAATCTCATGAGATTTCCATGGGTCACTTCTGGAGCTTGTCCTGGTCCCTCTGGATGTCATCCCATCCTTCAGGAGTATCAACAGCACCACTCAGCTTGGTGTCATCTGCAAATTTGCTGAGAGTGCACTCAATCCCTATGGCTTTCTTGAAAGAAGGAGGCGGGGAAGATATTCAACTAATTCCTGTGAAATCTAGGATTTCAAACAAACCTATAGGTAGTACTTTCCTGGTAAAGACACATAATCCAGCAAAACAAACATATTCACGTTGTATAAAAAGCCACATATACTATTTTCTTTGAAGAAGGTAAGGCAAGAACCACACACTAGTAGCCACTAAGGAAAAAGGAAAAGCCATAATTATATTTATATTCCAAAGTTAGGTGAAAGAAGTAATCAAACGCTGGAACAGGTTGCTCAGAGAGGTGGTGGATGCCTCACCCCAGGAAATACTCAAGGTCAGGTTTGAATGGGACTCTGAGCAACCTCATATAGTGTGAAGTGTTCATGCTCATTGCAGGGAGCAGGACTACATGACCTTTAAAGGTCCCTTCCAACACAAAATATTCCATGTTTCTATTCTAGGAGGTACTTTTTAATCTTTGGAGTTCTCTGAGAATGTTCTAGAGTTTACCTTTAATTAAAAGAGGGCATTTTCCTACTTCATTCTACATAAATTATTCACATGACCTCTGTATCTCAGTGATAGCACATTAACAGCTCTCTTATTTTATATAATTGCTATACATAGGTAATCAGAATACATTATGTTGCAGAGATAATTATGGCAGTGCTTTCTGTTGTTATGAGATGCTGGGAGCCTCAGCAGTCTGTTTTTGTGACATGCTGCATTTCATATGGATGGGGAGGAAATTGTCAAGAATTTCCATGGCTCTGTATTTTTTGACAAATCTATTACTCCAGCAAATAGATTAGTGACAGAATATTTCTTTTCCAGGGGCTAAGTAGTGCTATCAAAATCTATTGTGTTTAGAAAAATGTTTCCCCATTTTGTGGGTTTAAGCAACACTGAAAATACATTGTGTGGCCCATGTGTTATTACTTTAAGGAGTAATTCACAAGAGAGCCCCTTTATCAGTGTATACACACGTTACTGTTGTTATAAACCACTAGGAGTACAGGGGAAATTTGAATTCATAATTCAATACTCAGAAACACAGATTTTCCTATTCACATGCTTGTATGTTATGTAGATTACTTGAGGTTTTTTTCCCTCCCCAGAGACAAAATTTTATAACAATATGTGCCCAAGAATGGAAGGAGTTCTACTAGCTCCAGTTTTTCCTTTCATTTAAAAAGTTCAGATGGCAAAAAATTCATCAGAAATGTTGCATTCTATACTGGTGCACATACTAGCAGGTATCACCCTAATTTATACAGCATTTCCTCGCTCTTTTTTTTTCCAGTGCCAACTTTTTTTTCTGTGAGGTAGAGAGACTGTTTTCACCACTATGCAATTAACAGGAAATTAAAGCTGGTACGTTAATTTGACGCCAGTTTACAAAAACCTGCAACTAAAGGGTGAATTTCACCCTTGTCTATTGTGATATGTTCTACTGCTATAAACTTACATCAAGTATTTCCTGGTAAAAGCCAATGAGAAACATCTTGCAGGTCTTGTATTCTATCTTCTTAGCAGCGAAAGCTGGTTTTAATACATCCAGTATTTAAATGTATCAAAGATGATTATTTTCCAGACACGCATGTATTAATATGCACACATTAAATACTGTTTAGTGGGAAATGGCTAAGAATCTATTAAATGGGCAAATAATACAGCAGATGATGCCTAAACCAAATGATTATATTAAATATATTTTATTTATCTGTTTCCATTTATGGTGAGAAGAATCTCTTTAGAATTACAGTAGCTTTGATGATTGATTTGGTTTCCTTTGGAAATCTATCAGAAGGCTTCCTAGAGCTAAAAAATTAAAATCCCCAGGCAGGACTTTACAAAGTAAGTAGGCATCTCATATCTGCCTGAGTTTTAGATACTTCCCTTGCAAAGCATGACGGACTTGCATTTTAAGAGGAAAAACAACCATCAAAAATAGAAAAAAATGCCTTTATACTTTATGTATTAAATACTTCCAATGTAAGTTGCTTGATTTTTTTTGTCATGACCCAGCATTTTATAAGCATTTTCTGGTGGTTACAGATTTATACATAAATTTTGTGCTTGTTAGATATCCTATATTTTCCACTAGCTTTAAGGTTCAGCATCAGGTGCAGAAACTGACCCTATTCTGTTAATATGTGGGGTTTATTTAATTTATTTTCAAAGGCTGGGAATCAAAAATTAACATTTCTGACTTCAAGAGGAAATGGAAGGGTAATAACAATGATGAGGATAGATTTCTTACTGATTCAGTAACTGAAAATGCAAAAATGTTTCGCATGTTATGCATTTGTGACCTTGAAAATCATAGCTTGAAGCCACTATATTTGTTTGGGTTCACCACACAGACTTGATCTGTTGAAGCACTGACCCATGACATTAAGGTGTGATGAGTATATAAAGACCACTTGCTATTGAATTAAGACTACAGAGGTTATAAATAAGACTAATTTATGGCTGATATAACGGGACTAAGGCTGGAAGCCTTCTGACATCATTTACCATTGTAGCTAGACTACCAGAATATATTAAAAAGAGTTGGCAGTGATAAAAAAGCCAAAAAATAATTTGATGGGTTTTTGCTTTCATTTCAACAAAAAATGCTTTGGAAAAAAAATAAACTTGACAAACTGCGTTTTACTGAATGCTCTCATGTCCCTTCATAGTATAAGCCATGGTGATCTAGAGAATGCATTTCTTTCCTAAGAAGAGACCATCAGATCAAATATGCAATTGCTTTTAGTAAGAAATTACAGTATCCATTTTTATACAAATCTGAAAATGGCCAAGTGTGAGTATGACATTGTTGCAATGAACTGATGTCTGCAAGTTAAATAAACATATAATGACTTAATATTATTAATCTGCATTTAAGTCTTTTCATGGTAAATAACATGAACCAATTTTGTTATTCTAGCAGTATATTTCAGACTCACTTCCATTTAACTTTTTAGACTTAATCAGAACTGTTGGCTACAGCACTTTTTGCATATTAAATATTGTGATTTTTCAACACAGCACACAGATAATTTCTATGTACATTATTACAAAAATGGAAAAAGTGATTTAAAAATTATCTTTACTGGTTTTACACTTCTACTCCTTTTATATCTGGGGCCCTAACATAAGAAGAACATGGCCCTCTTGGAGCGAATCACAAAGATGCTCAACAAACTGGAGCACCTCTGCTGTGAAGACAGGCTGAGACAGCAGGGGCTGTTCACTGTGAAGAAAGGAAGGTCTGGGAGACCTTACTGAAGCCTTTCAAAGGAGCTTATAAGGAAACGGAGACAAATGTTTTAGTAAGGCTGTTAGCAATGGGACAAGCAGTAACAGCTTGAAATTAGAGGACTGTGGATTCAGACTGGATACAAGGAGGATTTTTTTTATGATAAGAGTGGTAAAATATTGGCACAGGTTGCCCAAAATGGTGGTGAGCACTTCATCCCTTGAAATGTTCAAGGCCACATGGGATGGGACTCTGAGCAACCTGATCTCGTTGAAGATGTCCCTGCTCATCAGAAATAGGAGAGTTGGAATAGCTGTCCTTTAAAAGTCCCTTCAAACCCAAACCATTTTATGATTCTACAATTCTATTAATTCCTCTATGACTTCATGTGATGAGGTCAATTTGTGCAGAACTGAGGTTAAACTGTTCCAAGGGACATGAGTGGATTAGTCCCAGCCGTTAAATAAGTATTACAACAAATCCTCATACATTTAACCCTAAGGGGTCATGGTGGTAGTGTTGTCATCATATTGCAAAAGTCCCATACCTTCTGGGTGATTTCTCATGGGCATCTCCTCACAGCACTGACTCCTTCACAGCACAACCAAAAAACTCCAACTCTCTCCTCACCCAGCTAACCCACTCTTTTGTAGCACTCTTCTTCTTACTGGACACAGCTGTGGGCTATTAAGGGCAGGCCTGTTCCTAATCTCTGGTGATTAGTACAGCTGCAACTCCTCAGGAGTGAGATTACCTTCTGCACTATATTTTCTTACATTCTATCCCTCCACATGGTAGAACACTACCATACATGTGTTAATATTAGAGTGAGTAGAGAATAGAAGACATTCAGGTGGCAAAGCTGTGACACAGAGATGTGGTGGAGGGATCAGGTTTGCTCTCCAGACAACAGTAGCCTCATGCACCACATGCAGAACTCTATCTTTCCATGTAGCTTGGAGTCTGGCATAATTTGAGTTATAAAGGCACTGTGGCCAGTAAGAAAAAAAAAATTTAAAAAAAGGCAATTTATGAGGATAAGCTGCCAACTAGAATTAGAAAATTCATGGGTTTATAGCAAAAAAAATGTGATTTCTCAACTGATTATTAAATTGATTAGCCTAACTAGGCTATTAATCTACCAGCTGTGAAGCTTTTCAAGGTTTTTCAGCAATGCCTGATCCAATCTATCTCACTTCGCCTGCAAATGTGACATGACTCTACTCTCTGGATGAATAGTTACTGGCTCACTCATTTCTGTCTCTTGAAAACTACTTCACTCCTCTAGCAAAATGAAACCAATATGGACAGATCCTTAAAGAGCAGATAGTTACAAAAAGACCTCATCAAAACTGAATAAAAATAAACTAGCTACCAATTCTTTCCATGAAAGCTAAAGATGTAACAAAAAAGTTTGAATATCCGAAGTTATCCAAGGTCAAAGTGTTCCTTTAAGCTTGATTCAGACTGTTGGATTTGGGTTCTGCTCAGATTTGTATGAAACTATGTACCTATGAGCCACAATGCTCTGGCAGTAAAATGAAATTAAGTGTCCATCTGCCTTAGCTTGGGCTATTATTTCTTGCTAATAAAACTCCTCTCAGCAGAGAGCTGATCTTTCTCATTTGCCTATAGTTGCTTTCTGACAGATGCACAGAATTTTTGAGCTCTGCTGATCACCTTTGAGTCCTTCCCAAATCAAACCAACAGTAAATTAAGCTCTAAGTGTATGTACAGAGAAAAAGTAAATGTGTTACACTTTGGATGGAATGCAATGTTTATCAATGATAAATCTCAGAAAAAATAAAGGTTTTCGAAGGTTATAGTGATGATTACAACACCTTTTCCCTACACCATGAGCACAATGGGCAGATTGTGCATGAGAAGTGAGAGGCAAAGAGTGTAAAAGAGAAGAGAAAGCAGCATGAAAAGCCTCTTCTCATCTCATCATCATGCTATATGGGAATCTGAAACTGTGAAAGAGGCCATGCCTATTGTCACTTCCCAAAATGCTTCTCTATTGCCTCAGCAGCTCAGGTTTGTCCTGGGTACTGTCATGTTCCACCCTTTCATGGAGAAACAGGTCTGACACAGTGTATATCCCACAGGCAGTATCCTGCCCTGGGATCTTGAAATCCTCTGTCTCCCCCATGGCAGCAAACTGCTAAGAAATTCTGCCTTTACAACAGGCAACAACACATGCACTGAACACTATTTTAAAAACCATGCCAATTAAAGGCCTAAAATAGAACACATGATGATGATTTTAAAGCTCAACAAAACAAATCAAGCACATCATAAATTACAGATGCTAAAATACATAAATTACAGTGGAAGGTATCTACATTCCTCTCTGTTAAGAAGGCAGGATGCATAACCTACACAGTGAATAAAATATTCTAAAGCATTTCATTCATACAGAATACAAGATTGCGATTGCCTCAGGGCAAAAGTTTAAGGTATCTAACACATAAAATCTTTTAAAGTATTGTTTCTTTATAAAGCTTGATCCAGAGAAGATCATATTTTAAAATACAACTCTTGACAACCAGTATTCAATTTCTTTCAAGGTTATATGAGGCAAGTCAGCTACAATGGAAATCTGATGAAAGCAAAATGTTTTGTTGTAGTTTAACCCCAGCCAGCAACTAAGCCCCACAGAATGGCTTGATCACCCCCACCTCAGTGGAATAGGAGAGCGAATAGGAAAACAGAGAAAATTTGTGGGTTGAAACAGACAGCCTACATAGGACAGGAAAAAAGAAAAAATATAACAACAACAACAATAGTATTACCAATAACAATAATAAATTTGAATATGCAAAACAAGTGATGCACAATGCTATTGCTCACCACTCACCAGTATCCAGCCAGTGCCCAGCAGCAGTCCCCCAGCCAGCTTTCCCCCACTGTTTATATATTGAGCATGTCACTATATGTTATGAAATATCCCTTGGGTCAGTTGGGGTCAACTGTCCTGCCTGTGTCCCCTCCCAACTCCTTGCGCCTTCCCAGCCTCCTCACCGGCAGGGCATGAGAAACTGAAAAGTCCTTGACCTATTGTAAACACTACTTAGCAACAACTAAAACATGAGCGTGTTATCAACATTAGTCTCAACCTAAATCCAAAACATAGCACTGTTCTATCTTCCAGGAAGAAAATAAATTCTACATCAGCTGAAACCAGGAGATGTTTATACAAGAGGAATTTTAAGAGCTAGAATGCAAAACATAACATTTGTTCTTAATCGCTCATTGTCGCAGATCTATAAAGCTCACTGAAAAGCCTGAACATTCCTATTGAAGTAGATTAAATTTTAAATCAAGTGCATACACAGCTACTGAAAAAGTAATGCATAAAACATAATGAGAATAGGTATCACCAGGAATAAAATCTAAACTGCATTTTGATGTATAAATTCATAGACTAAGCATGATTTTTAAAAACCAACAACACAAAACAAAAACTAGAAGTCCAAACTAGCTACTAGATTCAAATATTGCCCCAAAATTACAACAGATGACTACATTTGTGGATCTCTGTTTTCTCTTATTGCCTATGCCTGGTTTTAAATATTGATTTGAAAGCTAAAGCTGAATGTAGTTTCACAACACAATAAAATGTTCACTTGTAGCATTGTGAGCAATTTAATCCCGAGAAAGAAAAATTTAGGCTACCAGTTTGCTAGCCTAAGGATAATTTTATTTCAATGGAGGAACTCCACATTAACTTACTTCTTACTTCTATATTAATTAACTACAGTCAGGATTTAACTATTTAACAGGTTTTTTTGTATTCTTCACTTGGAAGGGTAGTTCTCCACTGTGCAAATGGAAATTGTAGATCTGTTACCCCTTCTTCAATTACAGGAAAGAACAAAGGTGAAAAAGTAAAATTGGTCAAAGTTGGAGGACAATGAAAATACAACCAATATTTAAGTTTTGTTCTTGGAAACAGGTACCACCTCCACAAACATGCTTAAATTAACCCTAAATGGAACATGTACACGGAGAGAGTCAAGGGCATGAACATAATTTCTGGATCCCAAAAAACAGTCCAAAATTTGATATCTCACTACCAGATTACTTCTAGAATGACAACAGAGATGGATTAGAAAATATCAGGTAAATAAATGGCTTTATGAGCCAAGCAAAACCAGGCATCCCCTGGTAAAGGCATTTCTATTTTACCTCACCGAAAATACCAAAATGCAAATTAAGATAAAGCTTTACCAGATAATATGTGTATTAAAAGATGCAGTTATTGGACAGATAAAATGAGCTCAAGCTCTTTCCACTGCTAATGGAATAAACACACATTTAGGGAAAAATATGGAACTTTGTTGACTCAGATATATTTAAATCAAGTGCACCAGATTTCTCTTTATCTCTGTTCTTTGAGGAATGCAATATGTAATCCTTACATGAATGGCTCTTCAAAAATCCTTTCCAGCAAGTTACTCTTTAGAATTCAGAGTATTCCATGGTGCTTTATTTGTGCCAGTTATGAATTTTAGGAGCATGGCAAAGGCTTATCTTAACAGTACAAAACTGTTAACAGGGATGTTGACAGGCTGTCAGTTCCAAATGCTACTGGCACCACGGGATTCCTGAAGTCTCTGAATCAAACTCTGATTTCAGCTTTACTAACTTTATCCTCTATGAGTCAGTTTTTTGGTGGGTAGTCACTCTTAGGAGTCATGAGTATTAATTTAAAGAGGCCCAACACTGTTGATTTGCTGTTGCAACACCTCAACCTTCCAGTGACTGCAGTTAAGTACTGCAAAGGTTTACTGCAATCTATGCTCTGAATGGGACATGAAGTGGCAGGACCCTTACTTTGTTCGACTCTTTCACTGCGGCCAGTCTAAAAGAGCGAACATACAGCTCTGATTGTCACAAAATGTATGATTCAATCTCTATATTTTATCCACTGAGTATTGGAAAATCATAAGTTAAAGTGCTTTTAATTTGAGCATGAGTGGCATAATTTTAGATTTTAAAAAATGGAACGGTTGAAGTTTCAAAAGATGAAAGAAATGGGGAGAAAAAAGAGAAAAATATAGTCAGAGGCATCTATCCAAAGCTGTGAGACCCAGGCCATCATTTACTTGGCACTGAAAAAAAGAATTTTTATAGGACATAATGATTTAACTATAAAAAGAACTCTGGCGTAAATATTCTGAGATAAGAAAGAATAACTGCACCTTCCATCATATTGATGATCAATCTATGCAGACATTTGTGATATTTTACTGAAATTATTGTGCAGCATATGGCAAGGAGTCATTGCAACTTTTTTTTCAATTGTTACACAGATTTTACCATTTTTCTTTTTGAACAGGAAAAATATGTTACATTATTTAGACTTCATCAAAAAATACTATTTGTTTGTACTGTTGTAAAGAACTAAGAAAAAAGGTCATGGGGGAAAAAGGAGGTAACAATAAGTCAAGAAGAAGAAGAAAATTTCAGTGAAGAGATCAACAGTCTTTCCTAAGCCACATGTGAAAAAACTCATACTAATTTCCAGTCTGAAACATGCCTGAACACATAAGACTGCTAACTAATACGATTGCTAACACTGGAATTAGCTATGTCCTCATCAGACTTCCTAGAAAGAATGGACTGCCATGAATTGTTTTAATAAGTATATACGAAGTCTGAAAGGATAAAGATGGCTTGTCTAGAATTCTTTTTTATATGTCTAGTCATCACAGCATTCTATGAAAATAGCATTACGTGGGATGAAGAAAGGCTTAAAGAAACTGCAGCATTACTAGAAGTTGTAGGCGAGAAAATTTGGAGGAGATTATTAATTTTCAGAGGAATGTGAAAGTCCTGTCATATATATGTGTGTGCATCTAATACATACAGGCACAAAGCTGCACATTGGAAGACCAGTGCCACAGGTACAGCCCCTGGTCATCATGGGGATGAAAATAATATTTTGGTGAAATTAAATTGGTATGGGCATGGGAGTATGGACATTAGGACTCCCTAATTTTATAGTTATGGACTGCTGTAGGCATTGTTTAAGCCTGGGGACATTTGCTGTCTAAGGTACAATGGTTTTTGGGTTAGCTGCTTCAAATATGTGGTGAGTCTATGTCACAATCAGCCAAGGAGCCAAGGAACTGTGCTGATACAGGATCACTAACCTTAACCCCTAACCCTGTGCGGTAGCAGGTGATATCAGACTGCTTTCCTGGCATTCTTCACTCATCCAGCCCAGACTTACTCTACAGTTGTCACCTCCTGACTTGTAACCTCTCCCAGGACCCTCGTGCCCATCAGCTGCCCATGCACAGGGCTGATTCACTGTCATTCTTGACAATATAAAATTTGACACGCAGTGCCTGGTCATGCAGATTGGTCACAGATCTGACAGCTTCCAAAACAGCAGAGATGGAAAAGATTCTGGGAAAAACTTAGCTCTGTTGGTTGGGGATCATGACTGTCCCATAGAATGGCACATTGCCCTGGGCATGTTTCGGCTCCATTTTCAAATTACATTCCCAGCTTCTTTCTATTCACCTTTGGTCAAATACAGTCTGTCCCTTAAATGTTTTATGCAGGAGATTTTTAAAAATATATTTAGAGTGTATGTAGTCCAGCCTTTCTTTTCTCAATGCAGCAGGAAAAGGGAAGTACCCCAATGAGATTGCAATGCCATCCACCTCCTTAAAATGCTCTATATTAAATTGACTATTAAATCAAAAATACCATGCTTTGCCAATAAGTTATTAAATGTCTGAAAAAGTATATGACATTTTAAGGAAGCCGTTACAGACAAAACCACACTGTACCTCATATTTCAAAGATCTTTAAAAAAAGACCAATTATTCTGTCATTTTCATTGTGGAAATCCAGAGCAACTCTGCCTATTTCTCTAAGGCTATTGCTGGGCCCCTCACTGGGGCTGGTTGAGCTGATTAGAGTCTACAGGAGCCCCCTGTTGAACCCAACAAGGACTGAATTTCAGCTGTAGCTTAAGACAAAGTTATTGAGTTGGTTGGGCAAGGACCTAAGGCTTTGTCCCCACATGAGGACAGAATTAGCCAGTAACACCCTATCCTCATTAGTGCATGATAATTTTTGGTCCTGCTAACCAATACTAGGCCAGGGTAGCTCCACAGCAATGATCTCTATTTCCCTCCCCTCACAACAGATGCTGAAATTAGTTTCCCCATCTGCCTCCCACTGCTCTCAGCCACATTAGCTGCAATGTCCCTGCAGCAGTTGCTTCTCTTGTCTTATGCCTCTTTTTCTGAGAAACATCACATTTCTGGCAAATTATTGGCATCATAGCTAGGCACCCAAGAGATGCTGGTTCTGTTGGAGAGGACACACAGCTCGAACAAAAATTCTGATGTGTGCTTGTCTTTGCTAAAGTCCTAGAAAATGTCTCTCCACATCTGACCTACTGTACCTAAACATCAGTAAACTTGATTAAATTTTCTTTCCTCAGACTGAAAAACTGTGTAACTGCTTGGAGATATTGATTTTACACCAAGGGTAAAATCAACCTTTTTTTCCCCCTTTTATATCTCAGCAGCTTTGGGCCTTCAGTAGTTTTAAACCCCAAATTACAATGAAGAGCAAGTATATGAAAAGATAACTCACTGGAGTTTACGTACAATCTCCAAAATAATAAGGTAAAATAATTGCAAAAGCCAGTAAGACAGTATCACTCTTGAATGTACACTCCCTGTTAATTCCATAGGGAGATGTCACAAATAGTCAGCAATATCTCTCATTCTATGCTGCTCATTCAGTATCTCCAAACTCACAGAAGTGCTCTATAAAATGTCCTAGAATGCATCTTATTAGCCTTATGTAAGAAATACAGGGTTTTTTTCCACAAAAATGAGTGCAACAGGAAAATGGAGTACACTAAAAATCATTTTTCAATTCAAAATTGAGGTACAAAGTATAAAAAAAAATTTCCAGAATTATAAAAGTGAGGATTTTGCCTAGAAATATTTCTATAATTAAATATCAAAACATAAACATTCTTCACATGAATCTGAATAGGCATGAGATCCTGTCATTAAACTTAGATTTAAGGAGTCAAAAAGTGTGGTAAGATTCAGAAATATTGGGTTGCTTCTCAGATTAAAATGTGTTGAGTCTTCCTATTCTTTGGTCATTTTAATATTCTTAAGTAAGCACCTTAAAATTAAATTAAAAGCAGGAGAGCAGTCACTGACCCAGGTCACTTTGGCATCAAATATATCTACTTTCTCTTCCTAGACGTTATGTTGAAATAGCCTGTCACTCATTCTCTAGGGTCTTTTTTCTTTTCTTGGTATTTTTCCATTCAGTCACTATCAGAGTTCATTGCTGTTGAGCATTCTAAAGTAATTTTGAAATAAACATGGTCTAAACCAAGCTGGTCTGAATGATACTTCGTTCTCAAAAATTAAAAAAAAAAAGAAAACAACTTTTTTCCACAATCATGTATTAACAGCCACAATCTTTTCTTTCTACTCTTTGAACTACCAACCACAGAACAACAAAGCAAAATAAGTTCTTTTACAAAACTGAATTTAAATACTTTTTAAAATCTCTTAAATATTCAAGGACAGCCAACCTATGGCACGTGAACTGAATCAAAGCCGTTAGAAAGACTCCTACACCTCACTGTTCTCTTCTCTCAGTAGCATTGGAGGAAAGCAAACTATGTCATATAGAAATCTGCACACAATGGTCAGTTTGTCAAGGTGTGTAGTGCCACATTCCAGCTTTAATTAACTGAGGCAACCAACATGTTTGGCAATTTTAATTTCTAAATAAAATCCTCCAAAAGTCTGCTTACATCATAGGTCTGCATGGATCAAAATGCTATTTTTCATAAATATCCCTCCTTATGCTGTTCTCAAATTTAAGTTAGAAGAGATTAAAACAGAATTTGTCTAATTTTCAGGGAAAAAGCCACAAACAAAAAAACAAATGCAAAAATCCAGATTGCTGTTTCCAGGGTTTTTTTATGAAAAGTTTTGGAAAAGATTTTCCTCAAAATTCTTCTCATTGAAATAGGAACCAAAATATTTTAAACACCACCAAGCCTGACAGCGTTCAAGAAGCATTTGGACAATGCTGTCAAGCATATGTTGTAAACCTTGGGGCTGTTCCATGCAGGGCCAGGATTTGGACTTGATGATCCTGATGGGTCCATTCCAACTCAGGATACCATGTGATTCTATGAAATTGTCTACATGCATGTCTAGCAGCAAGCTGGAGTCACATCATAAGGTTTGCCCTAGTGGGTAAGTGTGGGAAAGTTGATGATTTTTTGTTTTGGTTTTTTTTTTTTTTTGTTCATTAGTTATTTTTTGTTTGTTTTTTTTTTAATATTAAATATTATATTCCAGATACAACAAAAAAGGAGATAGGCTTCTAACAGCAAACATTGAGAAACTAAAGCGTTCTTGTGTTATGGAAGAAGCAAGCTGGCCAGAGTTATATGACTGAAAAAAGGTGATGCAGCAGCTGGGGCAGCTGAATTTTTTGGTTATGGGAAAAGAAACTTCTGAGTTTATCTTAATGGATAATTTATCTTAATGCAAGGTTTCTCAAGTGCTTTCTAACAGACACTGTCATTCCTGGAAATCACAGTCAAGAAAATTGCTGCTTTAACAATTCAGCCAATTTCTGAAGTCTTCTAGTGATTGAGCTACCTGCTGATTGACTACTGATCACTCCAGCTCTTACAGTTTAATGCATCTGTGGCCATAATGACCCTACAGAGATATTGCTCCAGGTCCTCTCGCAGTGTCAGCATCAAGAGAGAGGTGACTCAGCAGCCAAGTCAAGAGACACAATCCCCTGTGTTCTTGATGGATGTTTTGCCTTTCATAGAGTCTAGTGCTGTGCTGGAGATGAAGCTGAGGTCCTGGGATATTTAAGGCAAAGTCAGCTACACTCAATTTATCAGAGAGTTCACCCAAAGACCTAAAATAATACAGAGTGATAGAGATTTAGGGGAGACTGCATATAAATATATCTCATACTCATATACTTGCTAAGGAGGCAAAACCATCTGCTTAGGTCATCTTAGGCTACACCTGGAAAGAGCTTGGTCATCTTCATAAGCAAGAAACCATGCCAAAAAACCCACTCTTGAAGGCTCTGGAACTTGACTTTTTAAGGAGGTGGTGGCTAGGTAGCAAAGCAGAGCAGCAATTTCTTGGCCTCTCTTCACTCTTTCCACAAGAAATCTCCTCGTCTCTTTACAGAAAGTTCTGATAATAATGCAGATAAAAGTCAATACCAACTCCTTGTGTCTTTCACCTACAGTTTGCTGAAGTGGTGAAGAAATAAAGGAATTAGGTTTTACTTATATTTAGCAGCTTTTAACAGAGGTGCAATGAATCATCAGCTGCATTTCAGGAGAGAGTATCTGAAGTGCAAATACCAAGGTGCAACTTCTGACACTTCAAATTTTAATCAGGGCAGGAGGTGTTATTTCTTTTATTATTATTCTTCTAAGCTGTGTCGAGATTAGAGGAATGCTGTGTAGTATGATTGTTTCAGAACTTTGCCCCAAGGTCTTGCTTCTCAGTTGAAATCTTTTTAAGTCTCCTTTGCCATTAACAGGAACTCTAAGTCCAGTATTAAAACAATGAAAAAGACACTACAATGTTTCTAGAGGAAAATAAAGTTTAACTAGGAAGGTATGAACATATCTTGGTCTAAGGCAGCCTCTTGCAAAGTCTTCAAAATTCTTGTAAGAATGAAAACTCTCATTACCATCACCATTTGCCCAAGGCCAGCCTAACTCAGTAATTACAAGTAGTGCTCATTGCATTTATATAGAGCTGTGTAATTTCAGTACAAAATGCCGCAAAGATTCTCCTTTTCTAAAAGTGCTTGTTTGTTGCAGTGCTAACTCAACTTCTCTAATTCTATAGTTTAAGCACATACAGTCAGAACTTATTTGGGATAACTTAATAATTAAACAGTTACAAGGGGGAGAAAGCAAAAACTGTAGGATTCCCACCAGGAATAATTTAGCTTTTTGTGCAGACTCCTAAAGGTACAAATTAACACTCAGTTCCAGTTTCTGTAAAATAGTGCCCAATGGTCAATATGCTGAAAAAAAATTATATTAGTTTCTGAAACCTGTACTTGATGTCATGTCTTAAGGTAAATTCAGAATAGAATTTGTAGATCACACTTGTTCTCAGTTAATTGCACTAATGAACTGCTGACAATATGAAATTAAATCGTAGTATGAATGTTACGTAAATAGCTGTTCAAGGACATTTATGATCTTTTCCTATGTCTACAAAAGACAAACTAAACAAACACTAGAATAACATTGACTTGACTTTTTTTTTTCGCAAAACTTTAGTTTTGAGAAAAAACCTATAAAATAATTTCATAGAATCATACAATATCCTGAGTTGGAAAGGATGACCTAGGATCATTGAAAACCAACTCCTGCCCTACACAGGACACCCCAAGTCACACCATGTGCCTGAGAGCATTGTCCAAATGCTTCTTGAACTCTGTCAGGCTGGTGCTGTGACCATTGCCCTGAGAAGCCTGTTCCAGTGCCCAACCACCCAAGGGTCAGGAACCTTTTTCTAATATCCAACCTAATCCTCCCCTGACTCAGCTTCCTAGAGTTCCTTTGGGTCCTGTCATGAGTCAAAAAAGGGAAGAGATTGGTGTGGGCCCCTCCACATCTATTCACAAATAACTTGGAGACCCTGATGAGGTCTCTGCTCAGTCTCCTCTTTCCCTCGCTGAACAGACCAAGTGGCTTCTCCTGCTTCTTGTATGGCTCACTCTCTGTAAACTCTATGAGATAAGAAAATCCTGTATCTAACAGAAATACTTTTTGTGTGTCTGGAAACAACATGAAGCATCTACATCATTATCTGCATGGCAATAAAAGAAAAGTAACTTTTCATTCAGGTGTAACAACATCAACATTTTCTATTATCATCAGATAAATATTGAAAAGTTTCCCACAAATGTAGGATTTCCTATATTGGTTTAACTAATGGAGGATTACAATACACAAAAGTCATTGTATTAATAAAAATAATAATGTAATTGTGCACCTCTCAAATAAAGCAGTACCCAGAGGTATTCTCACTTATTTCTTCAGATTTTATACCCATGTTGCGACCGTTTCCATCACATGGTAACTATGAAACTCAACTGGCTACTGTGTTTCACTACTGTGTGTCCCACAAGAAAGATGCTGGAACAACTTCAACAATGGTGGTCCAAAAAGATGATGAGTGGCTCAGAGCACACAATATAGAGAGGTTGAGAGAGGAGTTTGAACAGCCTGGAGAAAACAGAATTCACCAAAGAGTATAACAGGGGTGGTCAAGCAACAGAATGGGTCACCTGGAGTGGTTGTGAAGTCTCCCTCCCTGGAGATATTCAGCACTGGACTAGACACGGCTTTGGACAACCTTATCTAACTTTGATCGAATGTAATTTCAGAATTCAAAGGTGTTTCTACTTTGACTGGGCATTGCACCAGACAACCTCCAGAGATCCATTTCAACTGCAAGTTTTATACAATGATAGAATTTTTCAGAAAAGAAGAATTTTAATATTTTCTTTTAGTCTGAAGGACTATACTTGGTAATTTTTTGACTTTTTTAAAGAGGGAAATGTTATAAAATCAATTCATCAGCCTGGGAAAAAAATAAACCTTTGTCAGTGGAATTTAAAACCTAAAAATATTTCCAACTTTCACACATTACCCCTTATTTTCTTTAAAGATACATTTCTACAACTGTATCACTGGGAATGATATTTTCATAGCACAGAAAAATATTCATAAAACCCAAAAATTTTTATGATAAAATAATCACAGAGGAAAAAATGAAAGCCTTTTCACTTCAGGCATTTTTCTGAGTCACTAGAAATACTGGTATTCAAATTTTTCAACAGTCCTGCCAAAATGAGGAAACAATGAAAGATTATTTGTATAAATTATATCTGGCGAGGCTTAATATCAAATGAAAACACAAGAAAAAGACTCCTGCAGAAAGAGATGCTTTTATGAATAAAGTTTTACAGATTGTTATAACTGTCAGTGAACTCCACTTCTGAACACAAGAGCAAATTAATGCGCATGCAGGTCTTGCACCATTGTTTTTCAGAAAGCCAAGATCTCCTCAGAGAAACAGTAGCAAGTCTTATATTTGTAAAGCAGATGAAGCACTTCCCTTAACTCCCAGATGTCCCGAATCCAGATTTCTATCCATGAACTGGTGTAGAAGGAAGAGTGTTATCATTACCTACAGAAGCTCTTCTCATTTATTGGCCAGTGCCCATTGTATGCTGAAGGCTGTTCAGGGCAGCCTGTAGATGTTGGGGTCCTTCAGACATAGGTAGGGACTTGCACTACACCAGTTCTGATGGGCAGTACAGATCCTGGCGTGCCACACAGCAGTCACTGACTCCTGGGAAAGAGTAAGCTGCAAGCAGAACATACCAGCAGCTGCAAGTAGAAAATAAAACTACTGATGGGAAAGAACAAGAGAAGAGCCTTAATGCAATATCCATGGAGTTGCAATCTAAGGTGAGCCCTGTGTTCTCTTTTGGCCTGGAGCTAGAGAGGCTTGCTGAGCTACCAAAATCTCATTAGCGACCAACAGTACAAATAATCAACATCTTCTGCACTACAACCAAATCCTCTCTTTTCCAGGTTACAAAGGCTGCCTTCCTTCATGCAGGCAACATTTTAACACTAACCACTTCCAGGACAGGACACAGCCTCAGTCCTTGTTACAGATGGTTTAATGTGGGGTTTTTTTATGTTTATCTCTTCATTTCTTCCACCTGATGGTGGAAGAAAACCAAAAGCCATCTGAACACCTGGACAGTTAGCTTGGCATGACATTAATGATGCGACGTTTATGGAGCACCTCCAGAAGCATCGGCCAGATGTGTGCGCTGTATGATATGGGAATGGTCCCGGGAAAAAACCCAAGCTGCAGGGAGAGGAAGAGGGTGATGGCAGTCCTGCAATCTCAGGACTCCCTCCATGATTTCCCAACACTGGGCAAGTCCATGTCTGAGGTGGTGACATTTAGTTCTGTCTGCCACAAAGCTCTTAGCTTGAGTTACCATGCACTCAGGCTGCAGTCTGTGCAATGCCTGGAGCTCTGCCATGTGGGAAGGAGGAGCTCATTGCAGTGGGAAAATAATTTCCATATCTCCAGAAGCCAGCATTTCCCATGCCACAGGGAAGGACATTAGCCATATCTGTTCCATTCATTATTCTAAATAACGTAGAAATGAAAGGAGCTTAATACCCAGAATCCCTTTTTACAATTACTGCCATTTTAATTGCCCAGTATAAGCCATTTTCTCTAGGTTGTTGCAGCCAAAGAAACTGAAAAAATAATATGTAAAATAGATATTTCTGTTTAATATGTGTTTAAATTAGAAAAAACATCCTTATCTAAAAATAGTGTAACAAGTCAGTAATGGCAAAAACAGTGATGAAAAGAAAACAGCATTTACTGATGTTTTGTTTCATTGTCTTTTCCCGCAGTCATGATGAATATAAATCCTCCTTTAAAAGGAAAAAAAAATCTTAAATCATCATCTATTTCCATTAACTGGGGAAATCAGAAAAAAATTAAATTTCTATGGAATAAAAGGGTCCAGATTCAAAGCAGAATACTAAGGAACAGGGTAAAAAGGAACTCTGAGTTTTGTGTTTTAATATATTCATTGTAATTTAGAAAAAAAAGGGACTTTATTTGAAATGCTGTAAATCAAATGCGCCCAAGTCAAACAGCTGCTTTTTTCGCTCAAAACAAACTGAAGAGAGACAGAAGGTGGATAGTTGATGTCAAATGCTGCTGGCATCTTGTCACATTTATAAGTCTTAATTTACATATATGAACCTACTTGCACTTTATAGGTGTGGAGGTCAATTATTGCAAGCATAATTAACAGCTTACTGCCAAAATTTGTTAAGCTATTAAGGCAAAATGAAGATTAGAAAAACAGAGCATGATAACTAGATGCTCTATTAAGGAATGAGTAATAAAATCTTGGCTCTGAAAATCTTGGCTCATTTAGAATATTGTTGGTTCCAAGAAAAAAAAAATATTTGACTTAAAATCAGAAGTAGTAGAAATTAGAGAATTCTGTATCATAAAAGAAAAAGTGTGTGAAGCTCATATAAATTAGTATGAAACAAGATTAAAGTAAATGTTTCACAATGAGAAACTGACATACATCTCTCAATTGCCAAAGAATGAGTGGGGGGACTTTTAAGAGCTGCTTTTCAACACCTGCAAGGAGGTAACCAAGAGGACAAAGCCAAACTTTACCCAGATGCTTCGTGGGAGAACAGACAACAGTCATCCACTGAATTGGGGGAGGTTCCATCTGGACCTCAGAAGGGGGAAAATAACTTACTATGGAGTTGATTAAGAACTATGAAGTTAATTAAGACCAGAGTCCAGTGAGGTTGAGGGATCTCAACTCTTGGAGGTTTTCAGGATGTAACTCTACAACCCCGCTCTGATTTCAGTGTTGACCCTATTTTGAAGAACAGGTTGTACAAAGACCTGACAAGGTTCCTTCCAATTCAGCAGTTTTGTGGCACATATGGTGATGAGAAAAAATAAAAACCAAGGCGGAAATTTCAGTATTGAAAGAAATCAGATGTATACTATGTGTCTGTCTTTAAAATAGAAGCACTACCAGTATTTATAGCCACAACCTCTCAGAAATGGTAAATAAGCTCTGTGTTTGAAAGAGGAATAAAAATCAAAGGTCTGCATCTGAGATGCTGATTGAGAAGTGGGCGTTTAGGCAAATTAATTCCCATATATTCATAATATAACCGTATTATTGTTATTGACTTTTAAAAGTCCTTAAAAGCCATTAAAATCTTACAGACTCAGAGAAAACATGAATAATAAGTGATTAAAAAGCACTTTATTTTTTTAAAGAAATCAAGTAGAGCTGACTTTAGGTCTGAATAGCTTTCCAACTCAAAGCCCCTTCACAAATTCAAAATTAAATTATTCATAAAATCTTGTTTTTGCAACTTCTGAAAAATATTTAAACATATTTCACATATTAAGTAACTTCTCCCTGGCACCTAACTCAGTTATTTTAGGCAATAGGATCTACCTGTGCTGGTAAATAAGTAACACCAGTTTTTTCATAAGCTCGAAATTATAAGAGGATGTCAGAAGTATAAAGACTGATGTCATGAAATAAAAAGGGTATTGCTCACAAGCCAAGGAAACCAATGAATCACTATGGTTTGCTGTTTTCAGAACACGAAACATAATGGAGTAAGTCTGAAAGTCTGGATGAATCAAGTGGAGCGATGTCTGTTCTGTACAAATTAATTCAGTTTTTAGCAGTCGCTGCTTTGACTCCAATGTCACCTGGACTCATAGAACAGAAAAAGTGAAGATGCCTCGTTGCCCCTGGCAGTTCTGAGAAAAAGGCCAAAATATATTTTTGTACACCAGGCCTTCAAAACCTTTTTCAGAGAATCCAGAGAAAGAACACGAGTTACAAGAGCAGTCGCAAATCTTAACAGAGTTCACACATTCTACTATAAGAGAGGCTAAAATATGAATTTTCTGCCCAAACATCACTTTTTCAAGTAAACAAACTCTGTACATCTTCGGTCCAAAAAGACTACCTGAACAGCTGAACTGGTTAATTATTTTAATAGAGAAGTAGAATTAGTAATTAGTATGTGTTACCTTTCAAATGACAAAAAAGTTGACCTCTAAACATACATTAATAGTATTACACTCATACAGATAGTTATAACCACTAAGTGTGGTTATAAAGTGTGTCTAGACACACTTTCCAGCTCAACTGACAGTTCCTTATCTATTCTTATATTAAGCAACCACTAAAATATTCTCAAAATGAGTTATAATTCTACCATATTATGGGTGCAGCTGATAATAACTCCTTGAGATAAGGAGTTATTAGGAACCTTCAGCAAAGTCATAGTGGCATATAAAAGCTCCAACAGCAACTCTGCAAGGGATCATAAGAGCCCTATTGCTATATCTGGGCCTTCTTCAAAAATTTAGAAAAAAGCCCATTGATAGAAATGGAAGACTCTCAGTTGAACAGAAATTAAAGAAAACTGTTGCTAACTGTTTGTCCCAGATTTTATGGAAAGCAGGTCTTCCTAAACCTGTTTGCATCATCTGTTGAGCATATGACTTTGGATGACAAAGAAAACTGTCAAATGTAAAATATTCAGGCTTCTGAAAGGCTATTGCATATGAAGGAGTTAGAAAGTTAGCACTACTAAATAGCATTAAAGTGTAGATTTAACAGAAAAAGAACTGACAAACTGATAAATAAAAAAGTAGTCAACAGTAGAGCAACATGACTTGAATAAAACATCTCTAATGTAGATTTGTAGCTATAGCAGCACATCCTGCACTACTGAACCATTTCCTGAAATCTTCTGCGACACATAAATGTGCTTCCGATGAAAATTTTGGATGACATAAGAACTGCTCAAGTCAGAAATACTGATGGCCAAGTTATAGATGCCCACTCCCCCAAAGAGGATGGGATTCCTTGAACAAATAAAAGTGTCTGCTTTGAAAATATCATTAGAAATCTGGCTCACTGTAAAAGCCACCTGTTTGGTTTTTTTTTAGCAAAAGGACAGAAATAGGCACTTTTAGATGCCTATGCTAGTTCAGATAAGTAACACCTTAAAAGTGTCTATTTCTCACCTCTGATCCTAAAGAAAACACAGGCTCAGTTAGGAAAGTAGCTGAAATTACTATTATTCTTTTTTTTTTTTTGCTTAGTACAGGTAAGTTACATATTTAGAGCTAAAGAACATAAGTCTACAGAAAAAGGGGTTGAGTATTGGAAAACAGGGATCCCAGGAATAATGGAAAGCTTGTGACAGGTGAGCAGAGAAACTCCTACCACATGTATGAAACATGAAAACCATGACAAACCAGGCATGACCTGACAACATGCCTTTCTTGCAGCTCAGAAAGCCAAACTTATCCTGGGCTGCATCCAAGGAAGCATGGGCAGCAGGGTGATGGAGTGGATTCTTCCCCTTTCTCTGCTCTGGCAAGACCCCATCTGTAGTGCTGCATCCCTCTCTGGGGTTTCAACACAAGAAGGATGAGGACCTGTTAGAGTGGGTCCAGAAGAGGCCATAAGGATGATCAGAGGGATGGAGCACCTCTGTTATGAGGACAAGCTGAGGTTATTAATTCTTGATACGAGACAACTCTAGGGAGACCTTCTTGCAGCCTTTCACTACATAAAGAGGGCTTTTAAGAATGGTGGAAATAAACTTTTTAGCAGGGCCTGTAGTGACACACAAAGAGAAACAGCTTTAACTAAAAGAGAGTAGGCTTAGTTTGAAAATCAGGAAGAAAAAATATATGATCAGGATAGTGAGAAAAATGTGGTGAAAGATATTGCCCAGAGAAGTTGCAGATACCCCATCCTTGGAAGTGTTCAAGGCAAGGTTGGATGGGGCTTTGAACGAGCCTGTTTTGTGCAAAGTGTCCCTGCCCATCGTAGGGAGATTAGAACAAGGTGATTTCTAAATGTCCCTTCCAACAAAACCATTTGATTTTGTGATTCACTGCTTGTTTTGGAAAAAAAAAAATTAATCACCAGATATAAATTTTAAGAGCAAGAGATCCATCCACCAAGGGCACTACAGAAGCAATTTTATTTCAGCAAGCAATTTATTTTAGCAATTTAGAAGAAATTTTATTTACTAAATGATAACTGATGCAGGGATACTACATAAAAGTAAAATGTCAACATTTTAATAAAGACATTATAAATCAATACCAGAAAAAGAAAATATTCAAATGATATGGAAACATCTTCTTTCAGTAAAAGTTTTACAAGCATAAGATGTTTAACTTTCCATCAGCTGACTGCAAAATCATTTGAGTGCAGTGTTTTATGTAACAGAAGAAGCCATAACAAGAACCACTGACTGTCAACTATTGCTGGACAACTTTACACTTGCAAGGTGGGGAAAGGAACAAGCAGAAGAGACTGCCCAAGGAAGTGATGGCTTCTCTGTTACCTGATACCTTTCAGGACTGAAGGCTTTGCAAGGAGATATAATCCTTTGAAATACACAGGATTTATTCCAGTGGAAGTTAAGGCTTAAGGAAATCTGACTAAATCTACTGACTCTTCAAGCAGCTCCTCCTGGCCTTAAACTCCCTGAGTCTTTCTTCCTATGGATTGTTGGGTGGAGAATAAAGATGAGGCAAGTACATATGTACTGCCTGAGTTGCACTTCTGCCACAAGATCTGGTGATACCAAGTCCCTTAACTTACATGTGAACATGTTTCTTTCTAAAGTCATTTAAACAGACTGTGACAACCTGAAGCTTTAGCAGCATGCGCCAAAGAATAAAGAAAAGAACATCAGAAATCTGCTGCAAAGAATATAGATGGATATATATGAGTGGTGTTTGATTATGTGATCATCTACACAAACACAAAGGAGCACTTGGAACAGTGATAAGAGGCACACCCCTTGAGTTTGCATCTAAGAAGAAATGTTAGATGGTCAGATAAGGAAAATCAGCAAGAACTGCCATGGAGAGGCAGCAGGTGGAGATCACAATTCAGTAAGTAGATGTCTCTCCCTCCTCCATCAATACTACACCAATAGTGTGATGTGATGCTAAGGACAGCATCATAATTCTGTACACTAGCATGCTAAAAAAAAATGAATAGCATTTTCTGAAAGGTTAGGTATTTTAATCCCAGTGTCCTGGGTAACACTAATTTAAAATTTAAATTTCATCAGTTGATTTTCCTGACAGTTTCACTTATTTTTACTTCTTGTTATGAATTATATGCGCTGTTCAAATAGTTGATTGATTTTTCGTCAGATATCTGTCAGATGCTTTTCAGTGCCTGGAAAAGTTTTCTATATATATTTATGACTCTCTAAGTTCTTGTGCTGATGACATCACCTGTTAGCATGCAGTAACTCAGAGACAGCAGGAAAAAAAAAAGATGCTATTTAAATTACACACAAGCATTAAAATTGTTCACTTTAATGAAAATGACATCAAAAGTTAATCATAGAATGTCTTGGATCCGAAAGGACCTTAAAGATCAGATAGCTCCAACTCCTCTACTATGGGCAAAATAATGTTACACTAATCAAGTTACTCAAAGTCCTGCCCAAGCTGGCCTTGAACACTTCCAGGGATAGGGCACCTATAAGTTCTCTGGGAAGAAAGTGGATAAGATTGATCACATACTTGCATGTCTTTCTATGTTAATTCTTTTCTATTGTGTATTCATTAAAAAGACTGGCTAATGGAGTCTGAAAATTTAGGGCAAAGAGTTTGTCATGAAATTCATGGATATTAAAAGGAATGTGCACAAAGAGAGGTGACTGAGAATAAAAACCGAGCTCACGGCTTTCCAGTCTGTGCTTCCAAAGAGAAGTCATTTCAGCAGAAAAACACAACACCCATCCCTTCCCCTGACTGATACCAGCACCCACTCTGTGACTCGAGTCACAGATTCCTCTGTGCTGCCTGACTGCCACACTTAATAGAGGATGATCCAGTTTCTTTCTCTGTAGCTTATTAGGTCTCATTAAGAAGAGGGGATTTTTCCACTAATTCTCAAAAAAACAGTCCTTCAAGCTTCATGCAGATAATTTTGTGCTTTCTCAGCTAGTATCAAAAATGTGTTGGTTCATAGCACCAAACCACAGAATTCATATGTGTGAAATATATATAATATATATTGTTTATGCATACAATCCTTATCATTGCAGGATCTGAAAATAATACAATACCTCACAACACTTTTTACAAGCAGCATTTGCTTCTGAAGCACTCAGTCCATTAAATCTGAAGGCAGCAGAGATAAAAAGCTCATTTAAGAAAAAGGGACAAAGGGACAAATTAGGTTTATTAACTAAGAAATGGTTTCAGTGGAGAGAAAAATATAGCAACACTGCTAAGAAGGACATTATAATATCTTTTCTAAGGAAAAAAAAAAAACCTGTGAAAAATGCAGATCAGGAAAAGTGTGACATAAAAAGGAGGTGAATACTGAAAATGCACTATACCATCTGGATAATGTTTGACATCAGCAAAAGCAAACAAGAAACTAAAGGAATACATGTTCCTAGTTATAATGATACATAATATAGACAGCTAGTAGAACAAACACTTCTATTGAGGTTGGAGTCTAATTTCCTTGCTATTCCCCCCTTTTTCAGTTACTTGTTACATTCTGCTTCCTTCTGGCACCATCACATCCTTTCTCTCTGACTAATGCATTTACAAAGTTCCTCTCACTACTCTGTCCTGAAAGTGTTTCACAGCAGTGGAAGATCCTTTCAGAAACCACCGAGAAAATAGGTCACACCATATGAGAAGAAATCTTGCCCAATTCCACAAATATTGTCAGGGTATCAGCCTTAACATTTTCATTTCTCTGGCCCGTGGAACATTTATTTATAAACTACACTAAAATCTCAGAGAGTTTGGGTTTATTAATTACCTCAGCTGTTCCTCAGTATCTGACATAGCCATGCTAAAATAGTAGTCCCAGCTTTTTTGGCAGCAGCAGAGAAAGGAGGATGCAGTAAAGCATCCTGAGGTCATCAGTGGAGGCTGGATGAAGGTTGCTGTTAGAATATTCTCTTTTTATGAAAATGATCTGAAAAGTGTTAAAAAAACTAGTTAAAAGTGTAGTGTTTTTTCCCATGTCTTGGAACAAGGAACCACATCTAGTTTTGGATTTAGTATATAAATTGGTCTAGCCACTAGACTGAAAATCTGTACCACTAGTTTGGTCTTGAAATCTCACTAAGGTGACTAGTAAATTGTATCTCTTTATCAGTACACCCAATATGTCCAACAGGAGTAAATTAGAAATATTTTAATTGATTTATTCCTTGGGGAATTGCTGGTATGTGGTTTTTATGAACTTTCTCATGTGAACAGACAGCACTTGCAAATTATGCACTCTGAGCAGCCTTGCAGGACTAAACAGAAAAAGTCTGGGTGACATTTTGCATTTAAACAAAATCTCACTCTAAGACAGAATGACACTAACAGGGAGCAGAAGTTTCAAATTAGCTGCTCATAACACACTGCTGAGCTGCTTTGATATCGTCTCAGTGTACAGGCTAAGATGAATATTGCTCTTTGAACATTTTAATGCATATTAACACGTGTCTTCTGTGACAAATTTGGACACCATCTTCCCCTTCCCTCTTATAATATATGCAGAGGTGTCAAAGAGTATATGAATATGTAAATATACAGATAAAACAACACTCAGTGTGCTGGGCATCTGTACAGCTATAAGCAATGTAAAAATGGAGTGTTTATTTAGCTGACAACACACTTGTAAATGTCAGGATTTAGGCAGAATGATACCAATTGTCTGGGTAAGCAGAAAAGAGATTAATAAAATTTTATCACAAGTTTTGGTCATAAGTCTGTCATAATCAATGTTTGTTGTTATTTTAATTATGGTATTTGAAACCATACAAATTCAGCAATACCCAAGTTCAATTAAATGAGAAACAGCCTGCTCTTAAGAAAAATAAGGAGATGGACAACCAATATACTTAATCTGGGAAGATATTCTCATCAAAATCTAAAGTGTAATTTATGACAAAGACAAAAATATCAAATATTGTCCATGAGTAAAGCAGCAGAACAGATTAAATAATGCATCTGGTTGAAACTGTAACATGTTTAAACAAGGCATTAATTAGAATTTCCAGCAGAAGTTCCATTTAGCTAAAATATTTAAGTGCATGGGATACGTGCACCTGATATACACGCATTTCAAATTATTAGGGCAATTTTCATTAGCAGACTCCAAATCAGTATGCTTTGGAGTGCTACAAAAGGCTTACTCTGATTCACTTCTGTGTATCATTTGATGCCAGAATTACCATTAATTTTTTTTAACTTCCTCGCTTTCACAATATCCTTTCACCAAGGTTTGGCTTGGTCACCTCTCCAGAGTGAAATACACATTTTCTTTACAGAGCTGAACATTGGCAGTGCTAAAATCACTCAAGAATCTTGCTGTATGGTGAAATGAGATACACGAATGGGCAAGGAAAAGCTGTGGAGAGCCAGTTTGTCCTGGTTAGTGCTGAGGGAGGAGCACTGCCTGTGTTAGCTCAGCTGCAGTGCAACCCCATAACAAAGCTGTGCTGCTCTACATGGCATGGCACTCATCTCTGGCTCTGGAACACAGCTTCCTCCAAGAGATCAATGAGAATAGGATATTTAATGGGCTAGCATTTTCTGAATACCTTTTTTAAAAACAAAACATCATTTCTAAGGACTAATAAGGCATTTTGTACCAAAATGGAGGAGTGGCAATGACTAAGGAAATACTGAAGTCAGTGCAGTTCAACTCTTTACTGACTTTTTAGAACAATCAATGTCAGCATGTTAACACAAGACAGAAGCAAATGACAAGACTAGAATTAGCCATCAAATGGAAGGTCTTTATCTCTCCCTAAGCAGTATGTATGAAAATCGTAAGCTTTATCACATCAGTGACTAATTTTAAGTGAACAGTTTACTGCTAAACTAGCAAAGCTGCAGTGTTCAGCAGCACTCCACTGAACCTAGTTTAGTGCACACTGTAAAATTTGTGCTTACTCCACAAAGCTATTTATACTTCCTTCACATCAAATAGGTACCTAAGGACCCATAAAATATTCTTTTAATCTGTGGGATAGTCCTACATCTAAAAAGACATTTGTCACCTGGTAAATCTGGATTTAAAGCTGAAAGTTCATAAAATTGTATTAGATTAAAAGTTATTTCCCTCGTAAGACTCTGAGACACCACTTGTCCAAAGCCTTAAAATCTGCTTTTCATCATGAGGAGTTGCAAGAGAATTGAGGCACAGCCTTCTTCATGTGACTGCTACAAAGAGGTTACAAAGGGTAACCCCCCTCTTAGCTTTGTCTCTCACATTTCTCACTATGGTAAGAAAATCATCCAGAGTTCCCTTCCTGAAAAAATAATCGAAGAAATACAAAACCACAGAGATAAACTAATAAAAAATCCACACCTTTTCTATGAAGTTGACCCATTTTTTTTCTCATGTTACTTCTGAACCTCCTTCCTCTGAATGACATGCTGTGGTATGCCATTAGATCTACAGAGCCTCCAGCATGTTAGGAATATCCAGCACCATGCCTATTTATGGTACTCAGCCACCATAAACACATGATTTGTGTACACACAATCTCACACTGTGCTCAAAGATTCACAGAAAGCCTGGAAAGAGGAAGAGTTTCACTAGGGTTAGAACTGTTGGTCAACAGCTATATTTAACTCAGCATCTTTCAAGAAAGCAACCAACCATTTTCTCTTTCACCTGCAAGTGGACTCCAAGCTTTGTTTAGCCTAAGATATGCAGTTCTAATAATCCATACAGTCACCTCTTTTTCCATAATTTCCATTACCATCTCACTCCTCATTTGATTTCAGATTCTCAGCTCTGTAAACAAAGTGCAGTAGAAAATGTCTGCAATAAGCTTGTAATAAGGATATATTACAGGCTCAAGACAAATGCTTCAGGCATCAGATTAGATGATTTATAGCAGCTAGGTTTCAATAAGATCAATGCTTTAGTCATCCAGTTTGTCAACTAAACAAAATTGATAATTGGATGAAGTTCAGATCACAGTTAACATGCTGTAAAACATACTTTTCTTTTGGTTTGGTCTGGTCTTTGCTGTTTTTTTACAGAAAGCTCATCACTAAAAAACTCTGGATTATTCTGCATTACTTCTCATTTCAGGTGACTGACTCAAGTAAAGACAGCAGAGGAGCAAACCCCAGATTTGCCCTCTCCCATCAGAGGAATTAAGCTGAACTAAGCAAGTCCTCTACCAATATAAGGTTATATACTGATTTATCTTTTAGATCAGCCAGTCTCTACAAACAGAGCAGAAAGAGACAGTCTAATTTAAGAGGGTCTCTGAAGGATGCTCTGAACACCTGTGAGGACACATATTTCTCTCCACTCCTGAGAACTGTTGCCTAACTTGCAACTGGATAACCTCAGCAGTTATACAAAAATTAAAAAGAAAAGGCAAGAAGAAGCAGTCCATCAAATTATTATGAGGGAACCATTCAGCTGGTGAATATATTTTACAGCTGTAAACACACATTGCTTATTTATAATATGCAATATTCCAGCCTATTCAATAATATAAAATACAATAAATCCTGTTGTTATATATGTGACACCTCTTAACTGCCTCCAAATGCCTGCAGGGCACTGTAATATGGAGCACTATGCCAAAGCTGTATCTTACTTTAAAATATTTGTTTCACCAACGAAATGCTCCATGATAGATCTTCATGCTATTCCCTCCTAGAATCAACTTTGAAATGCTAAAATACCTTTTTTTTTGTAGCAATTTAGAAAGTATTTCAATAGCCTGTTTCTTACATGGCCATCACCTGTGCACTAAAATTAGAGCCATTGAAAAGAAAAAGTTGATGCCAAGGACATGAGTTCTCGTGTACCTTTAGAAATTGGAATAAGATCAGTTTTGAGTTCTCTGGTCCACTGGTACTGAAGAACCACAGACAGGCACTTGAATAATGAATTCTTTGGGTTAAATAACCCAAAAAATCATGAGATGCCTAGCCATACTTAGAGTTAGAAAGTAATCTCTTTTAGAAGGTCTGCAAATTCACTGAACAGCAGAAACAATGAAAATGTCCTGTGTATTCATTTTTCAGAAACAGTCCCTTTGCATGAACATGCTGAGCCCCCATTCACAAAGCCTACTTTTTAGCTTGTGCAATTCATTACTTGAAAATAAATCAAATAATATTAACAAATAATGAGTTACACCATATGAAGCTGTAGGAAGGACAAGTTACACAACAGACACCACTCTAGGGCATGGAGAACTTCTGTTTGCCTACTAACATGAACATTAAGCCAGGAAGAAAAGTATGTTTTGCTGCAGCTTATGGGGTCTCTTTGCATAATACCACCCAGTTAACTCCTATAAATGAGATAGCACTGGGTTTTTATGCACAATAGCTTGATGTAACTATAACTTTTAATTTTGCTGTCTTTTTAATATTAACTTTTTCTAATTTCATGGATCTCAAGTACCACCACAGGTGCACAGATACTGTAAGTTTTCACATACTGTTGCCACATAAAATCACATGTCTTTAGATATCTCATAGATAATATAATAATACAGACTATTCCTTGACTGGACAACATAATCCTTGACTTTTCAAATCTGTGAATTTGCTGGTGTCATCTGCTTCAAGACAGAAAACACCTCAGTCTACCTCTCCAGCTTTTCTCATGTTAACCAATAAAAGCAGCTCTCTGGAATATGATGTGGTTCAATCTTAGTCTTGCTGCAAATATTGTTACATCTCTGTGATACACAGTCAACACATAAATAAGAAACCAAAAGGAAAGGAACTTCAACCAGTAGACATTATGTATCCTTTACTCAGCAAGCACTTTTTCCATAGGCAATTTATGAACACATTTTCCTTCTCTCTTTTCCTCCATTCCCCTATCTTTTTCCACATTACTTGGACTCACTTTTCCACACATGGTGCCTTTCTGTAGACCCTTTTCACACATTCCTCTATTTTTTTCTACCAATCTCTTCTCCAATATACCCACTGACACTCTCTCATCCCAAGTTATCTTTCCAAACAGATACACAGACAGGGAAAGAAAAGTCATCAGTGCTGTTAGGAGGATAAACTGGGACAACTAAGGTTTCCCTCTTTGAGATCAATTACTGATTCAGAAGCTACCTCTTTCGCAGCAGCTAACAAAGGGAAGTGCTGACATTCATGGAACAACTTTGGAATTTGCTGAGCAATCACTTAATTTAAACTGCTGAATGACTAGGAAGTAGGGCAGGAAACAGTAAACCCTCAAAATATAAAAAAAATATAAAAATCTTAGCGCTCAAGGAGTCACCTGGTTGGTTGAAAAGTTGTAGGAAGGGGTTTATACTCTGTAAGCATAGGCAAAATTTCTACCTGCTGATACCAGACTGCAACCATCTCCAAATTACACCAAAGACCAGCGAATCATATTTAAAAACTTACTATTGATCTAGCTTTTTTCCCCCATTACTGCTTGGAATGGCCTTGTGAAAGCTCTGTTAGTTCATCTATAGATGATTTTAAAATTAGTTCTAGCCAGAAGTAAGAGGATCGAGAACAAGCTTAGCTAACACACTTCCAGGCTGATGCACCAGCCCCTGGCCTAATGTGGGATCACAACAGAACTTTTCTTTCCACAGAAGGTTTTTTGTAGAGGTAAAAACAGTGTTAAAAAACACTTTAGGCTCATTGGGGAAGAAGTTCTATTCCTTTTGCGCCAAAGCATCTGGTACGCTACGATCATGTGAAATTTTCCTTTGGCCACCTTCAGCATATACTTGTGGACCCCTTCTGTAAGTGAACACTGACTTCTTTTCTGCATGTTAGAAGTGCTCAGATATTTCCCAAAAAGAAGAATAAAACTAGGCCTTAGTTCAGTTTCCCAACAGATTGCCAGGAGTAGCACTTCAATTATGACAGTGAAACATCCTGCAAAGCTGCTTCTTTATGATCTGTCTTTAAAGTAGTAATTAATTTAAAAAGAGAAGTTGCTATTAAACCATCTCTGGAAGTGTTCAAGGCCAGGCTGGATGGGACTTTCAGCACACTGGTCTTGTGGAAGGTGTCCCTGCCCATGGCAGGGGAGTTGGAATTAGGTGATCTTTAAGGTCCCTTCCAACCCAAACCATTCTATGATTCTGTGATTCTATTAAAAATTAGCAGTACTTTGTGCCTTCTTAATATGTTTTTGTACCTCTTCTGTCCTACTTCATCTATTTTTATTTTCTCTTTTACTCAGTTAAGGAACTGTTTGGGAGAGGGTGTGTCTTTCTATTCTGTGTTCCAATGACACTGCTGCCATACACAGTAATTCCCAGTTTTCACAATAGATATAAAGATGGCAGGGAAAAAATATCTCAGTAAGAAGGAGTTGATTTTGTACACTTTGTTAACACTGGTTAATGAAAAGTTCCTTAATGGCTTGAAAAATAGATTTTTAATTTTTCTTTTTTTACAAATTTGGCTATAATATTTCACAAAAGAATTTTAAATGCAGCGTATGTCAGAAAAGATATGTCACTCAAGTTTACTCCAATTGCTATATTTCATTGCAAACAGCATCTGAAAGCTGCACCATCACTGACATTAGTGTATGATATAAAAAGTTTGTAGTGTGATTATGCCAGCAGGGACTTGCCAAGGTCAGGGGAAGAGAAGGCAAAATCAATTTGAAATGTTGAAGTATTTCAATGTTACCAGAAAAAGTAGCCTGGCACTGTAGGAGTCAAAATGAAACAGAGGAAAGGAAAAGCTGAAATAAACATTAAGAGTGATCAAGGTCTGTCTAGGAAATAGAGGGTGAGATTTGAAAGTTTGGAGCGCACAATGTTCAGTCCTTAGCATATAATTGCACTCTTCAAAATCAATCACTAATAAATGTCAATTAAAGTCACAGAATCACAGAGCCATAGAATTACAAGCTGAGTTGGAAGTGAGGTGGAAGCGTGTCCTATTATCCTACTCATTCTCAAAGTAGAACTTCAAAGTTGAAGCAGGTGTCTCAGAGCCCATATTATTTTAGAAATAATTTTAGGTCCTTATTATTTTAGAAAATTTTAAATGGAACTTTTCAAAAAATTTAAATCCAAAAGTTCCGTGGGGTTTAAGCTTAATGCCCATTTAAGCTAGGAAAATCACAATTCTCTTCACAGCACTTCTAAGCAAAGTGTAAGAATCTTGTTATTTGAAACTTAGTATTACGAGTTAAACTGCATATTTCTGAAAGTGCAGAGGCTTTCAGGGGTCACTAGAAAAGACAGAAACCCTTGGATTATAGGGCAGAAATTAAGTATTTTGCTTGCAACTGCAAAGTTTAAATATGTAACTGAGAAAAGGTTTATTTAAAAAAGTTCCCTTTAATTTTCAAATTCCTACAGCCAAAGTGAGATATAACTCTTCTTAGAATATATTGCAATTATATGTGTGTGTGTGTGTAAAGATCTAAGCGAACTCATTCAATAATAGTTAAAATCTCCAATAGCACTGAAGGCTTATGTGGTAAAGCAGCTCTGCATGTTCTATCTCTCAACAAATACTGTGCCTGTAGAGAACCAAATCATAGAAAAAAGATAATTTTATCCATTCTCTGGGTACTCTCTGTTACAATTAGAACAATTTTTTTTTTGTTTAGTAGAGTTGGAACAAACTCTACTAAACAAAAATGTATGCTTGTCTCATAACGGGATGCAGAACATGGAAAGGTCTCTTAATTGTCTGGGCTTTATGGAATTCAAAGTCCTTATGTCCGAAATTTCTGCAGGCTTTAACTATGAATTAAACTAAACTCAGCAATCCTTCATTTGCAATTTAATCAGCAACAATGGGTTTTGTAAACAAGTGAAAAAGTGCTGCTTATTGAGTTGAGTGCGAAAGACATAGAAAAAATTCTCCCACGGTAAAACCTCACTCCCAGGTGAGTTAATCAGTTTACTCTTGTTTCTTTTTGTTCTCTAAAATCCTCCAAGTTACCTACTGATTCCTATATATCTTATCAGTACTTTACTGAATAAATATCTGAATAAAAATGTGCTTTTAACTGGACTCCAACACAGAGATAAAATTTTTAACCAAATATTTTCTTCTTAAAGACATAAACACTTGACGTTACAGTAAGCTCTACATTTCTATTGCACAAAAAAATTAAAGAGTACTCTTTTATATGAGGGTCCTTGAAACACAACTGTACTATAAAGATATCATTTTATCATGATCACTTCTACCCCGCAAAATATCTTCTCAAATAACATACAAAAAAATCCCCTTTGTAGCTGAAAACTTCCTATAAACATTTTTTATAAACAATCAGGAGAACTTTGAGTTCACTACAGAAAGAGCATGTATTTCTAGTAACATTTAATAGACTGCTTACATAGCCATTATTTCACAATTTCCTTGTGCTTTCTGAATGAAGATTTATACTGTGAAGAGAAAAATAATTTTGATCCCTTAATTGGAGAATGAATACATAAAAAACTTAGTTAGGACAGCTGACTGAGGCAGCAGCCACCAATGTAAAGTAAAGGTATTAGCAGTACATTTTAAGACAGGACATGAGTCTTTTTTTAGAAAGATTATACCATGGCAATAACTATTCTACAAGTTCAATTATGACTAATTTCTGAATTTATGCTCTGATCTAAAAGAATTACATCAATCATACCCAATGATCAGGGATATCGCAACGTTCTAACTTTAATAAATAATAGCATTTAAATGTATTGAATCAGGATGATATCTCCAGAAGCAATATGTTTCTTAAGGAAAATTACCCTTAGATGCAAAATATCAAAAATATCTGAAAAGATTATGAATTCATATTATGAATTCAGGCTCCTGAAGTTCTCAGAATCTGAGGTTCTTGACTCTTTACTGCTGTGTAGTGATGACTTCATAAAATTATTTCAAGACTGCCTAATAACTTGCAAGATCACAAAGATTCCTGATTTTTGAGTCTTTAGCTTCTGAAATCCTGAAGCTGGATCACTCTTTCAGTGTTGGGAAGCACTTGTAGCTCTCATGATATTCCACTTAAGTTTACTTTAGAATCATACAATCTTAGAATCATTAAGATTAGAAAAGACATCCAAGATCATCAAGTCCAACCTTCAGCCAAATACCACCCAGCCCACTGAAACATATAGCAAACTCTCATGTCAAGTAATTTTTTTGAACTCTTCCAGGGATGGTGACACCACCACTTCCCAGGGCATCCTGTTCCAATGCTTATCCACTCTTTCCATAAAGAAATTTTTTCTAATACCCATCTGAACCTTCCCTGGGAACAACTTGAGGACATTTTCCCTTGTCCTACTTGCCTGGAAGAAGAGGCCAACCCCTACCTTGACAAAACCTGTTTTCAGCTGTAGACAGCAACTATATGTAACTAAACAATCACAAAATCACAAATGTTTCAAGTAAGGAAGTTATAATGGAGGCAAGTGGGCTTTAGCCCCATCAAGAGAAAATTTACATTAAAAAAAGTAATACAAATAGATAAACACTATGAGAGAGGAAAATCAACAACAAAAAGGAAGTCAAGAAGAGTCTGATATTGCAAGCTGACCACATGGACATATCAACAAAAGAAAGGAAATGCTGTAATAAACTGTAACTTGTACTGTCTAAAGATAAGAAATAAATTTCCTCCCCTTTAAAATAGCTGACTTTACACCATCTTTCATCCAAGCTACCCTGTTTCTGTAAGGCAGATGTTTTAGGAAACCCATGATGGTCTCCATGGATGTGGTTGCCTCCTGAAGGAAATATGGAGCATATTCAGCAGGGCAGTGAGGTTAAGGTTTACTCCAAAGGTTAGAAGATGGTCAGGACCAGACACTGGCTCTAAAGGAGGCTATGAGAATTTAGGCTGACACAAATATTCAGCACTTTTGGCTTCGTTTTCCAAGAAGGCTGGAAGTGCTTTCACCAAGTGCACAGCTCTGCAGGTACCTCTTGGAGCCTTCAGGATTTGCAGGGATTTGTATAGAAGTGACTGAAGCCACCATCACTTCAGGAAACAGTTATAGACAAGGGATCAAAACTTTACCAAATGTGACCTAAAAAAACCTGAACCAAACCCCCCAACCCACTCCCAGTTTTTAAAGTTTATATAATGGAAATGACAACTGACCCAGCACCACAGAGTACAATTATAATTAATGTGAGACTTTTCTGAAAAACGTTTGTGCTGCCTTGGGGAACAATGTAGGTCACAGCATCAATTAAAAGCAGACCAAACTCTACACTGCCTCTATAACATTTAACCCCAAATCATTGTTGCTGTAAATTAAACAATGCATTGCTGCAATACATCACAGAACAGAAAAAAGAATAACTTGTTTGAAAACTTATTTCAAGCTCCAGCATTCACTTTACCCCATATAAAATAGGCAAGCAATATGGAATACTGATGTTACCAGCAATTTTTCTGCTTCAGTAGAGTAGAATTACTACCTGTGGATTCAGTCTTCTTTACCTAATCTGAATATTAATATTAGACCTTTACAGGAAAGCATGTGAGATGTATTTAATCGACAATCAAAACCAGCAGTTTACCTTAAATGCTGACTGCAAAGGAGATAGATATATTATTTAAAATCCTAAGCTTCAGTTTTGAAGCTATACTGAGCACTCCTCTATGTGGAAGAGTGGAATATAGAAACAAATCACTTCAGGTTAAATGTGTTTGCAGGTCTAATTACTATTATTAATCACTAATTTTCTAATACTGTATAAAAGATGACTGTCAATAGAAGCCACCCACACAAAAATTTAAGGACATTCACTTTTAAAGAATTGCCCACAGGTGACATCATTTTGTAAGATCAATAAATTCCCATTTCTTAACAACAAAGACAATTTTCAGCAAGATTCAAGCCAGAAAAAAGATCTTTGCAATAAAGCTTCTCAAGTGTTGCTGACCTTTATGTGGAAATATTGAGCAATATCTTGGATACAATTAAGCCTTTTGAAGTTCTATCATGTACTTGAATGGAAGGGGAAGCAAATTCTCCTCAACTTGCGAGAAAGGGCAACTACACTGAGCAGATCTAACTGAGCCCATTCCTCATCAGTATCTAACTGCTCAGTGTAAGGCTCACGAGAAAACACAAGGGAAAATCAACTGACACAATAAACAAAGGGAAAACAATTTAAAATGTGCACCTCCGTCTCTTCTACTACTCATGAGTAATAACAAACAATGAAAACATACTGCGGGCAAAATTAAGACTTCCTGATGCCCATGCACTACTTTCAGCTCAAAAAATTATTCACAGAGAAATATCTCTATAGGGATAGATAAGCAAGAGCAAAGACTCATTTCTGAAATGTCAGCTGTGGAAAAAGCTAAATAGCTATGCTAGTTAATGAATATGTCTCTCAGTAGAGTATAAAGGAAGTAGATTTGTACATCAGAGAAATTCCATTTTAACAGGACTAGGTTTTAAGGCTCAAACTCTGCCTATGTTCTCATCTGCATCTTCAAATTCCAATAAGGGGTACAGGAGCTCAGTTCCCTCTTCCCTGGTGAAATGTTAAGATTATTCAAAGAATGCCAACTTCTGATTAGCCTGTTATGTCTAACCATAACATCTCAGTGCCAGTGTTAAGGATTGCAATTCTATTGTTGAAGGCTTTAAGAAAATCCAGAATGAGAAAGGAGTGGCCAAGCTTTAGAGAGTTTCCAATTTGAGTAAAACAGGAGACAACGGATTCACCCATTCCTCATCAGTTCTCATCAAGACTTCACCAGAGTTTTAGACCCGTCATTATTGAGGCACTGAATTTCTTTTAGACATTAAGACAAAGGCAGACTTTGCTGATGAATTGAGCAAAAACAATTAATGTGTTTTTTGGAAGGCTTCACAATTGAACAATGAACCCTTCCATCCTTGCCTAACTACAGAGGGAGTCACTTTTTCCCAGGGAATGATATAAGGCAAGTAAGGTGGGAATAAGTGAAAATAATTTATTTTAGGTGCAAATCAAAGCAGGAAGCTTGAAAAGAGATGCTAATGTGTGTAGGGGTGGAGGAGAAACAAAACAAAGCTCATTTTAAACATACTTTCTCTAGGAGTTGACAAGTGCACCTATGGATTTAGTAGGCTAGGGGCCTCTGTTTCTTTTTACCTCCAAGTGTACTAGAGTGTTGTCAGATGAGAACATACCATTCACTGCTCTGAGAATATGTGTAATGGTAGTACAATAATGAATTAGTTCTATGTCAAATAGAAAGAAAAGTTCTAATGACTCTTCAGCCACTGTAATGCTTCTCAAAGCCCTTTTAAAAGAAAGGAAAATGCTATTACTCATTAACAGGTAGGAAAGCAAAGGGAAAGAGAATGAAGCAAGCTGCCTAAGATGACTCAAGAGGAATTGAAAAAAACATATCGTATGTCTAGAACTTCGTTTTGAAGACCACCCAATCTTCAATCAGTTGTACAAAATATGACTGAGATGTAGATGGCAGACAGCACTGCGAAACATCAAGCCCTCTCAACCAAACCTTAATGTTTTAGTCAAAATTTTGCAACTCTGGGTTAAAAATCAGTGAAGGAAAATTAATTCAAAAGTTCATGATCTAGAAGAATTCAAAATCTATCCTCTGCACATACAGGCCAGAAAGTGGGTGTAGTGAGATTTTTAAATGAATTAAAATGGAAGGAAGTGGGAAGGAAGTAAAAAAGAAATAAATGCTTTCATTAGGCCAAGTAATACAGCTGTACATTTTTCCATTTGAACTACTGATTGGGGAAGAAGGTGATAAAATGTGTTAGTTCTATGAGTTTACTCTCCCTCCACAATACCATCTAACCCCTCCCTCCCATGCTGAAGAAGTTTTTTTCTGACTCAGCCCCTCAAAGGCACCTCAAAGATGTGGAGTTTAAGGCACAAAGCACCTTTGGATCACTGGGATCTAGTGTACTGCCATATCTAACACTGACAAGAACAACTAGTCTTAAACACAAGCATGCACACCTATTTCAGCAAAGCAGCTAATCCTGGAAACATAACAGGACTGAGATTACTGCTTTCCCTAATGGCTTGTCCTGTGTTCTCACTTTTAAAAACATCTGCCCAGCCTTGGTTTACTCTTACCCTGGTACACATTCTGCTCTTCTCTGCTACTGTGAAGAATCCTCTTATTCCAAATCATCCCACAGGAATACGCTGTCTTTAAGTCATGTCTCTCACTGGAAGAATTTTTCTCCACTCTAGTCTCTCTTCTCTCTTTTGATATTTATTTATTATGTTTCCAAATTACAGATACCAACACCGGGTACAATATTTCCTTCCACAATCTCACTGCTGCTCATACCAATAAAACCACCTCCTTACTCTTATTTTTTAGTGATATTTTTTACATTCAAGTTAAAAATACAAGCCCCATGGAGCTGTCTGTTCTTTCCTCTGGAACATTCCTAGCATCACTTCTGTCAGCTGTAGGGGTCCCTGTGTATAAGGATGCCATTGCTTCCTTCTTGCTGTCTTCTAGAGACAATTTTGACAATTTCGTTTGAATGACCTCTGTTTGCAGGCTAGACTGTAACTGGATTGCACTATCTAATTGCTGTGTCCTCCTCTTTTTTCCTAGTGTTTCAATCTTCACATTATTTTCAAATTCTAACATCCAAGAATTCATGCAGCTTTCCAAAGGATTTGTGAAAATATTGAAGTACGTTGCCCACATCCAATTCTAAACTGTGGAAGGCTATGGAGAGAGACTTCAAAAGAGGATGCAATTACAGGACAAGGGGGAATGGCTTCAAACTGAATGAGAACAGGTTTAGACTGGGTATTTGGAAGAAATTCTTCACTGTGGGGGTTGTGAGGCACTGGCACAGGCTGCCCAGAGAAGCTGTGGATGCCCCATCCCTGCAACTCTTCAAGGTCAGGTCAGATGGAGCTCTGAACAACCTGGTATAGTGGAAGGTGTCCCTGCCCAGTGCCAGGGGTGTTGGAACTAGATCATATCTAAGGTTCCTTCCAACCCAGGCTATTCTGTGATTCTATTTTATGATTCTATGATCCCTCAAAATTTTTGTGTAAGGGTCATTTCTCATTGATTAATGCTTTGAGATGTCAATCTTTAAGGAATACTACTTTGATAAAGTATAGTGCTATTTATTTTATACCAGATTAAATAAAAAATGAAATGAAATACCTTACAAAAGCCTAAATAACACCTAGGACTATTTGACAAGTAAATTCACTTGTCTGAAATGAAGTTTATCTATCATAATTGCTTTTCTTTAAAACCATGTTGACTGTCATTAATTTATTCCTACCACTAATTTTTTCTTGGGCTTGCTTTTTAAGCCAAATTCTCCTTAATCATCTCAATATTTTTTCCAGGGCTGAAATAGAACTAGCCTGCTCCACAGCATTACTTGGAAAAAAAAAGAAGTGAAAGTAATAGCATCACACTCAGATTCCAGAATTTAAAAAATTCTCCAACAGATCTTTCCAGTCTCCTTTTTTAAGGCTCACAGGTGAAAGTTATCAAGTAATGAGCCTTCTGCTTTACTTATTTTATCACTGGCAGATGTTGTTTAACATGCTTTGAAAGATTCAGTGCTGTTTATACAGTAGGGACACTGGATCTCCTACCACCATATGGGCTTGCTAGGGAGCAAACTGCACTTTCCTCCTACTGTGTGCCACTCAGTACTGAAGAGGTATCAGAGCTTTTGTTCATCTTTGCATGAATAAATGACACAATTAATTAAACAGTGATTGACTGGCATCATTTCTTGGTTTTGGTGTAACAAAAAAGCAGCACAAATTAGTTAATTCACACATATATATACTGTAAGAGTTCTTGTCCATTATGCTTGCCACTGAATGCATCCTAGGTTACCACCTTAATCCTTGCATATTTTTGGCCCTTACATTAGGGAAAATTACCTAGACATCCTAAGCCATTATAAATTGATACCCAGCTGGCAGAGAGCTGTGCAAGATCACTCAGAATGCTCATCTGTCCTATTTATCCCAGAGTCTTGTTAACCCTGGATAACAAAGGATACCAATTTGGACATCAACAATATATCACTTTAGACTACTTTTACCAGAAATACCCCATTAGTGTGCATTATCTTCATATCTTAATCGGCCTTCTTTTCCTCCTGAGACTGCAAAGAACCCAGCTGGCTAACAGCCAGCATATCAAGTGTCTCACACACCTATTATCATGACGGCAGAAGGTCATACACTGAAAACTGAGCACACAAATGCAACATAAACTAAACTGAGTATTTTGAAAACAGAAATTTATGGAGGTTACTATTCTGGTGCAACAGCATCACTTCTACTTTCGTTTGATTTGGAGGAGTTTTTTGCACTTCTGGTTTCAATGACAACTCCTCTACTGGGAAAATTCTTTGATTAAAAAACAAACAAGCAAAACCCCAAAACAAACCACCAAAAGCCCCACTCCAAATCAAACTTCAACAATGCTTTTTCTACCAGGCTCTCCAGGTTCGCAAATATGCTTAGTCTTCCTGTCCTGTATCTTGGTTTGGTCCCGCCTGTTACATCTCAGAGACTGATTGTGCTTCTACCAGACTAACAGGCAATAAAAAGACATTTCTAAAAGATAAAGGTGAAATTTTCCTGACCACTTAAGATCCCAAAGTCGAGACATTTACACCTAAGTTATTTGACCATAAGGATGTCTAGACAATGGAGAGACAAAGCAATTTCCAGGGCACTATCCCCCTCCATCTAAAGGAGCCATCCAAACCAGGTTAGAAGAACTGTGATCAGCACAGGTCTCTCCATTGACTACCACGGCAATATCATTGACTTCCTCAAACATCAGAAGTCAACTCAAGCCATGTTGTTTTCCTAACAGCTCATACTGTTTTCGGTTTGATCAGTATGTAGCCAAGGTTCCTTGCATGCCACAGCATCTTGGAAATTATTGAAACATTTGCAAAAATATGTATTTTTTTAAACTTGAAATGGGCCCTTTTGGGTGCAGGGAAGCATTGGTGGAAAAAAATTGGCAAAACTATGAAGCAGCAATTCAGAAACTATTTGCTTTCCTCACTTACTTCTCACAGCCAACTTCACTACTCTCACCTGTGTATTAGTCCATTCCATTTCAGGAAAAGGTCCCAGCTGAAGGCCTCTACCTGTGGGATTTTCTTCCTCCTGGCCTTTCTGGAAGTACATAGAGACATCTACTCAGGACATGTTCCAAACTCAGATTTTTCATTGTCTTTGCATATGGTGTTCAGTTGTGTGGGTTTGCTTCCCAGTTGGTTTTTCGGGGGGAGTGGGCTCATTTATTCCCTTGAAGCTCTAAATTGGTGTTAATGCATGCTGAATTGCCCAGAGGCTTTATAAAAAAAATAAATTGGCATTATATTTTATAGTATTAAAATGTGAGTTCATATTATTGATTATTGATATATCTGGATTAGCTATTTATCACTACAGGAAGAACAAGCAAGTTATGTATATTTTACAAGAATTAATATTGTACTACTGTATTTAGGTTGATTTTTAGTATGCAACATCTACCAATCTCTAGTAACTATTAGCAAATGAAGCAAGAAGGCTACAGGGAATAAATAAACATTCTCTTGACAGTCCACCTCTTTCTAGCTAAAATTAGAAATAACCCTGTTGCTTCTAAATTTTAAAACCCACTCTAATTATCACTATGAATTTATGAAGTTTAACAGTAGGAGGTTATATATATTTGCTTTTAATGAACGTCAGGTTTCCATTTTTTTTTGTGAAACAAAAAATCTGTAATGAATTCGGTCTCCCACATAGGCATGAGTCAATGCCATCGTAGAAAACACATGAGTTCTTAACAAACAACAACAATATGGAAGAGCCCTGACAGTAAGGAGAAACATAAGGCAAGGATCTCAGTTTTTGTTGCTAGCAAAACTACCATACCTGTAGCCATGCATCCAACAGCATTTTTACACAATATTTAATAAACAAGAGACTGAAAAGCATTTTTACAAAGGCCATATTCATTACAATGCTTATGTAATGCTGATCCTCACTTTTACTAGGTTACTTGAGAGACTTTTTGTTTCTATTTTAATAAATAATACAATTTTTAAAAAGAATAAAAATCATACCTCAGTTTAGATGTGAAAGGAAATAAAGATCACCTAATTCTAACACCCCCTGCCATGGACAGGGACACCTTCCACTACACCAGGTTGCTCAAAGGCCCAAACCTGGAGTTTAACACTTTCAGGAATGGGGCATCCACAGCTTCCCTGGGCAACCTGTGCCAGTGCCTCACCACTCTCACAGTGAAGAATTACTTTCTAACATCTAAACTTGTCTTCTGACAGTTTGAAGCCATGTTCCCTTGTTCTGTCACTACAAGCATTTGTAAAATGTCCTTCACCAGCCTTCTTGTAGACCCCCTTTGTGTATAAGCCCACTACTTTCTTTTTTTAACAAAGGTAACACTTTTTCACTCTCACCTGCAAGATTAAGGCTTTTCTAACATCAAGCATAAAACACAACAAGTATAAAGCCAATATGCCAAGTCATTCAGGGAAGTCTCAAAACTCTGTTGCTCTAAAGAATGGCTAATAATAGTCAAAAAGGTAGTCAAAGTGTCACACTTTTCAGTATATGGTCTAAGGAAAGGGACTTCTGCTCTGCTTAAAAAGATTAATGCTGTCATACAAACAATATTTTTAAGAATTGAGGCTTAAATTGATGCTGTCAGTCTGCAGGCATTTAGCCGTGTTAGCTAGGAGCAGAGTCCTTTGAGACATGGGAAAATACTGAGAATGATTTCAGGCTTAAATTCCCTCAGTCACTCTGGAGGGTGCATTCCCACCTCAGTGAAGTGGGATGAATGTACGTCGGAATATCCAGTTGAGCTTACACAGAGAGAAATTTACATTAAAAAAATCTAGAGTGACTTCTTTTACAGTGTAATGGGCAGCTGGGGATTCCCTAACATCAGCACCAAGTCCACCAGGAATAACCACAAGGCATTTCATGGAGTCCACTGGAGCTGACGCACCTTGACCACAGCAAGCTTCTGTGTACATGTATTTGGTTCTGGAGACTTTTGAGAAGAAATGTGTAGTACCCTAAACACAGATAAAAGAAAGCCAATGCTTACTTACCAAGCAGTAAGCATGTCCCTGGACAGAGGAAACATCAAAATCAAAAATACAGAGTAAGGAACACCTCTGTTGAGATCATTAGCTAAGGAGGAGCAAAGAGTGAGGTTCTGTTGCAAAATGGCCTTCATTCAAGACATAAAGATTTGCTGTGTATAAGGACAAGGGTTGTAACTACTGTGCTGTAATAACTGATGATGAGACACCAGCAGAACTGTATAATTTTGGGGTTTTTTTTTTTTTTTTTTAAGATAAGCACTAAAAAAGCCAAAGAAAATCTACAGAAGAGGAATGTCACAACCTAGGGAAGACTGAAAACAGGATATTACATAGGGATAGTGATAGTTGTTTTCAAATGAGAGAAAAACCAGGGAAATCACTCCAAATTTGCTTCTATGAAAAAAACCTTTAATTGCTAGGGTGCTGAAACACTGACAGTCTCCAGTCCTTTCCATTTCCTACAGGCTTTTGCTCCATGAGACGTTTATTCCCTAGTAATTTCAGCAATTTTAATTTGGAACCAGATGACTACTAACCAGCTAAAAACAAAAAGCATATTCCTCTGTGCTAAGTTAAAATAAAATAAATACATACTTTCTTCCAAGGTAAGACTTTACAATGCCACTAGTGGATGTATGTAGTTGTTGTAGAAATCTAAGCCTTTTCATAAAAAACAACTTTTGAATAAACTCTACTCAAATGCAAGTAAGGTAGCATTTAAAACAGAATTCTTCATAAGCATCAAATTGTGAGCTACAAATGTGGCAACCCTAAAGGTGAGACTGAGTTTCCCAAACAGAGCTGCCTCATGTCATCAGATGCATTAAGGTATTGTTTTCAGCAGCTGCTTCAAAAGAGAATGGGTTTCCTTCTGTCATTTCTGACAGCCATATGCACACTTCAGATCTTACAGGACATCTAAAATAGGACTATATGCCTATCTTAGACAAATGAATATCACTCCAAAAAGTCTTTTTTTATTTAAAGGAAGCATTTTCTAAATTTTCCATTTTTGTTATTCACACAAGTTATTATTAAATAACTTTTTATTTAATAATATAGTTTAAAATTTGGGGGGGTTATGACATAGAAAATCTAAATGTCCTGTTCTTTAACTAAATATAAAAAAATAAATTTCCAGTTTCCTAAATGTTATGAACTACTGTAAATCCAAAAATCTAAAATCCGATAAAAGTTTTATACATAACCTAGAGCCGAACAAGTTTCAGTGTTGAAGTACACCAATTTTAGAAGGATTTAAATACTCTTATAGTCTGGAAAGCCTTGTTAATCTGTAGATTAGGCAGGATCAGTTTATTGTCATGGAAAAAAATTGTGCCTATTAAATACCAGGAAGTCCCACAGTCCAACAAATATTACCTTAATATAAGAACATCATGCAGCATTATAAATAAAGTCAACCACACCAATAAAAATTAAGAAAATCAAGTTTTCTGTTTAAAAAATGTCTTCAAAAAGAGATCTCATGAAAGTCTAAATAGTTCCTGCTAATCATATGTAGAGGGCATTGAAGTACTGCTATGCAAAGTAAAGTAATAAAATATGAACATAGGGAGAAGAGATGTGCAAAGAAAACGGTGATAGTATTTCTAAATAAAGCCATGAAAAATTGTTGCACTCACAGGAACTTCAGTATACTGAACAGTATCTGTGATCACAGTGCTAAGGTCAAGTCTGTTCCTCATGCCAGTGATGTAACTACTAGAGATGAATTCCACAGAATTGAGCACGAGGGGATGAACTTCCATGGTGAATAATTGCTCTTAAACTAAAAATTTATGTCAGACAATGATAGAAAGGCAAGTTTCAATGAAAAGCTCAAAAATATACAGGAGGCTACAATTTTCTTTTAAAATTTGAGTCATTCTTTTTATCAATTTACAACAGAATAATGAACAGCTGATAGCACATTGGAGACAAGTCCAAAAATACTTTTAAAACAGGCTTGTGAATGAAATGAAAATTCAGGAGCAGCAGATGGGTTTAACTGCTGTTAAATGCGGAGTGGTTTCCAAGAACATGTTGTATGTAATAATAAATAGCCAGAGACAAAGTTTCCCCAGCAGTTTAAATCCTGAGCATACAAGCTAAGCGAGGGCTTTCAAGCTTTGGCTCACTGCAACATCTTTACATTTTACCCTTGTCTACAGCAGCAAAAATGCTTGTTATTAACAATGTGTGCCAGCAATGAGTGCAATTACAGCAGCACTGAGCACAGTTTCTCAGGCAGGCAGGTTTAACATAGGCTTTCTGAAACAAGACGAGCTCTTGGCTCTGCTTGCAGGTTAATCACATTCAGCACCAGGGTATCCATTCTCACAGTGGATAATTATGCCAGTGTACCCAGTGCCTCAGTTTGTGCATACATTTTACATAATAAACACGTTTGAAATTGCCTCCCCTTCCAATTCTTGATCTGCATGTGGGCACTGGGATGACGTACTGCATCTAGGGTTTCTGCAGTCATGCTTTGACTGCCTCCATGTCTCATGCCCTCTTGGATTTAAGCAAAAGTGAAGTCCCAAATGTCCAGGAAAACAGGCAGCAACTTTTTTGTTTGTACCTCAACCAGTTCTGGCTTCATCTCCTAATCCACCAAAAAGTGGTTTTATTAAGTGACAGCTATGATTAGGTTAAAGCTTCTACACTTGCTACCATGTATTCTTATACTTGACTGACACAAACACTTGTGACACAGAATGAAACTGGAACTTTTAAACTCACAGTGATGCACAGAGGCACAAACAGAGAAGAGTTCAAAAGAATGAGTGCAACTGGCAGAGGATAGAAATCTACATCAGGATCAAACCCGGAAAAAAATCACTGCCGCTGTCTCCTGTTAATCCAATTGCTTCTGTAACAACAAAAGATTAGTGAGGAACTGTGGAAAAGAGCATCAATGGATTCAAGGAAGCCTCTGGAGTTCAGAGTAGATGAATACTATAATATAGGTGTGTTCCTGCTCAGGTGCACCAAGGATGATTCTGGTTAGCTACTCTGTAATACCAGTATCTGCTTGATACTGTCTTGGATGAACTGGAGGGGAAGGATTATTAGGGGAGCAAATGATAGAAAAGAAAGGTGAGGAACCAAATGAAAGAACTGTATTAGAAAAGAGGAGAGGTGTCAGGCCTTCATGCAGGTTACCAAGTATAAACTTATACTGTTGCTAACCTACTACTTTTCACTGCTGCTCTAGAAAATCATGATTTCTATATTTTCATTGCAGAAACCATCTCTTTTTCCAACTTATTCTTTCCATAGAAAAACATAAGATATGACTACTGCAAAACCACTTCTCTCTAATCTTAGTACTATACTTCACTCATGAAATGGATAAAATTAAATCAGTTCACTGATGCTCATGTGGCATTCAGGGACTACTTGTTTCCCAGGGATCTTCTAAGAGCTTTTTCTATCCCTTGTCTGATACCTACTTAGAGGCTTAGAAATGAAATTGCTCTATTGTCTGTGAAATTCAGCCATTAAAGAACAGTCCCCAAGGCATGCCTTTCATTCCAATCCAATATTAATGGTCAGAAAACATCACACATGTAAGCTAACATCCTTTCGGTCTCTCTAACAAGTATCCTTACTAGAGGTTGTTTGGAGATTTCCAGAGCCATAGCTTCTGTCCAACACATCTCAACTGAAACATCCTTTCTGTTGCTGTCAAATGGATGCAAACACCCTTGTTTTTTGTGCTCCCTGTCGAAGCTGCACCCTCACCCCGTTCTGGTTGGCTGGACCTGCTGCAATGCTGCAGTACTACTACTTTGGGAAATGGCTGAATTGCCCAAAAAAAGGAGACTGAGGAACATGCTCAAGCCTGGACCCTCATCATCGTCACCGTTAGATGTTACGTGTTACATGAAGTCCTTGCTGTTCTGTGTAATTCCAGCTAGCTCTGGCCAGGAAAAAACTGCTCTAGGAGCCAGACTCATGTAGTGCAGACATGAGTAAGCACCTGCTTTTCTGCAGTGTAGACACAGCTGCTTTCTTCTACCAGAGGTGCACAATATCATTACTTGAAGTACAAGTACCCAGGAATTCAAATTATATCAATGATGTACTTTTCCCATCTGAAAGTGTCCAGTGATTTTAGGGGTGGTTTCTGGCAATGCAAACACATGCGTTCACAGGTTTCTCTTAATCAGAGCTATCAGCAACAACCACTTCACTGAAGGCACACTGGAATTTGAAAGTGGTGACTACAGAGCACCACTGCTGATTGATTTTGCAATAATCATTCTGAAGGGGTTTTGTACATTGTTTTGACCAGCCATTTAGACAGGGAATTATGGGGATAAGAGATTACATGATTAGAACTAATCTTCATTGAAAAGTACTTAAACACATGCTCAGTAAACTATGATCTGTTCTCAGCTATTACTCAGCCATTTGTACTATTACCACAGAAATGGATCATATACATGAGCTCCTCTTTCACAGAAGCATTTTCTGATACAGGCTAACTATCAAGCACAAACATATGGGATTTTAGGGCTTTTCTTTGCCTTAAAATAGTAAACAAATAAAGGCCTTGTTGTCATCTTATTGCAAAGGTTCCATACTGCTGTCTCCTTATCACAAAAGTTTCATACCTTGGTGTTTCCAGTGGACAGCTCCTCCAAGCACTGACTCTTTCACAAAGTAGCCACTAACTCCAGTTCCCCTCTCAACCACCCACCCCACTCTTTTATAGCCCTCTTCTTCTCATTGGTTACAGCTGTGGCCTGTTAAAGTCAGGCCTGTTCCTAATCTTTGATAATTGGCCCAGCTGCAACTCCTTAGGGGTAAGATTACTTTCTACACTATCTTTATTTTCTTATATTCTATCCCCCTACAGGCCTGGGTTTTTTTCTGGAGAGCCAATTTTTTTTTTCCTAACAACCATCATGAGCCTCTTTCACATATTATAACATGATATATTCTTCAAGACTTCAATCACTGATACTGAAGCAAGTTCAATGTGTTTTGCACCTTCTCTCGTGGGTTGTTCACTCTAAATGACCTTCATTTTATTATATTTTTTCTGTAACATTTTGGAAATTTTTGTAATGTCCAACTTTTATCTGCTCCAGATACCTTTTCCAAAATTGGTAATGAGTGTTAAATATGTGCCACTGCCAAATGTAGTCATTTTCTGGTGTCTTACCTTGTATCTGCTCTGGCAGCCTCTGTGCACATCTCCTTTGAGACCAGATTAGTTATTAAATTCCAGTTATAAGGAAACAAATTTAGGCTCAGGACAGGTTTTTGTTTCCTAAAGATTTGTCAATTGCATGAATTATTTTGTCTACAAACATGCAGCTCTCTTACAAATTTATATGCAGTTTGTAAGTCGTAAATTTCAGAAACAACAAAAAGGTTTTATTAGTGAAAAAGTGAGGATTTCCAAAAGCATCAGTTTGTGGTCAGCACTAGCTTAAATTGATTTCCCAGGAATAGGGGCATGAGATATTTGCACCCACAATCTAAAGTCTTCTTCTTTATTACAGCCAGCTGTTGGGTCCTTATCACCTGTAGTTCCAAAGCCTTTTGCAGGCTCCATAGAGTAGAATAAGAGGATTAAAAGAAATTTAGCATTTCAATTATTGAGATAATAAGTGAAATAAGTGACTAATTCTCTCAGCTTTCCAAACTCTGCAGTAAGACTAAAACTTTAATGTTCCTCTGTTGCTCTCCCCTCAAAGAAACCGTGTGCATTGAGACACAGGTATCAGCATGGATCCACCAGTACCCCCAAAAAGCAAACATATCATAGAACAGAACTAGTTCTGCTTTGACCCAGCAGCTCACTTTGTTCCAGAGAGCATCTGGTAACAGCTTTCTAACCTTTCTTGGTCCTACTGCCTGTGAAGATACCATAGATGTGCTTCCTGGTGAAAGATTTTGGTTGTCGAGCACAACTCAAATGATAATAATGAGAAAAAATATGCCGGGGTGGAAAAAGCATTAATGTAATGTTTTCTAAGTATCTATTGATATATCAAGCTCATAAAATTTATCTGGCACAGATTTTGACTGAAATATGTTTCCCTTCTTTTTATTCTTACCAAAGCTAACAACTGTGCTTGCTCTGATAGTCCTTAGGAAAAGGATAATTTACTGAAATGTGTGAATGGGAGACTGGTTGGCCTTCACATGTCTCCTGATGCCTCTGGAGACTGTAACCATACTCATCAGCTGAGATGATGGTGTTTATGTCATTTTAGTGCCAGAGAAACCTGTCTGGGCCTCACCTGTCAGTGGAGAAAATCATGGGTTTTCTACAGGTGTGGTGACATATCAACCACAGACATACTGGTGGATCTATGGGATGACACTTAAAATGCTGATAAATCTCTGTGTCTTGGCAGGTTTGTTATCCCTGGAGGATATTTTTCCAACCTCCATGCTGCTTCTTCCATTTTTAGGGGTCATCTTGATGAGGAAAAGGATGTCCCATATTTTCCACTAGTAAAAGAAATAAATTTTCCTTAGTACCATTACAAGCGTCTTCCCACGTGCTGATCATCCAGATAGCTCAACACTTGTTTAGTGTGAGGATTCCTAATTAAACTCTGCTTTTCAGAGACCCCTCTCCCTGTTCAGATTTTACACACTGATGTGTCCAGGCCTCTATAACTGCAATAAGTCCAGCATGGCATCATGTCACTACAACTAGTAAATTTACTATCCAGTATTCAAGGCTACCAGTGAAAACAACTATTTTTGCCAATGTAATAGTATGTGTGCCATGCCCAACTTCATAACTGACCCATTTACTTGCAGTTCAATAGTGTGTTTATCTCCAAAGGAACTGCTGCTCATTGTTCCTGTGAGAATTAATCTGAGCAACACACATTGTGGTTCTTGCCAACTTTTGCAAAGTGATATAATCCATCCTCCTTCTCGCATCTTTCTTTTAGTGACACCCAGTGGGTTGGCTTCGGTTAACTCTGCTTCTCAAACTCCACATGCTTTTTGCTGCAGTCAGAGTTGTGATACCATACACAGCTCTTTTCCCCTACATGAGAAGGATCTCAATTAGGACATAATTGTCCACCCACTACTCTGAGTCCGAATCTGGTTCTTCCTTTTGTTTATCAAATCCTTACATCTTTTCTTTCAGAGTTCTTAGTGATGTTCCTGAGCTTTGTTTACTCTCCCAGTCACAAGAGCGGTGTTGGGATGTGACTTGGGCACGCTCAATCCCTCCTCCACTATTTTGTGCCACAGGAAAGCTGAGCAGACTTGATGTGTTCTTGGAAGAGCTCCAGCTGAATGACTGGCAGAAAACAAAGGCGGGGTGTCCGTGGCACAGAAGACGGAGTCAGCGCGTGTTTGCGGCACACGCTGAGGATTGGCCCTGCGGGCAGCACAGCAGAGCACACCCGTGCCTCTGCGGGCAGGGAACCAATGGGATCTCTCACCAGAGACTTAACCCCCAGAAACATCACCCACAGCTTCCACAGCCTTTTGTATCTCCACCTAAAGCCACTCTTCATATTCCATGCTTATGTGGAAGCTTCACAGCTTCCACAGCCTTTTGTATCTCCGACTAAAGCCACTGTTCATATTCCATGCTTATGGGGCACAGAGCACTCAACATCCTTCTTTGCTTCAGTTTTATAGTCTTTTAGGCTGGGACAAATAAAACTATCAAAGATATAAAGGATTTCAACCCAGCAAATGTTAGAGAAGGATCTGCATTTTACTGGCATTTCCAGCTTGCAAAACTAGAGTGGTGTCACTTTCGTTATCCTCCACCTTCCTGGAGAATTCTAGCCTTGGTGAGGCAGGCTTTAAAGTGCTTCACTCTCCTCCTCTGTGTATTTTCCGTTCCTTCTCTGAATCCTGTTCAGCAATCCCTTTTCTCTGACAGCACTTACAAGAGGGCTCTTTTATGCCTGATTTCATCTAGCTGGGAATAACCACAGAAACCTGATGTCACCTCCCCTGACCCAGAGACTGTGTCTCAACTGACATGAGCACAAAGGTATCCACTGATTATGTCAGAGAGGACAAATCTAAAAAAGGTTTGCCATTAGGCTTATTGCAAATACATCCCACCTGATTCTAAGGTTTAATTTCAAATCTGTTTTTCTAAAAAAAATTACAGAAAATTAAACTACAAACAAAATAAAAGTAATTATTATGAAAGACATCTGGGGATTATAATTGTGCTGTATTTTCAAGTGCCTTTGAAATGTATATTCAAAAATATACATTTTTGCTTTTGTGCTATATCCAAGGAAATAAAAATACCAGTTCAGAATTGTGTTGGCAGGAAATCTCTATGCTTTTTAATTTTGGCAGGATGCTAAGTATTAGAGGCTAAATATTATTTGACCTCATGACTCACAGGAAAACAATGTGTACTTAAAGCACAGAAATAATTGCTCTACTTCAGTACGTCCAGCGTTCCTATATTTAAAGTCAATTCACCATCTGAAGACATTTCCTAATTGAATTGTTCTAACATTTAGTCCCACACCCCCAATGACAACAGGATAGAATTTTTCTGAGGTTTCTTGCTTCATATTTCTCTGCTCTTTAGATGAAGTCTTAGTGAGTTGATACTTACATCTGCTTCATATACTCACAGCTCTTCAACACAGTCAGTGCTAATTTCTGTCTTTAGGTTTATATCTTGGGGACCTTAGAAACCTGCAAATCTTTATGTTACTCTGTGTGTCTGCTCAGAATATAGTTATACACACATTATGCTTATGCTATGTATGTATAATGTCTCTTTTGACTTTACACAGCAGTTCAGCCAGAATATGCTGGTCATATTCAGTAGATGCAAGGATGTGTATTTATTTGTATAGGAAAAGTTTTACACCTTCAGTTCTTTCTCTAAAGTATCAGGTCCTCTTTCTTAGCCACCACCCTGAAGAATTATGTCACTGAAAATAAAGCTAAAGGCAAGCACAGGGGAAAAAAATAATAAGCTGTAGTTCTGAAAAGTACTTTACATAATACTTGTAAAGCTCACTACCAGGAACATGCCATTAACAGAATCTCATGATAGTCATAAAAATGAATAGTACCCTTTAATGTCACCATCCAGACATGTTTCACAAGGATATAATATGTGGTGGGGTTTTTTAATCACAAAACTTCCCCTTATTCACTCTGCCTGCAAAAAAAAAAAAAGAGGAAATTTCTTACAGCTGTTGGTCTCTCCCCACATCAGCAGTTAACACCTCCCTCCCCTGATTATCGGGCCACCTTGCTCTGAAAGAGAGTGATGGCTGATGGAGACATTTGGGAAAAACTGAACATGGGTGAGGCGGGAGAAGGAAATGAAGAGACTGAGAGCGTTCCATGGGAATGCCTCCTGAAAATGTTGTTCCCTCAGGTGATATTGCAGGGTATCACCTGACAGTTACTCCAGGTCAGGACATCATGGGAACAGCTCTGATGTGTCACCAGACCCCTGCAGCTTCCATAATCCTTGATGGATAGGCAAACCATGTCTAGCCTTGAAAAAAACTTCATGGGTGAAATTAGCTCTGCAGTGTTAAGTGTTAGCATCAGAATACAATGCGTAACCAAATGTTTGATATTAGTGAGCTTGCTCCAAAAAAATGGATGCCGATTTCATCTTACTCCCTCTTAAGATTCATGGCTGCAGGGTGTCTGTCACAAGCACAGCTAAAGTTGAACAGTGATAGATCACATTTATGACAAGGTTCAGGCATTATGTTTTATCAGGAATACTTATCAGACTGGACAGAAATTAAAAATCTCCTCTATGTTTTAACACTTGGCTAGAGAAACAGCAAAAATAAATCACTTTTAAGATGATATCTGTGGTCTGATTAACATCTTCCTGACCAGCAAGTCCTAAAAGACTCTGACCAGGATAATGCATGCTCCTATTTTACACAAACATTCACACACACAGTGCATACAGGCGACAGAGTTAAGGTTGCCATGGGAACTTTACCTCCAGATTTTTTAGGTTTGTATAATCAAAATAACACAAGTACAATGTTGTAATGATTCAGTTTTGCCTTGTAATTAATTATGTTCACATTTTCTTTGGATGGGAACTCTGTTTATCTGATGGGTACAGCCCAATGTGATCATTTTATTCAAAATATCCAAGAGTTGGTTGTCTAAGCAGGCGATATTTTAAACTTGAGTCACTGTGCAGAAATGGCTACAGTGTAACACAGAAAACACTGCATCAGTGTTAAACCAGGTGGTTCAGCTGCTGGTAAGGTAACCTCCATGGCAGCAATGAACTCAGCACAAGCTCTGCCATTGCACTGCAGGCTGTGCCAGCCGTGGCATAGGCTGAGGCTGAGGTGTGGAAAGAAGCAGAAGACTTCTGAGACTAGATTCCTCCCCTCCAGTTGTCATCACCCCACATATATTTAGTAATCCACTACAGGGAGCAACAGCAGTCCCCAGCCTTGCTCACCAGGGTTCCCCTCAAACTCAATGCTTCTTGGTTCATCTCCTCCTATGCTTTTTCAGGTCAAGTCCTAACTTCTCCTGGCTGTCTGAAACCTTAAGTTAGCTCTGAGCATAGGAGTACACTCAGACTCCTCGCTCTAAACTTAGGCTCTGGGTTTTCAGAAGAGCTGACCTACAAACCTCATTGATATTAATGACTGAAAGTGCGCAGCAAGCAGCCTTCATCAACAAGTTATCCTGACGAGGGCTTTTGTCTCTTACAGAAGTTGCATGAAGTTATCAGAAAAGAAGAATGGTTGTTGGAGCCCTTTGCCTTTTCAGTAAAGGAAGAGTCAACCTTCTGTGCTCTCAACCTTTAGAGCAAGACATCCCACTTAAATAAGCAGCAGCCTTTCCTCCCCATTTGAACACGATGCTTTCTCAAGAGACCTGGACCTTGCCATAGGCTGTTTGCAAAGCAGAGGATACTCACACTGAGTATGGAGAGATCATTATTGATCTAACTGCAGTCATGGGCCACTGCTGGCCCCAAGAACATGAGCTTCAAAGCCTGCATTTGATATACATATACAGAGACTGCTGTCAGTGCTGAAGATATGGAAAATGGGCTTTCTGAAGAGCCAGCTCATTTATTGAAGGGGAAAGGAACTAAAAACACTTCAAAGAACTAAAACATTCAAGAACTAAAAACAAGTTTTTGGCACGGTAATTAAATGAGACCCTACCATATATATGTCCATATTGAGAAAGGAGTTCAGTTAAAATATTCAGTATAAGTCTCCTCCCTAAAGGAATAGTGGTTAATATATGTTAAAATATAATTGTATAATTGGAACTCGACTGTTTGGGTTATGTAAAAGGTGCTGTAGGCGTAGCAGCTTAGACAGAGGTAATTAGATCTTGTATATTAACATTTTTCCCTTAAAGGGATAATCAGCAATACTTTTAGTAGTGGAGATGCTCAAGCCAAGAAGCTTGGTGGGAAAAGGTACCTCCTTCAGCCCTCTGTTTGCTTTGTTCCTGCCTTTGTCACTGACCAGGCTGAAAGAATATTTCTGCAGTAGAGTACTTGCTTATATACCATCCCATATGGGTGCCCACACAATGGCAATACTGCTGCAGCTTTTGGTGAAATCAGCATAAAACTGAATCACCTGCAAGCATTAATTGTGCTGCCAAAATAGGACTAGGTAGTGGCATTAAATAATGCAATATGTCTGCAGATTTAGTAATGGATCATGCACTGAAGCCACAGAAGAAGCCTGTGGCAGGGCCAGGAATAGAAGAAATCAGAGCTCTATTGTCTCCTTGAGTCAAGGGTTAACATTTTATACAGATGAGAGTAAACAGCCACACGCCACTGCTTGGCTCAGTCAGCCTGAAGGATACAATAACAACAAATATGGTTTTACTCACAGGAGGCTGAATGACAATCAATGGCACTACAGCTTTGGAGTGTCCAATTGAAGCCCTTGAAAAATCAAGTGGGTGCACAGGAAGATAGGCTACTATGCCATCATAGGATGAAGATAGGACCATGTTATGAATTTCTTAGATTTTCAACTACAGTGTTGAAAAATTTTTAAGGGAAAAGGAGCTTTTTATTTTGAAAACAGAACAGCGCATCTTTAGAAAGTGGAACAGCAGAGCACAAATTGAAGCTGTTTTTGGTTTTTAGAATTTTTCTTTTCAAGATAAAAGAAGAAATGTACAGTTCCAAGATAAAAGAACAAATGTACAGTTCCTCAAGCCAGGAAAACAAAACAGCCAAACAAACCACCCACACACAAAGACTACTCTAGGTATTTTCTAATTTCATTGCTGTTATCCATGCTTGTCTTTCATATATACAAGAAAAACATTCCAGGAAAGAAATTCCAAGAAGAAAACCCAAACTTAAAGCTTCTCATTGAGAAGTTGTAATCAAACGTTAGAATCCAACAAAAATCTCAACTGAAACCAAGAGAAGGTTAATCCAAACTAAAGATATTTCCCCAGTTTTTTGTTTCTCCTTTCATGCCTGCTGAAGACCTCCAAATCACTACTCTGTACTACTCATATGAGGCTTTCAGAAGAGTTTGAAGAACAGTACAGATATCTTGTTTCTAGGTAAGCCAAAGGCTCTCTTGGTACCTGAAGGGTTTTGGCTTTGTTCCTAAAGTCTCAAAAGACCAGGACTTGTAGATTGAAATATCTGGGTAACCTAAACAGAGATCTCTCTTCAATGCTTACCTGCATTGATATAAGAGGCAAGAAGAAGGAAAGAATTGTCACCAAGACCCATGGGACAAGCTCCCAGGTCTTCCCTTATTTTGACCCACACAATGTATATGACAGAGATGGGCATTTTCAGAGGCATTCCCAGAACAAATATCGAACAGCTCGATATAATTTTTCCCTAAGCCCAGTAACTAGAAGTTCTCAATACACTTCCAAAGGATTTTCTTAAATGCAGATATTTCAAACAAATAAATATATAGCAAAAGTTACAGAGCTCCTTAAAATAATTCTGAGCCTTTTCCACTTGCCAGTTTTCTAAAGTGCATCTGTTCTGAAGTGTGTTTTCCATTGTGGGACTGCACCTGAACCTGACCTGGGCAGACAGCTGCTGAGCACGACAGGGCACTTTGGAGCAGGGAATAGCAGCAAGTCAATGCGTCTCTAAGCAGTCTGCACCCTCCTTAGGGGTCAAGTGGTAGCTCAGAGCAAGCTGCTAAATGGTTGTTTGTATAATCTCTGCAGGCAAGCAGAGAGGGGTATCTACAGCCAAAGAAGGGATGAAAACAGCTGTAGTTGATAGCAAACACTGCCAGAAGGTCACCACCACCTGGAGGGTGGTTGTTTCAAACCAAAAAGCTGTTGAGCTCAGGCGTCTCTGCTCATATTTAGAGCGTTTAAATTATAGCTCATATTTTTAGCACTAGCAAAAACACATTGAAAAAAATAAACTGCTTTGCTCTTCTTTTGGGATCTCACCTGTTAAACCATAAATATGAACCTATAAGGTCTTTTTCTTTTGGGAATGGCACTGCAACTTTAAGCATCATTATATAATCATGTGTCGGGCGTAGAATTATTCTAGTTGCACACCACAGGTTCAAGCACACCGTTATAAATGGGAGACATTCACTTCATTTTCAAAAGTTCGCACAGAGAAAATGTAATTTGAAGAGTTACAAGTTCAAAAAACATTCAGCTCTTTCTAGTTCTCAGCACCTTCTCTTTTGTCCCGCAACAGCTTCATTATTTTCTTATTCTTTGCAGTACACGGCAGTCTTTTTGAGTGAAAAGAAATGCTTCCACATTAGTCACAACAGGAAAACGAGTTTTGCTTTGCAATTGGTGAATGAAGATTATCAGAACTTCTATTCACATGCAGAAGATAACAATATAATAGCTAAGGAACACCGATGAAATACTGTGTTTACTCTAATTTATCAGTTTTGCAAACTGTGACTTGTACTCAAAAGAGCTACCTAATTCATGACTGCAGTAGTTCTGTTTGGTATATTTTGTGCCCTAAATTAAACTAAAATCCAACAGATACCAGGGGGCACATGTAGTGTTATACTTAATACTCATTTGATGCTTTGTGGAGATATTTTTTGATAGGAAAAGCAAGAGAAGACAGGGTTTTGTGCCACTTCAAAAGACATCAATATGTTCAGACAAAATAACCACATTTCTTTACATACCAAGTCTGACTGAGGTCTGAGAAAAGCAACTCAATAAAATGTCCTAATCATAATTTCTGCAGCTAAACTCACAAAGGAATAGAGTCTTATTAAGTGCTGTGCCTTGGTCTTTAAATCAGTCATTTACAAGATTTAGCCAAATCTGGAATTACTAACATGGAGGTATTTCACTACAGCACAATATCAGTCTGTGTCTCTGCATCAGCTTCTCATCATCTAACTAGAGAAATAAATTATGCAGGAAAATAAAAGCAGAATCTGGTCCCTTTTCTTGCCTTATTTTAATTTTAGTTGCAATTAATTCAAGGAGTTAATGCCTTCTTAAAAAAGAAATGCTTAAAATACATCATCTAGATTTAACTTATTAGGGTTTTGACAACAAGTCATGTTGTTATTTACTGCAGCATTCAGAGACCTGTTTGACTTCTTAATCTTGCATAAGAACTTTCAGGGATGTGACAACATGAATTTTCTATATAAGGCAAATAGACTCTGCATCACAAACATTTTTGACACTTTCAAATGCAGTTTACAGCCTTAAACAGACATTCCACTTCTCCCATCCACCCACCATCATCCAAGGCCTAGAGTCACCAAAGTTTCAGAACTAAGAGTGGGAGTATTACTAATCTACCAGGTAAGGGCAGAGTTTAGTGACCTGCTTGTTTGCATGTCCATATATATGACAGGTTATGGACACATATCCCTATTCCTATCTGCGAGTCTCTCCAGGAGTGCCCTTCTACCTTCCCTACCCAAACCAACCACATCAACTGACCTGGGGTCTAACAGCGAATTTTAAGAGCCAGGAACAGCAGAGAAGGCAGATATGCATATTGGAGAAGTAAAGCAAAGGAGGAAATAAGGCAAAGGCTGAATAAAGGAAGCACTGGAGAAAAAGAAATTCTGCATGGGTAGATCCTTAGGAGGTACTTAATTCCTGTCAAAAGCCAAGAGGGCTGGTACCTAATTATCTCAGGGATCTTGACCTTAGAGACCCAAAAACTCTTCCTGAACTCATAAATGCAGGCATAAAAGGAGACAGAAGCCCCTACCATCCTGGTCCCTGGCAACACTCCCAGCTTTAATCAGCACAGGGCAAATCAACTTCCTACACATGTTTATTAGATCAATGGAAGAACAGGGAGCAACATTCAGAACTGCCAACTTCCTTTCTCTAGTTTTAAACTCTGGTTTATGCTTCCCATATTTCCTTATGTTTTAGCTGCAGTGATATTTCACCTGGCATTACTTAAAACCCAAACCTCTGCAAAGCGAGGTGTCTGGCTGCATGCTAAATTACCTCTCATTTCTCCTGATTTCCGTGAAGTTTGGATGAGGTCATTTATAGAGGTTCTTTCCAATCACCATTTCTAAGATTCTGGAGATTACTTTGATGCGTTCTTACGATGTGAGATGACCCATTCCTATCTGCACTCCTTTCTTTTCTGAATAACTGAAGACAGTAGAAGAAAACTCATCAGACTACAGGACAACTAATTCTCATCTAATAACAGAAACTTTATTAACTCATGGAGCCCTATGCTGGTCCTCCTGGTGAATAAAAACAGTCAAGAAACAGCTGGTGTTTGCACGCAGAATATGGATTAGTTTGAGAGCATCTCCAGTTCTCTGGCTCAGCACACAAAGTTCTGATTCCAATTGCAAGGGAAAGTAGTTGTTGCTAATGCAAAAAGTGGCGCAAGCTAGTATCAGTAAGAGATTTATACATCAGATCCACTCAGATTAGGCAGTCGTAGACAACAAATTAAACCTCTGTTAGGAAGCTGCCTCCAACACAAGGAGCAATAGCTGGAGGTTCAAGTCCCAGCTCTGTGATGAAGATGCTGTTCCCCTATCCCAGCAGCTGTACCTGACATGAGGAAGCAAGCCTGAAGGCCCTACAACAAGAGCACTTTCAGTATAAAACCTCTTGCTTCATAACCAGATCTTGCAATCCTCTGAAAGTCTCAGGATTTTGGTTGTTAATTGCTGCCCTGAGATGTGCAAAAGGTCACTGTTTTGGCCCGCGCATCTGAAGAACGAGTCAGAGCTCTTTGGTTTTTGGTCTTGAAGTTGTTTATTAATTCTTATCTATAAAATTTTCTTTCTGCCCAGTCGAGATCTGCTCAGCAAGGCAGCCAAAGCACTCTGACCCTCCCCGAGGCGGTGTTGTCCTTTTATACTACAAACTACGTATAACATATTTACAATTACTTTCCAATACCTATCACCTATGTTAGACAGTAACTTCTATTGTAAACCAATCCCAAAGTGCCAGCATCACAGCAGAAAATGGAGACCAAGATGAAGAAGAAGAAAGGCTAGACATGCCCAAGTTCCTCCATCTTGTCCCCATAACCCCCATACCAAAAATCCTAAAATCAACATTTTCACCCTGTGATAATTTTATTATTATACTATTTAAACTTCTGAGACTTTCAGGTCCTCATACAAAGCTGGTAATTTGCTCCACAGGTCAAAATCAAACCTGCAGGTGCTCTGGGCTGTGTGCCAGGGTCTCCGAGCCCCCCCCGCGGGGTCCTCGGCAACTCTGGACACCCAGAGGGATGTACTGAGTTCCAACATGAAAGTTTCTCTCATATAGCCTCTATTCCCTCTCTGTCTCCTCACTTCCAACACCTTTACAGGGCTGTGATCTTCAAGCACTGAAAAGACATACCCTTAATGCTGAAAAATTAAAGGCCTGCATGTCTGGAACTCACGTGGGGGTTGATGCATATAGTAAAGAGTGCAAAACACCAGGGCTTTGAGGAGGTGGTGCAACAATCTCCTCTGTAATACGTACATACACACAAAATTAGACCCGCAAGTGCATTTTCTAGGTCAACTTCTTCTCCCTCCTCTGCTCTCACCTCCTCTCTTGAGTTTTCTTAATTGTTCTGGGAAGGAATACATGTTTTAAAACGTATCACCAAACTTTGTCTTATGAAAACATACTGTCCTGGTTATTTTATACCCCAAACTACTGTGTATGAAATATTAGTCCGTGGTTAATTTTGCCAGTGCAAAAATAGCCTATGCTTTCTTATGCTGTCAAGTGTTTAGTTCCTACACAGCTAATTTATTATCTTTCTTAAGCTAAGGACCAGGAACCTGAGCAGAAAGACTGGCACAGACAAGGGAAAGAAACAAGCAGGAAAAGTATATTTCATAGGTACAGTGCAAAACACTGCTACAGGACCATTGAAAAGACCTTTCCTCCCAGCTATGTAGATTGTTGCGTCCTGAATTTCATGCAGCTCTACAGCATTTTGCTTAATTTATTGTAGACTGCAGAACCTGGGATATAATGTGCAGTTTGAGAGCCACATGGCCCTCTGAACTGGGCTGAATGTCCCTCCTAGTGATCAGCCTAACCACAATTCCTGAACACTCACAAGATTTGCATGATACAGTTACCGATTTGCCTCCTTGCAGCAGGTGTACATTCATCTGCTTTTCAGCTTCCTTACTCGTGTATCATACCCCCTATGACTATTTTTAAGTAATCTTTGCAAAATAAAAAACTCAGCCAGAGCTCTGGAAATCACTTCTTCCCTTCAGCAATTTTATATAATAAATTAGACAATAGTAGCACTATCTTGGATGGGTGGAGATAAGAGCCTGTCAGCACTTTCTTTTCAAATCCACTTTTGCAGGGACTTGCAAATCATCTACAACAATCTGATATGGGGAAAAAGAGGGGATGGGAAACCTCAGACCTGGAGGAAGAACCTAAAAAACAGGATAAGTAATAGTATTTCAAGGTGTACCTGAAAGAAATAGAGTGGAAAGAGGGACTCAGGAAAAAAAAACCAAGGAGGAGATACTTTGATTTTCAATAAGGTAATTCCATTTTCACTTGTATCCTCCCTGTCTTTGCCTAACCATGAGTTTATGTTGGTCCTTAAACCAATTGTATTTACATGGTTCATTTCATTTCAGTGCTGTTTACACACAATAACTATTAATTCTCAATACTCCTCTGAGGCAGGTATTACCAACTTGATTTTCTAGAAAGAGATGCAAGGCACAATTTTCCTCAGGCCACAACAGGAATTCTATGTGAGAGCCAGGAATAGAAATAAGGAGTTCCCATTCCCTGTCCTAAATCAAGGTCACAGAACCGTCTCTGGCTCAGTCTATTTTCTCAATGTTTTATGGCGGTGACTCTCCTCTTACGGAACTATGTTTTACACAGGCTGGGATTTCCCTGGGATGTGTACAAAGTCCAAGTCATCTCACTGCTAGCTGACAATACCTCTGATAAAAATAGGGTAAGGGCCAGGACTAACACAGTTTAACAATATACTGTTCACAGGGCATTGTTATAAGCCTTACAAGGTGGTAGGCAAGACTGCATTTCTCATTTAAATGCCTTTTTTATCTATGAAATATTTTAATTCTCTGAATTTAAACTCCTCTTCCTACTTGAAGCACCTGTGACTGGTAAAGGTTAAGTGTTTAAGTAGCTAGGATGGGAAGTATTGGAGGGTGGAGCACCTCTCTGTGCTGGGCACAGGGTCTCTGAGTTCAGGACAAGTTTCTCACAGTTTTGGGCTCAGACCTCTAGCCCAGAATACCTGGGTACATTTCAGGTGGACTGTCACATGTGTGGTGGTCACAGGTCCAGATGAACCCAGCCTGACAGAGCTGTTATGGTGAGATTAAATCTGACCGACTGGTTTCATTTTTCAAGATCAGAGATCAGAGTGGTGGGATCATGACTGAGCCCTTATGCTACATCAACTATGCTAAATGCACCTGTTTCTCAGCATGACCCTTGGTTCTCAGGCCAAGTGGTTGGGAGAGGCCCACATCCATGTTGCTACTAAAGTAGCATCTTTAATAAATGAACAGAAGATGTGTTTCATGCTCTCAAATGTCACCAAAAGGCAAAGGGCAGCGGTGGGATGTGTTTGAAGATAAAAGAATGGGTTTTGCCTGTAGGCTGCAAGTAATCTCCCCTGATGCAGTCTCATCCATACTCCCTCTTGGAAGAAGTTCCTGGAGTGAACAATCCTTCTAGCCACATCTACAAATTGTCTTGAAAGAGCTTGAGATCATCACAAAATTCAACCCAGGGAAATATCTAACAATTTTTCAATATGGAAAATCAGGAATTGAGTACTTGAGTATAATCATTCGTCCTCCTTTTCTTAGAAATATAGGTATATTCTAAATACTGGCAGCTGGTCCAAGGCCTGAAGTTTCAAGCCTGTTTCCATAGGGGATGAGCTTACATCCTGCAAGTAAGTGATGTGCCTACATTCCTTCTCAGGCAACTGCATGTTGGCACAGGCTCTTTACCACATCAGACACATCCACAGAGCCTCCAGGTGATTCACTGTGTGGACTTTGGTGCTGACAGCACCTTACGACTTTCTGAACATTCATATTTAGCATATTTTATCTTAATTACACTGAACAGCTGCCAGCATCTCCTAAAGGAAATCTCCCCAAAACAATCTGTCAGGATTCTCAGAACCAGGGTTTTTGAAATGTCAGTTTAAGGAAAAAATGAAAAACTGTCTTGTTTACTGAGAGTCAGTCTCCCAGAAAACCTGCTTTTCTGGCTTGGTGGGGATCATTTGAGTAGCTAATGGGTGCCATTCCTTATTGAAGCTGGGTGAAGATTTTTACTTCCCAATTTTTACTTCCCTTTTACTTCTCAGAACACTCAAGAGCCAAATGACTCAAAAGAATAGCTCAAACTGCCTTAATACTTCTTCAGATCATTCTGTGCCATGTCTCCTGGGATTACAGATCATTAACTTCTACAGGGAGTCAGAGGAATTCCCATCAGTAATCTTCTCATTGAGGTTTCCATTACATTCAGCACAGCCCCCAGCTAGGCTTTCTTGAGAAATCCTGTCCTTCATGTTTATTAATTCTATAGCAAATGCTTAAAGCTGAAGGAAACAGAATCAGAAAAGTGAAAGCAATAAATATATATTTTTTAATAATGAGACTATTTCTGACAGCTACACTGGAAACATAAAAGCTACTTTTCAAAGATCAGGAGAACTGTTCAGTGACAGTTTTCAGTTCTATTGCTATTATCACTTAAATATATTTATATAACACTTCTTTATCACCATTCTCTTCTATGACATCTCTTACAGCTAAGATGAATGCCTATATATATCCTTCTCTTAGTCAATAATTAGTTTGCAAAATCAAGCAGCTCATGTAGCTGCACACCAAGTCATTTATATTTGAAACTACCTCATTTTACGTAATTATTATGTACAATGTGAAGCAAAAATACATTAAAAAATTTAAGTGTCTGAGAAAACTCTGAACTTCTTCCATGTGTTCAGTAACCCTTAGCTGTGTACCTCCTGACCTACTTTTTCCATAGGTAAATTTTATTGCAGTACTTAAGAACCACAACATTCAGGTCCTCTTTATTGCTGAAGAAACAAACCCTTTTCCCACTATGGCTGTATGGTCAAAGGCACAGTCCAGAGGGCATTCACTGTGTCCTTTTGGCTCCAGGGGAATTGTAAGTAATTTGGAGTGGTGAATATCAGACTCCACTGCTGCACTACCAGAGAATTACTTGTAATGACAACAAAGACAACATGACAAGATGGGGCTGGAACTAGGTGATACTTTAAAGTCCCCTCCAGCAGAAACCATCCTATGATTCTATGACAGCAAGCACTGTGAGCCATCCAGCCCAGCATCCAGCTGCTGGTGGCAGCTAGAAAGATATCCTGGCAAAATGTGGGAAAAAAACCCATTGATTCAAAATGATGCAGGGATTGGGGATCTCACCTTCAATAGAACATTCTTTCGGGGTACAAAACTTTTAAAAAACCAAAACAAGACACCTTAATTTTAAAAAGCCACTTTCAGCATTGTTTTCTTAATTTAAATTGTCTCAGGGTATCTCCCACCTGCCACCCATTTCTGTTACAGTGTACAGGGAGCTTGTGGACACAACAGTGGCAGAAAGTGAAACACAGTACCTTCATACAAACACATTTTTAAGACCTGATCTTGATGCTTGAGAAATGCCTCAGCATTTCCCTCCCAGATGTTGGCCAGTTCCAGTGGGTGATAGCTGGCAAGTGAACTCACTCCAATAAGAGAAAATGGTCACACTTGTTTGCATTCCCTGACTCAGTAACTCCTGTGTGATTGAGGGCATGAGCCCAAAATTTCAGAAGATTCACAATACAACTTTTTTACCATTTACAATCTAGCCAGACCTCACCAGCTTTCTTCTCAGCTTGCCTCTTCAGGACTCTTGCCCAGGCCACTGCTTTATCCTACACCTAAGCTGGTCTCTCTGCATCCTCTTGCCTTGCGTCATTTTGTCCACCTGCCCCACCTGAACCTTCCTGCTGCTGCCTCCTACCTTCTCCTTAGGCTTCTGCCATCCTGTGTTTCCTGAAATCTCAATTTCTGCAGCATCTGTGCTGAGTTCAAGTTAAGAAACTAAGGATCATGTACAAAGTCACAGTTTTCTCTGATACCAGAGTTCCTCTCAGCGCTCCTCAGTGGTGGGAAACAAAAAGTTCTGAAGAGTAGGATCCACTTTATACATTTTTCAATACTGGGAGGAGTTTCTGACAGGATCCCACAGCCTCACAAACTGCTACTTAGTACTCAGAAAATCTCAGACTGGTGGCTTTTGAATAAAATGTGCAGTCGTTTTTTCCCCACAGTCATTGATGATGGGTGGGAACTGCTGGAGAGCTACCACTTCTTCTTCAGCCAGAAGTGGTGGAGCGCAAGGAGTTAGTGAATGCCTGACAGAAATAAAAAGATACAGCCAGGTAAATTTGCTTGGGTTTACACCCCATGTCCAGCTTGCATAAATGTAATGCCAGAGAAGAAAACTCTCCCTGCTGTAAGCATTGTGCACTAATGCACAAATCCTCTGTGACTCAAGTGATCATGCTCAGAGCCTCTTGCCAATGGCAATGCTGCATCTCTTCTGCAGTTCCTTCTATTGCTGAGCACTTTTATTTAAACACCACAGTAGCCTAACAAGAATTACTCATGGAAGTAGGTTTCTCAGTGCTGCTGACAATGTTATGCATAGCAAGCGGCAGCAATGTTCCAGTTGACTTACTCTGCTGATTGTCCATGAATAGGCAGCAAACTCTTTCAAGAGGGTTCTGGAACCCTATACAATATACCAGTCTCTACAGATGGATCACAGAAGTCAGCATGACCATGGATGTATTGCATTTTTCCATCTCTTCAGGTCTGGCCCCCAAAAAATCAGAAATTAAATACATCAGTGGAGTCAGAGGTTAGGTACACATCAGCAAGCAGCATGAATGGATTCACAGAACGAAGAGCTGATAAGAAGGGCTCAATCACAGCATCACACCTGTGTTTTGGGTTTTCCTTTGAAATAGTGTTAATCTGCTTTTATAAGCTGAATATATGCAAGATTTTGCAGAACATTTGGTGTGTTTCTGCTTAGTTTCATCAAAAAGGCATCCTGTTTCCCCACCCCAAGCCTACTCTGTAATGCAAAAAAAAATAACAGCTACATGGGCAGGGCTGGGAGATTATTGTCAAAAAACATTCGGAATTTGAGTGTATGTTCTATCTAGTTGCATCCATTGCACTTCAGTTCTGTGGGTACATCAAGAAGCTAAAGCATGCAAGGCCTTAAGCAGGTCTGCTATGGATCATACCTAGTTGGAAAAGTACCTTCCTGTCATCTCAAACTGCTACTCCTTACAGTAGCCAGATGTAAATTATGACAATACAGAGAATATTCTCAATTAAGAACTAAGTGACTCACCAGAATTTCTTAAAAGGCTAATAATACCAGTACAGAAAACTACTAGTTTTCTAACAGTTTGATAATTATGAAAATAATAAATAGGAATGTCAAGATATTCAGTAATACTACTCAATGTTTGTCTTAATAATAAAATCTTCTGCATTCCAATAATTTTTCAAAACATAGAAGTTCTGGCAGTTGAAGAAACAAGTGGGTTTACTTGCATCCTCATCTTGGATAGTGGAATATGTCACTATTTAGCTGTTTCAGCTAAAACTGAGAAATAGTAGGAAAAACCCTATGAAAACCAGCTGTTTTGCTGGAGGACTGGTTGTAATAAATGTGCGAGGAGGAAAGAAAGGAGACAGGGAAGAGAGGTAAGTATAACTTATCCCTTTAAAAAGAAATTAAATTATGCTAGGACAGATATAAAAATAAACCTAAATCAAAAAGAAAGTAGGATTAATCAAAATAGCTGGTCAAGGTCAACAAACAGAAAAGTCACTGGAATATCCTCAGTATCTATTTTCAATATAGAGAAGTAAAAGAGGTAAGGCAGAATAACACTTCCATCTGAGAGCCAGAACTGTGACTGAAATATAATTTAAGAAACATATCAGTCAACCTGAAATCCTTCCCAGCACTCTTAATAAGAGCAAAATGAACAGGATATTGAGAGGCAGAAGATAACTCTTCTGCAATACTGAACAAACAGTTCAGCAAAGTGAGTAAGCATATACTGACATTTTAGCATGCATTTAAGTTTCAGCATCTTCAGTGAGAATCTGGTATCTGCCCATGCACTCCTCTCAATGGAGATCCACAAACATGGGCCGGTTTTACACACAAGCCTTCCTTCAATCTGCGGACATCAATCCGTCCAGTAGCTGTGGAGCTTAAGGACTCAGGGGAGAGGCAGTCATGTGCCAGCCCTGCAGGATTGTGAACAAGACAGTGCTGCACAGCACCTCCTGGCACCTGAGGGCTGTGTTTTACAACCTGCTTATCCTGTTTCTGCTTCAGCTCTGCACTGCTGTGATGGGAACATGGGTACTTCCCTACTAGAAACTGAACAAGTCTTCAAAAGGGTAAAGTGCAATTGTGACAATTCAGGTAGGCACTGACCCATCTTTAAAATTAAACTTCTCTGAATTCTTTGCAGTTTCAACGTCAAGGATCATAAAACTGGACATCACTGGGAAATCAAGCTGACAAGCAAAGCTTCCCACAGGCACAGTGAGAGCTCCTCCACACCTTCTATGATGTGGTAAGATGTGCACCCTCTTCCTGCCCCACCACACTAATTCCCTGGCACCACCTGCTAGGAATGAGAAGACAGTAAAACTATTGCATGGGGAAATGATAAAATGGGTGTGATGGTTCTGAGGTGGTGCATTTGTCTCACTTACTTCTCTGACCATAGGAAAAAGAAGTCCATATGTAATACAAAATTAAAAACTGCAAATCAAAAGTGTAAGCAATACTGCAACTTGCCTTGTCCTTTTGAAAGGAGTCAGTTTTTTAGCACTAGGAAATATTTGCCTACTTTGAATTCCTCTGATGTCTATTCCACTATCTAGATATTACACTCTGAGGACCTATTTTCTCCTCTGTCACCCAGAATACAAAGTGTCATTTCAGGATATTAAACTTTCCTGTGTTAAAGAACCACGTGATTCTAGAAGTCATAATATTGTGAGCATGCTTAGATCCATGACTTCATGCCACATGACTAAAACTTCTCCTAAAAAGAAACAGTCTTACTTCTTATTCACACTTCTTTGGCTGTTAACAATGGATCTGCACCCATAAATCTAGAAATAGAAGTGTCCAGAGCAAAGAAGTCATGAATTCATATACAGGCTGCAGAACAAAGAAAAATGAGAAAAAGCTCTTTGAAGTGAAGTGATTTCTGTACACTTACCAGTGTACCTCGTGCATGCTTGATGGTGGTATCAAAGGGAACTAATTGGACATGTGTTGAACCAGCCCAAGATAAATAAGTTCACTTGTACTCCTTTTCATCTCCCTGAAAATGATCACTATCCCACACATCCACATTTCATTTGAGAAGTAGTTAATACATCACCACAAGAAGATAAAACATTGACGTTGACTAATGTAATGAGCCTGAAGCACTAAAGAAAGATGAGGGGGGAAAAAAGTTTGGAATTTATGATTTTTGTTCTCTTGCTTCCTACTAACAGGATCTGAAAATCTTGAAAGAACTTAAGTGCATCAAAGAATATCCTTTGAAAATCATGCTTACATGCAGGAATACAAATTGGATATTAGTCCCTAGGCCACTGGCCTACCTTTGTAGAAGGGTGGCTTATATTTAATTTCCCCTGATTAAGAATTTACCTATATGAATTAGAATTTAACATTTGGAAACAAGAGGACTTAAGGTTTGAAAGTTAAAGTAAAAAAAAAAATCTTTAAAAAAATGCAAATTAAAAAAGCTTCTGAACTGACAAACTCTTAATGCTATTTATATCACTAGTGGCATCATGACACAGCAATTAAATTATAACCCTTTCACTAATAGAACATATTTTTGCCTATTTAGAACAGAAGGGAAGAAACAAGAAACTTTCATTCAAGAAAGCCTCAAGTAACCAGACATATAGGCAGGCCATAGGTAGAGGAAAAGCAGAAGGTACACAAATAATTTGTGTTTGACTATAACCACGTTTGAGTTAGGGTATTACCCCAAGCAATACATAAGCTGTCATTAACTTCTAGCTGATAGATGTTTAGGCAGCATTGAGTCATCTATAACCTAGTCCATAAAGTCTTTTCATTTTATTTAGGCTACTCTGTCACACAGGAACTCACAAAGCATACTGTGTTCCCTAGTTTGTGGACTGTATAACTAAAATTTTATTTTTGCAGTTTAGCTATTTTTGAGGATTAGCAAAATTCAAATATGAAGTTAAAGATTTTAAGTAATTACTGACACTATTATTTTTAATGTAACTGCTCATTTCCTACTCTATTTAGACATAGAGGAACAGTTTTAATATCATCCAGTATTTAAGGAGAGCAAGGAAAAGGAATGGGACAAAATATGTAACCCCCCTGTAAAATCATTATGTTTGACCCAGTGATCCAAGAACCAAACTTTTTCCCCAAAGACAGTAAGTTTTAAAAACATGCCACGAGTTCTGAATTATTTCAGTATAATAACAAACATTGGTTATACTCAAACGTCAAGCCAGGATGTATGTGGGGGAAAATATAGTCCAATCCAACACCATTGTTAAAAAAATTGGGATGGGGTTGCATTACACAGCCAGGAAAAAACTTCTCTGGCTAACTGCGCCACCTTATGATTTAAATTTAAATGGAAAATTAAATTATTGTCCAGTCCCTAGAAGAAAACACTTAAAGATATTCCTCTAGACCTAAAAATGGGATCGGGAGCTTACTTTATTCTTTCTTACAGAGAAGTGCAGGATTGTATACTTCAGTATTGCTCTTCTGGTTAAAAACCATGTCAGCAATATAAATGGAAAAAAATACATTCAGTCTTGCTGGATTGTGTTTTTGTAATAACAGTATACACATCCAAATCAATAAAGCCAGGCAAATAGCAGAGTAGTGGTTTAGCAATCTTAGCACTGTTAGCTAAGTATACAATCAACTCTAAAACAAATGCTTCATAATCCGTAATTCTCCCGTGTAAATCTCTGCTGGTATAACCCTGGGAAATAAGAAAGCTTTACTTCTGATTTTTTTTCCTCTAACCTTTAAAGCATGCCGGCTGTAAGCCCTAATTTATAGCCAACGGATCGCAATTTGCACTGAAATCTCTAGTCAGACACGAAATTAAACAGCACAGATATTCAAAGGAGTTACAGCATGCATTTAAATACATTAACCACATCCTACCTTGCATCCAAACATCAACGATAAAGTGTTGTTGGTGCATGCAACTTTGCAGTGGCAAATCATTGGTGTAAAGCAGTCAGGATTTTTAACAATAGGGCACATTCCTTTAGTGCTGCAGTAGTGGCAGCCTACTGAAGGCTGAAAACAAGTAGCTAACACAGCACATGGAGTGGCAACATATGCTGCTCAACAGCTAGCTTTCCTCTTGCTGGTCAGAAGCAGCCTGCTTGAATCTCTACCTGGGTCCCATTCAGCCATCCCCTTCTTTGCTGGTGAATCAACGATGCAACAACGATCACGGATCTCAGGATTTCCCTTCCTCTGGGAAATTAGTTTTTACATCGGCAAAAAAAAAAAAAAAAAAAAAGGAAAAAAAGAGAGAGAAATGGAAATGAGGGGGACTAGCAGGTGTGGCAGTATTAGCATGTAAAAGGATGTAAACGCCTACTCATAACAATCACATAAGATTGTCATGCTAGCTGAAGTGGGCTGAAATTATTCCATCGGAAGAAAAATACTGCAGCTCCTGATTTGGTAAAAAGCCAGTGAGTTGCTGCAATACATAGTCATAGTGTGGAGAGAAGAGAAAAAAATGACTTATCTAAGAAGCCAGGATCCTCAGCCTTTATCAATATGCATTCCAGTAAGGATTCCCTTCCCAGCGCCTCCCCGTGAAAAAGAATCAAATCAGTCGCAACTCCAGAGAAGCGATGACCTTTGCTTTCCCCAAATAGATGAATCTCAGCAGGAAACAAACTGTACTCAGAGCTGAAAATCACAGATGCTGGGAGTTTGTAATAAGAGAAATACAAGCAACATTTATCCAATCCCGGCTTGCCACATGGGAGCTTTCTCCAGGCACAAATTTACAAATAGACAGGTTGAAGGATTGCAGGAGACACTGAATAAAGATATGAAGTTACACAGAAAATGCACCAGCATGAAGCTAAAAAGTCAAGCCTCTTTCAACTCTGCTTTGGAGGCAATGTAACTGTCTCCAGCTAGTACTGCTGTCCTGCAACCTGCAAACATCTTGCCGTAAACCAGAAAAGCAATAATTAAATAAGAAGTTTGGGAGCATAATACTCCTTTGGATTCTGTTACAGCTGTCACTGCTCCTTCAGTTAAAGCAACACCAGCTGAAAATGCATAATAAAGCACTTAGATGAACAAATCACTAGCTGTGCTTTTTAAGAGGATTATTTATATCAAAAGTTGGATTAATGTATCCTCCAGGTTTAGGTTTGGTCCTGGCAGATGCAAATACACAATGAAAAGGCCATGATATGGAAAGTAAAGCGATGTCCTTAAAGATTTCACAGCTGATAGCAGAGTAAACCAAGCAGTTGTTCCACAGTGCCCTGACCCTGCTTTTCTGTGACTCACTAAGCTCTGCCCATCAAATTAGAAACTCTTCCTAAAGAAATGAGAGCAGCTTGTCTCCCTGGCAATTACAAGTGAGTTCTTAAGTCACAACTGAAACAGTTTTCTGTAACAAACCTGAAGTAGAAATTTGTTATACAACAGAACAGAGAAAATGGCAAATGGAGGCCCCGGTGTGAAGCCAGATCAAGCAGTACAAGAGGATGAATAGCACAGGATCTTTTTTATAAAGCTGCCTGAGATGGCAGACCCTAACTTAGGCAACCTGTTCTACTAAGATTTTATATAGTGTGTTTATATAAGTACAGATACATGCGTGTGCGTGTATGCATATATCTATACTTTAAGTAGAATTTCATCAGGATAATTTACCCTTGCTTTGCAAAGTTCAATGCCACAAAACAACCAATTTCTTCACCTTTGCTCCTACTGTTGCACCATACAATAACTTTATTTTTATCCAATTTTGGTTTGCAGTTAAATTCCAGCTTGGAATTATGTTTTCCGATTATTGTTTCTCACTCTATTTTTGAGCTTAGCACTTGCAAGAGCCCAAGCTCAGTAAAAATTATAGCAGTTTCTAGATGAAAGTGGCAGATAGAGCTGTTCCACAGTCAGAATTACAACCCAGTTCCTTTTCTGGAGATTTCTTTTTTGCAAATAACAAGCTCTTACAAACCATTGTCCTTAATTCACTCAGCTCACACTTCTCTCCCAACCAGCCTGGACGCCAGCCCGTGTGCCATGGGAGCTCACTGCATGGATGCCTTTCAGTCAGCTATTCCCTAACCTGAGTTTGTGTGACCCAGGAGCCCAAAGTGACATCGCAGCAACACTTCTCTCAACAGCGACTGAGCCTGTTTAGAAAAGTACTGTGGTGACAAACAGCAGCTGTAACATTGCTGAATCTTTGATCTGTTTATTCCTAGCTTGCCTATCTTGTTATTAAGCTATATATTATACAGATTTTTCTTTCAAGCACTGTCTCTCGCATAACCAGCACTGGTGTAAATATAGAAAAGCGTAGTTTCCATGACAATACATTCCATAGTTACAGCCAGCAGCCACTATCATTAAAACATGAATCACAGTGCTACCTTAAGGTGTGAGCACACTACATCACTGGCCTTAGAAGCATTAATTTGGGATGGGGGTGGCATGGCAATGTTTTTAGGAGACACTACTATAAAATGCCTGGAATCTGTGCTATTAAACTATTTTGGCCCTTCTAATAGCCACCCATGTTAGCAATTTCAGTGATCAGTAATTCCCAATCTGTACCAATCATTAGCATTTCGAAGAGAAGGATGCATCACATCTGTACTTTTCAATGTTTTAAACACAATGTCCTGATTGAAAACCAAACTCAAGCACAGAAATGTGATTTCTGATAAATATGCATATGGCCTAATTAAAATCACCTGCATTTAGTTCCAAATTCTGATTTCAAAGAAGGGAAAGACAATCAGCCAGTTAACCTCTTGGATCATTCGGATTGTACTGCATTCAGCTGGCTCATGTTTTCAAAAGGGAAGACATATCTGTTCATTAAAATTCCCATTTCTTCCCCAGCTCCTGCCACTGTTGCAGATTTTCAACCAGAACAGGTTTCACCTGTGATTTCATTTCAGTGTTAAGATGCACCAAACAGCAAGCACCCAAGTATTTTGCAAGGCACGAAATTCATCCCTTCACACTTGAGCTAATCATTGCTTTCAAGTGAAAAACAGTTACCTGACACACAGTCATTTGGGAAAATCTCAGAAAAGGAAGATTTATGCCAGTGATAGATTTGAATAATAACTCATGTTGCAATTGGCCAAGACATTTATTTCCATTAAGTGAAAATCACATACAAAAAATGTCACAAGAAAACAATTGCCCAGAGATCTTTATCTTTTCTTTTTTTTACAACAGCACTCATCACACACACAAGTATATTGCCACTTGCCAGGAAAGGCATTTAAATCACAGTCATACTGCAGGAGCAAGGATTTGGAAAAATCTATGTCCACATTTTTTGTGCTAAGGAATATGCAGAAGAACACAAATTGTGGGTGTTACTCTATGAAGAGTCCATGGATCAGTTTTTTTGAGTCCTCCAGCCTTCTTCGGACTTGAGTGCATTGATCCGGCCACTTGCTCACAGCCAGTCTGATAAGACCCCTCTTGCTCTACCAGCCCCTCGGGAAGTTGCCAATATTTCAGCTCTAGGTTTTCGAAAGATACCTCTCTGCCTTTCATAGTGCACCATTCTGTGGAAATGGATGAATTAACTTGCAATTGAGTTGCATTTCAGGAAGTTTTATGCTCATGTTTGCATGATATTTCCTTGCTTAATGTGTATATATCTCCTCCTGTACTGGAGCTATTTCAAATAGTAATGCTTAGCTTTGGACCTGACATATCATGTGAGAAAAAAGATCAATATAAGAAAAAAAAAAAAGACATGGAAAGGCATAAAGAAATTTTAGGTATCCACCTTTGACTATCTTATGATGCTTAATTTTTGGATTTCTTAATTTTCTGCTGTTTCTGTTGAGAAGATTGCTTAAGTTTTGGTTACTGTGGTATACGTTTATGTATTTCCCCTTGCCTGATTTCACTACTCAACTTTTTGTTCCATTGCTATACCATTAAAAATTCCATTAAGCCTTACAACATCCATTAGATATAAGAAAACCATGATGATCTATAAACTCTTGGCCAAGGTATGTGATTATTAACTTGCTTCTAATCTTATGTTAGAATTCAAAACCATCTTTGCTGTTCTCTGAAGTCCCTGAATACTAATCAAGACTCTTAAAAACAAAACCTGTCTGACAGTGATTAAAGAGAAGTTGTCTTCTCAAAGAATCAGATAAAAGAAAAAGCAAAAAGGCTTGTTGCACCATAGGCAGCACATACAAAGGGAACCAGAGAAAGTAAATATAAAACTTGAAAGATCCCCCATCAAAATAGAAATGATTGCACACAACTGTCTCACATGTTCCTTAAGAACAAAACAGTCTCACACCTCAGTCTAAACCAAAGTCTTTACAGCTATTCTATCTTTGGAGAGTCTCCACTTTGGGGGTTTCAAGGACCTCAGCTATGTCTACACTTTCTGTGAGCTGGTCATTTTAGGGTATACAATGGGACATGCACTTAATTTTGCTGTTTTTTCTCCATCAGTGAGTATCAGAATTATGGGCTTAGTTTGCCTGAAAACCCATCACCCTCTGGAACAGTAATCATAGGGGTTTGGGTTGAAAGCAACTTTTAAAGGCCATGTAGTTCAACTCTCCTTCAACAAGCAGGGATGTTTTCAACTAGGTCAAGTGGCTCAAAGCCCTGTCCAACTTGACCCAGGATGTTTTCAACGACGGGACATCTACCACCTCTCTGGGCAACCTGTGCCTGCGTTTCACCACCCCATTGGAAAACAAAAATTCCTTATATCTAGTCTAAATATAGCCTCCTTTAGTTTCAAACCATTATCCCTTGTTCTATCACAACAGAACCTGAGAAGAACCTGTTCTCATATTTCATACAGGCCTCTTTAAGTACTGAAAAGCAGCAGCACAGAGCCTTCTCTTGTCCAGACTGAGCAATCCACACTCTCAGCCTTTCCTCATAGAAGAGACATCCCAACCCTCTGATCACTTTTGCACTTGCTCCAATGGGTCCATGCCTTTCCTTCACTGGGAATCCCAGAGCTGGATGCAGCACTCCAGGGGGAGTCTCACCACAGTGGAGTAGCTGGGGAGAATCACCTACCTCAACCTGCTGGTTACACTTCCCTCACTCCAGCCCAGGATATGGTTCCACCTTCTGGGCTGTGAGCTCATATCGTTGAAGTCTTCCCAGGGAAGACCCCACAGCCACCAGATACGAGCTCAAGAGCTGCTAATTTGTGATCTTCCTAGACCTCATGCAAAACTGTGTTTGAATTGGTTCCAAGGGGTAATATGAGATTTAACTTTCACATGCACTTTTAGAAACAGAGATTAGACAACATTTTTTTTTGGTGTGTCCAAAGGCTCGAGGAGTAGACAAAGTCTGGGCTGGTCCTGCCATGAGGAGGAGATGAACTGGGCCACTGGGGTGGAGATGGAACAGAGAGCTCCAGAGACAGCTGTATAGAAACACATTTGCCACTTCAGTGAGATGTCATTGGGACTGCTGGGACCCACCTATTCCACTGTCATGAGCAGCATCTGCTCCATCTCACACAGTGGCTTGTGACAACTGATCTAATTTTCACAAATCTCTGTACGGAGACAAGGATGAGTTACCAGTTGGTTCCTGCCAACAGCAGACCCTGCTGGTTCACTTCACCTAGAGATGACAGGGACATGCGGATAGAAAGTTCTCCTCAAGTGCCTTTCAATCTGACCATGGAGGCAGAGAGAAAGACTGGATGCTCTGGAAAAAACCTATGCATCAAGAATTCACATGTGGTAGGCAGCTTGGAAAACATGACTCAATCTCCCCACCTGAAGATGGAATTAATGCCTTCTAATTAAATGCCCGTATCTCTAAGTATGCCATCCTATAACAGTGATTTTTAAGTTAATGGGAATGTTCTTACAGAAAGTACTCATGTTTGTAAGTGTTTACACATTATAAGGAGCCACATTCCCTGCATAGTTCTACATTTCTGACTAGTGAAAAACTGTCTGAATTATTTATGAAAATAATTTTGATCTGTTAAATCATTTACAAAGTCACCAACTGCATATAATTTTTTTAAGTAACTTCTCCAGCCAGGTATAAATTTAAAACAAAAATATGAGAGAGGGGAGAAAAAATATTCTAAATAAATATCAGCTTGAAAGAGAAAAGCAAGCATATTGCTGACAGTCCTCAACAGATCCAAAACAGCTCTGCTTATCTGAAGATTCATATTTATATCTTGTATTAGCATTTTTAAGGCTTTCTGTGACAAATTAAAGAGAAATAAAGGCTTGATCCTGCTGGCACAGAGTGAAAACATGCACACAGAATATTTAGAAAATATATGCCTTACTTTAATGCCATTATGTAGGCCACTATGTAGGCCTACTGATTCCTTTAAGTTTTTACAGTGTAATACACATGCACCTAAAAGAGCTTGAAATGCGAGTTTAGCAACCACATGCTAGAACTCACCAAGGACTAAGAGCTGCACTATTTACCCAGGCTGCTGGGACAAATGAGGGGTTAGTCTACAGAGAATTTTGTGTTGATATCCGGTTGCTTTCACTAAATTGGCCAGCTCTGCTTGTCAGCGTGTACTGAAGTTATTGCACCACACACATCTTTGCTTTATGCCTTGAATGGAGGCGTCAGCTTGGCCACAGACCTTTCCTTGCGGTCGCAAGCTCTGCACTCATGTCCTGTGTGCAAGAAGGACTCCCTCAGTAAGAAGCACAGGAATTTTCCATTTGTTTTCCTGCCTCCCCCTGAATCCATTCTACTTCCATTGATGAGAAGTTTTTTCTGGCCTTCCAATTTTATCTTTTTTGTTTATTCTGAATTTTGGCCCTGATGTCTCGACCAGCTTTCTCAAAATGTTGCAATGGAAGGAACAGTTAACTTCTATTCGTCCTCTCCATGTCACTCATGACTTTACAAATGAGTTATGCAGCCTCTCTAACTGGTCTCTTTTCCATTATGAAAAGTTGTAGCTTAATAGATCTCAGCCATCCTTATAAAAACAGCTTCTATATATCTGAAGACGATCATTGATTATCCCAACTTGTTCTACTTAATTATTTCAAACTTCACCATAGCTCATACACTATAAAACCCCTAATGCCCTTGGTGTTTTCCTCTAAAATCTCCCTGTCCCTCTCAAAGTGTGCTTCCCAATGGTGACACTGCCCAGCAAAATAATTCCTCCTCTCTCGCTTACAGTATTTCTCTAAATAAGGTCCAAGTTTTTTACATTAGCTTTGCAACAGCCTTTCATTTTTCCCTGAGACTCACTCTGGGATATATTTCTACACCATTACACTTTTTCCTGCTTTCTGGCTAATCAATATACATTTGGTATTCATGCAATTGGATATCCCTTACTACATGCAACACTTAATATTTGTACTTCATGTTATTGCTTTCAGGCCATTTATTTATGTTGAGCTTTACATATGACATCCCTCTGATAATTTCTGGTGTTCTGAAGGGTATGGACTTCAATAAAAAAGCACTTGGAAGCAATTCTTCCTGGGATTTAGACTAGCTGGGGTACAGAGTGTTGTAGCACCAAAAAGTTTCAAAGGGGAAATCCACTTTCAATAAAGGTTTCTGGTTTCTGAGGAGATACACGTACAACTTAAATCTCACCGCCTTTGGATCACACAGAATTAAAATGTTGGTGATCATTAATGGCCCACATAGATGCAAAGTTGATAGGGACCATACCCAGCTGATGGCAAGTAAAGAATCTACTTTCTAATAGTCATGTGTGAAATCCTTTCATGATCTAAATTTTAAAAAATCACCAAAAAACCCCCCACAAAATTGTAACCAAATTAATAACCCCAAAAAAACCCACAAGTAAAAACCCATTACTATTACCTTGACCATTTCCTGGAAGTATTTTGTAAGGCCCTGGATTAATTTTCAAATGTGGTTCCCATAACTGGCTTTTGGTGGAAAACCAGCACCTCTACGACCATCTCTTGTACTGAGACTTTCAGACTGCTGCTGGCAGCCTCAGAGAGGAACCACCAGAACCCAGCCTCTATTACTTGTGTCATATGGTACTACTATTTAGAGAGAAATAATAAGCATAAAGGAAAAGTGCTTGATGAAAGCAGAAGTAAAAATAAAATCGATGATACATCAGAATTCATGAGAAGGTCAGGCTATTTGACACTTTGGAGAAGTGAATTTTCCACATTAGTTGCATTTTGAAAGAAAATCTGTGATCCTGATTGAAAAATATCATTCAGCTGAGCTATAATTGCAGGCATAAATAAATACAAAATAAGTGGACCAGGCCTAAATCTAAGTCCTATCATTTAAAGTCTTACATTACTTGCTCCTTATTATAGTGTGCAAGATTTGCTCTGGCTAAGGGTGAAGGCACTCCGGCTGGGAGAAGCAGATACACATTTCATGCTAGAGTTGAACCCAGGCTGTCACTACACGTGCTAGAAACAGAAGAACACCTTTGGGTTCCTCTGTGAAATTTTACTCAGAAATTCTCCCTGACATATAGAGGAGGAGGTTCTGATTACCAGATGTTTGAACTCTGACAATGTTTTTGGTTTTTTACTTTTTTTTTTTTCTGCATATAAATGTACCCAACTTGCCAGTTGACATTAAAAGTGAGCATTTTCTCAGCAGTCAGGAAGATTGTCAGTGATTTCCTTCAGATTCTTGTAACAGGAAATTCTGTTCTCATTTCTGGCAAATGCCACTATCCTCACAGCTTTTGGCATTTAATGGTTTTTCAGCTATGAAATTCCCATTCCGTAAAAAAACAACAACCCAAACCCAAGAAAAACTCACAAATAAGAAATACAGTTGTGGTCACAGCTAAATTCTATATCAAGCTTTCCACCAAAATTGTAGCAAAAACATCTATATGACATCATCTACTTGGGCTCTCTGCTGGCATTTCTAACCTCACCATGCTAAGGACAGACCATGGATCTTGGACACAGTGGACACACAGGATCCCCTTAAGTGTATTTAGGGGTACAGAGGCTGCAGATCCCTCTACTAAATATATCCACCCCATATCTGGGAAACAACCACTGTCAACAAGGAAAAATCATCAATGCCCACCATTGCCTTTTTGTAGAGAGAGCTGCCCTTGACTCCAACCCAGAGGGGCCACCTGGCTGAAGAAAAAGATTTCTGAAAGACTTTTTCTTCTCTTAACAGTTCCTGTGTGTCTTTCTTGGTAACCTGACCAGTTCTTCACAGTAGGAAAAGAAAAGGTTACCTGGAGAAGGCTGTAAAGTTGTTGCTTTTGTGTGTGTGGCACAGACAGGAGCTTCTCTCTACCTCCATGGGCTGATGCCCATTCCCATGGCCTTAAATATGAGCTGTAAAGCCATGTGGCTCACAAAAAATCGGATGGAGGAGAAGCAAGTTTAACTCTGGGTTGCCTGGGAATCCTATCAATTCTCTCATTCATAGGAACCTCTGGACCAGGCACTCTCAGTCACAGAGCTCCCTTGGTGCTCACAGTTCTGGCTTGACCTGCTTTGCTGGGGGCACGTCCAGGGAGAAGCACAGGGCCAGTGACAACAATCCTTCCTAGTCAGCACAGACCACTGTCCCTTTACAGCACCTTTCTCTTTCTAGAATGCCTTTTAAAGCCAGGGCAGGGACTTTTCACCCTGACAGCACTGCCCAAACACTCTCTATCCCTGGGGCTAGAGAGTACAAACAGGGTCTGACACTGTTGGCCAAAGGGAACAGTTCTATAAATGGAAGACATTAAGGAAAAACACACCTCCAACTCTGTGTTGGTTGGGAATGCCTTCTACCTCCAATGGTCTACCACCCTGGGGAAGGGGAAAGGAAAGAACTTCCTAAAAAGATGTTATACAAAGGAAATGTGTCCTCCAAAGAGTCCATGGGAATAATAAGGCAAAATAAAGACAAACTTAAGAGAGTTATAGCAGGGCCCAGTGCACAGTCCTCTACAGATGACATTTTTAATGCCTCAGAGATGAGGAGCTAAGTGGAAAATCAATGCGCTTCTGAGGGAAAGGAGCCAACAGAGCTCAAACTGCTCCCAGTGACTGCAGGCCTATGAGAGCCTGCAGAACCCTCCTGAGCCAGCCCCCAGCTCTGTGTGGTGACTGAAGACCATCTCCTCATCCAGCACAGGTTGAAGGGGCTGCTGCCAGGCACAGCATGGCCCCAAGACCATGGTGCCACAGGCACATTCAGAAATGCCAACATGGAAGCGATGCTAACACAAAGGAACAGGCACAAGCTCAGCTTTGGCTGTGGAACAGGAACCTCCCTGTCCTCCTCATAACTAAATTCACACCAGTCACCCAGGAAAGGAATGCAAAAGAGCCCAGGACCAGAGCTGTTTGACTCTTGCCTGGCTGAGAGCTGTTGTGAGTCAGCCAGACAGACGGACGGAGAGAACCATAATTCTCAGGATGGCAGCATCCTTGGTGCTGCCCCATCCAGGTGCGGGAATGAGCAGCTTTGGGGCAGTGGTAGCTTACCTGGGGAGAGCTGCCCTCCTGCTTCTGCTCAGTCTGCAATGCAGCTGACTTGTCTGGAGCAAGCTTCCAGGAAAAACAAAAAAAGCAGGCTGGGCAAAGTCTGCTCACAGGCTCTGCTGCAGCAGGAGCATCCATCTTAGATCCAGTGGAGGAGGAGAGCTTGGACAAGCTCCCTTTTTAAAGCAACAGTGCTCCCATTGAGCCTGGCAAGAAAGGGGAGTGCTATGCCCCCAGCAGTGGTTGTGCTGGATCTCTGCAGAGCACTTTATAGGCATTAGCTAATTGAGCTTTGCAAACACCCTTTCAGTAAATAAACATCACCTGTCAAGATTTACAGGTGCAGAAAATAAGCTGAGCTAATGTCACCTGCTGCAGAAGTAGACCATGATTTTAGGGTGCCAGGACCAAAAGTCTCTTGGTCTGATTTTGTTGGTGCATCTATAGGTTCCTCTGACTCTGGCAGCGCAGAACATCTGTATTCTGCTTGTAAATAAGAGTGAACATCTGCTTTTGAAAGCCAACCTCAGGGGTATTTCAAGTTGGAAATGCTATAAAACAAATCACCAATCCTTAGGATAATGGTGGCTTTTATGACTAAAGATATCTGAGAAGAAAAGTCTAGAGTCAGGTTTAATCAGATTTTGACTGTCTGCTTCTTTTCATGCATCTAGACAGGTTGTGGCTTCCCCATGGATTCCTCCGGACCTGCTGGCAGAGAGTCAGGGTCTGAAAAGGAAAATAAAACTTTCCTTGTCCAGGACCACTTAGTCTGCATGACCTGAAGGACAAGATGGGACACCTGGTCTGGATTCATCACCACCCTAAAATAACTGCCATTAGGAAAACAGAACAGTTGTCCTAAGTTTTTCCTTCTGTGGCCACTGGCGGCTCTATAAAATGGAGACAATAGGTAGGAAGCAGGGACACATGGGACATGCAACATGGCTGGGAGCTGGTATTAACAGAGTGGTACAAGAGGTTTGTTTGGATTGCTCTTTATTCTCTTCAGACCATATTTTTGTTCTATGGTGGACCCTTAATAAACATCACACTTTTAGCTCTTAGAGTGCTTGACTAAAGAGCTATAAAAGGTACCTCAGAGGCTGCCCCTCTGCCAGGTTGTTGATGCTGTAGCAGTACTCAACCCAGGCCCAGATTTTTAGTTAGATAGATGCATTCTGGTACCTCGTGGGATTTTCCCTTGTAGGCTGAACAAGTTTGAAATTAAAATTAAAAAACAGGGCAAGTAAGAACACCCACTAGGGCCTACTTGTGATTGTAGTACATAAATAGCTTTAAAAATCTCAGGTTTCTCTCATGCAGGGCTCCAAACTGGAGAATTCTCTTCCCTTACAGCAATAAGACAACAGCTGAAGCTCCTGTTGTCCTTCAAATTGTGCTTCAAGGTACATCCATGTATTCAGGCAGCCTGTTTTTTCCTCCAAACCTTCCAGATGTGTGAGAGCTACAAGCTGAGTATTCCCCAAAGGGACAGGCCTAAAGGAATTCAAAGTCCTTCGTTAGGCACTCTGTCAGTGCTGCAAGCATCGCTATTTAATTGATGTACTGTTTTTATTATAAGTGCCCTAAGGGAGTGTGCTGACCAAAGTGTCTAGTAAATTGAATAAATAAACAAATACATAAGCAAGCATCGCTGCCTTGACCAGCTCATGGTATGACAGGAAAGTCTGTGTGGTTTAATGTGGTTTTACACAACAACCCAGCTGTCTGGAATGGCTTGTTTGATCCTCACTAAACCTGGCAGGCTCTTCCAGCTCCTTCCTCTACCTCAGCAAAGACAGAGGATGCCTCTCTTACTTTTCAGATTTCTAAGGTCACTTTACTGATTAAATATGTCATTTTAAAAGCTTCCTGTAATGTGAAAACTGCCAATTTCCTTCCTTCGTCTGGAAAATGGGTGAATAATTTCATCATTTGCTGTTAAAATGAATGAAGTAGTATTCTTCTCCCATTCTTTCCCTTTCCCCTGTTGTTGACCTGCCCCACTTCACAGCTCTGCAAAGTCACGATCTCTTTTCATTCTTGTATATTGTTTAGACCAAAGTACTTCTCAAATATATCTTTTAACAAAACCTTAGAAAATATAGCTGTACCAGTCAGAGTCAGGATTACAGTGCAAATTAAAAAAAAAAAAATAGGTGCCAGCTGGGGAGATAAACTAGCTTAAGAGAAAGGACAGCAAACAATATAGACATGGGAACCATTACCCAGTAAGGGCTGGCCACCCAAAGCCTTGCGCTGCTGCTTGAGCAGGTTTAACCACCTGTGCTCATTGCTGGGCTGCCTTGGAAAAAGCACTATCAGTGCCCCAGCTGGCTTGTGCACACCTACAAGAACTGAAGCCACATGCAGTCAGGTCTTCATGCTCATGAATGTTATGCATGTGAGATTTTTTGCAGCTGTGAGTCATCATCTTTGCCTACATTCATGTGCTCCTTTCCACTCTGGAAGGAAAGCGCTTTCATTCACGAAAAGAAAAAATATAGCTTTCAAGACAGATCATGATGCAATCACACTCTTTTATAGTGTTCAGCTTCTCGTTATGAAATATGATTCCCCAGAGGCATGACTATAGAGTGTGGAAAAGTGAGTTAAAATGGAAAACAGGTTGTGCCAGCCACGCCTATAGGACTGACCAAATCACTTCCTCTGACTGTAGACTTCCCTCATGGAGCTGCTTAAAATTTTTAGGACAGTTATCTTAAATTGTCTTCACATTAAAATGCACTAAGTGTTGTTAGGATGATCTTTAATATAGAGCTTAAAGAGACTGAAGAAATGAAGATGAACTGAACTTGAGACTGAACATAGCCCACATGTGTCCCAGAGCTCTGTCCTCTTTCCCCCTCAACCATGTTGCAAAATTATTTTGGGGCAGGGTGGGTGCCATAGTCAGGCTTTTATGTGAGCCAAGCAAAAAGAAAACAATGTGCCCTATTTCTCCCAAATATGTGAGGGCTCTGTTCTCCTTGGGGCAGATACTGGCCAAATGAAATTGAGATAAAATCAAAATCAGGAAAAATGTCAGAGAAGGGTTATTTCTGAGGGGACATTTGCAGAATCCCTCAATTTGGATATACTCCTAAAATTGTTTCAGAATAGGAAAATCAGGCAGGATGCCTGCTTTTTGCCATGAGAAACTGGAAATGTTTGACCTTAACATTAGCTGTTAAATTACTTTCAAGGAGACTTTCCTAGGATAATCTACTTAGCCTTTAGCACTCATTTATCGCTTCATAGTGGAGATTAGTGTTGATTCTGAAGAACAGCATTACTTAGAGTATCAACTACGTTTTTTTCAGTTAAGTACATTATTCCTTTATGGGAAAAATGAGAAATTTTTATGTCCTCTTTTCCTGTATTTAATGTATTGTTATGGAATAGGTGACCATGAAAGTCATTTAAGGAAAGATGGAAATTAAGCACTCTAAAATTGAGAAAAAATCACCAAAAGAACTGATGGACTTGTGGTCACCCAGAAGGTTCTTAAGATATTTCTGAATTATGGATATGATGGTCGTCACTTTTTGCTACCAAGTATTGGCCTAGACACTGGTTCTAGGTAGAAATCAAAGAATCCTGATAAATTCTTAATTAAATCAAGGTGAAACTCAGTGTCTGGACAATGAAAAAAGATTTTGGTTAAGTTTATGATTTCTAGACATGCTCTAGACGCTTACAAAAAATTTATGTCCAACTGCATCCAACTCCGGCCAAGAAATTCAGTATACTTCATAATGAAACCTCTTCAGGGCTCTTCCCCTGCAACTCACACAGACCACATCCACAGCATTTGATCTTGGGTTTCTGTGGGGATTGAAAGACATGGACCATGCTATACTAGCAAAGCCAGTTTATTACACTACTCACTCATATTATTTATAGTTCTCTAAGTTCCATGCTGAATTTTCCACTGGGATCCCTTTGCCCCTGTGTTCCCATAGTAATGCAATCTTTTTGGTTATCAGGTCCTTGTTACATTCTCTTGCGTTAGCAATGTCCTTGTTACATTCTCTCTCATCAGAGCAGTTAGAGTGACCAGGCATGATGTCTTCACTTCTGTTCTTGCCTTGAGATTATCTCTCCCACAGCTTCCACTGTCCCAGGGCCAAGAGGTCAGCAGCACTATCCAGCTCAGCTTCTGTAGCTGTCTGATCTTCCACAGGTTTCCATGACACTAGAAATCCGTGTTTCGTCTGTGGGTGTATGGGGATCCTAAACATCCTGGGATTGTGCTGGACAACTCTGTAGTTTCCAGACTGTGCACTTTCTTCTCTAGCAACTTTTGTGTCATGGGATATGCCCCAGAATGTTTGTTTGGCTCCAAAAGCCAGTCAAAGAGTGAATTTACATTATGCAACATGTACAAAGGATGAGGCCCTTTCAATTAGCTGGGAAGCTAAACATATACATGGAGACACTGACACTGGATTTTTATCACAATGGGTCCTCATACATAAGAAGGAATTGCAATCAAATCCTAGGAGGCAGCTGAGAGGTGGCAACCAGAATCTCCAGGATTAGAGAATGGTGTTTATCACTAATCCTTTGCTCAAAATGACATAGGACTAAGGGTAATGGTTTTAAACTGAAGGAGCCATAGTTTAGGTTAGATGTAAAGAAGTAGATTTTTACAAGGAGAGTGGCACAGTTTGCTCAGAGAGATGGTAGATGCCCCATCCCTGGAAACATTCAAGATCAAGATGGAGAGGGCTCTGAATGAGTGGGTGTAGTCAGAGATGTCCCTGAACATTGCAGAAGGATTGGACTAGATGTCATTTAAAAATTCCTTCCAATCTATCCTATACTATAATTCTGTGATTCTCTGATTCTCTGACATTACTCTTGTCTTGTTCTGGGACATTCAAACACTAAGAGCCCTCTTCAGCAAAGGTAGTTTGCCAGAGTACCCTGTTGTGACTGCTTTCAGCCTGAAAACACTGAAGGGTCAGGTTGATTGACAAATTACCTTAATTTAGCAATTGATTTTGACTCAAATAAATTGCTCCCATATGTTTACTGTTAATCTATGGAAACTCCTCTTTTACTGGAAATGAAATTAAAATGTCTCACATTTTTCACAGGAAGAAAGCACAGACACAGTCAACCACATGCTCAACAGACATGTGATGTCACTTGACCATGAGTTCAAATAGGTAGAGGAATGTGCAGGACTGTGGTCTTTATCTTTTGTTATTATTATCTCTGTTGCAGTATTGTCATTTTAAAGATCTTTGTCCCCTCATAAATACCTCCCTCAGATTATTTCTGCCACCTCCTAACATATGAATTTTTCCTATATTTCTCAAAGGTTAATGTCCATGTACAAGCAGCCAATGTTAGAATCTCAATCACAATTTTCTGTCTTTTATTTAGTGATTGCTGCAAATTAAATTTGTACTATACTGCGTGAGATGAAAATGCCACCCCCAAAGGCTTAGTAATCAAAGTCAGACCACTGAAAATTGTTCTGGAGAGTTGAAAAATATATATTTATCTATATATTAATTAAAATATAGGTAACTCATCTTCAGGTATTATTAAAAATTACAGTGTTTAAAAAAAGCAATTCATTCAGCTGTGAATATAAATTCTTGTTTTACTCTGAATGATTAACAGAAATAGTGAATTGCTGGAATTCTATTATTTTAATATGAAACCACTTTCGTGAATAAGATAAACTGCCAGCCACAACCAATAATTCTACCTTTTTTCCTAAGGATATGCAACAGTGGTGTCTGTATTAGACTACTGCATTTTCAGCCATAGGAAGGAGCTAAAGTTACATAAATTTCCTGGAAGAGTACTTAGACAGCTGTTTACCTGAAATTGTGCTTGTTTCTGGCATCAGTCTGATATACAAGCTATTTTATAGTTGTGGCAGAGAAGTAATAAAGAAATTGCTGAACTATTAGTACACAATTTATGCTTGCCTGTGTACCTCACAAAAAGATGTTTTTGTATTTTTGACGAATATTGCTAGTGATAACACCAATATATGGCTTCAGTTTTACTTCCCTTGCTGCATCCTTATGTGCAACAACAGATTTAAACAATCTAGCACATGAGAATAAATATTAAAAGAAGAGGCATTTATGCAGCTCCTCAGAGTTTAACAATGCTTGTACAGTCAAATTCTCCGTGTACCAGGGACAAACACAGCTACACTTGGTTTTAATGGGAAATATTTGCATTAATATTCCACCTATCTATGCAGATTGAAATTAGGTGCTGTCTAACTTTAAAGGATGCTATTCTGTAAATTGGAGTTGTCAGGCTGAGCTAGGCTCATGCTGAAGAACTGACAAGAGCCAAAAGGTGAGAAACTGCCTCACCACCAAGGCAGAATGGCAAACCACAGCTGAACCTCCCTCTAACATCCATATGAGATTTCTGGCTACTGGTAAAAATTACTTTTCTAGGATAAACTGGTTGCCCCTAGGATTCCTCACCACTTCATGTCCTATATTTGGATAACAACCATCTGGGAAGTCTTTACATCTGTAAACCTGAACAGTCTTTAAATTAAGGGAACTATTTACAGGACTTGTGTAACTGAAGGTGATGGTGCAGTCACATGAGTATAGGTTGACATCCCGAGACTCCGTCAGCTGTTCCTTCCTGCCACCTGTACCTATCCCTCCATGTCCCAGGCAGTCTTCTCTTCCCTCTCTGCTGGCACATCCCATCTCTGCCAGAATATCATGAAGCTTGTGTCAGATCTTGGCACAGGAACATAAAGAGGAGAAGCTGAACAGGATTCAGGAGCCGTGGGAGAATTATATCTACTACTGTGGCTGCTGATCCATTATGAGTATCACAGCCAGAAACTCCCATCTGGAGTCTCCCACCAACTGCTCTTGGGCAGGTTTTGATGCAGTGGTATCAACAAGTTGAAACTTCGCCCTAGAGAGGAGTTTAAGCAGAAGTGGAAACTCCACCCATAATCAGTCCCTCTTATTTGAGATCTCAGGATGCACATGGATCATATTTTAAAGCATTTCTGTGCAATTAGGCGGGTTAGAAACATCCTCTAAGGAGGGCTATATTAGAAACATCCAAAGGAGGGTTGATTTTAAATTCTGCTAGTCTGTTCTACTGAAAAACCTGAAAAATATCTTGCGACAGAGGAACATAATGATGAACTGACCGTTCCTGATACTAGATATTTCTGTAGAGGTTTCTTACAGCTCTCTTGAACAAAGCAATATATTGCCATTTTTTCAGTACAGACACATTTCTCATCTGACAGTTCTAAGAATGTTTCTTTTTTTGTACAGAAAGGAAGATAGAAGACTAGGATGTTTTTACTTGGAGCAAGGAATGTTCTATGCCATGCATTATTTAATGAGGAAAAATGTAGATCACAGAATCTCAGGATAATTCATGTTGGAAGGGAACTCAGGCAGCCCTTGGTCCAAACTTCCCCTTAAAGCAGGATCAACTATGAAGGCAGAGAGGTTGCTCAGGGCTTTTTTCAGTTAAGTCCAGAAAGATTCAAAGGATGGAGACTGCACTGCATCTCTGGGAAACCTGGCCCACTGTTGGGCTGTTGCAGAATGAACCATGTGTCCTTATGTCCATTCTGAACCTCTCTCATTTCAATCTAGGACAATTTCCCCTCATTCTTCCACCATTTGCCATTCAGGTCAGTGATTATTTGTTCTTGAAGCCATTCCTTCCTAAAGGCTGAATGAAGATTGGTCTTTGTCCCCCCTCAAAGGGAAAGTGCTCCAGCTCTGACATCTCAGTGGGCATCTCCTAAACTTGCTCGTATTTAATAAACATCTGCTTTGTACTGGAAGATGCCTGGGGTTTAACAAGCTTTGAGAAGAGGAAAGTAATCACTTTCCTGAATAGCCTGGCTCTGCTCCTGCTTACATACAGTTTGTGTTGGCCTTTCTCTCTAGACCATCCAGGTCTGTGGATGGCAGCCGTGCCTTTAAGCATGTCAACTTCTCCCCGCATTGTGGTGTTTGCTGACCTGATGAGCATGTGCTCCTCATCCCCAGACTCTGCTAGAGACCAATTGATAAAGAGCAAAGATCCTAGAAAGGATTTTTGTGATATGCTTGCCATCAAGGTAGAGAGTGACCCACTAACCAGTGCCCTCCAAGTCTGGTCATTCAACTAGTTTGTTACTTATCTAGCTGTCCAGAAACCTGGATACAAGAGGAGGCAGGTCAAAAGTCTTAAAATTATATCCATGAGTACTTCTCATTTACATGACTATTCATTTTATTATAGGTTTATGGCAACCATGGCCATGCCTGAGGTAAAAAAATGCAGATGTATTGACACCACTGCATTTTAATATCTTGGATGACCTCGAAGAAGCTGGATTACAAACAGAATGTAATTCAGGATGAGATTTGTAGAGATCAGGAGGATCATAGAAAGCAACCACAGTCATATGCTCTTTCCATAAACAAACTGTCCTACTGTTACTGCACAAGAAAAACTCCCCGGGAGAGAAAGGATGGAAGGACAAAACCAACAAAGGCACAAATAAGAAAAGAGAAATGGTACAAGTGGCACACAATCAAAAGCATGTTGGTAGGGAATGAGAGGGGCAACCTGAGCTGAGCACCCATGAGCGCAGCCTGTTCCCAGGATGTGCCAAATAAACCAGTGAACAACACGCACTGGTGCTCACAGGTGAGAGGAGGAGAGAAAGAAAACAGGACTCAACCTCTATAGAGCCTCCACCATAAAATTCCCTCTTGCAGCCAGTGGGCTTCCCCATGCCTGAGGGAAGTTGGTGACGAAGTTTGATGTGTGTCTGGGGCCCTGGTGAGGAGAGACTTTGCATCCAGGGACAAGATATGGGGAAAAGGAGGCACTGATCCATAACAGCCCAGTGCTCAGCAGGGCTGTTCAATGTTTTCAAACTAAAAATGCAAACCGTACAACTTTTTAAAAGTAGATCTGTTAAGATTTAAAATTTAATAAATTATTACATTTAAAAATCAAACACGCAACAGTTTATGCTAAACCTGGGCTTACTACAATTATTACAACCAATTAAAGATATAAGAAAGTGTATTGCAACAGTTATTAATTCCCAGATTTGAATGAGTTAAGGAGTACTACCTTCTCCCATAATGGCACAGCTGAAACTGAGAAAATGCTGCTTTTTTTACAACAGCTTGATCTTCATAAATATGTCAAATTACTCTGTATTGTACTTTTTACAAAAGACTGTATGCAAATATTTACATGTTTTCCAAAGGCCAGTACTTTCTGCTTTTGTTGTGTAAATAAGCATTTGCCTTCATTTCTTTGAGTTTCTATTTATTATCAGATTCAACAGGAATATTTTCATCATGTGAATTAATCCACTGAAATCTGAGAAAAAGAGTCAGAAATTAATTAGCCAACATGTTGTTCTTCTTTTACAACTTACAAATAGAAGTCAGATAGGAGAATATGAGAGCTACAGTAACTAAAATTTAAAGAACAATTGACCCACTTTTGAAAGTACCTAAAAACATGAGACTTTAAAAAAAGTATCTGCCAAGACTAGCTCCCAGGTCTGCTTTAGTTCAGCTACACTGCTAGTATTGAAAGGGAAGGGCTTGGCTGCTCAGTGGGTTTGAAAATCCCAGGGGTTACCTTTCTGTTCTGTTACACACCAACACATCAGATTTTCAATTCACCATATTTTCAATGAATTAACCACCAGTTAAACTCAAATCTAATTTTAAAATAAAAAAAATTAAGACAGAGAAAATATCTTATAAGTGATCAAATTTATTCAATGGATGTGTGAGTATCAGTACATCCTTCCCTCTAGGAAATAAGGTAAACCAAGTTTTCTTTAAAAACTGTGTCTGTCTGCACAGCATTACATTAAGTCACTGGACCAGTAATTGTGAAAGATTCCTTAGGACATAAAATGCATACAAAATTTAAAAAAAAAAAAAAAGACAGTTTAACTTATGATTTCATGCTTTTGATTAAATTCATGTTTCTGACCAGTGATTTAATTCACTTTGACTTAAGTCAATCTACATTGCCTCAGGTTTCCTATCTGTGTATTTCACATTTATAAAATGGATGATATTAGGATGAGTTCCTTTCATTAGCCAGTGTGCCTCATTAGGAAGAGCAATGCTTCTTACAGCTAAATTGGATTTTGCTCTACTCTATGGTTCCTTGGTCCTTTGCTGATTTTTCCTTCAGTAATCAGCCAGAAACACAAGGTTTTTTGTGATGTGGACACTTGTCCACTAGATGCTGCACTAAGCCCACCTACTTATTTTATACCTCCATCCTGCTGTGGACAGAACCTGGACTTCTCTGACTTATTCCTTCAGGTAGCCAAGTTACCTTGGCTGGATGTGAGGTGCATGAGCTTATGGAGACAAGGTGCTTCCATCTAATAGCTCAGCTTGGTTTCATCTTCAGTCTCAGACTGGGTGTTACTTTGGCAAGTAACCACCGACACCGGTTAGTGGTTATGAGCTATTCTACACACCTATACACTCACAATGATTCACTCTGACATGCTGAATGAGGCTTTAAGTCCCTTTCTCTAATTTTGTACCCCTCTTTAAAGAGGGGACACAGCATCTTCTGGGTTCTGGAGCATGCTCTAATAGCATAGATGTGAAACAGAGTAGTTGCAGACTTTGCTGTCTGCTTCTGGGGCTCAGGACTGCTGGGGTGAAGCCCAGAGCCAGCAGGGCAGCTGATGCTGTGGCTCACTTGTAAAAGTAAGTGCCTATGCTCTGCAGGATTGGGAAATTTTACATTTGTTTCCCTCCTCAGAGTTTTCTACTGCTGAGTTCAAACAGAACTCAAGCAGAAGAATTCAAGCAGAAGAATAATTGTGACTCTGTGCAATCTAATCATTCCTAGTTAGAAAAAGCCAGCCAGCTCCAACAATTATTCCAGGAAGGAAGATGACACTGGAGTGGAAAAGATGGCAAAGCTACATGAAGGTTCTGTCAGAAACAGACACACACATACACATAGACCATGGGCAGAAACTAGGGCTTTTACAGCTCTTTCACTATGCCCAAGATTAGGGAGCCATGGAGGTGGTTTAAACAATTCATCTTTACACTCAGTTGCTTAAACTCTACTGCAAGTTTAATCTTGCCCAATTGTCTTTTAAGCCATTTCTTCAGGATGTGATTTACTGGTCCAAACAAACATTTCCAAAGTAACACAGAATAAGTAGTTCATTCACCAAACATTTACTCTGTGTAAGTTTTTTTCTTATACAACTGCCATAGGAGGCCACATATTCTTGTACATCCCATATTGGTTGAGAAAGGTATGAGTTCCTTCCTCAGATACATTTCAGGCTACATGTCCTTATTGGAACAAATCAAGCTATCATAACATGCTTAAATTTAATTAACTTTTACTATACCTATTGAATATGCTTTATGTGTGCACACTGATGATTGAACTTAAAATCTTGGCAACCCTAAAAAAAAATCTTATTATCCTTTACCTTAAATAATATATGTCAATATACTATGATTTTATTTATTATACTACAATTGTGCTGTATATCTTGCTTCAATCAATTCTAAAATGGATTGAAATGAACCAGTTTTGCTAAACATTACGCAAAACCATGGCAATTTTCTAATAAAAAAATACACCATTGCTTGAATTCCAGCCTTCTCCTTCCAAAGCATGTTACCCTTTATTTTGGAGCTAGTTCTTTAATACAAATTCACAACCAAGCAATGGATACAGAATGAGCTGAGTTCTCAAATTGTGCTTGCCTTCTTGATGGAGAGTGGGAAAAAAGGTGGATGAAGCCATTTTACTGTGGTCCACTGTGACACAGGATCAAGACAATATCCACAAACTATAAGATGGCTACTCCTCCTTATGAAGGCCAAGAATTTTAACCCATCACTGAATTTTCCATGTTATATTTAGCTTCTTATGTGGAAAGGAAAAAAAAAAAACAACCCAGAACATGACCTGAGCTATCTTTGAATGCTGCTTCTTTCCCAGCTACTTGTCTCCTCCATCCAAGTAGGGAAACAATCAACACTGGCTGCTTCCCTATGGCTTAATTCCTCTGCTCACTTGCTGATCCCAGGTTGGGATATTACAAGGTTCTAAATATCTCACAGCATTTTTTGGAAAAAAAGAGAAGAAACCACATTTGTTCTCCTTGAGCTGAAGTTGGAATTGCAGCTGGGGAAATCTTAAACCACGTCCCCAGGATTAAGCCAGAAGGATATGTCCTCCAGCTCATCCACGTGCTGAGCACATCTCATACAGACCCCATTTTCTGCTGATGCTGTGGCTCACTTGTAAAAGGAAGTGGACTGCAGCACTGTGAGCACTGGTATTTTGTATTGAAAACCAATTTTTAAGAGGTGCCAATGTTCTAGGTCCCCAGGGCAGATACACAAGTTCCAGAAGATACCTGCTCTAGGGGAGTCAGGCACTATGTATCACCAAGCCTGGGAACAAAGGATTCCCTTTGGCAAGATTTTCTTTATTGGGTAGGCAGAGTCAGCGCAGTTAATATTATGGTCTACAAGGACCTCACAACTTAAATAATCATAAATATATACTGTCATGGCAAAGAATGACAGCAATGAGAAAACTCATCCTGGTCCCACTACGCAGTGGCCAAATTGACGCTAACTGTCCGAGGAGTAGATGGGTAATTCTGCTTCAGTTATTGATAGCAAGGTTCACCCCAAATTATCCCTAAAATGAACTACACATTCAAAAGACATTTTTGTTAATATTGAATTACATATTCTGAACCTACATGTTCAGGTACATTTAACTAAATGGAAAATATGAAAAAAAAATTACAGAAAACATTAGAGAAAGCTTTTGATTTCAAACTGAGTTAGTCACAAAATAGAAACAGAACAAAACAAAAATTAACACTAAGTTTTAAAGTTTGTAGGAAAACTCTCCACAACCTTTCTGAAATTCCTTCCACTTTTAACTTTTCAGACCAAATTAATTTGCTTAGGCAATGTTTTATGTTTAATACCAGAAGGAATGACTAGACACCTCAGACTGAGCTCTGTAGCACAAGACATTAATTTTCTTCCATTTACCTTATACTGAGCCCAGTAATTTGAGCTAAACTACATAATTTCAGCCCATGAAAAACTAAATTATTAAGTGCCATAGGTAGGGGATAGAAAAGAACAAAGTGTTACCTTGGGCTTCAATAATAACAAGGAATTGATTAGGTAAGAAATTATCCATAGTCCAAGCTATAATAAAGCCTGAAAAAATCCCAAGGTTTCTTCTAATCTGACTTGTGGAAAATTCAGTCCTGTCCCCAAGTCTCATGATATATTTAATCCTCACTAGCTAGCTAAGATGTACCAGCCAAGAATTTAAAGCAGGGGATTCTCCATACCCCCTCAAAGCATTGGCCTACTCAATCCGACATGCTGTCTCCAACTGCATTCAACATTGGTGTTTTAAAGGAAGGGGGGAAATATAATTTCTGAGCATACAAATTCAGCTTGTGTTATGATGGAAAATAGTCCTTCCTGAAACTTGTGATCAATTAGATAATCTTAAAATATGAGGTTTAAAGACAGAATGGCTACTGACCTGGATCACAGAAACACCTCATCTAGTCTTCTGGTTCAAGTGAATATTTAGCGAGGATTTTAGGGGAAAATAATGAAAAAGAAAATACATATATAATCACAATATTTAGATCACTTTGTTTACTATCCATTGACAGGTTTATCTTCCAGGAGTGCATAACATGTATAATTATACATTTGTGCAGCATAATTACACACTATATCAGGAGCAGAGATTCTTAGTTTTAAATCTAATACTTCATATTTTCATGGGGTACAAACTAAATTTTGCAATGTGCAAAAAGACCAAAAAGAGACTTGATCCCATTAATAGAATCACAGAATCATAGAATGGTTTGGGTTGGAAAGGACCCTAAAGATCATCTAGTTCCAAATCCCCTGCCTTGGGCAGGGACACTTTCAGTATTATATATTTGCATACATATTTTATAAGTATATGTACATATGTATATATATGAGCATTTAATTATAGCTAATATACATCTATAGCTATAGATGACAAGTCATTAAGACAATAATGAGAACTATTATCTTCATATTGACCAGGAAGCATTAGAAGCCTGTTGAAAGCAATGCTGATCTTTCTCTATTCTGGCTACAACCCATTAAAAGAGTAAATGGGATATTTTCATTTTCATTTTTTTATTGACAGCAAGGTCAGAAGGAATGAGGTAGTCAGGCCCTTGCAAGCACAGGGCTCAGGGTGTCTCCCAGAAGTCATATTTAAGGCAGATCCTTAAAGAAGGTTATCTAATTTCATTTTAAGAATAGTAAGGTTCTCTAATGTTTACTCTCACTGTGAAGTGGTGCTAACTTATCTGATTTCTGCTTTCATCTCACTGAGTATTTTTAAACCTTTTCCAGTGAATTGGAAGAAAACCTTCATATTTTCCCTTAAAGAAGGAACACAGGTCCTGTAATCAAATCCACCCATTCAGCAAATGAAATAGATTGAGATCCTTTAGCCTGTTTTGGGAAGGATCAATTTTTCATCTTCTTTTTCATGTTCCCCACTGCTTCCACATCTGTCTTAAAATAGCGACTTAGATAAAATTCTAGCAAGTATCTTATTAGTGCTATAACATCTTGGACCACATTTCCATTTCTTTCCATTTTATTCTTTTTATTTACTCAAGGGTGACATCACATTGGCTAGTTACAGTATTGCACTCAGAAAAGCATTTAGGAAAAACTGCTTATAGTGTTATTTGAATCCTTCTCTGAGACTTGCATCTGTGTATCCAAACTAGCAAATTCCCTTGTAGCTGCAGATCCCAGGATGTAAAAAGCACTTCCATCTAATCACATTTTTCCTCTCATTGCCCCCTTAGATATTGTGTAGCTGCCTTTCACTTCCTTTAACAAAAATAGTTTTATATCTTCTGCCTGTTTCTTGTCTTGTATTCCATACTGCCTGTACCACCTCTGGTTTACTGCTTTCCATTCCCATTCAGTCAGTTTCGATTGGCTCCTTGACTTGCTTTGTTTTCAGAAAGCAAATGTTTTTTACCATGTTTTCTGAGGTATGACTTTGAGGACACTCAACACTTTTCCCAGATGTGCCAGGAGTTATTTTAATCTTTGACAAACAATGCAATAAAAATAATTATTCATTGATATTACATTCTGCTTGTATAAATACAGCCAGGTCATTATTACTGCTACCAAGGAAACTGGGCTGAGTAATTAACCATTTCTGAGTCACAAAGGCAATTAACAATCCCTTGTTGAATCATGGAATCATTAAGGTTGGAAAAGACCTCTAAGATCATCAAATCCATCCACTAACCTGGCACCACCTTGATCACCACATCCCGAAGTGCCACATCTACATACCTTTTGAAGACTTTTGGGCATGGTGATTCTACCACCTCCCTAGTGAGCTTGTTCCAATGTTGTTCCAATGCCTGATCACTCTTTCAGGGGAGAAATTTTTGCTAATATCCAATCTAAACGTCCCCTGCTGCACCTTGAGGCCGTTTCCTCCAGTCCTGCCACTTGTTATCTGGGAGAAGTGAGTGATCCCCACCTGGCTATACCCTCCTTTCAGGGAGTTTTGGAGAGTGAGAAGGTATCCTGAGCCTCCTTTTCTCCAGGCTAAACAACCCCAGGAACCTCAGTCCTCCTCATAAGACTCGCTGCTCCTCACAAGACACTAACTTGAGCTCCTGGGAAGCAAACTGAATACATTTGAAAATTGTGGGGGCCATAATTTCCTGCAGTATAGACAGAAATAGTGTTGCTAGAATTTATACACAGGCATGTAACAATGCCTTCTAATTTCCACAAAACACTAATGCCAAATTCTGCAGCCCATTCTAATTTCTGGGGAATTGCTATCTGATTGCCAAGTCATCCCAAAATATAGGAAAATCAAGAAGAAAAAAAAAATCTAAAGCCACTAGCTATGGTAGAGAATACAATATATTTTCCCAGACAATGTTGGTGATTGTGCAAAAAGCAATGCCATCAGGTTCTATTCTGTTAGTAGTTGAGGACTTGCTGCACTGGAGCCACAGTGAAGCAGGGCCTGATGTGCGGAGTTGTGGGCAGAGAGCTGCTGTTGTCCCCTGGTAATCAAGGTGTCAGAAACACAGAGGCTCCCTTGTCTGCTCACTGCTGCAGCAGGAGGTGTCACTGACAGCATTTTCACAACCTATTCATCGGTGTAAGGACAGACAGTAGATAATGGGAGAAGCCAGCATGCCCCAAGAAAAGAAGGGAGAGAAAAGAAACAGATTGCCATCAGAAAAATGATACTTAAGAATCAGAAAGGTGAACATCTAAATTAAAATAGAGAAATTGGACAAAAGAAGTTACAAAAGCTATCTTGCAGACAGAAGTTACTAGAAACCTCTCAATAAATAAAATCCAAACATGAAAAAGGAGGCAAGGACACCTCTGACACCAGAATGACAAAAGCATTTGACATAAGAATAGCAAAAAGTGATAATCTGAAGTCTATAAATCTAGCTCCCCGCTGCAAGTTGCACTTCCAGGGAAGTCAGTGCAAATACTCCAGTGACTCAGCTCCTTCACTGAAATATTGATAATACTTGATGAAAAGGGTAAATGGCAAGCAAAAATTCCATGGTTATGCTTCAAACCTGGAATTCTGAACAAAGATGAGGAACATGAGGTTTTTAAGTGAAATTCAGAAGTCAATTCCTCAGTATCAGGAAGATGCTAAATACTGGGGGTCATAGTCCTTCACAGTTTCCATGGCACTTGCTGTGGTGACACTTGCTGTGTCACAGCTGAAAATGCCACTCAGCTCAATAGGTATTCCCAGCCCAAGGACACCTTACTCCCAGTGCATTCACTTCTTACCAGCTTTCACAGAACATATATTTTTGTAGGGATGGAAATTGTTAATATTCCACTCTATCCTATGCGTTAACATTAAATAACTGCATAAAGAAGGATCTGTTTTCATAGAATCATGGAATGGTTTGGGTTGGAAGGGACCTTAAGGTAATCCCCCTTGTCCTGTCACTATATGCCTGTATAAGCCCACAGGGCAAATTGGCCTTCTAAGTGACAATATGAACTCACTAACTTTATTTAATATGATGGCAGTGGCAGATCACACTCATCTGTGTTACCATGTTAAATGGAACCTTAACCAGAGCACTGCTGAAACATATGAGACAAAGGGAGCCAAAGGCAGCTTGCCTTTTGTGGAAAGGCAAATCTTGAAAGATGACTGGACTGCAAGGATTGCTGAGGCCTTCCTGAGATACAGCAACGTCCCAATATAGCCTACAAGCAACGCGAAATTCGTAAATTCTTAACATGACTAATTTAGACCTTCTAAAGTCCTTACTAACAATGATCGCTATAATTACAATGCCAAAACCATCAATAAGTTGGAAAGAATTATAAAAAAAAATTGTCTATTATCTGTCAAGCTCTGAAATAAAAAAGTTGTACAGCATATAACTTGGAAATTCATAAAGTATTCTCTCTGAATTTCCCTCCATTCTAACACGAATGTTGAAACCCCAACACTCATCCTGGTTCTTGCAGGGGAGTTTTCCTGAGCAAAAGCTATCTGTGTATTTGGAAATGTGATTTTAGAGAGAGCTCTTTGCTTTTGCAGCTTTAATTTCTTTCTCAAGATTTACCAACAAGCTTTTCCAAAATGTACAATATCCCTTCCATTCGTATGTCTTAGTAATTTTATCATTTTAGAAATATTTTTGCTCATTACATTTTGTATAGGCAGTTTAGGAGCTCGTCCAGGTATTCCAAATGTGTAATAAGTGAGAGTAGACAGAAAAAAAAATCAGGACAGAATTACTAAGAAGATGAATGTTATTTAAGCTATGCCTTAACCTTCCTTGAGTAATGTACTGCTTATAACCACTACATTCCTCCCTCGCAAACCTTTCTTCTCACAGAGGGATGACCCTTACCCTCTCTCCCATCTATTCCTCTTCCACTCCTCTTTCCATCTGCTCTGGTAAACCCGTTAAATCTGCATTAAGAGCTGTGGAAAGAAGAATGTTTGACAAACAGGCTTGACTGCTGCTGACTCTGGTATCATCTGCTGTCATTTGCTTCCATTGCTGTCAGTTTTAAAGGTCAAAGGAAAGAGTAAGTGTGGCCCCAGAGGGGCAGCGGTTCTGGGGAAGCAGGTTGGCATCTTCCACCATCTATAGCAGCTGCTTTGCTATAATGGCTTGAAAATGTTCAAAGGCTTTTCTTTCCTCTGCCACTTAAGCTGAAAAACTGGACTTAACCTTTCACACAGTTTGGGTGAATTTTTCTGCATTATCAGTTTTCTTGCATAGGTAAAAGTTATCTGAAGCTTTAATTACAAATGAGTTGTGAAGCCCAAATTACCTGTCCTTGGGAGAATGAAAGATGCATTAGCAGACACTGTACCAGGCACTGGTACTTAAATACAGAAATAGACTTGTCATTTTTAAAAGATCTGTCAAGAAGAGAAAATTCTTCCAATTCAGAACTAGAGTCCTTTAATTAAAATGGGAAATAAAGACCCAAAATTTAAAACCAGGCTATCTGAGCCTAGGAAATGAACATTAGTTTATCTGCTGACGTGATTGACAAAATTTATGTACCTAAAGTATTCGTGTTAAAGGACTTAGTCACAGTATCACACATTACTGTGCACAGAGATTTGAAAATGAGTCCCTGTTTTATCACTATCCCTGTGCACAGACAATGAATGGAGACTGAAAGTTTAATACCATACAACCACATTTCCATATGACACAATTTATTTAGAGATCACCTTTTCAATATCTTTCCACTTGCTGGACCACAATAGTGTAAAAAGTCAATACACAACAACAGGAATTTTTCATGTAAGACCTCAGTGACTCTGGTGTTTTAGTGGAAAAACTGTAAAAATAGCAAATGTTTGTCTTCCCATTTCTGATCCTGATTTTTCATTTGCATTTAAGTTATAATCTTTCCCTTTGATTTTCTATGAAAGCAGCAGTAAAACCTTTTTTTCCATTTTTATGACACTTTCAGAGTGTGCTGTTTCTTAGATCATTATTCTTATTCTTGTTCCATTTTCAGTCTTCTTTTTTTGCAATGCTTGCCATTATTTTTTTAAATCTAGTTCCTGTCAATTTATTACAAACTTTCTGAGAAGTCGCATTTGGCACAAGACTTTTTTTAAACTAAAATTTAAAACTTTCAAATCTTTCCCATCTGTTTTATATGACAGTAATGAGAGTCTTAAAAAGGGACTCTATTTTTGCAGTGTTCCAAAAATGCCTTCTGTGCTGTATATTGTTTAGTAATACTCTTTGCATAGAGCCATTAATCTCTGAGGGCCAGATGCTGATAGTGGGTTCTCGTGCACTCAGCTTCCACTAGAGTCAGAAATAGGTGAAGATCTTCCTCTTTCTGTAGGCGAAGATCTTTCTCTTTCTGTAGGATGTGATCAGTGCTTGGCAGATGCAGATGCTAATTGGCCCAGTGGGAGAAACATAAATGCACAGATATGTGTAAAGTGTGCTCTGGTTTTTTTTTTAAGATTAACTATGGATTAACTTTATGGTTTTTTTGAAGTAAATAGCATCTGCTATTTTTTGCTGAACTTTTGTGGTACTAAGAAGATGCAGTAAAAAACCCAAAAGCTTATCTCGTTTCAATTTTGTTCACTGAAAGCTGTTTTTTCAGTAATACACAGGTATTCACAGAAAGAATGAAAATGAGAAAATGTATCTCTCAAGTTGGGCGTGTGAACGTAAAAACAGCATAATGCAGCATTGACAAATTTTCATTCTCTAAACTATAATCTAGACACTTACTGACTTGTGCTTTCTGTTAGGCCAAAAGGAGAATGCCTGTAAACGGTCTTAACCTGATTTTTTCTTATAACAAGGAAACTCATCCATATGCTCCAGAGCCAGAAACTGCCCCTACATCCTGGTAACGTGAACAACATGGAGAAAGAGCTCATTCCATTTATCTGCCAGTACATTCCACAGCAAACCAACTCACCCACTGGTAAATACATTTGCACAGATTTGGTGTAGTCTTTCTAGAAAAATCCTTTTAGACTGAGCTTCCTTTACTATGGCAAAAGTTTGGCTAAGGAGTTATTGCAAGAGGAGCTCTATCTCTTAGATCTTTGTGAGTCTTGAGTATTCCCTTTCCCTTCTTGCTGGTCCATCTGCAATGTTTCTGGCAATCCATTTGTTCCATGATCATGCTTTTAATGAGAGAGAATGGAACTGATATTCCACTAGTCACTTTTATAAGATATTACTCCTGAACAGGAATCAAGAGGTTTCAAAGATTTATTTAGACAAGACACAGTACTGGAATACTGAAGTACAGGGCAATTCCACCTTCTGAGCTACTCTGTGCCTCTAGGAATGACATAGGAATATTTGCCAGGACTTTTCATTTACCCAAAGGAAAAAAAAATAATGTTAGGGATTTTTTCCTTGCATGGTGATGAGGTAACATTTACTACTAGAAAAAGAGTGAAGCAAATTAATCAATTTCCACAAATACTGAGAGACAGCTGGAGATAGGTTTGTTTCTACCAGAGACAGAGGATTATTCATTATTTTGTGGAATTACTGACATGATCTCTACCATCTCTACTATATCATATTCCTTCTTGTACTGCAGCAGCAAAATCTGAAAAAAAAAATCTTTTGTAAAACCTTGCTGGAAGGAATGACAAAAGATGTAAAAGATGTATGTTCTTGAAAGAAAACTTCACACTGGACAGCTTCTGCACCTGATGATTATTCAAGAAAACAATCCCAGTTTGATTCCACAGATGTATGCTGAATATTTTTACATCTATATTAACAGAGTCACATTCCTACTTACGGGCAGAGAATACTATATATGACAATTACTGATAACACAATTAACCTTAAATTGAACTCTTTAAAATTTTAATTTCTTTTACCCCAAGTCGTTTTGGATGCATCTACATAAGCAAATTCAACAGTACTGCCAAATTTTGCAGGATAATAGAAGACTTGACTGTTATATCATGACCATTTCTAGTAAGGTTTCAGCCCATGTCAATGAACTGGCCGGGACAGTCCCTTGGCATGGTTCAGTAGATAGCACAGACCAAGTCCCATCCCCAGCAGGCAGTTTATACTCATCCTCACCACTCTGGACATCAGCAGAGATTCACAGCATGTCTATCAGCTCTTCTACAGTTTAGGGCTCTGGGTCAAAGAACAACCTTGGGCTGCTGCTTTACTCCCCTGAAATCAAAGCAGAGACAGAGACACCTCCAGAGGGCAATTTCTTCCCATTACTTGGGCACCTGTTTGAAGTGTAAGTGTGCTTCTAAGGTGTCCTTTTCATCTCTGTATCTCCACTAACTATGGACAGATTTAGACACTTATTACTTAGACAGCTAATATGAAGGCAAATCCCACCTTAAACCCTAGTGATAGCAAAGCCCCACAGGGAATGCCATTTGGGCTTTCTTCTCAGTAGATCTGTGGTCTAAAAGCAACTGAGATCATATAACTATTGTTTCTTATTTCTTCCACATCACCTCCTGACTCCAGATGAAGTTGAGGCTCCAACAGAACACAGGACTAGGTCTAAACAGCACTACAGATGTGAAAGTGAAGCCTCAGCCTCAGGATTAGCCAGCATGTCCTTTGAGCTGGATACTCAAACATAAGGAACAATCAGGAGAAGGCGGCTCTTTAAGACTTCAGGATGTTTGATGATCACTGAAATGCTCCCTGCAAACTGGTACTCACCTGCCACTCCAGACCAGGAAAAAGTTATGCAATTACTTTAATTAAACCAGTCCTTGCAGGCAGGGAAAAAGTGCAGCTGACTTTTGCCTTTTCCACTATATTTTTTCCATTTTCTTTTCCTCCTTCTCCATTCAGTAAGAACAGGAGGGGACAGTCGAAGGACAAGTTCACCAGGGCAGAAAGCAGCACAAGAGACAACAGGATGTGTCAGTGAAGCTGATCTGTGCCATTCCATTGCTGTACCAGACGAGTTCACTAATTCACAAAGATCCATGGCCACTCTGGACAGAAGGGAGTTTGTAGACAGAGTTGTCTGGCAGTGGTCCACAGGGAGAAAATCGAGGAACAGCCAAGCCCAGAGGGGATCCTGTCCTCTATTAGCTCAGGGTTTGTTTTCTTTGTAAATAATGCCAAAGTCCTTGAAAGGGGAGAACCAAGCATTTGCTAACTGGAAATTGTGTTCTTAGAGTGAGTGCTGGCACTCCTAGTGATGTGTCAGATCAGGCGCTGTCCTGCTGAGATGAAGTGGGACAGGACAGCAGGGAAAAGGAACCGATTGAAAAATGCAGTATAAAACTTTGGCTTTTAAACAGACTAAACTTTCACTACCTTATAGTGCTTCCAAAATAAATCTAAAATAAAGCTTTTTTTTTTTCTTTTTAATGCTGAACTCTTGCAATGTATGAAGACAATAGTAATGTCAAAGTGGAAAATAGAAAATACAGATTAAAATGGCGTACAACTTAATTTTCCATGCCACTCATGGATGAAGTCTGATCAGTTAATGTTTCATCTTATGATCCATATGCTCACTGAAAATGGCACTATTTTGGTTTTTGCTGCTCCGCACCACCAGTTTTCCCGCTGCCAAGAAGGAGCAGCAGCTGCTGGGAAGTTCAGTGTCTTCAATTCATCCTCCACTAGATGGCAACTGCTGAGCTTTCCCACAGCACTGCAGAGACCTGTACAGCAGCACTAATCCTCTCCAGGCAGACTGCTCGAGTCTGCCTTCACGACATTCTCTATTTGCAGCCACCTAAAGATTAGCCGCTAAACATTTTGGCTCGTGACAGTATTTGCACAAGACACATACATTAAAATGGAATATGCAGTTCAAAGGTAGAAAAGCAGGAATTCACTCATCATGTAAATGGGGCCATGGCTTCCTTACAGGTCCCTCAGTCCAACTCTCCTGTCATGAGCGGGGCATCTTCAACTAGATCAGGTTGCTCAGAGCCCTGTCCAGCCTGATCTTGAATATTTCCAGGGATGGGGTAACTACCACCTCTCTGGACAACTGTTTCCAATGTTTGATCACCCTCACTGTAAATACTTTTTCCCTTATATCTAGTCTGAGCCCACCCTCTTTTAGTTTAAAACCATCACCCCTGTCCTATTGCTACCTTTCCTGGTCACAAGTCTGCCCTCACCTATTTTTGTAAGCCCCCTTTAAATATTGAAGGCTGCAATAAAGGTCCCTTCCAACCCAAACAATTCCATGATTCTGTGATTCTAAGGTTTTCAGCTTTGGATCACAGCACTATGCTAGGGACTATAAACAGTAATTACCAGAAGTCTCTTACTTCATTTCCTTTGGTTTATTTTGTAAAGGTAATAAATATGGAGCAGTTATTCATTTTCTCACAATACAAAAACCAGCATCTTACAATAAAATTGACAGCCTTTAAACAAAAAGTCTTGATTCTTAATAAGGTACTTTTTTTGTTCACAATTGTTCACTGAATTTAAGTGGTATCTGTGAGTAGATCATATTCAAAGCCTTTCTGAAATTTATAATTAACAAAAATAAATACAGCTGTAGAGTCCATGCAATAATCATAAAAAAACTACTTGGAAAAGTACATCCTGACTGAGACCTCCTCCCACATGCTCGATCTCTCTCTCAAAGATTTTGCCAGACAACAGAACCTGCTTCTACTTTTGGTTACATGAGCATTATCTGAAATAACTCTGCTGGAAAGATTTGACTCACAGTGATACAAATTGTATTGTAATCAAGTACAGTATTTTCAGACAAATAATAACACTTCTCATGGTCTATAATCTTTCCTTTTTCTGTGGAGTTTTAACTCACAAGCAAGCACAGAAAGAGATTTTTACTGATTAATTGACAGGGTTTAGCAGGTTTTTTCCTGTTGTTCTTTATATTATTGAATATATTATCTAGAACTTGCCTTACTGTTACAGATTGTATGCTGAAAAGCTTTCTCAGGATTAGATTTTGAACCAAACTTGGTGATATTTTTCTAAAAGACTTAAACTTCATACTAGATATGATAATGGCCTTATTAGTTAATGGTCAGTTATTCTCTGGCAATCTGTCCTCAAAAGGCCTGGTAGGGTAAGAAGCAGCTGCTTTTGGGGCTCTTTGAGATTTCTTTCTTGATGCTCATCCTCTCATTGAATGAGGAAAAAATATTTTCATCTTCACATACAGTTTTTTCATGGGATAGCAAAAATTGTGAAGCCTCATCTCTTCCCACATGGCAGTTTTACCTGCCTGCCTCTTCCTGTCTCTGAGTCTCTGTGTCAGTCAGCTGGGACACCCACAACTGCTTTCTATCCCTCTCCATGTCAGCCCTCAACCTTGTCATCACTGCTGTCTTTTATCCATGTCTCTTTAGGGACTGTGGGTAGATGACTCTCATGAACTCCTTAAAGAGCACTGAGAAAGCTACAGTGGGAGAGAGTCCACCCTGCCCTATGTAAAAGAAATTGTTTACTTTATATTTTTAATTATTAATCTCGTAGGGATTAGCTGAAGTTTTCTTATGTCATATGATGACTTAGCCGTTCAGTGTTATTGAGATTGATGGCATTGGTGCAGTTTTGCAGGTTTTAAAGCCTGAATTATGCTGTGGAACTCTTCATGCTGTGCCCTTAAATATTTTTAGTTTGCAAAAACAAAAAAATAAAAAAAGGCTAACGTTTGCAACACCAATTTTAGGAGTTTACGTGTTCTTCCTTGAACTGTAGTTAAACTGAATCCCTAAGAACTATATTTCTTATAATGGAATTAAAAACACATCATCAAAGCAGTAGCTGCTGGCAATGATGGCATTTCAATTCCCAGGACAAGAAGCTTATGGAAATTTATGGTTAGGATTACACAAAATGGTTGTCTGTGACAGCAGAGCTTTGAACTCACTGGACTGTCACCATCCACCAGACCAGGTTGCTCAGAGCCCCTTTCAACCTGGCCTTGAACACTTCTAGAGATGAAGCACCCACAATTTCTCTGGCAACCTGTTCCAGCGCCCCACCACCCTGATAGTAAAGAATTTTTTCCTTATATTTAATCTAGATCTACTCTCTTTCAGTTTCTGAAAGAGAATATGTTTCCCCTTGTCCTGCTACTACATGCTGTTGTAAAAAGTCTCTCTCCATCTTTCTTGTATGCTCCCTTGAGGTACTGCCAGGGAAGTTGTGACCCTTGGAAAGGTCAATTAGAAGTGGTGGAATGGAGTTTCATCTGTCCTGCATTTCCACACTGGATGTACCATGAAGTACAAGCAGCCAAAGGACACCTCTAGACTGCTTTAGGAAAGGAAGTGCATGGGGATTTTGTAATGATCGCACAGGATGTTTTACACATTTTTTACGCTTAGAAGTGGCATAGACCATCTCTATGGAAAGAAATCAAACCCAAAAACACCTGTTTAACCAGAAAACCTCACCTAAACAAAACAGGCCAGAAGTGAGACAAATCCTAAGTAATAGGACTGGACCAAACCTCAGAATATTTTCAAAAGCAACCAGAATTTCCCAAAGCCATATGAACACCACAAGCAGCTCATAGCAGAGACTAACAACCTGCCTCGAGCAATAGAGAGTGCAAAACATGAAAAGACCAATGAAGCCTTACAGCATCATCAAAACAGGAATTCTGGAGGTTTAGTGAATAAAAAGGCACTGGTGACTGAGGTAACTGCCAATGCAACTTCATTTAAATAATTTTGGACTGGGAGCTGTTACACTCTTGGATGGTTTTTCAAAGGTTTCCTAATTTGGGCTGACATTTCTTGCATCTCCAATAGCATTTACATGACTAATAACTTGGCCGAAGCGACAAGTTTTCTGCCTGTGAATCATAAAATGAATATAGTTGAAAAGGGAAGATAAACAGCTAAATTGAGACAACTCTGGAAACATAAGCTTCTTTAACCAAATGGATGTACAATTTAAAGTAGTATTAAAAAAAAAAAACCAACCAAAAAACTATATGCATTTGTTTACACTGGCTCCATCTATTATCCAGTGACTACCCAGCTGAGTATAACCCAACTAGTACTACCACAACCCACTTTTTTTCCCCCAGGTTATCTTTAGACTTTTAGCAAAATTTTGAAATACATTGAAGTAGCTTAGGAACTCAAGACCAATTTTCAAACACTAAGGTCATGTCTAAATGGCAGATTGAACTTTAGACACAGCAGCTTGGAAACTGAAAGGAAGCTGACAGCATGAAACACTGAGTGAGTTAATTTCCCTTGCCAGCAGAGAGGTATGAGAGAGCTGAATCCCACTGACTTGTCATTTTCTAGGATTGTTGGTTTTTTTTATTTTTCCCTTTCATCTCCAGCTCCCCTAGCTGTGAGTATCAAGAAAACATCAGGAAAAAAAAAAAAGGAATTTCTAGAAAACTTCAGTAACTCTGCCAAATGGAAAATGAGTAGGAAAGCTTGAATACAGCAATGCACTCCATATACTATTGAAGAAGAGAATCACAGAATGGTTTGGGTTGGAAGATGACCTTAAAGATCATCTAATTCCAAGCCCCTCTGCCATCAGCAGAGACACCTTCCACTAGACCTGGTCACTCAAAATCCCATTCAGCCTGGCCTTGAACACTTCCAGGGATGGGGCAGCAACTTCTCTGGGGAACCTGTCCCAGTGCCTCACCACCCTCATAGGCAAGAATTTCTTTATACTATCTAATCTAAATCTACTATCCTTCATCTTAAAGCCATTACCCCATATCAAGTCACTTCCTGTCCTTGGCAAAAGTCCCTCTCCAGCTCTTGTGTAGCCTGTTTAGGCACAGGTGCTCTAAGGCCTACCAGAGCCTTGCCTTTTCCAGGCTGAAGAGTTTCAACTCTCCCAGCCTGTCTTTATAGCACAGGTGCTCCAGCCCTGTGAAGGAAGTATCACATCCCTCAACCTGCTGGTCACACTTCTTTGGATGGCTACCAAGGAATGCTACACCTCATGGCACACCCCGATGGATAACTTGACTGTCACTTCCAGAAATCCTGCAGCTGGGTGTACAAATCTCACATTTGGACACAGCTGTAGATGAGAGTTTAGGGAAAAATTATAGGTCAAGCTTTGCCTGAATAATCCAGAAAAACAGAAAGATTTTGTTTTAAGAGGCTGCATAATAAAGGTGGTTGGGTTTTGTGATAAAAAGAATGTATTTTAGTTGTCAAACTGAAATCTAAAATGACAATAGGTTTGATATGTTTCACTTCACATAAACAATTTTATTCTGCTTAAATCATCATTTACTTAGTTTTCATTGGCCAGCAAAATTGAAAAGTCAATTATTCACAATGTTCTACATGAAAAATTGGGTTCTCAATCGGAACAAAAGAAAGAGGGTGAGCAAAATTATTCAATACATCGAAATAAGATCTTTTAAATGCCTTGGAAAAATGTATTAAATAAGTCATTGCCCAAGTTTTCATTTCAATCACTGAAATATTCCTTGTGCTTGTTTTCAATACACCAATCTTATCTAATAATTTTGAATATAGTGAATGTTTCTCTTTTATTTGCTGTTGTTTCCAAAATGAATGAAGATTAAAGGGGGGAGACACAATATTTTGTGCTTCTGCAGTAAGGATCAAACAAGTTTTACTTCTAGGAAAACAGTGCAAATATTGAAAGGACACCAATTAACATCTATGGAATGAAGGACCAGGCAAAATAAACTGCAATAGTTTATAAAGAAGGAATTATTCCACAGTGGTCTGCTATTGTCACATGATCACATTCCTAGAAATGTGTCAGCAGCAGGACACTGGTTTCTTCAAGATCACTTGCAGTTGCTAAGGTCCCTCCCTTCTGCATTTGGAACAGTCTTCAAGCTTTTAACACTTGACTTTCGTATGAAAAGAAAAATGCAGAGCACATTTAGTAAGTATTTATCACGCACTAATTGTGCAAAAAATGGAACCCAAAGACTTGAAATCTTACTCATAGAATCATACATTAGTCTGGGTTGGAAGGGATCTTTAAAGATCATCCAGTCCAACCCTTCAGCTACAGTTAGTCCAATTACTTCAGCTAGGCATTTAATGCTGTTTTTTTCCTTCATTCCCCACTCTCAGTGTTTGGGAGTTTTTTGTCTTTTTTACCTAGAAAAAACTGTGTCTTCTGAAAGAGTTTTGGGCTTAACATCTTCACAGGCAATGAACTCATTGCCCTAATGATGAGCTCCAGACTCTGGCCTCCTGTAGAATATCATATTAAATTAGAATAGAATGATACAATAATAGAATTTTTAGGGTTGAAAAAGACCTCTAAGATCAATTCAAACTGCAGAGGTTGGGCTAATATTCAATATCCTCCTCAGAGGTGGCCTTAAAAAGTGTGAGAACCTCCTCTGAGCAGAGCTTTGACACTGGAAGATTCATAGAGATTCATAGAGGGTAGGTGTCAGACCATAAACTTTATGGTCTTGCAGAAGAGACACAAATGAGAGGTGAGAGGTTTCCCTTTCTTCACTGAACTTCCCCCCTGCTCCCATGCAGTGATAAAAGTCCAAAGAAGAACAGAAGAAAACAAGGAGGAAATTACTGAAGATGAAAAAAAATGCAAACAGCAATGTTAAATAATAACTTGTGCTGCCTTAAGGGAAGTAGGAAACCAGATTTAGACACCTCTGTGACATAATTGTCATTTCATAAATGCACAGTGTGACACAGTGTATTCAAAAGAGCCTCACTCTGGCTCATGTCACAGGATCTCCATTGCTGCTCATCAATAAATTTCTGGGATACACTGCTGGAATAAGCTGTCTGGGGATTTTCTGTACAGCCTCTGCCAAGAGCAAGTAGCCTTTCTAAAGGGTGGCAAATTCCAGTTTAGTGTAGATCCAGGATGTTGACAGAGAGTTTTTATGGGCATACTGTTTTGCTCCTTTCCAAATTTATTACCACTGCTGTGCACATTTTCAGTGTTCTTTACTTTTACTTCTGTCCTCTTCTCTCACTTTCCATCCTCCAATCCTCCCTTATCCATTTCTTTGTACTTCCAGCACTTTAACTGCCGTGGTGTATCGACAGGATCGCCTGCAGTCGTGCTCTCTCCAGCATATTTCTGTTGTCTAGTTTCAGTACTTCCATAATGGAACAGATTTTTTTTTCCCCAGGGACTAAACCCACATTTTCACGTAGCCCCATCATCTCAGATTTAGGTTGAAGGTATCTCTAACATTTGATCTTAGTAAATTCGCATGATTTTCATGTCAACTTACCTTGCCATGTGAGGATTACAGTGGATAATCTAAATAAGTAATTTCTGTTCATATATAATGGAAAGATGAGGGGCAATGTGCCAGGCCTTGGGAGAAGGGTGTTGAAGTAAACCTGCCTGGTTGTTAATTACACCTGGAAGTGGCATTTAAGGCACATAAATAAAACTAATCTTTGGGAGCAGCTATAAATATTCATAGTCAGACATATAATACAAAGAGGCCTGAAGACACTAGAAATAAAATTATAGTCTGATTGGAAAAAGGAAGAAATGAGTGCAACAGAGGGAAAACTCTGAAGCCTTGGCTTAGTTTTTAATAAGCATTTTAATAAGCTTGTGAAAATGAAATAAACTAGATCAGAGTATTTTCTATGCAACAATGACAGTTCTAACTTACTAATTTTGCATATTTTAGTCTATGCAACCGTCAGAAGCCCTAAAGCGCAACTGGAGGTTCTTCCAGCTATTTGCAGACAATCCTTTAAGAAGCCTTTGCTAAAGCTCACTTTCAGTTCAATCTGATTAAAAAATCAAAAAGCAGATGAAAGGAAAACCAGAATTTTTTCAGTCTGCAACCTGTTTGTTAATTACCCAGTGTTGCAGCTGTGGTCTGATAGCTGCCAGCCTGCTGCACCCACCTGCTCCTCCCACTCACTCCTGCAGAGCAGCTCAGGCTCTGCACCTTTGGCAGCAGCATTGCTGCAATGGCAGGTTGATCCCCACCTCTGCTGCACACCCCCACGTTCAATTCATATCTCTTAGCATTACACACACACACAATATTTCTACAAAGCTCAGCACAACACTGTACAGAGATTAATGCTGCACCCCACCTAGGCTGGTAAATATTGTTTCTCAGCATGTGCACTGCTCTTTGCTGTGTATAAAGAATTCAGCTCTTCCCACAGACCATGACTCTGTCCAGAGCTGATGGTGTAAAATGAAGCAGAGGGAGAGACACTGGACTGAAATAGAAGTAACCCCATTGTCTCACTCATAGATTTCCTCACTCATAGAAAAGGAAAAATACCTGTCACAATATTTAAATTTGCATAAGGAAATTTTCTTTTGTATGTAGAGTCCTCATTTCTACTTGGAAATTGACAACCTAGATCACAAGCCAGTGGAGTAACCTATATGCAGTTAATTTATACACATCTATTATAAAAATATCTCCCAATATTTTAAGAGGAACAACAGAATATCTCCTTTCACAGATTTAGGTCCATCTGCTATCATTTTTAGCTAGTAGCCATCAAAGTAAATAGTCTATATGTGAGCCCAGATGCATAAATTTCGCATGTTCATCACTTAATTAACTTCAAAATTCTACAGCGCTCAAATAAATCTCTAAGGTCTCACATATATCAAAGCCCGTCTTCCCACATATCAAGCAGCACCGATAGGACTGGGACTGTGAAGTCATGTGAACGCCCCACTTCTTAATGCAGAGACTGCAAAGAGACTTCTCAGCCAAAACCTGCCGGCAAAGTTTGGCAAAATTCTGCATGGAATATTTTTGCAAGTTAAAATTCCACCTCTGTGCTACAATCCCATTCTCAGAGAGTATTTCTAGTTTCTGTTTCAATTCCAGATCAATACAGGTCAATGTCTTCGACACAGTTTAAGAAACATGACATGGCAATATAAAATTTTGCAAATTAATTTCCATTTAGTCTTTTTATCGATCACACAGGGAGGAAATTAAAACAAGATAACTCAATGTTGGTTAAAATTTTTCTGCTGATTCTCTGTGAATTCTGAACATTCATTTCTTCCTAATTTGGTCCTGCCACAACTTTCTTTTACACTTGCTATTTCCGTACACGCAATTCAGTAGCATGGACAATCAATAGCAGAGAAGGCTGTTTTACATAAAACCTTCAGCAATGGATTGAAGACCTTTCCAGCCATACCTCTTTTATCAAAACTGATGTATTTATTGGCACTCAGGAAAAGAGTGCTGCAGTAGTAGCTGCCTCAAGCTACTGCAATGCTTGCTCTATCCCTCAGCCACAGATCCTGACCTGAGAGGTGAGAGAACCTCAGCTGCTCTTGAAGAACCTGCCTTATTGGTGGCAGCTTATCCTAGGTCAGGCCTACAACCATCTAGACACAAACCCTAAGCTGTTTGCTTGAACCTCCACTCTATTCTCATCAGGGCAAGAATCTCCATCTTTTACTCTGCTATAGTCAGAACAGAATAGGGTAATTCTGCTGGAAGGGACATCCAAGGATCATCCATTCCAACTGCATGACCAGTTCAGGCCTGACCATCAGTTAAAGTGAGTTCTTAAGGGCCATGTCCAAATGCCTCTTAAGCACTGACAAGGCTTAGGGAAATCACCACCTCCCAGAGGAGAATGTTCTGGTGCTTGAACACCTTCTCGTAAAGAAATGCTTCTTAAGTCCAGTCTGAACCTCCCCGCTGCAGCCTGGAACCATTCCCACATGTCCTATCACTGAATACTATAGGGAAGAGAGATCAGCACCTCCCCCCGCCCTTCCCCTCCTCAGGAATCAGCAGAGTGCAATGAGGTCACCCCTGAGCCCCCTTTTCTCCAAAACAGACAAACCCAGAGTCCTCAGCCACTTCTCAGAGGACAGGTCTTCTAGCCTTGTCACCAGCTTTGTTGCCCTTCTCTGGACACATTCACATCCTTAAATTATGGGGCCCAGAACTGGTCACAGTGCTCCTGGTAAGGACTTTTACCAATGCCAAAGCATGAGCTGGACCTTCTCCTCCCAATTAGCCCATTAGTTAGCAGTTAATTCTGTGCAAACACAGGGCAACACGGAGGCAGCCCTGTTTGCATACCCCTGGGTCAAAGATGAACATAATCATCATAAGTCAGTGTCTTTGAGATGTGTTGCAGTATCACAATCAGAGCTACAGGATACGTGGAGATGCCTTTCCACTCTTTAAAGCACCATATGTGATGTCATGCTTTCAGTTCTTGGAGAGCTAATTCTGATTTTATTGGAAAAGAGAGAAAGGTTTCTGAGAGATTATTGTGTTTCTGGCAAGTTTCTAACACAGGAATGAGCCACACATCTCATACTCACAGTATGGATAACATTCCTATTGTGAACTTTTACGCCATGTTTTACATTGTTTTGGAAATAACTGTGCAGAATTACTACCAGTGATATTTGAAATAAGTGATGTGATTTTAATTGTCCTAAGAAGTTACACACAGAGCAGAATTTTTCAAGCATTGCTGCCATGGGGTCTTATGCAACTTAAGCCAGAATTCTAGTTTTCTGTGGTATAGTTGTTCAATACTTGCCCTTGGGCAGGTTTTCCAGAATTTCCCCTCTCAGCTGCAGTTGCTAATTCAGAATGACAATGATTTATTAATTTCAACTTAGAAGACATTTTTCACAACTGAATCATAATTCAGTTTTTTAAAAGTCTGTATATTTATTTCACTGTTGTTTAAATCTGGACAAGATATATTCTTTTTGAAAAGTTGATGCACACATACAGATAACAGGAACGGGTATTCAAGTGAGACAATGTTTAAGCACCCATTCCTTAGGAAGAATCAGAACTGGAATATCTCAATTCAGTTTATGCTCATCAGAGTTTTGCACAGAACAAAGAAAACAAAGAAGAAAATGAAGTGATGCACCATACAAAGCTCTTTGAATATCTTGTTTCTCTTTCTGAACAATGTAGTTTCTTTGCCACACCACTGATTTTTGCACAAATCCAAAAATAACAATGCCAACAGTGACTTTCTTTTGTATCACCTTGTAAAATATATAGGCTGGTTTATAACATCGCCACATCACCCTGACAGCTCTATTTGTTTTTGCACAGAGCATTTGTCATTTAGATTTGCTCTCCATTACCAACAGTAGGACCAGGAGCCAGTCTGCTGCATGGTTAAATTTTTAATGAACTAATTGGGAATTTACCCTGGGATAAAGGCAATTCAGTCCAAGAATTTGCATATTCCGTTCCTGGTAGACCCAGGCTATGTTCCCTTGAATATGTAATTTAATATGCAATTCTTGTGCACAGCTCTATGCAAATACCATATGCGACTAGTTGCCACAGCCTTCACCCAAAGCATCCACTAACCATGGCAACATGGGCATCAGATGTTGCATAAGCAACCTGACAAGGGCTGAATTTTTAAATTTGTACACACCACAATTTAAAAGCCAAATTCCTGTATATTTGAAGCTCTGAAAAAAAAATTAAACAAGTATTTTAAACCCACAGTTAGCATCTGGGTTTGGACGTTTTGGACCAAATGTTTGAGCCTGAGTTCCAAGAATTAAATGCCTCAATTTGAAATTAAATAACTAAATAAGTGGCCAGTTACAAGTGTTGAGCACTGAGTGAATCTCTCCAGTTTACTCCAGGGGTTGAGGCACTCTGCAAACCCATAACGATGGAAACAGGATGCCCTCACAGCTCATCCTGAAGCACCCAGACATGGAGCATCTTTAAAAACTGAATTTTGATTTATCTCTGAGTGTATCTGTGATACAAGACTGAATGTGAATAGGCAGTGTCCATAAATGACACCTTTTGAAGCAAAGCCAGGAGGATTCCTCATTGTCCCAGGGTACCTCTTGAGGTGTCCCAGGGCACCTCAGCAGTGTCAATGCTGAAGTGCTTTGGATTGAATCTGGCACTGGGAGTTGCCTGGATCCTGGTGTAACTATGAGATGCTCCTGGTGCTCAGCTCAGAGCTCACTGCTTCACTTGTCTCCAGCACCATCCTTGGGTAAGCAGAGATGACAGCTTATCCCAGTGCTCATCAGTGCACCAGGATTGTCTGGGGGTGTTGGGGAGGCAAACTGTGTCATTGCTTCCCCTAGGGGACAATTCCTCCCTGAAAGGGCTGGAACAGAATTTACCTCTGCATGGCTTTTCCCACTTCTGATAATGAATTCCTGCACGTGGAGACAAGAGAGTCAAAATCCCTGTCTTATCCTGCTCAGCACTTTGTCCAAGCCAAAAGCCTTTGCCCTCCAGGAAGCCGTGGGAGCCATTCTGGTATTTTTATCTGCTAATTGAGCTTAGAATTGAGCTAGTGTGGCACATCTCTCCTAACCAAAAGGCTCAGCTGTTTAGAGATACTCAGCTGTGAGTAATGCCTTCAGCAGTCACAAAGGCTGAAACGCTGGGCTGCCCATCCTGTTAGTGAGTGCTCTCAAGTTGGCCAGATCCAGGCCTGGAGGGAGTAACTCCAAAAAAGCACAATGCTGTAAAAGATGGCATTTTTCTAGAAAGTCCTCCACTTTTGATTGCCAGTAAGAGCTGTGTTTTGACCTGGAAACCCACTTCTCACAGGAGGCTGCCTAAAGCTAGAAAAGGGGTTAGCGTGGTGCAGGCTGGAAAATGAACCAAGCAAGATATAAAAATTCAGAGAAGCTGAATCAATGCATTTCTACTGCAAAAAACATTAGAGAGGCTAGAGGGAGTCCACGCTCCATTGCTTAGGAAATGAAGTGAGGCTGGATTGGCTTTGAAACAATCTGTGTTGTCCTAGAAGGTACATGGAGATAATAAAGTGTGACCATGGCAAGACCTGCCAGACTCTTCAGCAGGCCATCATATGTTAACACAGATGATAAAGGAGAGTCTCTTTAGACCCAGATATTATTTTCTAAAAGAGCAGGAGTTTGGAAAAAAGACTTTCAGTGAATCCAAACATAGTGCAGAACCAGAGAGAGGTAAACAGGGTAAAAAGTAGCAGAGGGAGAGATGGGTATGACCTGTCCTTTCTGAGGATTCAGTTTGGCTTTATAATCCTAGCAGTGATTTCTGCACTTCCATTAAAGATCACCACCACTCGCCTTAACGATAATGACCGATCTCATGTTTTATATTGCTACCCATCAAGTCCTATCAGAGCTCCTGTCACATCACACTGATAATGGCTTTAATATTCATGATGGATTTTAAGAAATGACTGGCACATCTCAATTTCAGTGACAAGAAATCTGCTTAGGGCATATCTTCACATTTGGATATTTTTCATTTTATTTTTTTCCTACTTTCTCCTGTTGGCTAAAAAGGAGACACAATGTCATGACACTCTTCTAGAGGAGGATTTCTTGCAAAAAAGAAAGGCTCTGGAGCACTCCCTATTATTGATCAAACCCTTGGTTTTCCTGCATATCTCTGTTACATTGTTCATGATTAGATCACATAACCAAGTTACTTTCTGTGCAGTGCTTACATGCACTGTGGTTCTGCTGTTTGCAATCTGCATGGTTCAAAGTGTTCCTGTCACAGTGGTTCACCTATCAGCATTTCCTCTTTGATACACCTGAAGACTACTTCATCAATTATTTGTAAAATCAGGACAGAATGTGGCATCAGAGGCTAACCAAGAGGAGTATTTTGCATTTCTTACTTATCTAGAGGTTAAAGAAAGTAATTATAAAATCTGATTGTATCAGAACATCTCCCTTTAAAGAGAGTTGGGGAGTATAGGAGATCTTCCTATTAATTCTCACAGATTAAATGAGTAACCTTTTGTGCTGGAATAAATCTCTTCATAGTACATTATTTGATCTGTAAGATTCTTTTAGCATGGCATCCAGTTTACACCTTAGATGGATGGTTTTTTTCCAGTTACTGGAGTGTTGAAGGAACTGTACAACAAATGACAATCAATCTGTTTTCTAAACCTAAGAAATGCCATAGGCTTTGTTGGAAATAGTTACAAACTTGTAAATACAGCTATTGAACTGCTTAGGGCTTTTTTTTTTCATTTGTTTTGTTTTTGTTTTTGTTTTTTTCCATGAAAAAACCACCCTTCTGAGCGGGCTTGTTAGCCTGACTGGGGCCAGGTCCAGCCACAGACCATCTAATCAGCTATGAAAGACAAAAGCATGGCAAGAGATAGGAAAACAGCCATGAGTCTGCTATTTATTTTAACCATGCCAAAGATCTAGATGGCTAGGCTGGCAAATACTGCTGCTGTGAAATGAAAGATATGGAGTATTTGGACCATCTATGGGCTGCTGCTTAATCTAGCTAACAGGAACCTGGAACTCCAGTACTTGTAGCTCTTTTCTCTCCTGTCTCAGTCCTGCTGGACTCCCCCAGGGCAGAAGGACAAGATTCCAGCTTCCCACCCTTAAGCCAGGAGGAGATAATGTTCAGTTTTGCCTATGATGTTGAGAGGCTTTTAGTGGCACTTACAGCAATCAGACACGAGAGATGGGCTAGTTTGCATTTTTATTCTGTCAGAGGATATGTTTACACAGACAAGGGCAGGCAGAGCTGACCTCCCTCTGCTACGTCAGATTCAAGCCAGCTCTGGCCCAGGAGCTCTGCAGCTGCAGGCAACTGTGGCACATCCCACTTCTTGGCAAACACAGACAACCAGCAGCGGGAGGGAGCTGATCGATCACCACCTCCCCAGCAGCATGCAATTCCCATCACCCCTGCAACTGGGACATAAATCCCACTGCATTTTAATATCAGGGAATATATAACTTGAGCTAGTCAAATTCTGCTAGTCAGCTTATTTTCCTTGGAAAACTTTCCATCTTTCACCTCTTGCTCAATGTATCCCCTGTTTTTGGCCACATTGTTAACATTAAAACTTTTGGATCAGGAACCTCCTTTTACTTACACCTTCATGCAGCATATGAGAACCTTGGGATCTACTGCAGTAGTGGGAGCCAAAGAATAGCTAATTTGATTAATGTGACTACTATGGGCTATTTCTTGTGAGCTATTCCATGTGATTATTTGCAAATCCCTGTTTACAGCTTGATATACTTGACCTAAATTCTGCAACACTCCAGTGCAAGAGACAGAAGAACGTGCTGGCTTCAGATATATTAAGGAAATGTGTTCTCTTTCATTAAATATAAACAACACAGTACAGTAAAGTACCTCTGCCTAATTTAAGTTTGTTTTAGGTTACTAGTCTTAAAAATTTTATATTTCTAGATGGTGCAGATTTTTTAAAATTAATAATGCATAAGATAATTATAGAACTTGTCTGGGGGATGCCAGAGGCACCAACAATTAGACAGGAAATTGGGGTTTCAGCACTTAGAAATCCACGGGATACATAAGCTTGGATTTCAGATAATTTCAATAGCTGGGTATTAAAATTATTAATAGTGGAAAAAATGGCCATATGGGGTGATAGGACAGAGTACAGGGGCCAGTTAACAGTAAAAAAGACTGGTATGGAGTCTTACACAAGGAGAAGCTGCAGTTCAAGCCCTCTGTCATTTGGCACTTCAGTTCCATCACCTGGTGGGCAGGTAGAGACGCAGTACAGGAAGCTGCTCCTAACTCTCTATAGAGTGGCATTTTCCCCATTACTTTTGTAGCCAGGGGATATTTTTATTTCTGACTGACTCAGCCTGTAACTGACATGGATTGGATGGATCACTCCTCTGAGCTATTGAGTCAAAAAAATGTTCTTTTATGTGAGACTACTAGCAGCCTCCCCTCAGTTTAACTATAGAGGCATCCTTTGGAGTAAACTGGGCCAAAATGTGGTGGGAAGAAAGATTCCTTGGTTTATGAGTTACAGGCTTGCATTCATCACAGAAGACTTCCTAGGGCTCTGTGGAGTGAAAATTCAACAGGAGCCCAATTCCTCCAGGTTGGGGTATGTTCACGAGTTTGTGAAGAAACTTCTAAAATATTTCCCCTAGGCAAGGGTGCACTAGCTACCCTCAACTGGTAGCAGCAACTAACTAACTTCCAAACTAGAGAACTGAAGGCAAACATTTGTTGTCCCCTAAATTTTGGAGGTGACATGAAGGCACATGACCCAAGAGGTTTGCAGAAAAGACAGAAAATGCATTTGTCTGAGAAACTCAGAGATAGGATCACGCTCTGTGTTACATCACCTAATATTACAGGTCCAGTCAAACTGCTTCTCATAACTGATGACACACGTGAAATCACTAACATGTGCTTCAAGTAAAAACTATTCATTGAATGAGGTGGTTTTTGGAAATCTAAGCCATGTCAGAAAGTACCCAGTAGTAGCTGTATATTCATGAAAATCAAAGCATAAAACCTGGTGAAATTTAGCCTGCTATATTCAGACCTAATATTTGCTAAAATATTTTTGAATAAGTTGCATTGCATTACCTACTCTGTTAATAAATAGGTTTCTCTAATTCTCCTCAAATTGGACAATTGGATTAAAAAAGGCTTGAGTACTTGTCAAATTGAAAAATGATTTAATGAGATGAAGCTTAAGATCCCACACATTATAAACTTACTCATAGTTGTAGAAAATTTTACAACTCTTGCAAATTCAGACATAGACAAAACTCAACACTGGAATGTAGCTAAAAGGAGACCTGTGTTACTCACAACCAGTAAAGTGAAGGTATTAATGTTTTTAAGATCACTTCCTAAAGCTCTTTCTTCAAGTCCATAAAAATTCTTCTCATAAACATTCATTTCTGCGCAAATTCACACTAATCAGCTGGACATGCGGGTGGACAAACCATTCCAGCAGCTGTAAAACTAAGAGCATTCCTTTCAGATTTGTTATGATATTGACTCTAGAGTGTCATTTTTCTGGATATGCCAAATAACCTTTGCATTCATAAGTCATGGCCCAGGAACCAAAAGGATTCCACATGAAACCTATTGGAATTTATTATCAATAAAGTTCTCTATGGATGTCAGGGCTGAGAGTGAATTGCATGCTGCCCAAATGTCAGTCATACCCTTTGTGTCATTAATGAAGAGCAGATATTTCCATTTGTACCTTTCTGCTGGGCATAGTTTACAGAATACACAAGGGAATCTATAATACACATCCCACACCCTTTCATACATCCTTCAGCAAGATATAAAACATTGAAGTGCATTAATACTGCTCTAACTGTTTGGGTTTGATGTTTTTGGTTTTGTTTTTTTTTTTAATATTAAAACCAAGGAAGAAATAAATCTCTTAGAAAGACTGTGTCTAACACGGACAGGTTTAATACAAGTTCATCACATAACACTGACTTTTTGGGGACATTTTATCATATACATAATTTTCTTGTCATCCACAATGATCTCCTGGACAGGAATTGCTTTGATGCTGATGAGAATAATAAAGCATTCAAGCATTTTTAAGTTACTCTGAAACTTAGATTCTTTCACATTCTCATTGGAGGAAAACCAGTTTTTTCTGTAGAACTGTAAATGTTGTTCTTATAATTCTTTTTTTCTCTTTAGGACTTCTGTGCAAGAAGAATAGGAGGTAGGCAGAATAGAATCAGTAGAGTTTCTTTGTTAGAGTATCTAAGTAATTGATATTTTTCTTGTGAATGATGTGGTAATTTTTTCTTTACAGCTACAACACTTTTTTAGTCAGTCTTGTCTTTGCATCTTTGAAATAATTTTCATTTACTGTCCAACACAGATCAGACCACTGCTACAGTCCATCTGTTCTGAGACTGCTCTTCCACAGGGATAAGACCTGCTGTTATGATTTTGAAGCTTCAGACACAGAAATAAGCCCTCCATCCTTCCATAAATATAACACTGTTTTTCTGTAATCACTTTGTTATTCTGTGTGTCAAAGATAAGAAACACAAGCCAAGCTTTGGTCATCCTGCTGCCAACTAGCACTTAAAATTTCATAGATGGCCTATGCCATGCTAATCATGAGCTTAGCACGGATATCAGACAGAAAGAGGTAATGTGCAAGAGTTGCCAAGTCTCATTCTGAGTGCTAAACCAGTCAGGCTGTGACTGCTGAATGCACATTCAAAAGCAATCAAACTAGGTGAGTCTTGGGGAAAAGGGACATTGGGCTTCTCACTAGACGAAAATCCAAATGCCATCTGAAACTGATCTGGAAAGCTGCTGCAAGGTGATTGCCTTCAACATAATTTCTTTTCCATCTCTTGGGGGAAAAAAAATTTCCTAAATTCTCCAGAAAATGGTAGGACTGGTGTCACGTACAAATACAGATTTCACATATTTGCAATGCCCAAACAAAGCAGCAAATGGAACTTTGCTGATCTTGCCTTCCTGATTTTTCCTCTAATGAAAATTTGGGGATAGCCTTGTTGCATGCTTTCAGATCATGCTTCCAGCCCATCTGTGAGCAATACCGATGTCTACTCCCACAACACAGTGTACTAAGTGTTTATTTAACAGGGAAGATGAAAGTGAAGAAATCATGGGTCATATTGTAAAACAGAGTCATGAGTGATACATTTAGAAGTGAAGATAAATTAATAATTGTAGTGTCTCAAACCAGGCCCATCTTTTCAACAAAGAGCATTAAACAGTTGCTGCAGGATGACATAATGCAATAGTTCTCAGACTGATCGCTAAAGAAGAGTCTGGATGATTAAAAAACTAAAGATAAGCTCAGTACTTGCATTCCCTAAATATCCAATGTACAAATGCAAACCACCTAATAATAGCTTCAGGAAAGAAAACAGTTGAGACACGCCAGCACTACAAAGATGGCTTTCACAAGATCCTGGCAATAATAAAGGATCTATTACCCACAGAAAAATTAAAACTTTAAAAAAATATTTGGGAACTTCACTGCAGCTATGGAAACTGTCTCTATGAGTTATTGTCCGTTTAATAACCTAATGTTTTATCACCATGCCCTAAACATCGAGTATGGCTTCAATACAATCCCAGTTTAGTACAATTAGTGAACATGTGTTCAGTCATATTATATATGTTCCATAACTGAAAAGGATCTTTTACCTAGTATACACTCTCCCTAGATTTACTAATTAGTAACTTAGGAATAAAAAATTCCATATTATAAAAATATTTTTTATTTGAAAGCTATTAGACTGTTTTAATTTTTATTAATTTCTCTGCTCTGTGTCTTCAGCAATGAACAGGAGGAGAGAAATTGTGGATGTCTTATACCTGGAAGCATTCATGGCCAAAATAGACGGGGCTCGGAGCAACCTGGTCTAGTGGAAGGTCCTCACCCTGTGGCAGAGGGGTTGATCTTTAAGGTTCCTTCCAGCCAAACTTTTCTATGATTCTATGATGCTAAAAAAAAAAGTGCTGGAGACAGCTTTTGGGTAATGATGCCCATAAGAAAGCTTTTCTTCTCATCTTCTCTTTGTAAAAGACAAAGATCAGCTGATACTCAGAGATATGCAGGTTTGCATCCCTTTCCAATCTTCTGATATCTATTATTTGAATTTTGTGATGAAAGATACTTAGGTATTGTTCAGAGAAAGCAGTCTTTCAAAAAGAAAACTACCTATATAATGGTGGCACAAGACAGAACAAAAATTAAAGCTGATAAGCTGATTCTAAAGAATTGGGCATTATATCACTTTGACATTATTGAGTAAGGCCACAAAGCATGGGATGCTGAAGACAATGAGGTCATCAAAGATTTAGACAAGTAAGTGAGAGCTTTTTAGAAGCAAAGAATTATTGCACATTTTGAAATTTAGACACTTCCTTCCCTGCTGCATTATTTACATTGATATTAGATGCTATTTTGACCAATGCTAACATATCAACATAAGAAAAAATATCTGTGAAAGAGAAAAAAGACAAGGGCATAAATTACAACTTTCACCTCTCCCTTCACTGATGACTAGAAAAATCAATGCCTTTTGGTTTTGCTGATCCATTGCTGCTGAGTCATGCTCCTAAAATAAGAATAATTTCCTTCCTGTTTGTTCTAGAAATTTCAAAATTGCCTCTTAGCCACAAATCGCCAATCATAGAGTCACCTCGGCCATTTAAGAGATCTTCAGAGTGATTGCAATAATCAGGCAAACTTTATAATGAAGTACAGCTGGAATGAGCACTCACACACTTGCATCGCAGATTTTTCCACTGGGACTCAACATTCCCCCTTTCTGTAGGTACTGTAGTACCAAGTGACAGCAGGGCTGGTCACATTATCTTCCTTGCCAACAGGTCTCCACTTTACCAATCCTCACAAATCATGCTGTCTCAAGATCAATGGAGATGCCCACAACACATCTGATGCTTGTGGGATGAGTGGCCTAATCACCACTTTTGACTCCATGAAATGGCATTCAATAACTCATTGACATTCCAGGTTTGTGCCTTTGCTGCTCCCTTGACTTTTGTGGCCTGAACGGATCATTGTTTCCACAAAAAAAAAGTATAAAATGTGTAGACATGGTGCTTGGAGATGTGGCTTAGTGGTGGACCTGGCAGAGTTGGATTAATGATTGGACTCAATGATCTTAAAGGTCCTTTCCAACCTTAACAAATCTATGATTCTATTCTGTATGTGCATATACATCAAGCTTCATGTTAGGAGGCCTTTATATCCTGCTATATGTTAGGAAGATTCATTATGCTGTGGTTGCAGGATTATTTATATCTCTGTCCTCCTTTTCAGTATCTCTGAGTATGCTCACATCAGGTCTTGGCCTCTTAAACTGTAACTTGAGGTTAATAACTTCTATATCAGCTTATTTCCCTCTCCTGATCCAAGTGGTTTATCTCACTTCACATTTTTCCCTTCAGAAGTTTGAAGCAAATGGAATTTACAGTTGCTAGACTCCTTTGTATGTGTGTGTATACATACATATATATACATAAATATTTATAATCTCAAATGATAACAAAATAATTCATAATACTAGTTTATATATGTACATACTAACATTTTTAGCTGGATGAAAAGTCTTTAAAAATACCAGAAAACACACTTTTCTGTGAGCTGACACAAACATTTCTCTTACTGAGTTTCCTGCCTGTCTGTAAGACCACCATGTGTCACCCACAGTGGGGTGTGTGTGGGTGACAATAAACAGCCTGTGTAAAAGGCGGAAATCCCGCAGAAGGAAGGTGGCTGTTTGGTGTGGGTGTATTTCTGTGACTATGAGTGAGTGTGAGCAGGGGTGTGCGTGTATAAGTTTAAAGAAACTGCTGTAGGAAGGTGTATAGAAATTTGTAGGAGTTTCTAAGCGTATAGTAATGCTTTCTGCTGAGAGAGATCTTAAACATATATTAATTACTACTTGCCAGTTAATTAAAAACAATTAATAGATCAATACACCACCTCAATCCTGATTTGATTTATTATATGTACATTGAGTAGTTATGCATTCTGACAGTGGTGACCTAGACAAGACTGTCTTCCTGAGCCAGCTACCAAGCCTACTCCTTTTGTTTGCCTGGAGGACTTCCCTTCACCAGAAAACAATCTCTTAAAATCCCACATCACTTCTTTCTCACTCTTTGTCTGCTGAATCAACTATTTCTAAACATCTTGGTTTTAGAGGATCTCTAGAGTCCCACCAAACTCAACCAAAAGCCCCCTGAGGACCCCTACTTGCTCTGGAGGGGTATGAGCGAACCATTTCAACTTATTGTTTTCCCATTTGTACCTGGACAACACAACATATTTATACTGTAAAAGCAATTACCAAAATAACCAGGGCAACATATGGTACTCATAAATTATTGCAGGAAAGTCCTACATCTGTCACATGCAGTCAATGAGCAAGTTCCAGGGAAAGGCAACTGTCTCCTGAGTTACTGAATTCTCACAGAGAAGGTGTTTTGACTTATTCATTGAGCACACAGATTGAAATCTCTTTCAAAATTGCATGACTGTGCATACTTCCCAGACCTTTTTAGCATGTGTCACTACCCACTTCCCTTCCTTTCTGTTCCTTACCCACCCATATCCACTTAGGCTCACAGCCTTTAAACAATGTAGATAGTAAAGACATTTGGTCCAAAGCCTATTCCTGAGCAAAATTATTGTAGATTTAAGGAATTCTATACTAGCTGCTCTGCTCTTCTGATCTGTTTGTCATGCTCTGAATTGCTAACACAGACCCAGGACTGGCTCAGTTTTGCAGTGATGACCCCAAGCTCTCTAACAAGCTAATGCTGCATAGCAATTTCTGATACCTGTAATATTACACGGCTTTAGTAACATGTGATGCTTTTGTTAAAACTAGCTCCTGGAAATGCCTGATTTTTGGAGGCATTTAGGTTTTCAGCCAACAAAGGACATATTTTCTAGAGCTTCTGATTAAAGGGAAAAGCTTGAAAATGTGGCATGAAAGTATCCTAACAACGTTTAACTACCATGCAAATGGAATAATCTAAAAGTCTAATGTTTCAAAAAGCTCTTTTTTTGATTCTGAGGGTAAATGTATGATTTTGATTGCTTGTGATCTGGACTGCAAACTAAGTACAGCGAAAGCAACGATACATAAGAACTGCTAATGGGCAAAGTAAACACAATTATAGAAAAAAATATGTTTTGCTGTTTTCCCACCTAGCTTTTAATAACCACAGGTGAAAAAAAGCAGTAGGTACATCTTTGAATCTACATTGAATTTTTCCGGCTGTTTTGGATGTTTTTTATAAAGAACTTCTGGAGGGAAGAAAAAAAGAGTGACAAGGGCTCGCTCTTGCTCTGACCCTGGTTGAATGAGAAAAGAAATTCGCTGATATCCCAAGGAGCAAAGTCACTGCCAAGAGCTCCTGATGCACTGTCTGATAGGCATGAAGACAGGCTGCTGTAAAGCTTCACAAGTAACACAACAAAATATTGTGCTTCCAAGTAAAAGCAGAAAACTATTGTGCAAAGACCAGGTGTACCTGCAGCACAAGCATAGGCTCTGAAGAACCCCTTGGCACGGCCTCCATTCCCTGTAGCCACTATTTCCCAGGGACTAGGACAAGAATTTCTTCACAAGCCTGTGTTGGTTGCACAGACCTGCTGCAGTAGGACCTGAGAAGGTCAATATCCTAGGGAGCCAGGAGCTCCCTGCTTGCCCCTTCCCATACCAAGGTGTGCTAGGGTCACCTTGGATTACTTGTGTGAAGCGGATGCTTCAGACCTGGAAATCAGCACCAAGAGGAGAGCAGGCTCCCTGTGATGCTGCACATCCACACAAGGCCCAAGGGCAATCTGGCTGGTTGCTACTCTACAGAATTGATATTATTCCTCTATCACATCAGCATCATCTTAAGCCTGTGCCTATTAGTTTTTAGCTTAATTATCACTTCAGCATTGTTTAATCTTCTTGAAGACTTGATCTCCAGAAATAAACAGCTTGCAATAGAAAAATGTCTATCAAGGCTTTATATTCATATATTCATATCCTTCTTGCCACATTTTTAATGTGTTTGTTTTATTAGATAAGATCCAGCTTACAAAACCAAATTATAACACACATTACCACATTCAAAATTCAAATATAGATGTGTCCTGATCTTATCAAGCAGAGTTTGTTCAATATCCTTGGTTAAATGCTTTCTCTCATCTAAAGAAACAACTGGATTTGAGAAATACTAAAAACTCAATTCTAAATAGTCAGTGAACTGTAATAAATATTAGTTTACAGTTAATCTGGCATTTATTCTCTGACTTCTCTTCCACCTACAATCTTTTACCTCAAAAAGATAAAATTATTAACAGCAAATTGCTTTTTTTACATTTTAGTTCTACGGGTAAATTAGCATTTGGCACTATCTCGTACTACACTTTAGAACAGTGTTGCAATGTAATACTGAAATGTAGCTGTAGCCTAAAACAGGGGCTGGCTTTGGAGGATCCCAATTTCCCCATCTCTTAGCAATTTTCATCTTGGACTTTGACAGTTTAAAGGCAAAGGAAAGAGTACTGTTTTCCTCCTACTATCTGTTTTGAAAACCAAACCAGGAAAGAAAAATTCACAGCAAACTCCTTGAGCTAAAAGCTGGAGAATCACTTTAACTCAGCAATAGAAGACTATAACTGTACCAAATGGTTAATTACAAAGAAAACTTTGAAAAATCAGGCAGACTTGTTGGCTCTGGAGTGGTAACAGCAAATCCAAGCTGTCCCTGGGCTCACACCTATGAAACAGAACCATTTTGATCTCACTAGCATAATGTGTGAAAATATTTATCCTCACCATGCTTTGTGAGGTTGGGAGCTACTGATGTTTCTGTTTCACAGGTGGGGAAGACAAGTACCAAGAAGCCAAGTAACTTGGCCAAGACAGAACAACAAGCAGGTAGCACCTGCTAAATCCTGCATTCTTGACCTAACCCCCTACCCCACACACCTGGGAGCCCATGGTCCTCTCTGTCCTATAGAACTGGATAAAATCAGGTACTACAGGAACAAAAACAAGGTGATGGTGGTTACTGTTTTAAACCAAGGTCACGGCTATCTCTCCATTGATGTGTGGGGTTTTCATGACAACATGATTGCATAGAGAAGGAACCATATTATATACTTTTTTTTTTTTTTTGTGAACATCATGGTTAGCATCAGACAAACACAACTGCCAAGAGATCCTGAGTTTCTTACTGACAACATTTCTGGTGAAAAGCAAACTGTTTAGTACCTGTAATTTTGCTTATTCACTCTCCTACCTTATGAAAATTCATCTAATATCTCAAGTTGGAAGGGACCCATCAGGATCAAGTCCTGCCCCTTGCAAGACTACCTAAAAGTAAATCTGTGACTAAGAGCTTCGGACAGGCATGGTATGACCACTTCACTGGGAAGCCTGTTCCACTGACTGACCAACCACTGAGTGAAGAAACTTTTCCTTCTATCCAGTCTGGACCCTGATGCAGATTTATTCCTTTTCCTCACATCCTATTGCTGGTCCCACTGAGAGAGAAGACCAGCACCTCCTCCTCCATCTGTTGTCACCCTCATGGATGTTGTACACTGCAATGAGGTCACGCCTTAGCATTCTCCAAGTTGAACCAACCATGACCTCAGCTGCTCCTCATGTGTCTTGCTCTCATGATGCTTCATCATCTTGGTCACCCTCCTCAGGACACTCTCCAATAGCTTTACATCTTATGTTGTGGTTCCTAAAACTGCCCCCAGCACTCGAGGTGAGGCTGCCCCAGTGCAGGGCAGAGTGGGACAATCCCCTCTCTTGCCCGGCTGGCCATGCTGTACCTGATTCCCCCAGGGTATAAAGGACCAGAGCTGGTCCTTTTGGCTGCGAGGGTATGCTTGAGTCACTTTCAACTTGCCACCAACCCAAGCCCACAGATGTCTTTCTACAAGGGCTGCTCTTCACTTCAAATGTCTAGGGACAGTTCTCTGGTATTTCCAGATCTCTCTGTAAGACCTTTCTACCTTCAAGGTAGCTCAAAACTTCTCCTAATTTCATGTCACTGGCAAATTTACTTAATGTACACTCAACTCCCACATTCAGGTAATTTATAGAAACATTAAAGAGCGTTGGCCTTAGAGTTGAGCCCTGGGTAACCCCACTGGTGACTGGTCACCAACCTGATGTAAATCCATTTACTGTAACTCTTTGAGCACAACACATCACCCATATAGACCCCTGCTTCTTAGTCTTACATGTTGCTCCTTATTCTTTGCTGCAAAGCAGATATATATATATATAGAGTGCATTCCCTTGTTTTTCATGAATCTCTGAAAATTAAATTGCTTTTGAGAAACTTGAACATTGCAAATAGACAAAAATTAGCTTTCACTGCAAACAGACATTTTGTCAGGTGCGTGTTTTCTCCTAATGTCCTTGTGTCCACAAATGGTATTATCTGCTGGAAGAACCATTTTTCCTGTTCTATCAGTCACTGAACTTCTGCCCTCCCAGGTTTACTCAGCACTTAATCCTCTAAGATTTCCCCATGGAATTAATAACATTCAACCTGTTCCTGAGTTATCCAATGCTCTTTACATCCCTGGGATGTGTCGCACAAAAGATGCAAACCTACATAAACCCTCATCAGCAGAACCCTTGCTGGCAGAAGGATAGAACTGCTAACAGCACAGCAACAAGTCACAGTGAGAGATCACTGCAATGCAAACATGTCCTGAGAAGTGATTTCAGCCATCTGAGGAACACACTGATAGTCAGCGCTTGTGCTACTCCTGAGAAGGCAAAATGCAGATGTGATTCCCAGCAGATATCAAAAAGCTGTTTAAATTACTTTATTCCAGGGCTTTGGCAACATGTTCCTCCTTCCTTAATAATAGTTCAGCAAAGTATAAACTAGCAAGAAAATTAATTGGGATTTGCTGCTTTTTCTAAACATTTTTTTTCTTTATAAATCAGTGATCCTTCCAGGGCTTTTCTGGTCCTTCACAGATCAGATTGTTGTTAAAGCAATGCTACTTGATCTACATACTGCTTTCAACATTCACATTATACTTGAAAATGGCAATCAGATTTTTGATTGAATTTTCGCTGTAAAATACAATTTAAAAATCATCTTTCTGAAAGAAAAACAAGACTTTAGGGATTAATAAAAGCATGTCTTCTGTAAATCACTGAGGAATTGATTAAAATGAAGGAGGAGGGGAAATGGGGTATTAGTCAATTATAGACTGACTGTGAACCTCCAACATGAAGTCTTGAGAAAGCAATCCTAGTCCTGTTAAATACTCAGTAAAACAGTTCTAGAGAATAGAGCAATACTAATGCTGCTGGCAAGACCTCATAAAAGAGTCTGAATACAATGGTTTTAATCTCTCTTCAAACAAGAGTTTCAAATTGGAAACTTGCAGTGAAAGTAAAATTCGGGGGGGAAAGGCATTATCTGACAATGAATCATTCAGTTTGGAAATTAGATTCTAACTGTATTAGCAGAATGAACACTTCATCTCACTGGAGGACTGGGAGCAAGAAATCAAACATAAAAGGATGGAGTTATCTAAATAATGGTACAGATGCTGTGTTAATGGCCATAGTGAAAAATTAAAGCAAGACAGGGACTGCTCCTGAAAACCAAGTGCTACAAACTGGCTACTGATCATACTTTGGCTTAATGCCTTCCTGGAGTTTTATAATGGAAGTTGTTGAAATGGTGCAGAGGTGGGTGGAAAGCCTTTTAGAGACATAGATGCATTTTATTTGAGTCCATTTTTTAGTGTTCCTCGTTGACCTGTGTCCCTACTTAAAGTATACCTCTCTAACCACAATTTCCCCTACCCCACAAGGGAAATGCTGCTTCTTTTTTTTTCATCTTCTGAAATTGAATTTGCAGCACTGAAGCTGTTTCACGTGCTTTACAACAGCAAGAGAACTTTTGGAAAGATGCTGAGCATAGTAACTGGGTTTCTGATGATAGATCTGTTCTGCTTGGTGCTTCAAACCGTGCATGGTTTGAAGATGGGAAGGTGTGGGCAGTGTGTGATGTGGAGGGTAAAAGCTGACCAGACAGAAAGGATGGAGTGAAATTGCACACAGAACCATCAACTCTTCTTTTGAGACTGACCTGCCCCTGCTCACACAAAGATAAACCTATTTTTCAAAGCTGAATTCCTTGGAAAATTCCAGCTTCTCTTTAAAAGGAGAATACTGTAGGGAAGCCATGTGAAAAGATGAAAGGAATGCACCAGCTTGAATTCCTGTGCTGCACTGAGGCTTAGAGCGGCTCTTAAAATTGTCATCCTCTTCTATTACTTTTCAAAATATCACTTCAAAATAATGAGTGTGTAAGAATCCTGTTTGAGGATTAGGGCCTCCTGGTGCTGCAAAGACACATTTAGAGACACAGACTGTGTCTGCACGGGCATATGGCCAAAGCAAAGTGGAAAGGTTTCTCCTTGTAGTGCAGTAAGTTACACTTGACACATAATACAAATTATGTTTGTCACTTGAAAGAGAAAGAGAGAGTAATGGTTTCAGTTCTGTCTTTGTCATTCAAAAATATTGACAGCTTTAATGTTTTTTTATTATTTTTAAGCAGTCATGCTGAAATTAAATGCCAAAATAAGCCATGTACTTGCCAGTCGATGTGGAGCTCTGAAATGTGCTAGCTTCGTTGTGGGAGGAGAGAGGATTTCGTCCTCAGGGAAAGGAGATTTTCTGTGCTACAGAAGTGGCTCTGTGGCACATTCCTCTCTGCCTAAACAATGTGACTCATCTGCTCTCAGTCTGGAGCCCTGCAAATTATGGTATTGTAAAAACATGCAAAGTTCACACTAAGTTCACAAAGCTACAAAAATAATCTGTTGCCTGAGCAATGGATGATCCAGCAAGCAGAGCTCTGTGCTGGAATTCAGCACTCCTAAATCCTGCTCTTAAATATGCTACTGATTTTTGAGTGCCTTAGAAAAACTTCATTCTGTCTTAAATCTCTTTTCCTTCCCTGCCCTTGTCTTGTTAAACTCTCCATATGCAATGTCTCCAAGGTGAAGTCTCTGCTAGCCATCAATACTGATGATTTTTCATCATCTTTGTAGATAGTATCTTCTCTTTGACCATGACAGACCCTAACTTGGCCTGTTCAAATCCTTTCTAAATGCTGTCATAAGATCCCTTTTCCAGTTCATCAATTGCACTTTATTATCCTTCTCGTCACACTCCCAGCATGGGCTTTCACTTCCTTGCTGCATCTAATAGAGGCTTGTCAACACTGTCAACACCTTCCACGTGCTGTCCTCAGCCATTATCTCTAATTCAGTGGCAGAGGGAGATTCTCCCTCTGTACAGCCAGTGCTAAACATCCAGATAATACTTCTGTGCCTTTTCTCATGCTCTGTGTAATGCTAGGGAGAAGGTTTCCTTGACATCTGCAAACTAGATAATTTTTTTTCCTCCTAAATGCTCAAAAAAAATTTCTTTCCACACTATATGTTTAAAAAATAACCAAACCTTCCAGTTTTGCCTCCTAGTATGCTGATTCCTCTACCTAGCCAGCATCAGCTTCTTGTTTCCTTTTGTTACCCAGCTACCCACTTGCCTCTGTTTTCCCAGGCTCTTCACCTCAATTGTAAGGTCTTTGGCACTGTGACAGCCTTCTGATCTGTGCTTGTACTGTGCTCTTCTGATGCCTGTGTAAGGCTCCCTGGGTGCTATGGCAATATGAGCAGCAAAGCCCTGGATAATAACTTGGTTTAAGCATCATGGGAGAGGAAGAGAGTCAGAGCCAAGAAATCTACAGGTGTGTTTTCCTTTTTTTAGCCCATTCTAGTGTGGAACTGAATTAGCTAAAGAATAAAGCAGCAGCAAGTCATGAGTGTTTACAGTAAGAGCTTGAACCTTTCTCTGAACTCTGACACCTCCTCATGGCACTTTCTGACAAAGTCTAACCTTTTCCAGTTCTTCCACATGTGCTTGCACAGCTGGCTCAATGCAGTGGGGAATTAAGCCCATACTCTGACATATTGCCAATCACTTCACTATGCTGAAGGGTTTTAGGCACATAACACTTGATTTCAGGATGTCTAGTCCAAATCTTGATATTTACAAAGTAACAAGAATTGCTGCCAGATAAATGGAAAACACATGTAAATCATACTTAGTGGAGACAAGAAGAATGATTATATGGTGGAGGCACTGGACTGGGCTCAGTATTTAATCCAAATAATCATTGGGCATTGGGTTCCAAAGAATTTTCTTTTCACACAGACCTCCTGCAACTGTGACCAAATTACTAATTATTTGGCTTTGAGAAAGTAAGAAAAGTTCTTACAGATTTCCAGGGAGCCTGGCTAGTTGTTCTAGTTGTCACTGTCTGCTCCATGTGCTGTGACTCACAGAGTTTTTATAGGGACAATCACTTTTGCTTATCTGCTCAGCTCAACAACTGGCCATACAAAGAAGTGTATATTGCTGAAGTAACAATGGTCTTCTAGCATTTAGTAGAGAGTTCTATTTCTTTCAGTGAGAGAAATAGAAATGGATCTTGAATGAAGATTTTAGTCAGGTTTTGAGTGAATTCTGCCTGGCAGTATTCCTTACTCATGCACTGTTATTGCTCATGGTGTATCTACACCCTTTGGGTAAGGATTTCTGTTTCACAAAATCTTTTAGGGCTAAGTTCTGATTCTTCAACACACCAAGAATTGTCAAAAAATGTATTAGAAAGCAGTAATAGTGGACAAAGTACTTGGATTCCTACTAATGCTAGCATCTCTGGAAGTTTAGCAAATTACTAAGTGTTGAAATGTGTGAGCACCCAACTGATTCCCTCTAACCACTTTGCTAAGCTTCATGCAGCTTAAAAGAATTGTGCTATAACACTTCTGGTAGGTACTTTCTGGTGACATCAATATTCTTTTGAATCAAAATTAAATTATACACTTATTGGAAGTTAATATCCCTGAAATTCATTTCAAAAGTCAATTTAGTATACATGGTATGTCAAACAGCCATAGCAGTGTCATTGCATAAAACAAAACCCCATCCCCCACCCCAAATCTATGTCTGCAGTGTTTTTTTAACTTCTGGTTAATAAAAATTTGATTAGGAGGATTCAGACAGCATGTCTAGAATGGCAAATTCACAAGACATCAAATCAGTTTATAAAAGCTTTTATTCTTTTGCAATTTTTTGATAAACTGGCAACACGGGAACCTGTAACATACTTCTGACCTTTTTTCAGAATGAAACTAAGACCTTCCACAGAGAGAGACTGTTATCTGTAGTGTACCATTTAAGCACAACCACCTTCATTTTTTACAGCAATTAAATTTCTTAAATCTATCATTTTCTCCAGGGTTACTGTACAGCCTTCCCAATTCAGAGCTCTCTGCCTTTGATCATTAAGAGAAAAGGAGGGACAGCAATACTGCCAGGGAACAGGTGCTGCCTGCATGCCACTTGATAGGTTTATTCTCTTCTAAACTATTAAACTACTCTTCTAAACTTCTAAACTATTGTTTAAAACTATTTTCCAGGTGGAGTCAGAAAGACAGCAAAGTCCTAGACATTGTTGCTGTTATTCAAACCAGTTCAAACCTATTTAACCCAACAGCACAAGAAGCTGTCTTTCACTAGCATTACTAAATGAAAAATTAAAAATCTATGTACCAATTGCACCTTTGAAAACTACTCCAAATGTCTCTACTTGTATTCAACTGTGCAACAAGTCCTGGGGCAGGGTGGAACAGTTGAGTTTCACAACACATTTCTTTGCCAAATCTGGAAGTGGCAATGATAGTCAATCTCTACGTGGAGAAACTAGTAACAGACAGTGTCCTCAAAAGGGTAAGGACTGATGCCTCAGCTGGACATGGGATTTGGTTAAGTAATTGAAATCCTCTGCATGAGGCTGCAATCCTCTGCTGATTTCCCATGACACAGGCAACATGTGTGTGCAGTAGTGCCCAGGAATTCAGCCTTGGACAAGCATTAGGAGACTGGAGTGCTTACTGTGGTTCTCATTACTGGTATTTTACAATACATTACTGTAGGAACAAAAGAAGGGGACCTTGCTCTAACATACAGTGCTTCTCTCATGCCTCATAACAGACCTGCAACAAACAAGACAACTTCCTTGGCTGCAGGTAGAGCTGCCTTTACTGTCTGTCTGTCCCCAGGATGCTCTGCAATGATAACACTCTTCCAAACATTGCCCACCTCTGGGCAATGCAAATCCCCTCAGCAGCACACAGAATCCAGCCGTAAGATCTACAGCCCCATATTATATGTAAAAGGAAGATAATCTAAATAAATTAAATTTAAAATGTGTATGCTAATATTCTTCCAAGGATGTACTGTTGTTCTGTGCCACATATCCCTTACATGAGTATTATACAAGAATGCTAAACTTGCTTTAGATTTACTGGAAGGAGCAGAAATTCTTCATGGGGTGTGTGTAACTATCTCACTTTCTTTTTCTTTGTATGGTGTTACAAACCTGGCTCTTCAAGATAAGAGTAACAAGTTGTGGTTGAAGACTAGCTGGACTATATGAAAAGAGTTTCAATACTTCTTTTCAGAATTTTTTCATGACTTAAACAAAACAGCTTTTTAAAAACATATTAATCTTCAGTGAGCTTTATAAGGAGAAGAGATAAACTTGAAAGACCATGAAAAAAATTAAAGTATTTATACCAGAATATAAAGTTATGTTCAAAAGAGTAACAATTTTAGAAGAGCAAAGAAAGAGTGATTGTCAGCTGTTGAGTCTATCCATGGAGAACTGCACATTTACAAACATAATTACAGTTCCCAGTACTGCTATTCCTCACATTAAATGAAGTTTCAGAGCTTCTCCTTCAAAAGACTACTAATTCCCCTCTCTTCTCAAGTCCTGCTTCCATGGTCCCTTCCCTTCTCACCACTGCTCCCTCATGCCGCATGCTCTTAACAGTTTCTTCCTCTACACACAGCCCATTTTGTCTCCTTGTACCTCTCTGTACCATGGCACCTTCCATTCATGCTTACTTCAGCTTTCTTGCCATGGGATTTTCCCACAGTCCCTCATAAACCTGCTCCCAAAAATATTTCTAGTAAGTATAGTCTCAGGAAAAAGCACTGTCCTGTCCAAATATATCCAATTCACATAAGACACGGTTCTCTAGTCATCAAATCACAGAATCCTAGAATCATAGAATCACAATCCCAGAATCATGGAATGTTTGAGTTGGAAGGCACCTTAAAGATTGTCTACTATGGGCAGGGATGTCACCCACTTGATCAGGTTACTCAGGGCCCCATCCAACTTGGCCTTGAAGACTTCCAGGGATGGGAAACACTACAGTTTCCTTTCTTGCAAAGTCTTTTAACTGGGTTCTGTTTTAAAATCTTTCCTCCTAAGACCTGGGTGAGATGATGGATGAGCAGAGGCATTCCAGCCCTTATGAAATAACATTCTAGAAAGAGAGATTCTTCCTATGCCTGCATATTGTACTGAGAAGGAGGCATTGCCTGTGCTCTGCTCAGCACTGCGACTGTGCCAAGTCCTTCATGAATCCTTAGCACTCATACACAGAGCTATCCAAACAGCTTTGGGGAAGAAGAAAACGGTTTTTTTCCTTCAGATAAAATACCATGAAAACTCAGTGACCAAATTAAATATCAAGTGGACAAAGGAAAAAAAGTCAACTTTAAACTCTTATTGAGAAAGTGTAGACACAAAAGGATAATGAAAGGAAACATCGCAGGGCACTAATATTGGGAATTTTTTCACACTACTAAACCTAGGGGGAATTTCTTTCTAAAGAAAAGAAGAATTCTGTTTCCATAGTAACTCAGTGCTAGAGCCCCCTTACAGTCCAAATTTAGCAGAATTATATGTGCAGCAGCACACTACTGTGCACTTGAGGCTACAAAGAAACCACTAACCTCATTGCATTTGGGATGTCAGGTTGAATTTGAACTGGGACAGACAATATGTCAAGCAAGTCCAAGTATAATCCTAAAAAATAACATCATGCCTTAAAGATGAGGGAGAAGTTATAGGTGATAACAGGGCATAAACTAGAAACTTGATAATGTCTTGAAATATCAAAAATTGCTAAGAAATGGGTTAGCATGTAAAAATGAATTATTTTTATCCCAGTCGTGACATTAATTTACTTACTGCTATGAAACAAGTACTTCAGTGAGAGTACTTTCCCCTGTATGAATTCTCAGTACATAGAAGCTGTGCTGCCTTTGTTCAGAAGAGAGGACACACAACCAGTCCACAGCAAGACGTTTTATTACAGCTTTTTGAGCAGTTGGAAGTGATACATGAGGACAATATGCCTCTCTCTGCAGAGAAATCTCTGCTCCTTACCTGGCAGTGCTTTGCTTACATTTTTGAAGAGGTTGAAAGACAAACAGCCCAACAAATAAAAGCACCCCCTGCTTAATCAATGCATTTACTGCTCTTAAAAATGAATGAAGGCGGGTATGGTAGCTCTGAAATGTGTCTGTTCTGTCATCAGTCGATATGCGCTCAGCAGAGGCAAAGTGAAGTTCAGGCGGCAAGAAAATGATGGTAAGAGCAGAGGTACCTTACTGTGGCTGAGGGTCATTAGAAGGGTGGGAAGTGCTGGTGCAGTTTGAACACCAAGTGCTCCAAGCACTGCTCGAGCTCAGAAGCGACGATTAGAGCTGTAAGCTCCACACGTCTGGCTGGCACAGATAAGTGGTCTTCCCCTGCTCTCAGCAGTACTTAGCAGTGCTTTAACCACATTACACACACACTCTGACCAGCTCTGAGGTACTAATGGCGATGAAGTATTGAAAAACAAGTGCTGCCAATTTTCCCACTGTGTCACACATTTGAGAAATCATCAGCAAATTGAGAGGAGCTAAGTGTCCTGTGAGTCAAATAACTCTTTCAACCAGAGAGAAGTATGTTAAACCACACAACTTTCTTGGGTTGTTAGATTTTACATAATCTATCCAATTTCTGGTTCAAATCACACTTTTTGCCTTGTCTGATACAGCAACATTTTGCTACACACTTTATCCTATGCTATCATACACTGTATCTGCTCCAGAACTGATGAGAGAGAAAATTGTCATCATGACCTTGAACAACAAATAAGGAAAAGCCTGAGTTCAGATTTAAAGCAAAAAGTTACAGCAGTTATTAGTAAGAGGCTAACTTCTAATTCTAGATATGCAATAACATACCATAATCAAATGTATGAATATAGACTGCAGCTTATTCAAAGTTACAGAAAGAGCAAAATGTCTTTTGGCAGTGAAGGTGTGTAAATAGGTCAATGAAGTGAGACCACCTACTTAGACTAGCAAGCTTTGTCTTTGCTTCAATATCAACATTTCAACTGCTTTTTACAAGAAATAAATGGAAAATAAACTCTTTTCTTCTAACCACCTTTCAACAGATTGCTACAAAACCTGGAAAGACAACTAAATATCAAATTAAAGCTCCTTTTAACACTTTCACCTTCCTCAGAAAGACAAATTAAGGTACTTAAGCATAAGCCTCTTGCAAAACTGCTGAAGCTGCCGAGAAAACTAATTGGCTGACTGCGATTTGCATATGAATATTAAATATTAATAAGGTTAATGTTTTGTGAGGTTGAATCAGAAGTGACTATATAGCAACTATCTAAGTGCTTTGTCCAGAAACAAGGCACAATGTAAAACTCTGTCTCTATCCCAAACCAGCCTAAGGTGGCCTTTCTCCCTAATTCCCATCACAGCTTGGAATACAGCAGCAGGGGACGCAGCACGGATCCTGTGTGCCAGCTGCCTGAGTGCCTGGGAGCCTGTCCCACTCTTGGCGCATTATTCACAGAGAGAGGTTCCAAGCCTACTCATTCCCCTTGATGAAAACGTTTTGCTTCTCCTCACAGAGCTGTGTCTTGGTACTCACTGAAGATTCTCAAGGGTCAACAATCCAGAGTGTTTCACTGGCTTATGTATGTTCAAGATCATTTTCTGTACTGGGAGGGAAGACATTTCTAGAGAAGCACATCAGTCACGGGAGGACTTCGTGCATCAGCAGAAGAGGATGGGCTGGAGACTGCTTCAGTACTCTGGCCTGAATGCTGACAGCAAGTGTGTGCTTTACTGCTAACTCAGGCTTAAAAATGTCTAAAATAGGATTTACATCCAAAGTTCTGGCTAATTATGCCATGAAAAGCATCCCTTAAAGGCAATCAATAAAAGGATTGAGTCTCATAACACAGACTAATCTGTTTTCTATTCCTCTCCTTCCCCTCCAGGGTGACCAGGCAGCAGATGCAGGGATTTTCCAGAAAACCTGCAATGCTCCAGATCCTGCTTCCTGACAGAGGGTCATTCCATGGAAGCAATGACTTCCAAACCTCTCTCATTGAGTCAAATGCCACCAGGCTGCCATGCTGTGCCCCCCCCAGGAGTACCAGGATCTGTGTGGTAAAAAGGGGTCTGGAGCAGCAGCAGGCAGCTGAGCATGAGATAAACTGTCATTGCTGAGCAACTTCCATGACAGCTTTTAACAGTGCACGCCTTTCCTTTCCCAAAGAGTTCTGACACCTGAACTGATGATATGGTAGCAAGTAAGTGACCCAATAAATCTGACAGCCATCTGCACAGACAATTTAAGAAAAGCCTTGTATTATTGCCAGGGTGAAAACAGCAATGCAGAGTTTTCTTCATCCCTCCTTCAACTAGGAAAAAGCCTAGGGAGTTTGAAGTGTTAAAGATGTTGGAATTTAGTTTGAGAGGTGAAAATCTCTTCCTGACAGTACTCTTCTGCCTAAAAATTGGCATAAATGAACATGTCATTTTAAAAGGCTGTGTTTTCTAATGTAAAAGAAAACTAAAGCATACAAATAAGTCAGTCATTTGAAGAGCAAAGTCAGACCATACTTACTGGAACACATTTTCCTTTCCATCCAGTCTTGCCCCAGTGCATATGAACAAGTCTCATTGCTCCCTCCAGTTCGCTGAGGAAGAGGAGAGGGAGGTGCTGACCTCTCCTCCCTGGGAACCAGTGATAGAAAATGTGGAAATAGCTCAGAGCTGTACCAGGGGAGGTTCAGACTAGTCATAAGGAAGCATTTCTTTACTGACAGCATTGTCAAACACTGGAACAGGCTTTCTAGAGAGAAGATTGATGACCTAAGCCTTATTAGAAAGTATTAGAAAGGAACTCACACAATGCCCTCAATGTGGTCAGTGCTGAACTGGTCAGGCAGCTGGACAAGACAGTCCTTGTAGGTCCCTTCCAACTGAAATAATCTACTCTATTCTATGCCATGCCATGCCATGCCATTCTGACTGGACATTATCCTCCCTGGCCCTTGGAATACTCCTCAAATTCCCCTCTGTTCTCTGAAGGAGAACTTTATTTATTTTCAAACTCAGCTGCTACTGGAATACTTTCAAAAGAGATAATATTCACAGAAACCTTTCTGGAAAGAAATTACTGAGAATTCCATCCTTTTTACCTGCACTAAGTATTTGCTTCCTTTTTTCTCTTTCCCCATGGCCACACCACACTGGTAGAAAACAGAAGCTGGCACGTGCAAATGCACAACTGGGCACCTACTTGCAAAGTCCATTGCAAAACAAAATTGCCACCTCATATAAAAAATCCTGATAAATATGTACCCTTCAGGTACATTGTGGGCAGCTGCTGCTGAGCAGCTGCATCCAGCCAGAGTAGTGTGTTTGGGAGTCTCTGGACAGAAGCAGATAAGGATTTATTGGGCATTAAAGTGTGCACAGTGACTCTGATGCTTCTAGGAAGGATCAGACCTACTGCAGACCATCTCTGTGTCTGTGTGCCCATGCTGACAGAAGATAGACCAATGTTTCAAATATTTTGCCTTTCTAGGATTTTTATGAGTGGCTGCATATATTGAATTGTCCAGATTTTTCTTTTAGACAGTAATTAATGAATGCATATTCCTCTGTAACATAGAATCAGCCATTAATAGAGTCTCTGAAAAAGCATGTTTCAGCAAATGAATCACATCTAACATTGTGCAGATTTATTTTTTGCTGTGTTATACTTGTGAGAGGCCAGAGAAGTCAAGAGTGTAGTCAAAGGTTATTTGTATTACTGTGAGAATTACTTTACCCTGCAGGTTTTTAATAACATGGGGGCAATCTTATCCATAAGATATCATAGCTTCTGTAAGAGAGAAAAATCAAAATCTTTCTTTTAAAATCAGCTAGACTGAGTACTAGTACTTCTCTGTAAAAGTTAAAACAGTAAAAGAACTAAGCATGCCAGGAAAAGGCCTGTATTCAAAGTATTCTCTGTAGCTGTGAACAAAGATCTAGGAGTCTGAGATATTTGTTATCCAGATTCAATTTTCTGTAAGGCAGTCCCATTTTTGCAAAGTTTGCTTCACAGTGGCTCTTCAAACCCACTTATTTTTTGTATGTCCACTTATTCCTTCCATGTGTTGAAGTAAGGAAGAAAAAAAAAGGGAAGGAAAGAGGAAGGGGAAGAAAGGAAAGAAAAGGAAAAGGAAAAAGGAAAAGGAAAAGTAATTTAAGTTCTTCAAAGAAAAGGAAATTACTTAAGGGGACAGTTTTTAGTGAGAAGTCATCAGAAACTGTAAAAGACCCTCCATCAAGAGCTTTGTTCGGATGTTGGCGAAGCGGTCCTACAATGTGCCCAACTCAAAGGTGCTGGGATTTTGTACTTGCTTGAGACTGAATGACTGAATAAGAGATGTGGAGCATGCAGAGAAATCTCAGGTACAAAGATGTAGTTTTGTGAAGTGAGGAAAGGTGTTGCACTGGGAAGGATGGACAAGGACACCTTTCCTCTTAAACCATTGCTTTCTCTGTAGATCCCTTCCATAGGAAGAATCACTACATCCCTCATAGCTACAGGATCTGGAGACCTCTCCCATCCTGGGGACAAGAAGGAAAAGGATTGCAATGGTAAGAAGGCATTCATCACCCCCAAGTTGGCATGTATAAGTAGCACAGCAAGTGAAGATCCCAACTTTACTACCTGGAGTGACAGGAAATCCATAACACAATGGATAAGTTTCTATCTAGAAAGAAAACAGAAAAATGCAAGTGAGAACTGTAGGAAAAGTGGGGTGTTGAACAAACTGGTATTTTGTGAACTGTTACTGGAAGTTTTGCCTTTTCTCATGGGACATTATGAAAGCTAAGGTAGAACAGCTTGAGAGACATTGTATGGCAGGATAAAGGAAGCCCACTACTTAAAGGACTACAGATACATTTTTCAGCAAAAGAGAAGGGAACTTGCTTTGATTTCGTAAAAGATGAGACCCAGTTATGCACATATTTAGTCAGAGGAAACTCAAAAAGTTTGTAGCTATTGATGTTATTAATAATAAAAGAAGCTGGCTCCAGTCCATATCCTGGGACTAGAAAAGCAGCACATGCTGTGAATTGTGATGCCCTAGTTAAGGAATTAGGTGCATAATGTTTAGTACAGTGATGTTATGATGCAGCTACTGCTTCACAAGTGCATTGAAGAGCAAGGGTCACGTTGTCTGTCAGTCACTGGCCCAAAGCTATTCACGTAAAGTTAAATGACTCCTTTGATAACATCAGTGAGTCGCATGTGTGAAGGAATGCTGGGTCATTGAAATGGAGGAAAGAACGTGCTTGAGAATTTATTTCATAGGAATGAGGAAAAAGACTGGAGAAATAGCTGGAAGAAAGAAGGACATCTTAGGAATGACTAGATAAGTAGTAGCTGTGGAGACCAGGCACCCCAGGTCTTCAAGGGAATTGCAAGAAGAAACTCCTGGGGAAAGCAGGGTAAGGGGGAAGAAAAAGAAAATCCCAGGTCAGAAAGAGAACTTACATGTACCCTCCCTAGATACTGAGATGGAAGAACTCTGTCAGGACACAACATCAAGAAACAGAAATAGGGTTTCCTAAGCTTGAGAGAAGAAAAAAGCCCAATGTCTGATCAAGGGACATCATGGCCAGAAATGGAGAGGCTAAGAAATGGCTATAAAACCCAGGATCTTGAAAGGACCTAATGAATCTGGCCATAGGGTATGGTCATAAGTAGAAGAGGATAGATCTTCCCCATTCTCTTCTAACATTAGCTGTGTTACACTCCTGAGAAATTAGCAAGTACAGTTTTCCACTGTAAGCAGAGAAATTAAATGACTTCCCGGGGCAAGTGTCTGACAATAGAGCAGGGACTCAGGAACTGCGGGCTCTGTGTCCTGTGATCAGTTGAGCTAATTATTCGCTTTCTCAGGCAATTATTGCAGAGGGGGAAAAGAATAAAATCTCTAATCATTCAGCTAAATTTTGTTCCAAATTCTTTATCTGCTTAAAAAATAAGATTAAATGCAATAGGAGAAGGCACAGGAGGAAAAGAGATCAATATTTGGCATCATCAATTCTATAGATTTTTTATCAAGCAAAACGATTTTGAAATAGAACTGACAGCAACTTTTTTTTCTTGTCTGGTCAGCACCCAAGTCTCAATTCTTTGGACATGTCAGTAATAATGTAATGAACATCCCATACTACATAAAGACAGCCAGAACATCTTTCAGTAGAGGTGAATGCCAATCTTTTACTCCAAAGAAGAATGTTCTTACATTTAAAACTACTACTTCTCTAGTTCATTTGAAAACTGAGGTATCTTCATGGCTCCTAAATTACTGTGGGACTGATGGACTCAGGCATCTTGTCAAGAACTTAGTGGCTGAATAGAAAAACTTGGGCAAAGAGCTAGGTTCTAGCCTTAATATGTTCAGAAGAGTCAAATAACTTGCAAAGGATAGGGGGAAAAAAATCAGTCTTCTAAACATGCTATATACATCACTGTCATCAACCTTTCCAGACTCCTTTAACAGATAGCTATGAAGCAAAAATAATCCTAAAAAAATAGAGATAACAGATGAATACATGTAAGTGATAATTGTGATGGCAATAACATTTTCTTAACCCTCAAAAATATTGCTGCTTCAAAAATATGTTAAAATTTTCTTATTTTTAGTAATTTAGGAAAGCATGAGGGTTGGAGTTTTTTTCTGAGAAAAAACTACTCTAGTTCCTTTAAGGAGTCTGAAAGGGAAATCATTATATAAAGTGTATTTATGGCACACTAGAAACTCCAGTTTTAACCAGAACTCAAAATAACAGAAGCCCAAGTGGAAGAACTTATTTCATTTACCAACAGAAAGGAATGTACCCAAAGGAAGGTTGGAGCTGGATGTACTTGCCCCCTCCTGTTCCACTCCCTGCAGCACTGCCATGTTATCCCACACCACCCTCACAGTGTTCCTGTGACATGAAAAATACCATGTCTGGACACTGTAGAGAGCCTGGGGAATAAATACACTGCACTAATCCTTCTCCATTTACTCATTGGTTAAACATCTACACAAAAAGACTGACTGATTTAAAAGTGATCAGCAGTTTTAAGTTTTAAGAAATAATCCTGCAATACACAGCTGTGCACAGCTGCTCTTGGAAGGACAAATTGACGGAGAATTGTTTTGTCTGGACACATCAATGGTATATCTCATAGCATAAAAAACAAGTGTTATGATATATCTGCAGAAAAAGTGCCTACGTGTAACCAGTGAACCCGCAGGAATGAAGACTGCACGAGAGAACCATCACAATACAACCAAGGTGGCATCAGGAATTTTTTTCCTCAAGATACTGAATTGTAGAGATCAGATAAGTGAAGTTAGGACCGTGTTTCTGTACCTATGTTTGCAATATTCCCAGGCAGACAAAAAACAGGTGTCTTCAAGCAATCTTTAATCACCCATAATAAGAACCATTTTCCAGGTCTGAGCCCTCTAAGCTAACAGAAAAAATCCCATAGAACACAAATGCTACAGAATCCCCATAAGAACAAGAAAAAATATTAATTCAGAAGACATGAAAAAAAGCTGAAAATTCTTATAGTGATGTGCTTGCTTCTGGTTATCTAAAATATTGTAGAATATATTAATAGAATAGAAAATACATTTACTTTATTAGTATATACTATATATTTGTCCTAAAAAGTGCAACAGGTGCAGTGTCACCATGGTATAGATAGCCTATACCAAAGTACAAATATTTCATCATCATGTTCAGGTCTGTAAAATGAAAACCCCATCTCTGGTTTGCCTCTCTTACCACCACTGTGTGCACACAGAGACGTAGAAACCCCCAGAAGCTGCAACCAGAGACTGCAATTAGCTTCGTTAGCAACTGGAGGGAAGGAGAACAGAGGTCCTTTTGTGTATTCAGCACAAGGAGGCTAAACCAGACACAATTTGGTGCAAGGTCTTTCAGAACTGCTTGCTAAATTCCCCCTACACAACTTGAAATGGGAGAATGGCCGGACTCTAGCTTTAGGGACCGACCTGAGTGACAAGCAAAGTGGCTGCTGAAGTTGACCTTGAAAGTGAATGAGACTTGCCCTCTAATAGCAGAGAAAAACCATGATATACTGCTTATTTTGTTTTCCCAGCATCAGAGAGTATTTGATTTTATCCGCTTCCCAGAGACAATGCCAGGCATCTTACTGGCCTCAGCTCTCAAAAAAGATGAAAACATATCCCACTTCTGCATCATGTCCCAAATCACCACCTAAGCTCAGCATCTTTGAGTGGCTCAGTCCCTTCGCAACAGGAAATATGGTAAGAAGCATTATCAACAGGAAAGAGGATCACAAGCTTTAAAGCATGATTAAACAGGATAACAATTCCTCAAAGATACTAGATTGCATGAATATTCATCAGTGATTACACCCAGTGTAAACTCAGATTCACATAAATTATTATGAAAAGGCAGCTAGCCAGTGACTGTCTACTTTTTCTTGAGATGGAAAATCAACCATCTTTACATAATGGAAATTCAAAGATAAGCAAGAGCAAAGAAAATTTAGGAAAAAATGCAGGAAACACCTGCAAGATAAAGGTGGAATGTACATGGCAATCCTGGCAGATCTGCTGGGCATGACCATGTTTTCAAAATTGAACCAACCATGACAACGATGACCAACACAAGGACATTATTCCTAAAAATTACTTCTTCAACAATAGTTTTCACTTAGGTGGTTTATAAAATTCACTTTCCTATGTGCTTTCTTTACTACTACGCCCCCAAAAATACTATGTCTCCTTTCAGCTATCTCTCCATACTTCCCTGATTTTTCACAGTTCATTAAACATTGTTGCAACACAAAATCTTATTTGCAGTTCTTTAATTGTCATGCGACTCCAATTTAATTTATTATCCTTCTGAATATAACTTTTTTTTTTCTTTTCAGATATTCTAGGGTTCTAAAGTGGAGGGAAAGAAAAGCAAGTGATTAATGACTCCCACAAGCTTGTATTACTTAGGCATAATTTAGACTCAGCATTGGAGTCGTGAACCCCAGGCTTCTATTCTTAGTTGAAGTAGTTGCTTGTTCTGACTTCAGGGAAGCTAAAGCTACCGTTCTCTGTCTTTGAAACAGATATTTCCTTTATCCCTTTATTTATCCCTGGAGGTTTGGAAGGACTCACCATTCAGCATCAAACTTTGTTACAATTATTCATGCTCTACTTTGACTCCCAAAGCAGTCAACAGAGTAGCAGCAAGGAAAGCTGGTTTAGCTCCAGAACTGGAGGGGGACTGGACACGAGCTCAGGGCTACAGGAGATGCAAGGGCGTGACTGTGACCCACGCTTGTTAAACAGGCACAGTTGTGTGCTGGTCTAAGTAGATGCTTAGCACAGACTTCAAGGCAGGACAAGAAAGTGGAGGTAGAGTGACTGAGTTCATCCCAAGCATTTATTGAATAGACTTGAATTGTATCGGCTGGAAAGAACATTCATCATCTTGGTTACTTTTTAGATTTCACTGTTCAGAACTTGAACTTTAGTATTCATATAAATTTTCACTATAATACCCTTTTGGCGTCATAGAAATGGCTTTACATTTGCTGTTATATTTCAAGAAATGGTATCAAAGTGCACAGCAAATTCAAGGGAAAAGGGAACAACAGTTCTCAATTGTAAATTTTTATGTTCTACTGGTCTGGAGAAATGAATTGTCTATAATCATATTTGAAGTGCAATCTACTGGGCTATTGTTATTGCAGACACTGTGGATTTTACATGGACAAAATACTGTGTCAATACAGGTCCACTCAGAAAAAAAGAGAACTCATATAGAAATTAAAATCTATATAGGAATGTATATTGTAATGACAACATTACTCATTTACATTGCTCCACTGAGATCCATTGCAGATTCCAACAATCAACTTACTGTAGCTGATGCCAATAGGTGCTGAGTATGTTGAAACTATTATATGCACAGTTTTCTGTTTAGAAGTAAAACTAGTTACCATCTGTAGTAAATGTACAGCTATAATACATACATTGATTGATTTTGTTTATCTCTTCTAATTTAAATGTACTGCCTAATTTTTTAAGCTTGCCATAGCTGCTGGAAGAGGGACCATTTCTATGGACAGAGATGGTATCACTACATAATTACATTAGAACATCCTTTTACTACCTCACAGCATTTGTTGATTTTATGTCACTGCTGCTCAGTTATCATGCAGAGATGTTGCACTGTGATGGATAAACTGCAAAGTAATGCCAGGATACCATTATTGCAGCCCCATCATTTCACTAAATTAATTTCATTCAGTAGTGCCTCTATTTTTTTTATCAGATAGCAGAAAGGATTTCTTTGTCCCTCTCTTGGTGTGGGAGGGAGTGTCTCCAGGAGATCTGCTCCATTCCCTGATCATTCTCCCTAACAATTGCAATTTATCAGAGAGGCATAAATTTGCAAGCACCACAGGGGACATGATGCTACGCCTGTTCTCTCTCTGAATTCTGATACAAAGGGAGATGTAAGCAGATCTGGGTAGGCTGAGAAAGATATAAATGAGAGTGAACCACTCTCTATATGAGATAAGAGTCACAGGCAACACTGGGATCTTACTGAATTCTGTAGGACTTCTGTGCACAAATACAAATGGCTTCACAACCTCGGGCATGTTCATTTGAGCATGCTGAAATTGGTCTAGACAAATTCAAAGCACATTTTCTAGGAGAAAGAGGACAAGAAGCAAGCAGCCTGCCCTACACACAGCTAGGTCTCAAGTGGCCTTGTGACTGAGCAGCCATTCCCCATCTTCCCCTGCTATATCAGTGCTGAACTCACTTCTGCAGAACTAATATATCAAAGGAATGCTGGTAATTCACCATAGTGGGTCAAGCTTTGCGTACATTTAAACTCAAGGCACTGGTGCAATTTTTATGGGGTTCCAAGAACTTTATTGAGAGAAAAAGTGAATCCAGACCACTTCTTCTAATTGTATCCTTACATCCCTATTTTCTGTTCTATTACATGAGCAGTGCACAGTTGTATGTGAGTATCAGCAACAAATTGCACTGATTTGCACTGTCAGAAAGTTCATAGAAAATTAATATGGACCTTTAATCTTCACTACATTCTACGCCTCAAATGTAAAATTAGAATTTCTAAGAAGATGTATTCATTGCTGGAATATGAATTAAATATTTGACACATCTCTAATATTGTATTTTTATAAATTGATATAAATACATATACATTTAATGTTTGACATATAAATGAATATTTGTCTCACAATTAATGTTATTTAGACCAAAAAGAACTACTGGAAATGGTCTCAGAACAAGGTGTTGCAATCTGAAATCTTGATAGCTACCTACCACTGCTACAAAAAGGTAGTGAAAGGTAAAAAGCATGAGAGGTAAGTGTAAGATGACTTTCATCTAAGTATGCTTTAAAAGACAGAAAACCAAAACTGGCCTAAACCAAAAATTCAGCAGCAGCTTAAAACAACCAGATTTTCAGTCCACTGAAGATCTCAGAGAGAATTAGTCTCAAACAACCAATCTAAAGGAATTAATTAAGGAAAGCAGCAAAACTGTTACTATATGACTTCTCTGACACAAAAATAACAAAGACCCAACTGGACAGACACACTGGGACTTTGACTTGCACAGCTACCACTCTTCTGGAGTCAAAGATTCCCAAGTCCTGCCAGGATGGAATACTTGCAGCTTGCATCCTAGTGAAGAAAACATCAGATATAAACTATATTTTTTTCAGGGTGGTACAGTCTCAAAAGTCAGTTATGAACACAATACAGAAACAACCAAATAGTTCCAAAGCTATGAGCACAGAAGCAGAGCACAAGATGAAAACACGATCATGTCTCTCCTCCCCAGTTAAACACTGGATATGGATGGTTTGGAACAAAGTGATAACCTATAGACAGCAGCAAATGAGGATGAATGAAGAAGTTGCTAATTGGAGTACAAATACATTAAGAAGACATCACATAGAGACTGAACAAGAGGAATACCAGTATCCTGATCAAGAGATATACTGGGAGACAATAAGCAGGAAAATGCCAATAGAGGGCAGAATTAGAGGATCGCTGAAAGAGAGAACGCAAAGAGGGGTTTTTTTCACTCTCAGTATTTACAAAACTCACCTCAAAAAACATCAGCTCACCAAATTGTGATATCAGCAATGCAGTAGATTGCAAAATATTCATGAGACATGAAGGCACCAAAATTTGAAATCATCTAAATAAATTCTTTCAGAACCTGAATATCAGTCAACATTCAGGAATCTGAGCTGAAAATGAAATTACAGAGCTGTTTAGGCTGGAAATGGAATTGAGAAGCGTTGCTCTCTCTTGCAATAGGTTTTCTTTCAGCAGTTCTGCTAAAACATGATGCTAAGGGTGTAGATGCAGGTGATGGAAATACAGCTGGAACTGGCAGTAAGGGATACCCAGCTGTTACATGAGTAGGTAGCAATGTGGGAAAGAGCTACATTACACCAATTTGAAGTCCTAAGGGTTAAAATCATGGACTACAAGAATAACCTACTTTGTTAAAAGTTTCAGAGCGGTAGTGCATGACATTGATTGATATGTCATTAAAACAGCTATTAAGCACTCCCTCAGAAAGCTCAGCTGTGTAGGACTGATACAATCTGATACAAACAAGGCACATTTAATAAAAACAGTCAACAGCAAAACCTGGGGTGTCCCTGAACTTCCGGTTCAACTGCAGTTAAGGAAGCCAGTTGCCTTAAAAAAAGGTGAGAACTTTAAACAGATTTTTTAACAAAAACTCAAGGAAAATATATATAAGAAAGCACATATATAGGAAAGCAAAACAGAACCTATGGAAGTGACATCCATATTGGTTCTTGTAAAGACATTGTCTATGTCCTGCTAGAGAAATAAATGAAAGACTGACATCAGCACTCTGGTCTGGGAAAGTGTGCAAGTTCTATAATACTGTATCAAGCCCAGTTTGTTATCTTATTCTTTTCAAAGAAGCAAGCTAAAACCGAGGGAAACAGAAGATGATGAAAACTTTTGATAATGTTTTCATTATACCTTTTGATTCTACTTCATCACTGGCAATTTTATCACATTTCCTAAAGTGCAGGTATAAAATAAAATTTAGCTCCAAATTACTACGTAACCAGCATCACTTTCACTGAACATGAGTCATAGCATGCCTTGAACAGGCTATTATTCTTAGATTAAAAACAGAATCAGCCGTCTTACTTCTTTGTTGCCTTACATCAGGTGTAATTATTTATACCAGAATAGAGGGAATGCCAAGGGGCTTTACATTCACCATTCAGGTTTAACATCCACTCAGTGCTGGGGAAACACCTATGAAAGGTAAAGTGCAGCAGAAAATTAGCTCCTACAGCTTCATATTTGCCAAATTCATTTGACTCTAGTCAGAAAAAGCATATATTTCACCCACTTGCACACTACGCTAGTACCTAATTGTTGAGGAGGCGACCATATATATTCATGTATATCTTTTCACTGTCTGTCTGTTCCCCATGGGAAGAAAGAGAATGACACACACCTATAAATTTAAGCCCAAATAAAAATATTAGTGTCTGTTTGCTTACAGCTGAGAGTGAGTCTGAGGGCACAGGTGCAATACTGCCAGATGTTTCCTCCAGTTCCATCCTGGCACTTCTCAACACTTAATACATGTACACACATCCAGGGCCTGACCTCCCTTGGGAAATCCTGACATCATAACAGGGCCATTTAACCACAGCCCCAGACCTAACGTGAGCTGAAAGTCTGAAATGCAGTTCCTAAATGCCCCTGGTGGGACTGTTTCATTGGCCTGGGGATAAGCAATTTATCTCTCCAGGCAAAGCTGTCACAGTGTCTCACGAGTAGGGTCCTGTTTAATGTTCTCACTCGCCGGCAGCCCCTTGGTGGCCTGACATTAAATTAAGAAACAGCAGGGACAGGACTGAAAAGTTGTCCAGCCTGCAATCAATGGTCAGAATTTAAGATTGAAAGGAGCCAACTCCTGCAAGTGCTTGTACAGTCAGGATTAGCAGAGCCCTGAGGAGGGGCAAAAAGAGGAATACGAAACCTGTGCAGGCAGAAAAACTGCATGGACATCCTTGTCCTGGTCATTGGGATAGGAAACTGAGGAACATGTGCAAATGATTTGCAAGGTAGTTGGACCTTTTTCACCATCATGTTAAAGGTAAAAGATAACAAACTGGCAAAATTCCATTAAAAAAATCCATCTCTGCATCTGAATTTCATTTTCAGCATCTCCTCATTAAGCAATGAGACAGATGGACAGCAAATCCTCTGAGTAAATTGTCTCTGCTGGCATTCACACAAGTTGGGCACAAGGCTTAAACAGTGATGCCCTTCCCCAGCTTCTCCTCCAGTAATGTTGTAGCTTCTGTGCTGCTCATCCAAGCTCCCAACATATTAAACACTACTCTTAAGCAATATTATGGTACAGAGATTGCATTCCACCATCTCTAATGTCATCTCCAGACTGTCGAGAAACCTATCTCTAAAAGTAAATTCATATTACTTTAACCTATCTGTGACCATGTTTATGAAAACCATTAATTTCAGCCTTTTTTTAATAAAAAGCAGTACAATCTTAGCAAAAGGTTAGAGCCCAGGAGAAAAAGAGACAGCACAAAAAGACCAGGAAGGCAGAAGAGGGAAACAATATGTATTTGCCAACAGAGAATTGTCCTATCAAATCATGGCTTTGTCAACAGGCTGATTTCTCTTCTAACTCAATGTGCAAACCCTTGGGACTCTCATTATTAATATATTATCATAGTGGACAATTCACAGTCGTAATTTGCCATACGAACTTTTCTATTGCAATTCCATAAACTTCAAAACCTTCTTCATAGTTTACTTGACCAAAACGACTGCTTAACTTTTTCTAAATAAAAATCAATTAAACAATCAAATCCATTAAAGGAAAACAATTTTGCTGTTTGATAGATGTGGGTACACAAGCTTGACCAACTGGCAATCCTAGTGCGAAAAGCAACCTAAATCCCCCTCTGTCTTCTCCAAGGCTTAGACATGCCCTGTAAGTTGGCTGAAGGCTTTCCAGATACACACTGCTCAGTAACACATTCACAGTTTATACAACAACAAGCCCCAAATCCTTCCCCAGAGGTAAGCAGACACTTGGTTCAAGATGTTTTGTTCTGTCTGTCAAGCAGAGAAAACCTCTTTAGCTGAAAGATAATGGTTTATGTGCTGACACAGAAGGATACACAGCAGATTATTTTTGAAGAAATTACTCTAGGAGAGAAAAAAAATTGAGATAATGGTGTGTTGTACACCACTCCCACCCTCTACATTTTTAAAATGAAAATAATTCTCTAGAGAGTGTTTCAGCTTTCCATAAAGACATGGAGTACAGACGTTCATGGGAAAAGGCACATATTCCTGACACCCTGCTCATGGTTTCACATTTGGAGAGGGAATGCACACTAGTTACTCTATCTAAGGTTCAGAGTAATTCTCTCACCTCCCACCCCTTACCTTTTTATTGAAGGTAACGTTTCCCTTCCAGAAAAATCACCAATATCTTCCACAATTTTTAATCTCCTGTAGACTGCTAATATGCCCTTTTACCCCAGTGCTGCCAGATGAAAATTTTCTTGCCGTTCTCAGTAACATCAGGGCTTGCATTTTCTCCTGACCATGACTACTTTGTCATCTGCTGGGAGACAGTGTCCTAAGGCTGTAGAAAATTTGCTTGCAAAGAAGAGAGATCAATGACTTCTCTGAAGTTAAATCCCACACCCAGAGTCACTGTGGATGCCCTTGCTGTGAGCTCCGTGCAACATGCGTGCCCAAGATTAGACAAGATGAGCAAAGACAGGACAAACATAGTTCAATTGTCTAATTTGTGACCTTTGACTGTGACAGCAGTGGTAATAATAAAATGCCCACAACCACACTTCTGAGGATTAAAAAAAAAAAAAATGGTTTGAATCAACCCCTCATTACTGGGGAAGGAAGGAAGGAAGGAGACTTTTCCTGCATGACTGATGAGTGCTGTTCCTCTTTTTGTGACTACTGCTTGCAGCAGGGATAGGTACAAAGGGAAACAACACACCAGCAGAAAAGCTGTCCCCAGGTTTTGGTTGCAGTTGTTTGAATTACTGGAGACAAATCACTGGGAAGGTTTAATCCTGTGGCACCAGCTTCAGTGTAAGTGGAAGAAAGGAGAACTTTGGTATGTATGCAGTTTTAAGAGTGGGACCATGCTGTGGATCCCCACTTGGTGACTTCAAGGAGGAAGAAACACCCTTTGGGTTTGTCTGCTTTCTGAAATCCTTGCTGTGAACCCAGCAGCAGAATTCAACTTTCATAATGCAAAAGAAACTTGCAAAGCAAAAGACTTCTTAAAAAAACTGTATACAAAACCAGCATATCTGGGTAGTGTCATTAATAAGGCTGATATCATTTCACTTGCTTTGTTTCATTTCATTCAACAGATCTTGTGTCTGTGGAAGAAAACCAAGCAGCTATTTTTACCACAGAGATGATCACTGATAATGATGTTTTTTGCATTTATTTGTATGAGGGTGGGATTCAGACCAGATGGCAAAAGTCCAGTCTCTACCTTTCCTTGTGTGCTGGTTTTAGGCTGGTGTACAATTAATTGTTTTTATAGTGGCTAGAATGGAGCTGTGTTTTGGATTTGTGCTGAACACGGGGCTAATTATACAGAGATGTTTTTGTTATTGCTGAGCAGGGCTTGCACAGAGCCAAGGCCTTTTCTGCTTTTTGTGCTGCTACACTGGGGAGAAAATTGGGTGTTCAGGGGAGGCTGGGAGGAGACACAGCCAGTACAGGTGACCCCAAGTGACCAAAGGGACCATAAGACATCATGGTCAGTACATAAAGTAGGAAGAAGAAGGAAGGGGGGACATTTGGAGTGGATGTTTTGTCTTCCCAAGTCAGTGTTATGCATGATGGGGCCCTGCTCTCCTGGACGTGGCAGAACACCTGCCTGCCCACTGGAAGGTGAATTAATTCCTTGTTTGGCTTTGCTTTGGCTCTCCATAATAAACTTCTTTATCTCAATCCGTAAGTTTTCCAGCCTTTAACCTTCCCTTAATTCTCTCTCTGATCCTGCTGGTGGGGGAGTGAGCAAGCACCTGTCTGGTGCTTGGTTCCCAGCTGGGGTGAAACCACATCACCCTAAAACAAGTCTTGTGACCCACAAATGCTATGTGAAAATCTAATAGAAAAAACTATATTTAATTTCTGGAATACCTTTCTCTGGAAAAAAAAGATATCAACAACCCAAAGAAACCAACAAATGAAAACCAGATCAAACAAACTCACTAGGTTCAATTTACAAGTAGGATGCTGTCTCTCCCAACTCCACTACACAGGCTGCTTTACTCAGACCCAAAAAAAGCAAACCAAAACCAATTTTCCTTAAACACTTGGATGAAAACTGCAGCCTTACAAGAACTGTTTCAAGAACAGATTAACTGTATGTGCAGCAGGGCACTCAGGCAGTGATGCCAACTGGACTGTCCCTTCCATGATATACACCCTCAGAGGGTTACAACTTCACTTTTCCTCTAGTAGCTTGTTGCTAATTTCTTTTTTTTTCCTCAGTACACCAAGAGACTCATCTCCAAAGCCATGACAGGTCCTGAATGTAAGTAATACTTGCACTCAAGAAGAAATTATGGTAGTGGCTTAGCTCCCATGCAGCTCCTACACACACACTACAATAAAAATCAGCCACAATGGAGTCCAAATATCTCCCACCTTTTTCTACTGAAAAGCTGTATTGGCTTTATGTGACAAAAGTTTTGTAGTGGAAGGCTGTGGAGGTGGCTTCTATGAGAAGCTGTCAGAAGCTTCTCCCACATCCAACAGAGCCAGTGCTAGCCAGCTCCAAGATGGACCCATTAGCGATGGTGGCAGAGCCTGTGGGATAACATATTTAAGAAGGGGGAAAAAAACACAACTGCAGCCAGAAATAATAGTGAGGACATGTAAGACAAACACTCTCCCAAGGCAAGTGCAGAAGGAGGGGGGCAGAAGGTGCTCCAGGTGCCAGAGCTGAGATTCCCTGCAGCTCCTGGAGCAACTCATGGTGAAGCAGGCATGCCCTGGCAGCCCATGGAGGACCACAGGGATGCAGAGATCCATCTGCAGCCTCTGGAGGATCTCATGCCAGAGCAGGTGGATGCCCAAAGGAGGCTGTGACTCTGGAGAAGCCCACACTGGAGAAAGCTCCTGGCAGGACCTGTGGCCCTGTGGAGAGAGGAGCCCAAGCTGGAGCAATCTGTTCCAGAAGGACTGCACCCTGTGGAAGAGACCCACACTAGAGCTGTACATGAAGAAGTGCAGCCCATGGAAGTAACCACATTGAACAGAAGTTTTGAGGACTGTCTCCTGTGGGAGAGACCCTGGAGGTGGGAAAGAGTGTGAGGAATCTTCCCCCTGAGGAGGAAGGAGCAGCAGAGACAATGTGTGATGTACTGACCACAGTTGCAACTCCCTATCCCCTTGCTCTGCTGGGTGAGAGGAGGTAGAGAAATCAGGAGTGAAGTTGAGCCCAGGAAGGAGGGAAGGGTGGAAAGGAGGTGTTTTAGATTTTGATTTTATTTCCCATTATCCTACTCTCCTTTCTTTGGTAATAAATTAAACTAATTTATAGACATGACTAAAGTCATGTCTATTTTGCCCATGACAGTAATTGGTGAGAGATCTCTCTCTGTCCTTATCCCAACCGAAGAGCTGTGCATCATACGCACTCTCCCCTGGGAAGCTGACAAGAGGAGGATAGAGTGGCTTGGTGGGCACCTGGTGTCCATCTATGGTCCACCCACAAGAACTCCTTCGATAAGTATTCCTCTACAAATCCTGTGTTCTGAGGTTTGCATTTTAGTGTGTTTTGGTAAAACTGGTTCTGAAACCAAATTAAAGTTGCTGAAGTACATTATTTGCATTCACATGTATCCTAACACAGAAGGAATCCTAAAATCTTTTTTATGACAAGCTATTAGGAGCTACATTACTTAAGATACCTAAAATGCTGATTTTCATTAAAGCTAGAATGATCTTAGCTGAAAGATCAAGGTCATTAGAGCATATGCTTGGGGTTTCTTTCCAGAAAGCTGAGTATTTAAAAGTACTAAGCAATATTAGTAACATAGTGATTAGAATATTAGCAATAATAGCAACACTTGCAGTAGAACAGGAACTATAGCTATTTACAGAGTGTTAAAATGTCACATCCAGAGACAGCACAAATGAGGGGAAAAGACTAACCCTTAGCTGTGAATTCAATTGCCAGTTACTCTGTTTCACAATCTCATTTTGGAGGACAAAGTGCCTGAAAAAGCATTAGCTATCCCTACAGAAGTTATCTTTGTACAAAGATAGCATCTTCTGTTCCCTTTTGCAGGATTTAATATGTTTAATCACTTGCAAAACAAAACAACACAGGGATAAACATCTATTTCTTACAAAAGACACAGAGTATCATTTGCACAAACCTGAACCTGGATATTTTTCATCAGCAGATCCTAATAAGCAAAGCACATTTTGGATTTTATCCACAGTATCAGCAAAATATTACAGGCAGAAGAAAAAAAACATATACCTTGTAACTTTTCTTCCCCATGGATGCTGTTTTATAAATTTCTTTTGCAGACACCATTTAGGAGCTTCCTTTTTGCCACATGGTGCATAGTGTAAACTGATGCTCCATCTTTTCACAAGAACATAAACAAATACAAAAGGAGTAAACAGCAGCTGCAGGAACCCGTGCACCATTTCACTGAAGTGTGATGCCTGAATCCCATTTAAAGGCCTTAACTGCAGGAGCTCACAAACTCCTCATGCTCATAGGCAGAGAGGGAGAACCTTTTTGTGGCAGGTCTTAGTTCGAAGAGGGAAACATTCTGTTTACTCTGAGATTTTATAACAAACGGAATTAATTCAATCTCCCTTTAAAGAACTACAAGTTAAAAAAGAAACAGTGTTATTTATTCTCTGGTCCAGAAGGAAACTTAAAGATTTTCTAGTTCTATTCCGTCTTCCATGTGTAGGGATGCCACTCATTAGACCAAGCTGCTCAGAGCTCCATCCAACCTGGCCTTGAGCACTTACAGGGATGGAACGGCCACAACTTCTCTGGACAACCTGTTGCAGTGCTCCTGTGCTCTTAAACTGGCGAATTCTTCCAATGTCTAATCCAAATCTATCCTCTTTCAGTTTCAAGCCTTTCCCCTTTGTCCTTTTACTGCATGTCCCTGTCAGAAGTTCCTTTCCAGCTCTCTTGTAGCCCCTTAAGGTACTCTAAGGGGCCCCCTAAGTCTTCTCCAAGCTGAAGAACTCCAGCTTTCTCAGCCTGTCTTCATAGGAGAGCTGTTCTAGCCCTCTGACCACCTTTGTGGACTCCTCTGGACACAATCTAACATGTTCTTGTCCTTCTTATATTCAGGGCTCCAGAGCTGGAGGCAGCACTATAGGTGGTGTCTCAAAGAAACAGAGACCTGCTGGCCATGGTGCTTTGGATGCAGCCCAGGACATGGTTGTGTGAAATACAAGGACTGCATGAAATACAAGGATAGGAATAGAGTGTAAAGAATATTTTTTCTTCAATACGTTTACTCCCAGTGTCAGACTGAGCTGTTGAGTGAAAAAAATGCTGCCATTTCTAACACTGCTGAAGGTTTAAAGTTTCAAACAATTCTGGAAGAAATGTAGCGAAAAAGATCATCAGAGAGTCAAGATAATAAGCTACAGATTGAATCGGCTTTAATACAGAAATACAGACAACTCTAGGTATTACTGTTGGTAGTCCTAAATTCACTAAGACAGGTACTTCAATGCATGTGTAAACCCCTTACTTAAAACACCAGTACTGCATGTAAAAGATTCCCTTCTTTCATTCTGCATATTCTCTGGATGATACTGTTCAGACAAAAACTATTACTTTTCCTTCTTTACAGTCTCTCATAAGGAAAATCAGAGCTTGAAAGGGCTGTGAAAGGAAACCAAACCTAATATCTGTTGCAAGGTCTGGGTCATAGCAGCAATTAGTTGAATGGAGCTGCCTTTCAGCCTATCCTTCAGCTACCAATTTAAACAATGGACTAAAATGTTGCTTACCTTATAAATGTAGTGTAATTACTCATTCTAAGGAAGATTCAATCTGGCATAAATACTAGGTACACAAGCAAAATCATGTATGAATTGTGCTACTAATATTATTAATCATTCCTAATCTTGTTATGTGCTTTAGATGGTTATCACCATCAATTTACTTATCTAGCTAAAACATCTTGTATGAATTATGATGTAAACCTTTGAAAGTAAGCTTCAAAATGTAACACAAAATTAAACAGAGAGGAAATCATTGAGATATTTTTATTTTTAAGAGAGAAGAAACTGTGGTCTTGAAAAGGTCAAAAATAGTATTATGAGAAGTGACAGCAAAAAGGCTGTCATGTGGTATCGCCATATTATTTATTCAGTGACTCCAGAGCAGATGTGCTTCATTTGCCGAGGAGAAAATCACTTTCTGTCCCTAGCTCGGGCCTCTGAGATTCAACCTCATCAATAAATGTTCTGCTGGCTGCCTCAGGTCTTCAGTGCAACACCAGAGCAAATCCCACAACCTTCCATTTATGCCTCAGTGATACCCAGGTCCCACCCTTATTTTCAGTGGGAATTTAACACAGGAAACAATTCTGTTGATGATGTGCAAAACGGGGCAGAGATGTCTCCATGCTCTCGTTCAGCGGTGTTGGTTCAGCGGGTTAACGGGAGCAAGGAGCGGTGGGAAATGGATTTGCACCACTGAAGTGAGCAGCTGTGATTCAGAACATATCAAAGCAACACCTTGCTTGGGTTAGAAGTTATCATTCCCACTGAGTCAACTTTGTTTATAAACCCTCACTGCTCCTGTCTTCTGGATTAGGAATGCAGAATTACACACACTCTCCATAACAATTAGGCATGTTTGCATGGATAACTATCATGAATAAACCATGAAATTAGTCACATTTGGAAGAGAAAGAACATTAACAAATCCCTTCTGCTGAGAAGACAGCAGTTCTGAATGCAGCATGTAGCTGTGTTCATTTGTCCTGTTTGTATTACCATCACATGTGAAATTAATTATGTGAAGCACTATATGTCTATAGCTGATGATATAATAATTACAATGCAAATTAAAAAAAAAAGAAAAGAAAGGATGTTACAGTAATAGTCATGGCTTAAATCAATAATTTGTTCTATCTAATAGAGCAGGCAAAATAGTATGAAAAAGAATTAATTAAAAGTACTGCAAATTACATATTATAAAGACTTGTGCCAATTTTATAGCAGGTATAGACTAGGAACCGAAACCCTAGTGCAGCAAGGCAATAGAGTACATTACATTTACATTTTGGTCTTCTTGGTCCTAGGCTACTCAAAGTGCTGGAACAAGCCTGGTGTAATTACTAGCCACAGACTTGATGGGATACAGTGGCCACCCGTATTTTCTGGAAAGGCCTTTTGGAAGAGAAACTTCTTAAAGGGGGAAAAATAGCCTTGAGGGCTCTGTAGCATCTGTGACATTTTTATGTGGTATGAAAGAGAGAGAGGGTAAAGATTTCCCCCAAGAAATCATTGAAAGATGATCTAATCCTAATGTAAATTATTGTTAATGTTTTTAGAGCATTTCTTTCCTTACCTACAGGAACAGTGCATCTTGAATTCTCTGTGAAGAGCTTATTTTAATTTCATGAATATGTCTTCATAAAATTATAATGACCTAGGATTCAGACTTGAGGAACAATTGGCGTTCTTCCCACTGAGTAAAAACTAAGTTCTTATTGTTAGGGGTACCCAACCTTATTTCTACTGGTGTTAATCAACCAAATGGGTCAACAGAGATCTTCATCTCCCTCCATAGGCAATTACTATCAACATTTTCTAGGGCTGATCTGTTATAGTTCATTCACAATAACAGTTTGAGGCCTTGCACTCCATCCAGGTTGTTTCTTCTTCTTCCAGACAAACAATCTGCATTTTACACTGCTGTCATTTCTTGCAGCAAGTACATTATCCATTTTCATAGCCCATCTCAACCATCTAGGTGGATTCTGCCTCCAAATAAAAGTCTCCAACTGAAAAGGCTCACAGCTGTTGTCAGTACTCACCACTTGGGTTTCATTTTGACACAACATATTTTTTTTGTTTAGCTACCATTTGAACAGTGTTTTTGCTGATAAAAGGTGATAGAAAGTGTCCTGGGAGTAGATCACTACAAGAAAAAAAGTAATAATTGCTGCTGGGCTATGTAAGGACACAGACCTTGCTGACAGAACAAGGTCCAAGAAAGGTAATGTAAGACCTACAAAAACAAGTCCCCTGTGAAGGATTTCTGTTTTCTCTAATTCTCAAAATTGCCTGACTGGTCCTAACATTCTTCTCTGTTGATAGAAATGTTACATGAATTACAGGTACCACTCTCTATGTGAGTTTAACATCAAAGGCAATTCATTTGAAGACTACAAGGATCATAATAGTCCTCCTTCTCCTTCTTTGGAGAGACATTTTCTGAATATAAAAGATTAAGACAAAATAACCTTAGTGACTTAACGAGAGAGCAGCAAGTGAGTTGAAATATCAGCAGAGGTTTTATGGCTCCCAGTTCAATATTTTGGCCTCTTCTGAAGTATGTATGGAAGTGTGTACATGACCAATGTCATGCTCACAGGATTTTAAAAGTTTCTACTGACATGCAATATTTTGGCAAACCTTTGGAAGATTTGGGGGAGTGAGGAGGATAATTTTTACAATTATTATTTTTTGTACATGGAATGTCAAACTATTTAATCCCCAAACCTGCTCCTATTTTTGCACAGCATTTTTTTGCACTTTCATGGTTTAAATGCTTTCAATTTACTATTTCCACCATGAAAGTTTCAAAGCCGTGATAAGAACATGTTTTGGAGTGAGCTTTTTTACCATAAGTCATTACATGGACATGTATCATGAAAGAAAGTAGGTTTATTTATTTCTCCTTCACATTCCTAAATTTTTGATGTTGACCTTTGATGTCTTCCACATAATTTATTTATCTTATTGTATTCTAAAATGCTGTCTGACCACTCTAATCAGTGGTCAAACCAGTACTGGACAAAATAACTGAACCTCTGCCCCCCAGCCTTGGAGAATGCAGGAAAAAACTTTACTCAAGTAACTAAAACTGAGCTATTAATTCTGAACTTAGTTTATTATTGTCCTCACAGAAAGTGTGAGAGAGGCATGGCTCCCTGAAACCTCAGCAAAAACGGTTCCACACGGAGAGAAGGAAACTAATGCACATTTCTCTGTCTTCCTTACATTTAAGTCTCCAGAATAATTCCCAACAGAAGACCAAGCCTGAAAATGTGTACTGAAGCCATGTGCAATGTACTGCCTTCAGACCATACTTGCTGCTATCTCACAATTTAACATCACTTCAAAACATCTAAAGGAACAAGTACTGCACAATAGCCTGAGCCAAATCTGACTGTCAGCGACAAGGAAACATAAAATGATTTCTCAACATCACTCAGATTGTAACTGTTTCAATAATCATCACAAGAACTGTTTTTTCCTCAGGCAAATTCTACTTTTGCAGGTAGAAACATGCCTTTCTTTGAATGCCTTTATTTTAATGCACTTGCAGTTAGTTCTTCAGAGGCATCCAATGAATATTCAATGCACCTTCGGCCTGCCCGTGCTCTGAAGTAATTTACACCACCACTTCTATGTAAATCACATTTTTTTGGTATTCCTACTGATAGTATATTTTTCTTGGAATCACAGAATCATTAAGGTTGGAAGAGATATCAAGTATCATCAAGTCCAAGCATTATCCTAGCACAGCCAGGTCCACCAATAAATCATGTCTCTAAGCATCATGTCCACATGTTTCTTGAACATTTCCAGGAACAGTGACTCCACCACTTCCCTGGGCAGCCTGTTGCAATGCCTGATCACGCTTTCAGTGAAGAAATTTTTCTTAATATCCAATCTAATGGTTGGGAATGTGTTTTCAACAAGTTCTGGCTATGGTAGGTAAGTAAATCTTAGAAGTTCTCGCCAGATATTTAAACAGAAGAAACAGAAAGATAAACTTCACTCAAATATATAAGAGATTATAAATTCCCTCAGAGAAATTAAGATGAGAGAGACTCTGTTCCTTGAGTCCAGACCTTCAATTCATAAGGCCTTTATTGAGGGATAAAATTTCAGCACTGCATTTCTAAGGTTTTTTTTTTCCTTCCTAATTATTATTAATACATAAAGTAAAAAACTACCATGAATCGTCTTACTCCTTAACTTATGTCTGGCACAGAAAAGTAAAAAGGAGTGTGAAATTGTAACAATAGAATAACATCTAATTTCTACTTTTGAAACTTTGTATTTGTCACTTTTCAATTTTTTTTTCTCCTTTTATAGTCCTTCTCAGCATCCATGGTGTTTTGAAATCAGATTCCAGCGATACTTTCAGTCACATATCCTTTTATCAGACTTAGGAGGGTGCCTTTCACCTTCCCTAAATGCCCCTTTGGTGGAATATGTAGGAAAATCTTGAGACAGGCAGAAAATGTATCTTCTTCACAATGTTTAATGCCGCAGCCTCTTAAATCATGCATTTCCTAAAGGATCGGCCTCAATCTTTAAAATCTCTCATTCTGAAAGCCATTTTGCCTCTACTCACTAGTGACCTTCACATAAACAAAAAGCTGATAATTTTGAGAGAGGTGCAATAGGTTTGTTGTTGCTCTAGGCTGATAACATTTTAGACTTAACAAGTAATTACAGAAGGGAGAAAAATACTTCTTTTTATTTGTTTTTAATCTAAACAGGAATTGGTCCAATCTGGTAACAAAAGGAGAAGAAAAAAAAGTAATGTTTTTTCTCTGTGGAAGAAGGAATTAAACAGGGCAAAATAAAATCTTTCCTGATTAACAAGAATAGTTGAACAGCAAAGTAGATTAGATATTTGAGCGTAGAAAATGCTGAACATAGGGAAGATTCTATGAAAAACACAGGACAGTGGTTTCCAGATGATGAAGTATTTCAGTAAAAGAGACTTAGTCTGGGACTGAGTTGCAAAAGGCAAAGGGAAAGAGAAGACAGTGACACAACTCTCTGGAACGATGAGCAAGGACAATAGTGATCCCTAAGCCAGACTGGAAGGGAAGGATGGAGACGGATACAGTGAGGACACTACTACAGTCGTGGGAAATCACACTGCAATTTGTGTAGGACCAAAATCAGGGCCTAAAATTTTCTGGGCCTTTCTGCTATCCTTTGCTTCTAAACAAAACGTGCTTATGGATCATTGACATAGCATTATTCTGATATTGCATTGCCTTTAACTCACTATGCAAAGGCAAATTCTCAGAGGGCATAGTAGTGAACTTCTGACAGGCACACAAAGGAAAAGAAGGAAGCAAAAATTGGAAAAAGATCTGGAAGATTTGAAACAGTAAGGCTAGCAATTTTTTTTTTTAGTTGTGTCTCAAGGTATCCACTAAAAGATGTGCACTGCAAGAGAAACAGACAGCATTTCAATGAGAAAATATCACTGCAGAGACACAAGAACCCTGTTGAAAAGTAGTGAAACATAGACAAGTTTGATGCAAAGCCAGAAACTAGCATCAAATGTCAGCAGTGGAGACATTCTAAGTGTGTGAAGAGACAGAACCATGGCAGATGCAATTTAGGCATAATAAAACTGAAATGAGTAAGACCAGAATAAACTAGGAAAACCCAGAAGTGATTCATTGCTGTTGGCAGTTAGTAAGGAGAGAGAAGAGATACTTTTGCTGGGCACTTGGGGGCAATGGGAGGGGTTGAGGGGGTATTCTGCTCAGTCAATTGCAAGATCGGTGCCAAAGGTCCACTGAGGGTTAAACAGTCTGTGTAGTCATTCAGTTGGAAAAAACATTACTTTCTCTTTTTTTACTCCTCCCACACATTCTTTATTGGTTGCATATTGCCTTAATCTGTGTAATACTCTGGGCTTTCCTTTCGAAGTCCTTCATGTGCAATCTTGTTGGGAGCAAGCTGCTCCCATCAACACATCTCACCTACCCAGTTGCTGTGGCAGTATCTCTAGCCCTTGTTTTCCACCATTTGAATTGCTCTTCCTTTCACTCACCCTTAGTCCCCCTCCTTAGTCCCTAAATTTTGGTTAGTACCTAAATCCTGTGCTAGGGATTCAACTGAATTTAGCAGGTGATAACAGTAAAACTCATCTTTTAGACAGCCATTGACTGTTTCCTCGTAAGACGTATGTGCCAAGCTTATCAGCCGTGATTGACAAGTGCTCCTGACAGCTCTGTTGGCAAAACAGCAAGAAAAACCAATGGAGGAGACTGAGAAGATCTTAAAGACACTATGAGATTACTTTGGAAAAGGTATTCACGAGCACCTTACACATCGGAGAAGAAGTGAATGATCACCTAGGGATAGCCCCACGACTTCTCTTCCTGACTGATCATTGGAGAAAGTTTTTCTTTTCTCTTTAATTTCTTTTTTTTTCCTTTTCTATTAGAGCCAATGTACTCCAAACTCTATGGATCAAAAAAAAAAAAAAAGCTTTTTTTTGAACCTTTTATCGTCATCCTGTGTGAAACTATATCTATATCCTGATGGGAGACAATCCATATATTCATGATTGATTAGTCTGTCAAGAAGTCTTTAAAACATTTTTCTGTATTAAATATATAACTTCTTCTGAAAAAGAAGACAGCAAACATTCTCCCTTACCTTAATTCTGTTAAAATCACTTACATAGCAACAAGCTACAGGTTACAGTTAAACCAAGCTTGTCTTTAGGTTGAGAAGTATTAAATTTTTGGTGTGAAAAAGAATGAAATAAATATTCACTTAACCATTCAAACTTTTGTGGAAATTAACTTCTTTAGAAAATCACATCAAGATTAAAATCCACCTGGGAAATTCTCAGGATCAAGTCACCTGTTTTGGTTGGGCAGCTAAGAGTGATTAAATCTTCACAGATTCCTTGGTAACCAGCTTCTAACTTTTAAAAACTTGGTGATTACCTTCAACAGTCTCTGACACTTAAATTCCTCGCTAATTTACCATGTATTATAGAGATATAGCAAAATTATTGTGGATGTACTGTATAAATATTTGTTATTTGTTACTCAATAAATAGCCCACTAAGATGCATTAGGGAGTCTGTTACTAATATTGACATTTTTTGGTGAATCCCTGGCAGTAGTTCAGGTTTTTCAAAGCCACACTTTTTACCTACACTTCTAGGCTCATGTTTAGTCTTCTTCTTCCTACCCAAGCATACCCCTAAGATGATCCCATACTTTTGAGTCCTTTGTGAGTTTATGATACAGTCAACTGTTCAACTGGACAACTGTGTGGGTCTATTCTCAGGTAAATTGAACCGGTTTCTCATAGAATCATGGAATAGCTCGGATTGGAAGATTCCCTTAAAAGAGCATCTGGTTCCAAAACCCCTGCCATGGACAGGGACACCTTCCACTAGACCAGGTTGCTCAAAGCCCTGTCCAAACTTTCTTGAATGTTTCCCATAATGGGGCATCCATAGCTTCTCTGAACAACCTCTGCCAGTGCCTCACTACCCTCTGAGTAAGGAATTTCTTCCTAACATCTGATCTAAATCTCTCCTAATTTAATTTAAAACTATTTCTCCTTTTTCTCATTTATCTAGATTTACTGTCTGATAGGAACCAAGCTCAAATGAAGACCCTGTGCCTCAATCTAAAAAACTTAATATGAGTTGTTTCTCTCTCTCTCTCTTTTTTTATGTCCTTGCAGCACCTGCCTACACTCTGAAAGCTGCACAGAGCTCAGAAAAGAACCAGACCTAAGTATGTGTCCCTAAATTTGTTGTATCATAATTTTAAAGCCATTAAAATAAAATACAATTGAACACCATTTAAGTAATGGGCCGATCTACCAGCTGGGCAAGAGAGAAACATGCTGCAAACAGCTCCGTACAATTGCTCACTGCTTATTTTTTGTATATCAATTAAGTAATTTAGAAGCAAGAACCGAGACAAAAACAATGGAAAACAAACTGGATGATCTCACAGTCCCACAAGCTCTTGCTCTTGCCTCATCTCCAGGGCTTCTTGGCTGACCCTTCACAACAGCTTGTTCCTCCTCCCCACATTTTTATGTATTCCTTCTGTTACATGCAAAAGAAAATGAGAGAAAAAGATGCCTGACCAGCATTAAAAATCCCATCTTTCCTGCTTGGAAGGACAGGATTAATTTTACCAGATGGAAATGTCTGTAAGAGAGAGACCTACATCTCAGCTAGTCACCTAAGCTTTTTCTGGCAAATGGAGAGAAAGTGGCACTTTCAGGACGCAATTAATCTCATCCCCATGTAGATATTTAAACTAGGTCATATGAATCATGCCTTAGAAGAGACAATTCCTCTCTACTGACACTAAAGGGAGCCTGAAATCACTAGATATAGATGTTTACATCAGTTATGTCTGAAGTTAAGTGAGCTGGATGCCACCTGAGCTCTTCAGATAGATTCCTTACTTTAGAGGCAAAATGCCTAATATTCATCTTTTGGTTAAACACGTGGATAGAAACATGTGGCCTTTGTGTCACTGTTTTTAATAGCCCAAGCACTACAAGAGATATATGAATATATAATGTGATTCACTACAAAAGCAGGTTTTCATAAGAAATTAATAACATCTCCAAAGCACATAGCACAGCGTGTATGAAAGAGCTAATCAGCACTCCCAACACCTTCTCAGCAAGAATTCAGGTTCTTGACTTCACAGATCATCTAGGAAAAAGGAAACCATCTTTCAAAGTCTCAACATTTCCCCTTCCTAGAATTATGCAGTATGATTTACTTTCTAATAAAATCAGGTTTCATATAATGCCCAGTCAGTTGCTAGCTGATACCATCATAATCTAAGGATATAGGAGAGACCAAAGGATATTGAATACCCAGAAGCACATTTGCTGCTTTTCAGCCACTGGAGATGGTGCAATGCAAGAAACCATCTCTTCCATACCAGCTTTGTTTCGCTCACAAGGTATTCACTTTCCATTTAAACTGAGAGGTCCCTGTTTCATGAGAAGTTTGACCCTTCAAGACTTCCTGACTTTTTCTTAGTGCTTAACTAAAGATAGATTTCTAAATAGGAATTTAAACAAGGACTAGGTTTAAAGAGATTCATTCCTAGGAATTTCTACTGTCCTAGTCATGGCTAATTAGCCAAGCACTTAGCATGGAGCTTCTCATAAAACAGATACTAATTTCAGAAGAACAGAAATACACACAATACTAAATCAATGGAAAACAGAGACTGTCAAGGTAAATACCATCATACCTATTTTACATGGGATTATAAATTAGACTGGCATTGGTAAAAATATTGGTATAATACGCTTAGACTTCTGTAAATCATCCCAGCACTTCATGGGATTTTATTAATATTATTTTTTTAAAAAGGCACACATTAAATGGAATTTAAAAGTATCTAATTGACAGAATTTAGCATGCAACTAAAAATGGGAGAGAGAATTGATCACCTGTGTTTGGCAGGATCCTCAGGGACTGATCCTGGCTCTATGTTTTTCATATGCTGACCAGTCTGGGAGAAAATTCAGTCACTTACTACTGGCCAATTTTAGCGATGACAGAAAGGAGGTATTTTGGTAAATGGTACTGAAGACAGGTCACTGATACAGGTCAATGTAATTTTTAACAAAGACAGCAATAAAGTCCTAACTCTGGGAATAAAGCAACTCCTCCTTAGGGGCACTTTCCAGAGAGGTCTGGTGTGAAGCAGATGGCAATCCTGCTGGCTGTGGGGCAGGACATGAACACTGCAGCTGCACGGCCAAAGGAGCCAGCATAACCCTGGACATGCACATGGTCACTCCTGTGGGAGCCAGGACATTTATTTCTTCTGCACAGGGCTGCAACTACTCCAAGGCTCCATGCAGCTGTGGCAGGCACAGCTCAGCACTCCTGCTGTGAAGCCAGAGAGAGCTCAAAGACTGGTCATGAGACAGATGAGAGCTCTGACAATCATGCCTTGCAGTAAGAGATGCCAGGAGCTCAGTGTATTTACTTAATCAAAGAGATGATTAGATGATGTCTTTACTGTAGCCCAGAGCTACTGACAAGGACACAACCCTTTGCAGTGGGCTCTTCAGTCCAGCGGATTAAGAGGCAAAAATCTGAAAGGCACTCAAAGCTGGAAGCTGAGACTAGATTAATTCAGATTAGAAATATGGCAGATACCTCCAAAAGACTAATTAACCCCTGGAATAATATGTTTGTAAATGTGTGAGAGATTCTGATCATTATAAATTATTCAACAGAAGTAGAATGTTTTTCTGAAAGGTAGGGCCTGTGTCAAGAGATGGATCCTTCCTCCAACAGCTCATGTTAGCTACACAGTGTGCTCTGACAAACTAGAGTAACTGTGATTGTTCTGCCCAACTTGAAAACTTGGCCACTTGATTTTGTTTACAAATGAAAACTGAAGTTTTGAAAACAAATCCGAGCAAAATCCTGTCCAAAATATCTGCAAATATGTGTGATGTATCCACACTATTTCTCTTCATCTGTCCTGCAACTCAGATAAAAATGCTTTTCTGAATTTTACTTCTCCAGTTAATCCTCCTTTTCAAAAGTTTTCATGAACCTCTGTGCTATCAAAGGCAGGAAAGTCTTTCTAACTACTTCTCAGCAGAGATTCCTGTTTGAAATTTGAGAAATTTTCTTCTTTGGTGAGCATGCAACTAAAAGAAGACTTTTGCTTTATGGGACTCAGATGTTGGTTTACTTGTCTTTCCAGAAAAAGTCTGGAAGCTACTCAGTTATCAGGAGAATTTATACCATTTCAAACACTTAGATCTGTCTGGAGTAGCAAAGGGAAAAATCAGACACTTCCTCCTCATCTGAGAAAGCAGTGATGGCCATGCCTTTAATAATAGGATTTTTTCATTCTGTAACTCCTGTATTAGCCATTAAGCTGTAGCTATCACATTATTTTGACATGTGACCACAGATGGAATGCAGACTGCCTACACTGAATGTGTTCCAGAGTTCATTTCTTTTGTGTGAGTCTGTAAGAGGAAGAAAAAAAGCAGTTCTCCTTTTGAAGTCTTCTTTTACATCTTAACTTGAAAAAGACACTTTCCATGTCTCCAACTGTCTGTAAGGATATGACAGAAGGAAAGAACAGAGGCTACCCCTTCTGAGAATGGATACAAGTATTTAATGCATTAATCCCATACCAACAACATGGGACCACAACATCTCAGTACGTCCAAAATGTACATATACAGCCAGTAGCAGTAGCACAAAGAGAGGACACACCAGTGAAGGCCACCCTGGAGAACAGAACCTGCCACTCAACCAAACATCATCTTTACTCCAGCTTAGTGCCAAGAAATGACACAGGGAAAACAGAAGAAGTTGGAAGTGAATGTAGGTAGAAGAAAACCAGGAGAGATCTCTGGGCAGCCTTTAATTGTGAAAAGCTTTTGTCAACACCATCTGCCATTGATTAATGGTCTCCTGCACTTCTCCCCATCTATGTAAAAGGAGCCACAGAGTTTCCCAAAAAAATAAAATAGCCCTTGCTTTTGCCTGGAATCACTGCATTTTCTAGGCAGCACTGCATTCAGGACTGCTCTTCTAATTTCTATGCAATCTCATAAAAACAAAAACACTGGCATCTTAAGCACATAGGGCAGGCCTATCAGCAGTGATTTAATAGTAGAGGATTTAACTCTTCATCATTTTTATGTAAACATAAACATAAAATTGTCACATATAGACACAATACTATATTCTAGTTCCTTACACATATTTAAAACCCAATAAATTTAAATGCTTTTGCAGTCCTAGATCTTTTCTAATTCTCCTCTAACAAAAAGGCCAATTACATATCTCTGATAGGAACAGCTCATTAGATAATCTCTAATGAGTCCACATTAAAACGGGAGACACAAAATTGAACTGAAATATTTTTCTCTGTATTATTATTTATCCAGAAATTTCTGAATTAAGAAATCAGTGCCTAGCTTCTTCTACACCTTCCAAACACTATTTTTGTGACTAACTCTTCTAACTTTAGATGAGTGCCCCTTATCCCCATAGCAAAATATTCATATTTGCTTAGAGTTCATAAAGAATTCTTAGTAGTGGATTTAATTCCTTACACCGTGCTTGTCATTTTAGCATCTCTGCACCTATTCACACATTTTTAATGGCCTTTAAGGGAATATTATTTTAGTCTATGGGTTAAATATAGTCCCAGCCTTATCGTATCTAGAAAACAGGAGGTGCTGCTGTGTTATTAATCTAGTCTAATTACCTCTTTCATTCATAACTTGTTATGGTCATGTACTGTAAATCAGCACTTGAAGCTGAGAGGAGTGGTAAAGTACATACTTAGGTATTACAAATGCTTACAAATCTTCCCAAGTTTGATTTTAAAAGTGGAAAATCAATTCAAGATTTAAACAATGTACTTCTTACTCAAGACAGAATTATTGTTTGAACAATATGAGACTGGATACAGATTTCCTGAGGAATTCCTATTAATGTCACTGGTGTGACTGCAAAAACTGGGCCATAAATGAGAATTTTACCTTTCTATGCATCATAAGCACAAGTAGTACTGCAAGCGACCAAAAGAAAGAAATGCTGTGTTGTTAATGTCAGTTTTGAGAGACCTTTGTAAAAGCTGGTCCAAGAAATCACTAAAGCTTTTTTCTTTTTTTTGCAATGAGTTATGACTTCCCTAAAATTCCATCCTTATCTAGCAAAATGATGACAACAGCATAAACAGCTCAGCTGGCTGTAGCTCTTGAGGGTAGATCCCACAGGTGTTGCACAAATCCCTTAGAAAGTTCCCTTAGAAAGTTCCCTTAGAAAGTTCAAGGTCTTGCTTATTTTACAGCCTGGGCAAATATTTTATAAGCAGATGAGAAGTTATATTACAGAAAAGCAACTAGATATTCACAGCCTATATAGTATTACCCTTCTCCTTATCCTAAAATCTCTCAGGGTAGAATTTCCACACCAGCTTTGTTTGATTTCTAGTACTAACCCACACTTTGCCTTAGTGTCCTAAGGTAGCAGAGGAACTGTACTTTGACCTGCCACTTGTAGTTTTGTCTCTGCAGTTATGAGTAAAGTAAGTCAGACTGTCAGACATAATCAGAACTACAAAAAGGAGTAAACTCAAATAAAAATTGCTCATGAGTAAATTCTTAATTACATTAGGAAAAGTGAGAAACCAATCTTTTCTGCGTGCTCCTTTTAAAATGCTACATCAAAGCCATTCCTGTGGCTTTTGAACTGTTCCTCACTTCATCGAGAACTGCTAGATGATGGTGCATGATTGAACATTTAAAGAAAGAAAATATGCATAAGAAACCAAGGATCATGTTTGGAAGTCTGTGACAGCTTGAAGTCCTTTTTCACTTCATCCACCCTTTGCAAAGAATACCGTAAGAACACAGCAGGACATATTTTGGCAATGCGGGTCCAAGTCTGAAAGATCCATAAGCTCTTTTCCTTTGCAAGACCAAAACAACTCTTGGTGGCAATATATGGGATATATACAACTTAAGTATGTTATTATACCATTAATACAGATGGGCAGAGAGGAGGAATTACAGCTGTGTGTAAAAATGAAGACAGAAGTCAGAAGTTCAGTTGTCATTTGTGACGTCTTATAGCTTTGGACTGTGAAACATTTTGCTACTTGTTATTATGATTCCCCGGCCTTTAGTGTTAATCCTTAATTTAGGCTGCAATTGGAAGCTTCTAGGTTAAAATAATTATTTCTATTTTTGCAATGCATGTGAAAAAAGAGGATGAACACAGAAAGGTAAAGCGATTAAAGGATTCCCAACACCCTCCACGGGCCCATGCTCCATTTCTACTCCAACGGGTCCTCTCCATCATCTGAGATTCTCAAAATTGACAAAGCATAGGTCAACATTTCAGTCACAAATAACACCACGGTAACTGTTAACTGCTTGACAAAGTCTTTTAGCTACATAGTTTTAGATAACACAGGTAGCCCACAGTTAGCAGCCATAACCAAAAATAGCTTTTAATTAACCCAGTGTTCAGGCAGGAGCTCAGTTCTGTGAGGTGCCAAGCATACCCATTAACAAGAAGACAGCCTCAAACTCCTGCTGAAGTAACTCTGAACCTCCTGGGAAGCCTTTGGCACTTCAAAAGAGTCTGGTTCTGAATTCACAACATTCTTTACATGAAGCTCTGACGACCCCAGAGCCAGTGCTGACTGCTGCTGAGAAGATGTTTCAAGGTGAAAGCACCCAACACTCACATCTAGTTCTGTGCTAAAGAACAAATGGAAGACTTCAGCTCTGCTACCCAAATTCCCAGAAGCACCAGCTGTGCCTCCAGTAAGACCCTCAAACTGTCAGCCAGAATAGCAGCCCAGTTTCACAGAAAAATCTGTCAGAACTACACGGAGAGTTCATCAAGGCCAGGGGAAGGCAAAACTCCCACAAACTTTTAAGAACAGCCAGACACAATCCATAAAAGTTTTTAAAGCTTAGGTAAGACTATGGAGCCTAAATATTTGCAGTATTAGCCATAGTTTTACAAGAAATATTGCTAATACTGAGGGAATTTAAAATACTTTCCTGAACCAAGAACAGAAAGGTTTTAATGGCAACCTCTAAAAATCTCTTGCATATGAATAAAGTATTTTCAATACACAGTGGACACAATTAAAACAATGAACACTTGACACCAGGCAGCCCCCTGCCATAGTTAGCCCAAGATTTACTCATGCTGAAAATACATATTTAACTACTGCATATAACAAGAGTTCACTTTTTCAGGCACACTGCACATTTCCACAAGAACACTTCTGATTTGGGAGGAACCACTTTTAGATTTTAATTCCCTGACTTCTCTGCTCATTTTTGGTTTCTTCCACTGAGGTACAAAATTATGCGTACATGAGAGAGCAAGGAAGAGATCAGTCTAAAATGTAGAATTCTAATAACACTGTATGTGGTAAACAGACGATAGCAAGAATAGTTATTTTTCCTATTTTTTTTAATGATTCAAAATGTAGGTCCAGAGAAACTCTGATAGACAAAGATATTTTGCTCATAACTTCTCAGACATCTTTTTGCCTATTTTACCCAGAGCTCAGGCAGGAAGAAAGAAGCATCCACATAGGCAGGTACATGTTCAAAGTCAGTACTGTTCTTTAGTCAGCTGTAAAAATAGACTTTGATTAAGAATGCATGGAGTAGACCTCTCTTTTGATAGGCCTGCACATGCAACCCTAGTTCACATGGGCAGTCTCCTACAGACTGGCAATCAAGAAGTGAGAGTCCTACCTTGAACTTGAAAAATCTGCTTTCTCTAAAGCCATAACATACAGCTGCCATCAGAAACAGACCCAATTGCTTTCCTTTTTCATTTTTCAGGCCAAGCAAATCTATTTCCTGTTACAGCCTGTACTTATAGTTTTATTCTATGTTATGACTTAAAGACTAAAATATTTGAGCACCACTAGGATTTTTCCACCCATAAAGGGGGAGAATGTAAAACGCAAAACAGATGTTTTATAATGTTTTTAATTTATTTTGGCCACCCATAGAGCTGTGGGTTATGTTAGTGCCAACCAAGTTAAAAGCAACAGAGTTCTTCATAAACACTATATAACATATTGTACAATGACCAGGCTCCTTTCAATGAACTCCTATTTATTAAGCAAACTTCAATGTCAGAAAAAGAAAACAGGAATAACTGAAGGCATAAGTGGTGCTGCCGTACTTGAGCAGTTCCTGGGGGGATTGACAAAGTTTGTGCTGCTTTATTACCGTATTGTAGCCTAATGTAGAGCTTGGAAAGTAGACGATCAAAGTATACATTGAAAGTGGATGAGTTTACTGAAAGTAAAACATCTGGAGGTAACATCCTCAGAATAATATCATGTAAATAGTAGGCACTGTATAATAAACAATTGTTTCAGAAATACTCAACAGTTGAAGAAGTTCCAACAAATTAAAACTATCTTGTCCAAACAATTGTCAGTCTTGTATTGGTACAAACCTCTCACTTTTTCCTTCTGTCTATGAATGGAAACAAAGACATTTCAAAAGTTAAACCCATGAGACTTCTAACAGTTCCTGAGGTACTTATTGACAAGGTATCTCATGGAAATTACACTAAAAACAATCATTGCAATTTCCCCTGTACCTATTCTTATTTAAACTGAGAAATCATATCCCAACAGCAACCCCCCTTTTACAGAAGATCTTCAGTACAGTACTGCAGGCTGAGGGACAAAATGAGCAACAAAGAATGGTTAGTCTCAAAACATTTCTATACTGACAATTTACTACATAGATCACAGGGCATATAAAGCAGATAAAATTTACTAACCTGACAAAACCATTATAGGAAAGCATAAGGAGAGGATAATGCATGTGTTTAAGAAGACAGAACGGCATTAAAGGTTTTAACTTGTATTTTTTGGCTTGTTATCCAAAGATTTAAAGAATTCCTCCTTAGAAGTGGTTCATAATTGCAAAAGTTAATTAAAAAGTAATAAAATGTGAAAGCTTAGCAATTTATTACAGGAAACAACAGTACAGACTTTGAACAAAAACATAGGAGCAGGCTCTTAGAATGCAAACTTTTAATGCAAAATACTTTTTTAATTAAATGAAAACAAATATTTTGACCTAATAAATAAATATGAAGTTCAATATTATCAAACCAAGTGCAAATACAGAAAACTCACTTTAATTCAGAGGCATGCTTAAAGCAGTTTGAAAAAAAAACACCTTTGCAATTACTTCTGCAGGTAAAACTGTTCTAACTATTATTATCCGTCATTGCCAGTGCTTTCCTTCCCAGACAGATACACTTATTCGAACTTGAAAAAGCCAGAAGTGCCTCCCCAATATGTTGGCTAAGGACTGTAATTCATTTAAATTATGCAACTGGATTCCCACAGCTGGCCCACAGCTTGGCTGAGAACTCGATTCAATGCCAGTGAACCTGTCTGCTAATATTGTCCTACTTGCAGAGAAGGTAATATATCCAGCAACTTATATTGAAGTTCTGACTCTAATTAACAGAGCAAGCAAATGTTGACATTAGTGACAAATCCTGCTTAATAGTTACTGTGAGACTGGTGCAACCACCTGGCATTTTCCTGTATCATTTTGCAGTAATAATCCTTTCTTTATTTCTTAGGACATTGCTTATAATTTGTTTTTATGCATTTTGGTTCAAGTTAGAAACAAATCAGCACAAAAAGCAACCCGGATAGCAGCAGCAACACTCCCGGCTTTCAGACAAGTAATCAACAAGAAAGCAGGCAAGCAGCATTCCTGGGAGGATGCATGGGGGACCCGACTATAGGAATTCTTATCCTGTAAAAAGCTATGTAGCCTTGCACAAACAGCCTTTAGCATCTTGTCTCTGGCCTACCTGGACAGTAGCAAAACATGTTTATCAGACCATAAAAAGCCCAGAACCTGAACTGCAAGCAGTTAAAAACTGAAGGTCGCTAAACTGCAAAATTCAAACATGCTTCTATGCTTTAGCCACACAGACAACGATAAAACAAAGCCTCCACAACCACCTGTAATAATATGCCTATTCAGCCAGCAATTCCAAAGTACTCAGCAATACAAGGTAGACATTTTCTGCAGCTGGTTTTACATGTACATTCCTGCCAAATTGTTGTCTCGTCCCCTCTTACCTTCACATTAGTCCGGAGTGCACAGTAACATGCAAAAAACATTGCAGTAAACAAGGAGCATATGGACCAGTATTCAGCGTCTCTGCTCTGCACAAACGGTACACACACGATCCCGAGCATGTGCTACTAAGGAGCATCCGTTCCCTCTGTCAGTTTGAAAATGCATTGATCTCTGTTTTTCTGACTACAAAAAGACATGTCTTGAAGGCACTGAGTGAAAGCTACGTATCTCTTCAGCACCTATATATAGAAATATGCCCAGTAATTTCAATTAGCAGAGAATTCAGCATCTGAAACTTGGACCTCAGTTGCTTTTCCTTCCAGCATTTTAAATTCAGGGGGGAAAAAGGAGGGGGAACTCAGCCAGGGGGGAAAGGTGAGGAATTAAAACATACGCAGTGAGTTACTTATATTTCCCCCAGGCTTTGATGTTCTCCTATTCAATATTTTACAAATGTTATACACAGAAAAATGAAGAACGGTTTCTCTTCCAAGTCTTAAATTTACTGTAGATTCTGCACTGCTTCTGTCTGCTCTTGTTAAAGATGCAGCATCCCTTTTAACAAAGACAACGTCATCAATCATGACAGATTCAACATGTTCTACTTACAAATACAGTCTCTGATTAAGGACAATGGCTGGCTGGCTTATTAACGTTTCCTCAAATGCAAGTTCAGTTCCCTGTGCTAATCTATTTTTAAATAAAAAGTCCCACCTACTCCTTCCCTCTCATTTAATAAAAATGCAGCGGACTAGCTCTAAATATCCTGAACTGCATTGTGCTCCCAGCTCAGGCACTGGACATTGCTTTCGAACTGTTCTCTTGCTTGCTTTGGATTAGAAACACAAAGAAAAATTAAAATGAAAACAGAAAAATCCTGGAAGAAGTCTGTGCCCTCACATTTGTAACTACATATTCTGAATTCAAAATGCTCCAATGTCTTCCAGAACGAGGGAACTCAGAACCTAGCCAGAAGGCAAAGCTTTAATTCACAAGCACAAAAATAAAATCAAACCACTTCTCTCACTCCTGTCAACCGCTGGGATGCTGTGAATTAACTGATTGTTTACTGAGCTGCAGGGACACGAAGTCGAAGACTCAACTCTGTTTACAGCACCGGAAACCACTGCTATCAGTACTGAATTATGAAGTAATCTCCAGGAATAAAACCAGAAGAGAGGCTTTTTTTTTTTTTTTTTTTTCCCCACTGCAGCAGATACTGTGGGAGGCAAAGAGTGAAAGAGGCTTTACTACCTCCCTCTCTATCAGCACAGAGCAATTTGCGTAGGATAAGCTTAACTTAATAGAAATATCTGCAATGACTTTTAGATTTCTTTAAATGTTTTATGTAAACCCCCTTGGAAATCTTCAGAAACACTGAAGTCCTAACCAAATCAGTGGGTATCTTTCTGTGTGCAATGGGGTGAACAAGCTTAAACAGAAGGGTGTGCATTTAGAGAAGAATAAGGGGGAGGGGAAAAGACAGCAAGGTTTTTTCCAACATCTTCCTAAAGACAAGCTCTCAGAAACTGTCGTCAACTCCAAGAGAACAGCTATTTTTAGCTTGTCATTGTTTGTGCCTTTTTTTAGGAACTAAAAAGGCAGTCGTGTTTAAAGCTAGATATTGCTCTGTATCGTAGCCCAAGAAAGATACTTAATTTGATCCCCAGCTCCATATGTCATACAAATTAAGTAATTAGTGATCACAGCCTTCTTTGGCACAAACAATGACTTCCACAACAAAAGAGATGAACCCTGGTTTTAAATCTAATTCTGAGATTTTTGTTAGTAATGAAACTGAGGTCTAGATGTCATAGTTCAAAAAGCTGGAGTACCCTAAACTTATGGTGGTTCAGACTTTGGCTACAGCAATATCCATCAAATAAGCTAAAACATAGTAATGTGGTGCTCAGCAAAAGCATGGGAGAATTAATTGACACATTTTTTGTCATTCTTCAAGTGAATAGAAAGTTAAAGGAATCATGGTTTATTTTGCAGTACAGTACACTAAAAATTAAAATTAAGTATCTTAGTCATTGAAAAAAATATCATAGATCTTGGGGAATTCTGATCCACAGAGAAATGCAATTCCAAAAGCAGAGATGAAAAGATGCACAGTCCTGAGAAGTGAGGCAAGGTTCAGGCAAGCATGTAGCTGCATATGAAAATCAAATTCAGGCTTTCCATCTGCCAAAGGAATTGCACAAGGTTTCAGTCAGCAGTCTTTGAAAAAAACTTTGTTTTTCTCAATCCTAAAAAAGTTAATGGTTTTGGGTTTAGGCAAACAAACCCAACATGGAGAGCATATCACTAAAAGAAAGCAAGGCTGCATAATGATAAAATTTCTGAGTGATTACCAGGACATAAAACTTCAAACACATTTAAGAAAAAAAAGAAGTAATGCAGTCCCAAAGTCTTCACTCTGAAAAAACTCCCGTAACTCCTCAGCATCTAAGAGGAAAAATTACCTAGAAAATTACAGACTGACCCTCATAATACTGAGAGGGGAAAAAGAGACCCTCATGCATATGGTAGTTGCCTCCTGTAATAACTGTGGGGCATGTGAGAATCTGCCAGACAACTGAGACCTCTGTAGCAGCCAACAAAGTTTTACTTTGCTAGCAGACTAACCCAAAACATTTCTCAGGGGCTGCTTCAGGTAATCTACACAAGCAGATCCCTGCAGGGCTTTTTCACCTCTGCCAAGACTTTTCTTATCACAGCAGCCTAATTGTTAAAGAAAACATTGTCATCAAGGACATACAGTGTTTTATGATGACTTAACAGCTACTCAAAAGCATCACATGTTGGTGATATTTACAGTTAAAGATACAGAGTCATTAAAAATGAGTGGGGAAAAAGCTCTGGCTGAGTCATCCAGACATGCCAAAAACCCCAGCATATTTGAAGCACTTAGGACCTCTTTAAACAGGTGACAATAGGGAAAAACCCTAGAGATGAAAGAAGTTATTCCATTAAAAAGGAAAAAAAAAAGGTTAAGAATAAAGCCAGTAGAGAGACATAGTCTAAAGGAGCCATACCACAGACCCTCTTTAAAAAGACACACAGCTGGTGACCTGAATATTCTTAGCTGACAGAAACTGGAGCCACTACCTTGAGCTGTGAAATTCCATTGTTACTCTTTGCTCCTGTGCCTTCAGAAGGGCAGAAGGGAGCGCTTGGAAGGAAACTCTGGTTGTCTGCAGAGGTTCAAAGAGAGCAGAGGGAACATGCTGCCTTGGAAGACTTTGATCTCAGGAGGGCCTGAGGCCAGTCTGCTTCAGAGCAGCGAGGAGGGCAGAAGTCTTTTGCAGCATCCATTACTGCCCAGAAGAAGAGCTCAGGAGCTTGTAGCAGTAATAGTAGCAGTACCAGTAGTGGGAATGCCCTGTGGCTGTTGTGTCCTGAAGCTGTGCTCAAGGACCACCACAGTGCCATGGCACTATACTCACACAGAGCTGACAGAACCACAGAACCACAGAAAGGCTGTGAATTGCTGTAAGGGATCTTAAAGATCATCTAGGTCCAACTCCCTGCCAGGGCAGGGATGCCACCCACTAGACCAGGTTGCCCAGAACCTCATCTCATCTAGCCATGAACAGCGCCAAGGATGGAGCATCCACCACTTCTCTGGGGTAACACTGGAACCATACTGTGGCATAACATTTTTCATCCTCAGACATCTAAGCATTTTCAAGTTTGGGTTGTTTGTTTTCTCCAGGCATGATGGAAAGGGTGGTATTTTAAAAGAGAGTACCAACAAAAAATAGACTAAAAATGCAGTAAAGAAACCAACACTCTCCAAGATTTGCTTTATGACAGTGCAATATCACTTAAGTGTGTCCCATTTCATTTAAGCAGCACATTTGTGGGTAAATATTATAAGTTGGTCTTAAAAAATGCAATGAGGCAGATTTTGTGATCACCCTGGATGACTACAAAGAAAGCAAATATTAGCTATGAAATAAAGATAAAATTAGAGGGGCAAAGGTCTAAAGAAGAGGGTGTGTTTCTTCCTGAGTGGATGGAGGGAAAAATGACACTCTTGTCCTCCAAAAGATGGAAGAGTGGATGTCTGCAGGAAATTGGGCATAATGGTGGAGGTTTGCAAGGCTATTTGTAGGCCATGCAATGCTTATTAGTATCAACACTGACAATCTGCGTCACTGGCTTTAAGTAGCCAGGGGTGTAATTCTCCCTCTTTTCACAGGAGGTACTGGCTTGTGCAGTCATGACACTCTGGCTACAGTCATGCTCCATCACTTCCGGTCCTTGCACACTCCAGTGATACAATTTATATAGCACCCTAGTCCTGCATTGCCTAAATAACTCTGATTTCAGCACAGGAGCTCTAAATTGAAATTATTTTACTCTTTCCCCCTTTTCTAATACTTTAAACTGTCATATAAAAATGTTATTTTCCACATCTGCAAGAAGTTCCTTACAGTGATATCCACACTGAGGGGTGGGATACTGAACGAACTGTTGATATGGACTGCAGGTCAAAGGTGCTGTAGGGACTACAGTTTCCAGATGGAAATTATTGACTAGAAACAGTGGATGGAATCTGTGGGGCAATCTGGAAACAACTGCAGAAAGAAGAATGCGGAACAAAGCCCCAGTCGGAAAGAAGTCTTTCTTAGGCTGTCCATTGCAGCAAAGCCTAGTAAAACATAACAGATAGAGGAACTACATCAGCAGATTGAACTCAGAATATCTTAAAGTTTTCACAAAGAGAAAGAAAAAGGCTGAACAGATTATTTACAAACTCTCATCTCCAGTACTGTAAACAGCTCTCTGATATCCTGGCATTCTGATGCATAAGTTGCTGTGTCAAAAATTCTTCCTCACTTCCAGACCAGTAAACACCAAAGACCTTGCCCAGGGCTGATTTAAGTTAAGCCACAGTTTTCCCTATAAACTTTCTGTTCCCTTTATCCTGCACAATCATCTTAATACATTTGCCTGGGTTTTGAGCATTTAATACTTTTCCTCTGAAAGTCCCAGATCACTGTTTTCTGTCTTATGTGGTTGCATTGAGGAAGGTTTTGATCACATATATAACAAAAACATATAATTTACTTATAAAATAATTCCTTCCAATATTAAAATTTATACATATTTCATAAACCAGGCTTTCTAGTTCATATTTTGTAATTTCAGTCATAAAGCCATTTATAATAAGCAAATTTAAAGAAGAAATGAATAAAAGTCAAATGATAAGTAAAAAATTAGTGAAGAATGGCCTCATCCGGTGAGTCTTTTCTATGACTGTAAATTTTTCAGGACAGGTTTTCTCATTGTTCCTGATGACCCTAAAACAAAATAATGAGAAACAAGGAACAGAGGTTCAGAAAGAAAGAATTGGATTAAGCTTCATCTTGAGTTACTCAAAGCCTTATCTTTCCAATCCTGTACCTGTAATCCATGGATCAAGTTTATTTTACACCTCATCCTATACAGCTGATTGAGATTACATAACCCCTTTAATGCCTCAATTGAGACACCCAGGCTGCAAAGACTTTTTCCACTCTGAGGATCCCCAGTTGAGTTTCCTGGATTTCACTCAAATTGATTACTAACGTGTCTCCACAATATGTGTTTCATTTTGTGACTATGAGAGGAAACCTGACTTTCTCCTTGACCTGAATTCCCATGATAACTCCTCACAAAAGGCATTTCCATTCACAGTCATATTAAAGGCCATGGCAATCTGGAACCTTAGGAGACTATCTGTGCTGTTTTTCTTGCTGCAGAAAGATTAACCACACACAGCGTTATTGGCAAATGGTTGTCCAGCTTCAAAGTCTCATGAACAGAATGCAACTATTGCTTCAGTTGGTCCTTTATTCTTAATCTGGAAATCACAGAATCAGAGAATTGCTACGTTTGGAAAAGACCTCTAAAATAATCAAGTCCAGCCATCAACATAGCACCACCACCACGTCCACCACTAAACCGTGCTCTTAGAGTGCCACATCCACCATATTTTGTACACTTGGAGGGATGGTGATTCCACCACTTTCCTGGACAACCTCTTCCAATGCTTGAAAACCCTTTCAGTGAAGAAAGTCTCCCTATTATCCAAGCTAAAACTCCCATGGTACTGCTTGAGGCCTTTTCCTTTGGTTCTGTCACTTGTTACCAGGAAGAAGAGGCTGACCTCATCACAATGCAACTGCCTTTAAGCTAGTTGGAGAGAGAGATAAGGTCCCTTCTCAGCCTCCTTTTCTCCAGACTAAACACCACCAACTCAACACAAGACAAAAAGCTTAAAATATTAGAAGTCTTTAGATGATTAGAAGCCTATGCTTGTTTTGTGCACAAAAAAATAATTTACCACGGCTGTTTGAAAAACTTGGGCAAAAATGAAAATTGGGAAAAATGATACCTATCTTGTCATGATTACCATCACTCCCCAATTTTGAATTAACATTTTACTTTTATAATTTTTGAACTATAATTTATGAACTAAGCTTATTCATTTAAGCATAAAATCCACATTTCCATGGTAACAGCATGAATGAAAAAGGAATGAACTTCCAAAGTTCAATTGCATTTATTACAGTACTTAAAAATAAACCTCCAGCAATTTCACTGAGGAAATTCCTGTGGATTTTTTTGTAAGAAAAAAAAGAATTAAAATTAAATCTCTCAATGTTAACTTGTATAACAACAACTGGATGTTGAATTGTACTTGATAAAGATCTGTGTGTGTCAAAGCATTTAGTATTTTATTCTTTGTACTGTGACTTTAGTTGAGGAAATTCTTTAAAGGGAACCTATAGTTAGATTAAGAAATATGATAAATTTTGTAGTACTGGAAACAAGCCAAGTTTTCATGAAAATACAAGTGTAGGGGTTTTTTTCATGTTTTTTCTTGTTTTTTTATTTTTTAATGTAGACAGTATTTTCATTAAACAAGTGTTTGAATTTACACTACAGAATACATGGATGGATATTCATTGGCCATGGTCTAACGGGTCTAACTATTCCTCTTCATTCCACTGATAACGCTTATTAGCTTAATATATTAACAAACTTCAACTATAAATCTTTTCAGTAAGATAACCACCTTGTTTTAAAAATATGTTTCAATTTAGCTGGTTCTTGAAAAGTAATTTCAAGCCTGCATGGCTTGAATTTGAAAGCAAATTATCCTTTGAAAGCAAAGGATAATTAATAAGGGAAACTATTCACAAGGCAATTAGTGTAATTTTCTGTGTTTTACTGATTTTAAGTGACGAATCAAGATGTTTCTAGAAGCCTTATGCATCAAAAGCAAACTATTAGGCTGAGTAAAGAATAGGCTAGAACAGGTCTAATTACTCTAATAATGTGCTAAATATGGCAATATTTTTTCTTAAAAAAAAAGAAAATATTCCAAATAAGTATATTATAAACACAAAGGAGCAAAAAACCTTTTTGAGCAACCTCTCTCTGTGAAAACCAGTAAAATGGTGATGAATGTTACATCTGTATGTCCCCTGGAACCTGTTACTCCCAACATATAAAGACACCTTGCAACCTAGATACTTTTTCTTCTGGTACTATCAAAACTGTAAATACATTAAAAACATACTAGCAGCAAAAATAAACTCAGCACAACCCCTTCCCATGACTGATTGGGACTTTTCCTGTAGAGTTTGACCAATTATTTAATTCCTTACTTCAGCTCCTCTTTTACCCATCAAGTCAAAATATTTTCAGCTGTACGTACATGTTCATGGGAGTCAGTGAGATGAATCCCATGGCCCTGAGAAAACTGGCAGGTGTGGTTGATAGGCCACTCTGCATCATATTTGAAAAGTCACTGCAATGTAAGTACACAGTGACTGGAAAAAGGGAAATATCACACCAATTTTCAAAATGAATAAAAAGGAGGACCATAGGAAGTACCAGCCAGTCAGCCTCACCTCTGTGTTTGGTAAGATAATGGAAGAGATCCTCTTGGGAGCTATGTCAAGGCATATGAATGGCAGGAAGGTGATTCCAGAGAGTCAAAATAGCTTCAGAATGCATAAATCGCCCCTAAATTATCTGTTGGCCTTTGACAATGAAGTGATAGAGTGACTGTCCTGCTGGATAAGAAAAGAGAAACTGATATAATTTATCTTGACTTCAACAAGGTCTTTGACAGGGTCCCACACACATCTTTGTCTCTAAATTAGAGAGATGTGATTTAATGGATGGTCTGTTTGATGGATAAGGAATCCGCTGGATGTCCAGCTGCAGTCAATGGCTCAATGTCCAAATCAAGATCATTACCAAGTGGTATTCTGCAGGAGCCCATGCTGGCACCAGCACAGGTCAGTATCTTTATTAATGACCTAACCAGTGTGACAATGAAAATCTGCACATAACATCAACCTGAGTGGTACAATGGGTATGCTAGAGGGAAGGGATGCCATAAAATGGGACATGGACAGGCTTGAAGAATTGTCCAATGGAAATCTCATGAAGCTCAACAAGCCCAAGTACAAGATGTTACACCCAGGTTGGGGTAATCACCAGTATTAGGGATTAATAGGTTGAGAGAAGCCCTGCAGAGAAGGACTTGGGAACACTGGTGGATAAATAAATTAACATGAGCCACAATGTGCACCTACAGCCCAGAAAGCCAATCCTATTCTGAGCTGCATCAGAAGAAGCACAACCAGCAAGCAGATTGAGGGATGTGATTTTGTCCCCACCTACACTGCTCTCCTGAGACCCCACCCAGAGTGCTGCATCCCGCTCTGGGGCCCAACATTAGAAGGATGAGGATCTGATGAAGTATGTCCAGAGAAGGGAATGAAGATATTTGGAGGGCTGGAGGACCTCTCCTACGAAAAACAGCTGAGAGACCTGGGGTTCTTCAGCAAGGAGAAGAAAAAGTTCTAGGAAGACTTTACTGAAGTCTTTCAGTACATAAATGGGGCCTAGAGGAAAGCTGAAGAGGGGATTGAGAATTTCACATGGTGCTCCTGAAAACTGCTGTTGAGAAGACAAATCTCAGCAGTTAGATCCCATTTCTTTTGGGGCTGTAATTAATGGCATCATGATAAAGAAGTTTTGTGGATTTTTTTTTTATTTTTGATGGTGTAAGGATGCTCCACATGTACAGACTGAACAATTATGGTCATGTTTTGCTTTTCTATGTCCAAGGGAATCTCTCAAATGTTGTGGTCAAAGTACGGTTATTTCTTTCTGGAAATGATTCTTTTTAGCCATTACAGTTGTGGAGAATTTGGCACACAAACACATAATTTTTAAATGTCCTTAAGAGACACAAAATATTTTCAACAAATTTACATCTGAATAGAAACTTTTAACACTGCAAGTATCTAAGTACTTCTATTATTTCACAGCAGTTAAAGAACTCTTTTTTGTCAATATTATTTAAGCAGTTCTATTATTTCCAAGAAGTTAGAAGTCTCCTTTTAAAATATCATGCTTTGCACATTTCTTCCAAGCATGTCCTCTTCTCACTTCAATACTCCCTTGAGTCACATGCAGTGGAAATCAGATAAACTCAGAGAATGTCTTCAGTGAAATATCTTGTAAAATGTAAATTACTGCTATAATCTGGTGATATTTCACAAGGAAGCTGACTTTAGCACAGCTTCCTCTGTAACTATTTATAAAAGCTAAAAATCACTTCCAATCTTTCTGGCTATGTGGCTGTCTATAAACATTTTCTTAATACTTCTATATGCAAAATTAATCTCAGAGTAGCGCACAGGGTCAGTATCTCTTGCATGGAGGACAAGACTGAATGAGACATGCATGCTGACAGCAGAATACCAATTCACTAGAGCCATATTTATCGAAGAGGAACATTTTCTATTTTCTTAATACTTTATTTAAACAGTTTTAGAAATTGCAGCCCTCTTGATCCGAAGAAGCATGTCCCATTTCACACATTAACTAAAAATATCATCAAATCTCTTAGGAAAACAAAGCCAGAGTCTCCTGTCAATCATAATACGAGTAACCTTTTTCATTTCAACAGGGTCATAAATATCTACAGTCCTATAAAATATGAGAATCTGGCACAAAGAATAAATAAAATCAGACTAAAGTATGATATATGCTGAATGAAAGTCTGCATCTACTAAAGCCAACACTAAAACCAACCTTCTTATTAACTTAAGGAATTTCACTGATGTTCTTTAAGGTATAAAATACATTTAATGCACATGCCACAATGCTGAGTTTGTACGTAAACCTCACTTATAAAGAGTTGATGCTCCCTTTTCTTCTTTTGGCAGATTATCAGTTCTACTATAGCTGTTCTACAAAAGCACATTAATAAAGTCTGAAACTATCTTTTTCTGTCCCCTTTTCATCACCACACTCAAATTGGAGTTCACATATTGAAATATGCTTTAGGAAGTGTTTGAATGCAGTGTAAGAGACTTATGCAATTGACAAAGAGCATTATAAACACAATACTGTCATCTGAACAACTTCATATACATTTGCAGTTTTTGGGTAACTTTAATAGAAATGTCCTGATTTGGGAAACTCCTACATGAAGTTTACTCCTATAAACACTGCAAAAATGATGGAAAGTAGATAAAGAGTGAGGGATTGCTGAGAAAGTCAGGGAGTCCTGATATAGATGATAGAAATATTGTGTAGGCACAATAAGGAAGGGCAGGTGGGCAAGAGACCTTTCAGCTTGTGCCTGTCAATCAGAACCAAAGCAAGGCTACTGAGAGTGGTTACTGACTCAGTAAGACGAGTCAAACTGGACTTTAAGAAGATATTCCCAAGAAAGGAGGAGAGAAGAATCTATTGTGAGAGGTGATTCATGTCTACAAAAGAGAAGAATGTAACTGGGTTAATATTTTGTGAGCTGGAGAGATGGAATACTGTTATGTTGTTTTTTTAAAAAAAATCTGAGTCTGAAGAGAAAGGAATAAGTGTAGTCAATAAAATAAACATACACCATAGGAAGGGCTTTTTTCCATCCTCCACCAAACTAGCACAGGAATGTAGCTCATCTCCCCACCTGTGATGACGCCTGGTCCTTCACAAAACCTGTGATTCAATAAGGTATGAGAATTATATAATAATGGTTGACATACAGTGTATGTGCATTCATAAGTTTATGACTTATATATACATAACAAGAATATATCTCCTTAAATACTCATCAGAAATGTGCTAATTAATTGCTGCTGCTGTATATGATGCTCTGGAAAAACAAAGCAAACCACAAAGTATGCTAAATGGGCAGACAATTGCAGTCTGCTGATTTCAGTGAATTCCTGGCTAGGAAGTTGGGCTAGATAATGGCCAAGTCCTTCTGGACCACATGCAGATGTATCTTCTAATTCACACGCACAAAAAAAGCACAAGACTGGAACACTCTGGAAACACTCTCAACGCCACAGTTGTTACTGCCTGTAATAGAAAACTCTCATTTTATACTTCTGCTTTGTATTGTTCTCTGCTTCTTCCCCTATGTTTTCTATAAATAATGGCATTTCATGCCAATGAATGAGGTGGGGCTTTGAGAGATGTAGAAATTCCCAAGCTACAAGTGAGGCTGTTAAAACCCACAATGAAGCTGTGCAATGCTCAAAAATGTTGGCCACCTGAAAGAACAAAAACTTCTAAACATATCTCAGTGCTTCTGATGCATTGGCTTTCTCTGTCATTTGACAGCCCTCTGCACTGAAATAGCTTGTTGAATATTTTAGAATCAACATCATGGTATTTCAGTGAAAGGATTATAATTATTTTTTCACAACTGCATAATTTCCGTGCATTGTGAAATACAGCTTCAGTGGGTTTCTTCACGCAGCAGCGTCCCAGTGTCATATTAAACAGTTGTGTCTATGGCAACATGTTCCTATTAACATAGATCTCCTATATCTACCATCATCTCTGGAATTTTTTTAGGTAATTAACACAGAACTCAATGCTAATTGGTAATATAAGAATGAAAATAGAATTTCATGCATAAAGCAGCTTCTGCCTACATATTGCTCTACACGTCTTGAACAGATAAAACCTTTTTTGCTTAAACAGAACTGGGAAACATTGCAGACCAAAAGAAATCACCATTTCCTTTCCATTTCCTGGCTTTTGCTGCTACAAGAAAGATCTGTTTATTGACTATTACATTATTGCACAGCAAATACTGCAAATTAGAATGTCATTCTTCAACAGTAAAAGGCAAACTGGTAGCAGTCAGAGCCCAGACTCAAAGCCAGAACTCTCAGGATCTCTCCTTCATTTTACCAGGTGTGGTAAATAGGCCTGGCCCTCAATTTTCATCCGCAAACTTGTATTTATACTATCATTCCCAGTAATAACTTTCACAATGTCAGTGTTTTTATTACAATTCCCAGTCTTTGCTGCTTTGCAACTGCGTATTACCTTTCAGTAAGGACACACTTTGGTCTGCAAAACTTTGAATGACAAGTATGAGAGGTTAATATTTTCAAGTAATTTCTAGAGATTGATTTGGAATATTTGATTTCCCTAACCTGAGCAAACACACCTCCATTCTCATTGAATCTTTGAGTTCTACCACCCACAGTGTGCAGCTTTGTGCTCTAGCACCCAGAGCACTTCGCAAAGTATTTTGCCCTATGAGAATGCACATATTTGTACCTTCCTCTATCACAAGCAGCATGATTGATTTTAAGAATGGAACTTGATATTTTTCACAACCCTCTCAGAACATATTGAAGACATCTCTGGGTTGGCACCCCATATTTCTAGGAAAAAAAAATCAAGCTTCCAGCACTGCTATATTCTTAGAAAAATACCAAAATCAATGAAATGCCATTTATTAGTATTTTTTTTGACTTCCCACTAGATTACATCATCAACATACTGATGTCTCTGTCCAAATAACCTGCAAATTATTGTACTAATTCTTTCCTAGTATGTGTTTTTACATTCCACTGAGCGATAGTCATTAAAAGTAACTATGCAGCACCCAGAACAGCCTCCAGAGTCTTCAGCTTGCCTATAAGAAGAACCTTTCACTGCCATACTTCTTGTTTTACTATATTATCTTACATATAGCATTTTACTACATTATTTTCAGCTACTCGACAATCCCCACAGAAAACCAGCGAAAGGCATGAGAGAGGAAGGGAGTTTATGCTCTCTAGCCAAATTTTCTGAAGAAGCCTCTGACAGTTTTATGCCTGGTACACAATTCAGAGATATGTAGGTAACATGTAAAAAGGTGCAGCTGCAAAAATAGGACACAGAAAGAAACTGGTAAAGGAATACACTTTAATTCTAAGAAAAAGAGTAGCTGCATATGAAAAAACTTAGTAGAGCAGTAGTTCCTTACTGCCCTTTGCAGGCCAGAAGGTGACTGGTTTGGGCAACAGCTCTTGGCTCTTAAGACTTGGTTAAACTCCCTGCTTTGCCATAGGTACACACCAGTGTGATAAAGATGTTTAACCTACAACATCTCAGTGTCATAAAGATGAAGATTAGCTCATGAGCATGACTCAGTTTTTTAACACTATGGGATTATCAGATGCCATGAAAACAACCACAATAAAATCAATGTTAAATCAAGTCTACCTAATCTCATCTGATTTGGGGTATCACCTGACACCTAAAATCTAAAGCCTCAGAATCACCCAGTCTAACAGTTCTGCAAGTTCTCCTGAAGTGTGAAAGCCTTTGGATGTCTAAATTAAATTATTTCTCCTAATTTAGTCTAGACATTATCTTCATCTTTGACACATACTCAAAGCATGTATTCTAATAAATTGGTAATTATGTCCAACCTAAAACCATCTTGAAGCTCATCTATAGGGATACAACAACTTAGACCATAACTAAATCCTTCTTTGACCTCTGTCTAATTATCTCTAAGAAGCATAAAATCTAGATGAAGTGAACACTACTGTTAGCACGACAGTACTGGTGCAGCACCAGAAATGATACCATTTTTTACCTGAGATCCTTGTGATCCTTCGGATCATTCACTTGGCACCACTTGGACAACTCACCGTCATTTTCAGAGAAGGGCTATATGGCATGATGCAGAATGGATAGACTTTTTATAATGGTTCCCCATTACTCACAATGGAAAATAAATTTAGTTGTGGTAGGCAGAACTTACCATTGTCTCTCCTCTCAAGCAGATGTCAAAAATTTAACCAAGAGAGAGCCCAAGTTCAGCACTGGAATTAAGTTGAATGCAACTGAGGGAACCATGATAGGAAGTATTTACTAGTATGATATAAGTCACACACAGCTGTATTATTAAGTCAAAAACTTGCAATCCAAAAAACGTTTTCAGTTAATTAAACAAGACTTGAATAAATTAAAACCCTTCTATAGAAACTAAGCCAATTGACTTCACATATCAAACCATCTGTTTGGTGTATGAATCTGAAGGAAAAAGGCTCTTTATTTTGCAGGGAAGGTTAATCAAAATGGCATCCATCTCTACACACACTCCCTGAAAATGTGATCAATCCCCTTGCTTTCCTCCCAGATAGCTGCAAAAATTGATGCAGAAATGAAGGAACTCCTTTCCATCAGTAATGCAAGAGCTTAGTTGCCTCTCAACATTCAGTCCAGAGGCCAAAATAGCCTAACCTTGAGAAGAAATAGCCATGATTTATAGATAAAGCAAGTGGAAAGACCAGAAGATAAATGAATCAGTGTGGGGGAAAGCCTGATAGCCAACCCTGTGATGAACTGTCAGAGGGCAGAGCTCAGCAACTGCCTGACAAAAGAGTGGAAAGCCATGAGGAATGTCATGGGCACTCCTGCACCAGACTTGACTAGAAGGATGTTAAACACTAAATTAAACCCTAAGCACTAACCAGAGACCATAACAATTAACCATATGCAAAGAGAGCTATTTGGGAGAACTTTAAGCCTATCATTCTCTCTTCAGAAGCCTCAACAATGAAGGCTCTCCATGAACCAGAAAAGCCTGAAACAGTCAGGGCATCAGGTCAGGAACCCAGTAGCTGTTAGGTGAAAAAAATAACTTTCAAAAAGATAATTCAAACTTGTCTTCTCCAACAGCTATAGGCATCTCTTATCTCCTGGAAGCCAGAAATGCTCAAATCCCTTCATTAAAATAACATCCTAGACATCCCACTAAATGTCTGGGATCTGTTCATTATGTAGATGATACCATCCACCTAGGGCCTATATTAATTCAGGACGTGCATATCTTCCCAACGTTAGTTGACTTTGTCCATTTTTTTATTGCTTGGCAAAAGCAGGAAAAACATCATTGTTCATCTTGGTGCTGAATAATATTTCATGTAATCTTCTTTTCTGGAACTGGGAGTTTTTTAAGGTAATGTGCACATTGTCTGGAATTAATGTATGCACAGCAGTTTTTCAATGCCATTTAACAGTATTAGTCAGGCTTATGCCAACTAAATAATCAGTAGATTTCAGACCAGATTTCTGCAATGCAATCTCTTTCGTATTGCTTGTGACAACCATTTGGAAACTTCAGTAGATTTGAAATATGATTGCCAAAAGTATCTTAGAATGCTTAATGCACTCTAATAATAAATTAGAATAAATTGAATAAATGCAAGGCATGAAAGAATTTTATTGGGTTGCACACCTACCCCTGAACTGTAAATTTTCAATTCTGATTTCAAAGTACTCAATAGGGTTGCCTGGGAGCTGGTTACTAGTGATATTACATGTGTGAAGAAGTCTAGTTATCTGTAATCATGTTATATGTAATCATGGCTTCAATGAGCCTCTCAGAGAACTTCACTGTTTTCAAGCAACTTGAAAAACCTCCACTTTTCTGAGATTCTGCCCAGTGTAATGTGGGAGAAAAGGACAAAAAAAATGCCTTTGCACCATCTTTGTAACTTGCTGAATTTATCTACGCCTCTAGGCAGAATTGTCCTAGATATTACAAGAACATATTGGCTACCATGATAACATAGCCAATGGTCTCAATATGTTAGGATTTACAAGGTTGGGCTCAAATAAAGAGGTCAGAGTACAGTGTCCTTCCAGGCACTGTAACCCCCCTGTCAAGCAGCCTTGGGGTGCTGTTCAGTGCAACTTCTCTGTCAGTTCTCTGGAAGGCAAGGGAACACATAGCTACAATGGCTCCACCCTGCAATGCAAAAGAAACTTCATCCCAGATGGCTTTTGCCATAAACTTTCTCCCGACAGTTCCCAGAAGCCAGGCTGGATTGTTCACAGAATCAAGAAGCCATACACCTAGCAACAGCTTCCAGGTATAGCTGGAATAAATGCTGTACAAATCAATTAATACATAAGAAATCTAAATAAATAAAATATGAAAAGGAAATCATCATGCTAGAAAGGGGTAGCAAATGGTAATAGGGAGATTAAAAGTGATCATTTCAATTTCAAAAGCTAATATGATAGTAATTCCAATGATTGTAGCTTTGATTTAAATACCAGATCAGTGTTCAGAATCAACTGACCTCTCTCAAGTATTAAGCTAGATATGTGCTAATTATGTTTTGGGGTCATAAGCAGTAAAAAGAACAGGTCTGACCCAGGCGTCCAATATAACATGTTTTTTTGAAGCAATATCCACCAGTCTGCTGTAAGATTACTGCGGTTCTAAAACTGCATGGGAAAGGTAATTCACATGGTGAATTCATCCACAATAAAACTGCAAGGCAAATCTTGCCTCAGACAGTGAAGAAATAAAGAAAACATTTTCTGGGGTTCTGTGTCATAATCACTGCAGAGATACAAATAGCACAGTGGTTTGGTTTTCCCCCAACCCTTAATATACCTTCCTGTATTCATTCTTTTCTCTTTTTTTGGCTAAGTATTTATTCCCTGAGGCAAGGGAAACTAACACTTGCTTACACTTCAGTTTGATGGGACTGCCATTCTCTTCCCACAAGCCCAGAGAGAACACAGTGAGACACCCACCATGCAGCACCCACGTTAAGCCCCTTCACCACTTGATGGTATGGAGATGAGCAAATGTGGTCCACAATCAGCTCCCAGAAAAGCAGCACTTCTGCACCGATCTTGCTCCATAGGACCCAGCTGCCCTGTTTCCCACTCCTTCATGTGGCAGAGGCTCACAGGTTTGGGGAGCAGGTTCTCAGCCACCTCCCTACACTCAGGTTCTGTGCAGGACCCAGAGCAAACAACAGGAACCCTAATTTCTCATTTGAAGTATCCAGCCTTACTCCCAGTCTCACACATCCCCTCACATTTGCTGTGACCCAGCAGCCTGATTTCACATAAATATTAGAAAGTGATTTATGCTTCTGCCAAAATGATCCTGAGACTCCACACTCCAGCATACATTGATATTGCAGCCTGCAGAGTAGTGCATTGGTATCTGTTCCAGATCTAAATAAGCCAGCTGAGATACTGGAATTAGTTAGAACAGCATGGTGTTGCCCACAGGTTAACTTTTTACTTCTCAAGAGGATAAATCAGCCTACAGCAAACATATCCTTGACTGCAATCTACATGCAGAACTGTGCCTCCCTGCTGTCCAGCACACTGTCAGAAAAGATCCTCTCAGAAACTGAAATAGAATAGCTCTGATCTCTGCAGCTCATTTCAGCCCTAACATGTCCCATACCAGAGGCAGAAAGTGGCAATAAGTAAATTCAGTATTGGCTGAGCTCCCTCCTCCCCGAGATGACATTCTCCCTGGGGGTCTCCAACTAGCCAAGGCAACACGCAGCACAGAGGGCATTAGACTGGACAAAGTGTTTCTGCTGTGTAATCAAGTGTTTAAATAGGCTACAGTGCACATGTGCACAATCCCATAAATATTAATATACCTGTAAAATCATTAGGCACCATTTAGTCCTCAAAAGAATACCATTGTTACAACTAGGTTTTTCCCATTGTTTTTGTAGTGAGACAGCAGCAAAGCACAGAATAGGTCACATGTGACAAATACTGTAACATCATTATTAATCTCAGCTCCTTGGTCTGACATGGTAGATGGAACAAGAGATCAGTGATAAGAACACTAGATTTGAATATCTGAAAAATCTCAAGTCCTTCTAAAACTTTCCCAAGGTTTACAATTGCACACACAACCTCTTTCAAGCAGTGCCATGTCTTCATGAGCTTCTTACCAAAAGAGTAGCAGTGAATTCAAATCTGTAATGCATAGGTAGCAATTTGGCAGCAAATAACTGTTTAATTATCTCTTTTACTGAAACTGGGCAAGTGTTGCTTACATGCTTCTACAAATTATTTGTTCTACACCAGTCACACAATAATTGTTTTCTGCTGATATTTGTTTAACCTGTGAAGAGTCAGCAGCAGTTTATTTTGAATCCTTACAATTTCACCTTTCAGCTACAGCAGTTAATTCTGACTGAGTATCACTTTGTTTATAGGCAGAGTAGACCTAACTCCTAAGATCAGCTCCCTAGTGGGAAACCTAACAGCCTTCAAAAACCTGCTGGATTTCTTAGGGATTCCTGCTAGTAAATATCTTTGATAGAATAACTGGAAAACAAACATGAAAGTGAAAAGCAAATTGGCAGAATCCATGGGGTTATTTGCCCAGTGAATATTCATAGGGAATGCAGACCTTCCACAATACTTTAGCTCTTAGGAATATACAACAATACACTGAATAAAAATGTGTCATTATAATCTATACATTTTAACTTCTTTTCCTGCCTGTTAAACTATATTAATTCAAAAAACCTTTTATCTCTTAAGAAAGGTGGGTGAGACAGCACAGGAGAGAAGGTAGGAGTGAGTCTGTAAAGAAGAGGAAAAATACCAAACATATTCAATGAGAACAGGAGCAGAGAAGATGGGACAGGAAGCAATTAGAGATGAATAAGGCAAATAAATGTGGATTAAACTACCCATGGTAATGAACTACATCTATTGAGTTTGCATAGGAAGCAGAATGGGAGGGTGGGAATGGCAGTAGTGCCTCTCACTCTCATCCTGAATACAAAGAGATCTCCTTTTGCCCTGCTGTCCTTATGCTCACCATTTTATAAATTACATTCATTTTCACCTACAATATTTGTAATATGTTTTTAAAAATTCTAGACCAGTTCCAGTTTTTGTTCCAGTTTCTGGAACAAAAGAGCAGGAAGAACAAAACCAAACCTCTTACAGCAAAACTAAAATCTTTATCCTGAAAATACATCACGAAGTTATGCTAAACATAGGCAACACATACCCATGGGTCGGAACACAATTCTCTGACCTTAAATATTCATAAATTAATCTCTGCTAATACACATAGGAAAAAAATCACATCCTTGGACATTTAAGTGTTATGTATATATATTAGGAAAAAAACCAACAACTTTTTATTAAAACCAAGAAAAGAGTCCTGAGTCCTCCAGGAGGGAATAGAAGACATCTTTGATCATGTCCCTCATGACTATCACTTGGGACATCAAACACTGATGTCTCACTGGTTGACAGAATGTTAAAATCCATGCTCCCTTGTATCCTAGGCTGCAGAGAGGCTCTCTCAGCTACTGCATGTCATAGAATCACAGAATGGCTTGGGTTGGAAGGGACCTTAAAAATCACCTAGTTCCAAACCCCCTTCCAGGGACAGGGATACCTTCTACTAGACCAAGTTTCTTAGAGCTCTCTCTAATCTGGCCGTAAGTACTTGGGGGGATTGACAACATTTCTCAGCAACTTGTTCCAGTGTCTCATCACCCTCAAAGTAAAGAATTTTTTCCTAATATCTAGTCTAAATTTACCCGCTTGCAATTTGAAGCAATTGCCCCTTGTCCCGTCAATACATGCTCTTGTAAAAAGTCCCTCTGCCAGCTTTCTTGTAGGCTTCCTTCAGCTCCTAGAAGGCTGCAAAGCCTTTTTTTTTCCCAGGCTGAACAAACTCAACTCTCTTAGCCTTTCCTTATGCTTCTCCTTTCCTGGTCTGATCTGTTCATCCCCTGGATTGATACCAGGGGTTGCCCCAACCCAGATAGAGAAGTTTACATGAAATTCCCATGGACCCACTTCACAAGCTTGTCCAGGTCCCTCTGGATGGATCCCATCCATCAGGTGTGTCAACAACACCACTCATCTTGGTGTCACCTGCAAATTCGCTGAGGCTGCACTCAATTCTTTCCTGTATGTCATTAATGAAGGAAACATTAAACAAGATTAATAGCATTAAATAACACTGCTCTCAGTAAGAGCTCCTGAGGGACATAATCACTGATGTTAATCAGGACTCTGGCCCATTGACCACTACCCTCTGGATGTGACCACCCAATCACTCTCTTATCAATATAACAGTCCACTCATCAAACCCATCTTTCTCCAGTTTAAGAGAAGGATGTTGTGGGGGATCCTGTCAAGGTCCAGACAAATGACTACCCTTCCTTTGTTCACCAGTGCAATCACTCCAGAGTAGTTTGCCTTGGAAGGGATTTTTAAAGGCCACCTTGTCCTTGAAAAAACAGGGACATCTTTGGCTCAATGGCTCAGCTCTCCATTCAACCTGAACTTGTATCAGTATGTAAGTACATAAGTCAAACACTTACAGGTCAAGGCAGGTACTGCTCAATGGAATCTACTTTCTTCTAAAGATGTGGACACTCACTTCTCCACCTGTCCTTCATACAAGCAATTGTCTCACCACTGCACCGGTGATAAGTGGTTCTTTTCTAGCAGTAAACCCATTTATGGGTCATTTAGCCTTTGAAAGGTCAAAAAAAATGGTAACATGCAAACACAGCAAAAATTAGTCATGCCTCCAGTTCCACCCAATCAGCCTACATATTTGCATTAACTAGGATTACTAGTAGGCAGTGCTTGACAGGGATAGTTACATTTCCTCTTGGAAATTACTTCATGCTTTCAAATAGAAAGAGAAGTTCCTGTGTTATGTTGCTGCCAAATCCCCAGGCTGCCCATTAACAACTGATGTCCTGAAAATATCCAAGGGCCATAAAGTGTGCACAACAGTCATAAATCGCAATTCCAGAAATGGAAGACATCTGTATGTACCAATCTTAAACATATAAATGCAAGAAAAAGAAAGTAAATACTCCAGATGGAGCTGGTCAATGCATCACATACCACCTGGCATTTGCAAAGTCCTGGCAATTTTCAAAATTGATGCCAAGGAGGTGGATCACAGGAGAAACTACAATGCTTAAACTCGATGATATGATGGATGAGAAAAAATGATGCAATCACAAAACTCATTATTCAAGGCAACGTATATTTATGCTAGATGAAAGTCCTTCCTGGGAACAAATCTGAACTCTTTCATAAAAATGACCACAAACTTCATCTAGGTTTCTTCATTTAGCTCTGGAAACAATGGAGACATCTTTTAACCACTCTGAGGAGTGGATTTTCTATTCCACTCCCTTCCCCCTCCAAGTTCCTGGATTGAGTATGGCTAGAGGCATGCTGCTGTTCCACCTAAATTTCTATGATTTTCTTTCTATATTGACATATTGGAAATCTTATGCAGTTCCCCTAAGTTAAACCAGAACCATGATGATGTTCATACCTAGTATCTTCTGACCACCTATGCTACATTAATAACATATTCATTTACTCATTGCCAGCTATCAAAATTGAATCTTTTAAAGAACTTGCAGACCAAAACAGCAAAAAACTTTGCAAAGCCAGTTAACAAACATATTAAACTAAGAAAAAAGCTCATTTATGCACACTAATGATGTCCCCAATATCAACTTCAATCTCTGAACAAATATTATTACCAATTAATAATGCATGCCACTTAGAGAGCTCTTTTCATCTTGAAAGAGATTTATAAACATTAATTAATTAAATTACCTGATCTTTTTCATTGTAATTCTACATATATATATATATACACACATATGTGTGTGTTTGTGTGTGTATATACATGTAAAATTGGGGTCCAGGAAGTCTCTAAGCACCTAAGGCCATTAGGTGCTTAGAGACTTCAGTACTAACAAGGCAAGAGCAGAAAATTGGTTTAACTTATTCACAAACTGCTTCTTCTTCCTAATGAATGTTTTTCATCTTCAAAGAAGCTCCCACCCAATCCAAATGATCAGCAGAGGATGCTCCCATTACAACAAACTCTTTCCAACGCTGTTCCAGCACATAAGACCAAACATAACCTGCTTGTACTATTTTTATGCCATTTAAGGCACAGCCATTTCTTTGCCCTGTGACCTCTCCAGGGTTTTAAGGTTTGGGGTTTTATTTGGCTTGTTAGGGTTCTTTGGCTGGGGGGGATTGGTGGGGATTGCTTGCTTGTTTGTCTAATGAGAGGGATTTCCTAATACATCTAAGTCATTTTAGCTGCTGGACAAATATCCTGTATGGCTCTAACTAAGCAAAATAACATTAATCTTCTAGAGATCATCACTTGAGATATTTTAACTCAACATGCAATTACTTTTGCCTCTTTTTCATATATGGTCCAGCCTTAAAATACAATTCTTATGGGGCTACTAGGAAACTCCTGTAAACTGAATGCATGAATCCCTAAGGGAATACAGCATTTATCAGCTAAATTCACGCTTTTCTCAGTCTTGAGGAAAGAGCTTATAATTCATATATCAGTTAAATACTTTATGTAATTCAGCAGTTTTACATATATTTAGGCTAGAAAGTTGTTGAAATGCTTATGCAATCTTTTAAAGGATTTTTCTTTTTCACTGCCAGATAAAGGATTATCAGATGAATTATATATAACAATGATGGCACTGTAGGACAGGTTTTATCAAAGATCATTACAGTCACTAAAATTACCACAGAAATTCACATGTTTCATCCTTGTGTAAAGTTGTTAATAAAAACTAGAGATGTAAAGATGCATCGGTTTAATAAATATGAAATCTCAAATGTTTTTACACCCTCAGGAATTATTTCACTTGTTTACAAAGTCCAGATAGGAATGATTCTCTTACTGACACTACCTGAAATGCAAATTCTATGAATTCTGGAAAAAAAAAAAGTGACCTACTTACAACTATGGTGAAATACACCTTCACATTCAAATACAGAAGTTTGTTATATGGGAAATACATGCACTGGCATATTTTTCAGGATATTTTATTCTTATTTTTAATGTATTTTCAATAATTTTATTAGAATGAGTGATACACGTGTAGTTTGTGATAACACAGACATCATATCACAATTTCATAGAATTGGTGTCTTCACAGATGACAGGCCTAAATTTCAGAAATCATAATGCTTTGGATGATTTATTAGTTTCTGCATATTTTTCATATAAACAGATTTATAAGCACATTATATTTTAGTACTGCCATTAAAAAAATATGACTTTTATATTTCTAGACACATTTGGAGTAACCCAACGTGCTTTACATATTTATGAGGGATTTTTAGTTACAGTGTGCTCATTAAAAGTTAGTATCCAAACCTAGACATTAATAAATGTTTTAATTAAGAAGGGAATATCAACTGGGATGAAAAATATATTCCCTATTCATCTCCAAGAACTCCAGAAACATTAATATGATTATTATAATCAATAGTGCTGGTTATTTTTATGCCTTCAGCAACTACAGCTCCCAACAAGAGAACACAACCCTTTGTATCAGGTGTTGTATAAACAGGTACCAATATGCAATAAATACAGTGCTTGTCATGGGATATTGTAGATAATTAATAGGAGAAAAATTCAACGAAGGCATGTAGCACATTTTCACCTACAACTGCTATTGAAGCAGTTTGAGCAGGAAGTTTCAGCTGTGTATCTCACAGAAAAATAGAATTGTAGAATGGATTAGTTGGGAAAAGACCTTAAAGATCATGTAGTTCAAATCCCCCACCATGGACAGAGACTCCTTCCACTAGACCAGGTTGCTCAAAGCCCTATCCAGCCTGGCCTTGAACACTTCCAGGGATGGGGCATCCACAGTTTCTCCTCACCACTCTCACAGTAAAGAATTTCTTCCTTATATCAAATCTAAGCTTACTGTCTTTCAGTTTAAATCCATTATCCCTTGTCCTATCACTATACACTCTTTTGAAAAGTTCCTCTGTACCTCTGTTGTAGCACCTTCAGGTAATGGAAGGTGCTCTAAGATCTCCCTGGAGTCTCTTCTTCTCCAGGCTAAACAAACCCAACTTTCTCAGCCTGTCTTCATAGAAGTGGTAGTCCGGCCCTCTGATCATCGCCATGGCCTCCTCAAGACTTGCTCCAACAGGTCCATATCTTTCTTATGCCAGGGCTCCAGGGTGGAACACTCCAGGTGGGGTCTCATGAGATCAGAATAGAGGGGGAGAATCACCTCCCTCAACCTGCTGGTCACACTTCTTCTGATGCAGCCAAGGGTACAGCTGACTTTATGGGCTGTGAGCACACATTGATGAGGCATATTGAGCTTTATGTTGTGCTTTAGAGACCTTTACTACCACTCCCAGTGCTCTGTAATCCTTCTTAATACTCTTAGATGGCTCCTGACCTTTCAAGAATGGTCCAGGAGTAGCTCCTCCATCTGAGCAGGTCTGCTGCCTGTTTGTGCCACAGGAGAAAGATCTGGGCACTTCCTGCAGTCGAGGCCTCTGCTGCATCCTGTCTCTTCAGCAGCTCCATCTGGGTGGAGGCATCGGCCACCACGGGGGTGGAGGGTGCAGAGCCCTCAGATGGAGCTGCAGCCTTTGCTCTCAGAGGAAGGTCCATCCTTCTGCATGGAGAGGCAGGTGGGATAAGTGACCTTCACCTGTGCAAATGGTCACAGAATGCTGCATGCAGCCCAGTTGCTGCATTATGTGGACTTCAAGTGTCCCCATCTGGCCAGTAGGATGTCTCATTCTGCACATCCTCCTATGCAAACCTGTATGCTGTGACTTTTGCCCATCCTGGTTGCAGTGCTCCTCTTGTATTCTACAACATCCTGATGATGTATCCCACAGCATCATCATCATCCTGCAAGATGCAGTATCCTACTGCATCACCACCATCCAGAACTGCATTGGGGTACACATACAACTAAATCTTGATGCAATACAGCACCTGAGTCTCCTGACCTAGAGAAATGAACTAAATAGTTCATAGCAATGACTGACAGATGGCAATTGCAGTTCACATTAAAAGGATATAATTTTGAGCAACATTTTTTATTGAAGACATAACTAAAATGAATTGCAAATGGTTGAGTGTCACTGTCAAAGACTGGGTTACACAAAACCTGCCGTGAAGGAAGAGAAAACTGCTAACACACAAAGAAAAGCAAAATGCCACTTTCAGATAATGAGAGATTTCAGCATCCTCCTGCTTTTTCTGTCCATATCCTGGCACTGGTTTCACAGCTTTTCTTCTTCTATATGTTCACATCAGTCTGTGAATACCATGGTAACATTTCCTCTGAATGCCACTGCATCACTGCCGCCCCCAGAAAAATTCTCATTCACCATCCTTGACTGTTCAGCCTCCAGATTTCAACATATACTGATTCTCACTGCCTACTTCCAGCACGAGAAGAAAAGCAATCTCACACCCAAATATCTGTCCCACCCACCAGCAGATCCATTAATTTCAGTATTTAAAGATTCAGTTCTCCATTACCGTCTTCCAAACTTAAACATTACCCTTATTTTTTAGTGTGTTTGCTGTGCATAATATTGTATAACATTTTGTATAAGAGAGCTTCAGTAGGTGCCAGAGGATTTTAGATAGGAAAGCCTGCACATAAAAAAATTCATTATTGTTGGTCACAATCCACTGATTTAAACAGGAATTCATCTGCCCCAAAAGATTTGTAAAATCAAGTATTTAATGGCCATCACATTACTTTCAGTGGGTGACAACTCTCTGAAAAGAAAACATTCCATGGAAGACCTTTTCACTTTTCCGCTGCCAACACAATAACCAGCTCAGTCAGCTAGGCTATGTCCCTTTACCAAACAGGGAGAATGACCATTCCCAGCAACCAGAAGAAGGAAGATACTGGGTAGGAGAGAATCTGCTTACTGATGTGAAATGAAGCTGTTCCATCGATTTCAATGACACTTCTGCCTTTTACAGAAGCAGGAAATTTGGCCAAGACAGCCTTCAGTCATCTGAAAAGCACTGCACAAGTCACAGCTGTCCTCTGGGAGGAAGATCCCGTCTTTCATGTCAGCCGCTGCTTATTGAGTCAAACCAGCTTTCTGCCGCACTTCACATTCAAAACATTAAAGGCAAACTATCTTCTGCATCCACATCAGTGCCTGGTTGACAAAGTCTCTAATATTGATTTTCTTACCAGAAATTGAAAACCTGTCACTCTGAACACTGACTCTGCCCTTGACTCCCAACACAGCTCCAAGTAAGGTAAGGTGAAATCCACACAATCAAGGTGGTAGCAGGACACTCACTTTGTGTTTCCACAGAATCACAGAATGTTCTGAGTTGGAAGGGATCCACAAAGATCATCGAATCCAACTCTTCAGTGAATGGCCCATACAGGGAATTGAACACACAGCCTGGGTGTCATAAGCACCGTGCTCTAACAAACAGGGCTCATCTCTGAAAGAACTGACTGAAAGAGCTCTTTAGGGAAAATTACAATCCCTTCTGCTGAGAGGCAAAGGATTTTCTTCTTAAACCTTTATTGATTCCAGCTTGAAAAACACTTAGATTCCATGTTTAGGAAATTACTCTGAGATGGTTACTATTGTAATGCACAAAAGGTTCTTTCAATATCTTAGGTTAGCCATTTAAAAATTAAATGTGATCCTAATTTCATTTATTAAAGAAAATTAAAAACCCAAATCAAAAGTAAATAGACATAGGCTATTATGGTCTATTAGGGGTTTTGCTACTCTGGTAAAAAATTCAAAATTTGCATACTTGCACTGGTTTTGGATGGCACAGATATAAATTTCTTCATAGTAGTTTGTATGGGGTTGTGTTTTGGATTTGTGTTGGAAACAGCATTGATAACACAGGGATGGGTTTGTTACTGTTGAGCGGTGCTCACACAGAGCTGAGGGCTTTTCTGCTCCTCATTCCACCTACTAGCAAGGGGCCTGAGGGTGCACAAGGAGTTGGGAGGGGACACAGCTGGGACATGTGACCCCAGCTGACCACAGGGATATTTCAGACCATATGGCACCATGCTCAGCAATGGAAGCTCCAGGAAGAAGGAAGTGGGAGATAATCAAAGTGATAATGTTTGTCTTCCCGAGTCACCATCACATGTGATGGGGCCCTTCTCTCCTGGAGGTGGCTGGACACCTTGCCCATAGTAAGTGGTGAATAAATTCCTTGTTCTATTTTGCTTGAAAAGCACCTTTTGCTTTCCCTATTAAATTGTCTTTACTGCCCCCCATAAATTTGCTCACTTTTACCCTTCTGATTCCCTCATCCAACTGGAAGAGGAAGACAATCCACTGTGGGGCTCAGCTGCCCACTAGGATTAAACCATGATGTATTAAAAATGATCCAGAGATGTACAACTTTGTCTGGATCTGAGAATAAATCCATATGCAAATTTGGATGCCTCTTTCAGACTCTCCTTCCCATTTAAACCTTGTTCCCATCCTTTATTCTCCATCAGTCTGGTGGAAATAGCAACACAGAAAGGGAAAACATACACAAAACAACAAAGAGTGGACTCCGGAGAATTAGTGGCTGATATTCCTTTGGTAAATTTGAAAGATTTAGTGATTGACTTGTACTAAAATAATCCCAAAAAAGTGATTTCAAACCACTTACATCCCTACTGGTGGATCACAGATATGAGACCTGTGGTTTCTGCAGCATGGGTACATGGTAACATCTCCTGTTTGGTGGATAGATAGGGTTATCTAAAATCTGTGAAAAAGGGATGAACACTTGTGCAGGGAATGTCTATATGGGAATGGCTCACAATTTCCAGATCTAAACTATTTAAATCAGGCTATGCTTGTATCAGGAATTTAAATGGGGCTCATGTCCATAGAAGTACATGCATACTGATCAAATACTAAATGACCCACTTGCTTCTGCCAGAATTTTCCCAGACACAGCCAGGGCATGATCTGAGTGTTAGTATGGATCACAGACCACTTCCAGCTTGGGCTGTCTGGACACAACTGCAGACGTGTCTGTGTCTCAGGCTGGTGAGAGATCTTTGCTGCATGGATGCAACCCATGTTGTGGCATGCTGGGTCAGGGCCAGAAAATTATTTGTTCACTAGCATACTAACCTCAGAGCATCTGCTAGAATCATGTGTACAGTGAAAAAGGAAATATTCCCTGATGTATATTCCAGCACACATGGAAACATTCACCCTCAGAATTTTCTCTTGATGCCCAGTTGTATGGTAAAGTACATAAAGATCCCAGCTTGAATCACAGAGCCTCACACCAGTGATGAAACCAAGTCCTCTCTTTCTTTGAAAGAGTAAGGAAATTCCTGGATTTATTTGTGAAGAACACTAAGTTTTAAATCACATCCCTGTGACAACAAAGTCTTGAAACTCATCTTATTCTCCATGCTGTTAGAGACCCTTGAGAGCCACTTATCCTCACCTCTCCAGAAAAATCCCTGCAAACCATTCCTATATGGTTGGCATTAAGAAAATCTGGGGTGTAATTAGTGACCCACAAGGATCCAGGAAAGTGCCATTCTGACAGGAACAGAAAGGCAGAAAAGATTGCTAGATGCATCAAGGAATAACACTGTATATTATGAACTTGTGGCGCAGGCAGAGAGAAATGTAAAGAAAGAGAGAAAGCAGTATGGCAACAGCAAGAGAAAATTTAGAGAAGATTCTGGGTCTCACAAGGATGCAGGCCAAACAAACCAACTCCACACACTTGGAGAACTACAGCATTTTCTGTGTCTTCTGTAACAAGTCAGAGACAGAGGACACAGTTTAGACCCTTTGAATTTTACTTAAAAACAGGTGGAAAGTTCAATATTAAGATTCTGACCCTGACCAGCGCCACATTAATTATTAAAAACCAAAAATCCTCAGGAGTAAGTGTATGAAAAACAACCACTCAGAAGTATCAGATTTTGACACTAAACAGATACAAAGTTCTAAGATTCTTCTCCACATCAATCTACCACCGAGACCAGATCTGTAGTGCCTCAGTGCCAAGTCTCTGCAGCAATGCCAAGTTGTACAGAGGAATTCAGCAGAGGCAAGTTGTCCTGTTTCAGTTGCTGCAAGTTCAAAAGTTTAAGGACTCAGATGATAAATTATCAAAATCAAGTTTGTTTGCTCAGCATAATTTTGACACTTCTATCTAAATGCACAATACCAGCCTCTCTGGTATGGTTTCGCTCTATGTTTTCACAGAATCAGCTTCTAAAAAACTCAGAAATTTTTACATGGAAAAATGACATCACAATGTAACACACTGAACTTCCTTCCCTCCCCAGTTCAGCACCACAGCTAGTGCTGTTAAAGCCCTACCAGTATGCCCTGACACTTGGATGATGTGTATCAGCTGTGAGACTGTTGAAGGCAAATACTTTTCTACGAGTGTTCATGGCCACTTGCGGTATCAAATAATAATCAGAACTCTGCAGAGGAATTTATTCTGAATGGGTCTCATCTGAATGCCCAGAGACTTGTGATAGAGGTAGAATATCAGCTAGTAATATGAGAAATTTCTGATGCATGGAGCAATGAAAAGCCTTTGGACATGTGATCTTAAGACAACAAAAGCAGCAGACAACTTCTTATATAGCCTCCTGAAGAGAACAGAAAAAAAAAAACAGTTCCCAGTAGAATCTGGGAAGGACCTGCTTTACCTGGGGAACAATGTCAGGTAATTCATCCCATTCTGACTTTTGTCAGAGGAAAAACACCAACAACTACTAGTTCACTACAGCAGAAGTGGTGACGAAAGAGTTCATCCTACCTGATTTAGCCAACACTCCCTACTGTTTGTCTTTGGTTCCTGAACTCATTGCTTAATATACAGAGCTTCCACAGGCTTTCCTTTCCTGCTTCTGTGCCTTTGACCCTGCTTCTCATCAGCAAGTTTTTGACATGCACATTGAAGCATGGTTTAATGATGAAACAAAGCTGTCAATTAACAAAAAGTTATTTTCTTTGAAGCCTTGTCAATCCCTGAAGGACATGCTTTTTTTACTTAGTGTTAAATGAACTTGTGGAAGCATTTTATGGACCGCAGACAAAATAGAAAGTCCTTTAGGAAGCTGAAACCTTGCAATCCCAGATAAATAAATCACGTGGACTCAATGAAGATTCAAAGACTGAAGAAAATATTCTGATTTACTATGAGAGTTTGGATATGACTAGGCATTTGCATGAAATTCATCCTTTGAAACAAAAGTTAGAGCTACTCTGGGAAGTACTCCCTAATGAATAAAAAACAAGAGAGGAAGAGTATAAAATCATGAGCTATATGCTCCCACAAACCCCGTCACCACAGTAGTTATTTTTTCTCTAGGTTCCTTGATACAAAGAATCACACTGACAGGTAAAAAGTCAAATTGCTGGGACAAAAAAAGTCTCAAAAAGTGTATCTTCAAAAGACTGCTGTGACCAATGTGCTCAGCAAAGATTCTGGCAGCCAAAGCAATTGGCAAAACTTGTTTTACAAATTCACCACTGGAAGTATCGACAAGGTCGTGTGGGTGCAGTTGTGCTGGCAGTTCTCCCTGGAAGGATGGGGACAAGATGAACCAACTTGATGGTTTTAATGCTCTCTGAAAGAGGGAGACAGCTTCATTCTCCTTTGAGCTTGCATGTGCTCTGAGCTGGCCCCAGTCCTGAGCCCTGAATACCCCAGGAGACATTCTGAAAAGTGACCTGTGCAGCAGCACCACGTAACAGAGCCACCACAAGGACACTAGTCCTCCTCCAATAAAACTAGCACTAACAGGCAAATGAAGAGTCCATCTGTTGTTCCTAAGGTAAAATAAAGTACTACTTTCTATACTCTTTCTGAATCAAGCTTAAATCAGTCTTCTCTGACTGGCCTTCTACTGACAGTCACAATAATGCTCTTACTTTAACCAGAACACAACCTTCAAATGCTGCCATGACAGCCAGGGAAAGGCTGTTACATGCTGGTTTGGGATTCTGATTTCAAAAGGACTTACTCCACTAGGTTATTATGTTTTCTAAAATTAGCACAGCTTTAGGTGAGTAAGAAAAAACAATTATTGCACAAGACTCTCAACTTAGACTAAAAAGGAGGTATGTTTTCCTTTCTCTCCAATTATAGCAGCTCTTTAGTCTTTCCCAATTGTCCTTTATTGCCACAACTATCTTCTTTCCTTCTATTTTTTTTCCTTATCATCAAGTTTGTTCCCCTTATTAAAAGATATTCTGCACAGATTAGAAGCTTTTTCTCCTTGACAGCTAAAACTGTTTATTTAGCAATAACAAATAAACTGTTTCTTTTATGTATTCTTCAGCTCTTTGACCTTAACAGTCCTTCATGTTCCACATTCACTTCCTTCCATGACAGCTGAACTGTTTTACTCAGGTTTAAGAAATGAGCTATTATTTTATTGTTCTAATTTATAATTATTTTGTTCCATGTCATTTTGTCTAACCTGTATTCAGAAGATAGCTAGTTACACAGCAGGGGTGGTTTCAAAGAGATAAGCAATTTCTCTGTAAGAAATAAGGAAATCCAACTTTCTGTCTCCTTTGTCAAGTAATACAAAAGTAAATTTTCTAATTACCTTATAGGTTAGGTCAGTCATTATCCTAAGGCATTACTACCTTCTCAGATTATTAGGTGAGGACCATAAAATTTAAAGATATTGACCAGGCCAAGGCTAGGCTTAACGTTATTGTTTACTGTACGTGCACATTCTCCCAGGAGCATCCGGAAGAATTCCTTTTTCCAGTAGTAATAGAGAAGATACAACTAAATAATTAGAGCTCTTGAATGCAATGTACCAGATTTCCAGTCCACAGCACATGATGGCTAATTATACCCGTGGCTGGAGCTGCAAACTGAAAACATTTTCCTGTCCTGAGTACAGATGGGATTCCTATAAACGGAATGAAAAGGGTTGCTTTCAGCTCAGACCTACCATGATGACCTCCACATTTATGAACAACACTGGAGGGAGCTACTAACAATTCAAAACACAGAGCTCAAAGTACAGAACATTTTGCAGAAATATTGCTTTGGGCATTTATCTAACTTCAGCACTTGGTATGATACCAGGAACACAAAAAAAGAGAACCGATGTGAGACAATGCAAGCAACATATCCAAAAGCCAGCATGGGAGGTGTTATGACAGTTCTGTGCACCACAAATGCTTTCTAGTCAATCTTTAGTAGTTTTCCAGGGGATGGATGATGGGAAAAATAAAAAAAAAGGCTGATGAAAGTGTGCTATTCTTGTAAAGCACAGACCAAACTTCTAGACTTTCAAAAAACTTTTTCAAATCTTTCCTCACAATTCATTAAAGTGAGACAAAAAATGACAGCTTGATTGTAAGAAATGCACCAGAAGATCCTAGCCACAGAAAATTTTACCTCATACTTAAAAAAAAGAAAAAAGTTTCCCAGTAATAATGAGGAAAATTTTCAGTGCTTACATGTATTTCTACCCCCCAAAAAATCTTCTGGGCTGTAGAAGCTACCAAAAAGAAAAGGATCAATCTGTGGTATAAGCTTTCTGAGTATTTAATTTGAAAGCTCTTAGCAGGAAATACACTGTAAAATTACCTATCTGTTCATAATAAAGATCTAACTATGCAGTTATAATCTCTGTGATATCTAAGCACCTACTGAACCATGTAAATACAAAAAAAAGAAAATAAAAATGTATTTTCTATTGTTCCTTGCTCTTTTATGTTTGTCTAAGCTTCTTCTGTAGGGAGGGAATAAAATCCTTCAATCCCCTCTTCTTTTCTAAGCAAAAGATCAACAAATCTAAGTGAAGTAACAATATCTACCCTAATTCTCCTCTTTTCTTTATGGAAGAGAAAAAGAAGAAAAGAGGTAAGGAGTGAAAGGATATCTCATTGTAATGATGCTTCCTTAGCTCTTTGTAAGTCAAATCAAATCCAAATATGAACACAACTTTAAAATCAGTCTTGGTGAAAGTGAAGGAGAAACATTAGTTAAAGCTCTTACAGAAGAATTTTTAAGTAGAAGTGACCTTGGTTTTCTTCCTTTCCAAGAGCATAGCCCTTCCAAATGGGGGAAGTGTCCTTATATCTTTACTTCCTGTATAATGTTAAGAGACTGAATAACTATATTTAATGATTTTTGTATATGTAGGGAAAATGTAGGTGGGAACTGCAAGAAAGGATGAACTCAGAGAATCAGAGGAAGCAGTCAACACATTAAATAATATTTTTCATTCATTTTTTCTAAATAAAGTTCAGAAGTTTAATAACAGTCTACAGAAAGATAATGAAGTAGCGATGGGAATGTTTTGTGTTAGTGACGTCTTCCCCTTTCTTTTGAGCCAATGGCAGCAAACCTGTTCTATTTCATATCCATCAAAACAGAGGGAGTCCTTCCTAGATTATGAAGTAAACAGAAGTTCACCATTCTAGGAAAACTCAGATGACCCCTGCTTGTGTCTCTTGGTGATTAGGCACAGGCTATTAGCATAGTTATAGCTCAGACAAGCCCTGCAGTACATCACTTGGAAAAGCGCTCCAGGTGACTAGCAACCCATCTGTCATTCACTTGCTCCTTTCTCTGCTCCTGTTAATTTACTACTCCTGCTGTTCTCTTCCCACCTACATTGTCCCTTCTATAATTCATTTACACAACCTATTCAAAAACACTGTCCTCAGAGTTTAACATAATCTCTTTATTCCACAACCAATAATTGTTTTACATAACAACCTAAAGTTATTTGAACCTGTGCACTGCCTGCTCTGTCCAGAGATTACCCTTCCAATAAATTACAATAAATCACAAAACAAAGTACTCCTTGTTAAAAATTACCAAACACTCTTCATTTATGATGTAAATAACAAAGTAACTTATACTGCTAGAAAAAATACAAGATGAACCTGTCAAAGTAACTGAGACTAGTATTGCCTTTATATCATTCATAATAGATGCATTTTTTCCTTCAGCCACCTTAGCCTAAGTGATATGCAGCACTTTCTTTCTGGCAAAGAAAGCAGGAGCTGTAACTACCATAAAACTAGTTCCACAGTTAGAGAAATGTCAAAAGTATAATGGGAACTGATGAAAAGATGCTAAGGAAAACATAACAAGAAACAAAGTTGGTAACTGAACACTTACAGTGATGCTGCTTGCTGAGTTGACATATGTTGTCGTGTCTGTGTGGAATACACTGTACAATTAAAGCCATTCTCGGGGTTTTTTTACTGGTTTTATTTTCTATTACTTTTTTTTTTTTTGTAATCAGTGAATATTGAAAAGACTTGTAACCTCATAAATCACTGACTGTGATTTTTTCTTACTGCAATACAGCTATGCCAATCTGGTAGAGATAGTGCCTTATGGCATCAATTCATCAGCTTTTCTCTTACTCTTGTGCTGGAACCAAACTAATAGAATTCTGAGAAACATAAGGAAAAGCTATGCTGGTACATTAGAAGTCACATTTTTGTGTTATTATAATTCTAAAGCTGAATACTAGGAAAATAGGCTCACAGTTCTTATGGGAAAACAAACAGCTCTATCTTTCCACATCTTTGAAATAAAATCGTAGTATATCGTTTCAATTCAGATTATTTAACCAAAGCTCCATTTGAATCTCCATATTTGCTGAAATTACTCCTGAATATCTCTCAATCTTCCTTAGCCTCTGTAAACATCATTAAGTGCATTTCTTCTTCCATGTCCACCTAATCTTATTTCATCTCAGTAGATAGGTGGTAATGGTACTCAGAATTACAGATTACAAATATTTTTTTCTGAGCAGTGCTGCAATACATAATCATAAAAATAATTTTAATGTAAAAATTCTGGGACATATTATTCCATCATTTTAAAGAAATCTTATAATTGATCTTTTCAATTTTACCTGACTTTCTAGACTTACTGCAATTCACTATCTTTACCTATTTTTAGTTAAATTTCTGTATGAACTCCTGACTGCTGCAGCATCCTCTTCTCTGACCCAATGTTTTATCCTCTGGGTCTGAGAAATGCATCTGCTAGTATCACTTGTTTTTCTTATTGCTTTAATTATGCCACTCATTCCCTCGAGTTTCTCCCTTAACTCATTACATTCATCTCCTTCAAAGCCCTGAGGAGTTCTGTTCTTATTTATCTCCCCCCAGACGTCTTTGCTTTTCTTTCCATGCCAGTCTTGACTAGCCAGCTTGCCAGCAGAGAATATAGGCCTTTTTGGTTTCCCAACTCACTATTTTAACTACAAATTCAGACACAAGTTTTGTGCCACCTCTTTGATTAAGATCACCTTGAAGGTTCATTTCTGCTGTTCTGCCTGTGGGTAATCTCTACCCAGTAGTGACATAAAAGCTTAACTGTAACCTTATTCCTAAAAACAGTTGTCCACACTGCTTGTATATTCTTCATAACTAATCTATTTTTATGTGCCAATTGTGAAGTCCCCAGGAAATCACCTGCCAGAAGTCTTATCAAGGAGGAGCATACATCACAGGAGGCATTTCATCCATCATCATATGCCCTAAAGGTAACCATTTCTACTCTGGTTTAACAGAATTTTGAGGATCTGGAGTGGAAAATGACTACCAAATTACTTACTCTGTCTCACAGAAGTGACTTGGTCAATCTCTTCAGGGTGCAACAAAATGGGATGTCCAGTCTCTCATTAACACTATTCAGGGAAGTACCTTCTCTATTGCCAGCTCCTTTATTTATTTTTTTTTAGCTTGGGGATTGCTTTTCTCCAGCTTCCTTTATTTATTGCAATTTTATGCATACTTACAGAGCACATTTCTATAGTAAATAATGGAACTGCAATCTATTCATTCATTCATTATTGATAGGTTTTGTACTTCTGCAGCCTGAATACATTTTATGAAGAATCAGTGATACACAGTTTCTTTTGGAATATAGTCTATGATCTGTATTTTTTCTCATTAGTCATTTCTGAAATCCCACAAAGTCATAATCAGAAGAGAGGTGGGCTGCCTTTACCAGAAGGTCCATCCAGCTCCAATCCTGCAAACTCATGGGCACTAGGCCTACAGCAGATACCCAAGGCAGAAAATAGAAAAAGCAGGTGAGTGGGGGGTACTAAAACAATACTAAAATTTTCAGATTAGCTATGGAACTCTATCCATTTCAATCCAAAGCAGATGATTCTTATACTACTTCTTAATACACCTTATTTATCTGAGTATATGGCTTTCCAGTGCTTGTAATGACAAAGTTTGTGTTATGCCTCTTAGGGCTGTCTTCCACAGTATGGTTTTTCCTTTAATTTTTACATCTCCTTTAGGAAGAGATATAATTTTTGTCTGTCTCCTTTTTTGCATCCTTGGATTTTATCTAAATTTATCTCTGTTTCCTACTTGTGGTTAATGTGCTAGGTTTAGGGTATTCCTGCCCCCAAATAGCCATCCCTCCTGCAAACGTATGATGATGAGGTCCCAAGTGTGGGCCTTTTCCTTTTTTTTATTTCCTGCAGAATCTTCCTGTGCTTATTTCTCTCCATCAGTACAAAGGCCACTCAGATGCAGCAGTCCAAGCACCAGGTGACCTATAAAAGTCTTATGGAAGAACTTTTCTGCTTCACTGGGTTGCTGCAGGGAGCTGGGGAAGCTGCAGATAAGAAGTTCACCTGGGAAATCCATACATGCCCTATATGCCAGGAGGAGCCCACAAGGTAATTATGCACTAAACTGGGAATTTCCACCTCTTCCCTCGGTCCTCTTGGATTCCTTTCTACGTCATGCTTTATTTCCAGACTTTTTCAGGGGATGGAAGGAAGAACATTTTGCTATCACTCTTACAGAGTGGTAATGCAGTGCTCTTTTTGTCCTTTGTTTTTAGAGTTTGAAAAAGAGAAGAAGGATTTCTGCATCTTCCTACTGCTTTCCTCCACTTTCAGATTCTGCTTACTTGAGATTCCCAGCTAAGGAAGGCATTATCTTAAGTGCTGCACTATCAGCAACAGTCACAGACACTTATTCCAAAAAAAAAAATTATTTTTTTCCCAAGTGATACTGCAGAAAAAATACAATTCCAGGAGATTGTGGGGAGGGCAGATCTGTAATGGGCAGTACAGAGATGCTGAATTAGCAAACATTGAGGTAAATCAGAATGAGAAGTAATATAATTATGTCAGTGCAGAGATCTCCAGAACAAAACTGTGCTCACTGGGCCAGTGCTGCCTCCTCTAATGAACTCCTCTGCTAGGCTATACCTCACGCAGATACTTAGATTTGGGAGGCAAACCTCCCTTGTCTGCATGGCCAGTTTGCACTAGAAAGCTCAAAAATCTCTGTACCTCATTCCACTCTGAACTGGTCATTCCCTCAATACATTCTGAAGAGTTACAGTGATATCTGTGTGTGTGTGTGCAGTGCACATAAATGGGATGTGTGGCACTTTCTTATAGCTGATGTCAAAATACATAATTACACCAATAAATTGCATAGAATAAGCAAGATTCCTGGTCAGACAAACCACCACCACCACACTGGTAAAAGGCACTACAAATCAGTTGAAGAAAAGCAGTATTTAAAACCAATGAGTCTGTGAGACTGACAGGTGACTCAGTTCTGGGGGATGGTGAGGGAAGGACTCCAGGGAGCCAACTGAGCTTCATCTGCAGTTCTGTACCTGCCTCCTTAAATGTGAGGTGCTCCATCTCCACAGAACTTCTGAAATTGATCCCCAGAGCCAGACTTGAGTTTGTACCTAATGAAGAATCAAGTTAACAAATACTATGGCTGATTGATACGAATTTCTGAGCTGGTTGCATTCCAGCTGAGATACTTTTTGTCTGCCTTAGCTTATATAGCTGCAGAAAACAGGCACAACACAGAATCACAGAATGACTGGGGTGGGATGGGACCTTAGAGACCATCTAGTTTCACACTCCTGCCTTAGGTAGGGACACCTTCCACTAGACTAGGTTGCTCAAGGTCCCATCCAACCTGGCCTTGAACACTTTCAGAAATGGGCCACCTACAACTTCTCTGGGAAATCTGTGCCACTGTCTTACCATCCCAATAGTAAAAGATTTCTTCCTGATAGCCAATCTAAACCTGTTCTCTGTCAGTTCAAAACCATTACCCATTGTCCCCTCACTACATGGCCTTGTCAAAAGCTCATCTCCTGCCCTCTTGTAGCCTCTTTAGATGCTGGAAGGTGCTCCCTGGAGCCTTTTCTTCTCCAGGTTGAATAAAACTCAACTCTCTCAGCCTGTCTTCACAGGACATTTTACCAGGCATCCTGAATACAGACACCTCAGATAACGTTTGACTAAGTAAATATCCCAGAGTTTTACCAGTGTTCTCCACAATAAAATGAACAGTTTTAACTCTCATTTGATTATTTTTGTTATAACTTTTCTCCCATAGTACTGTGAGATCATTCAGGAAGCTGGACATTATCTGGGAGGCTTTTTATTTCAAGAAATGATACATTTTGCAGATTATAGTGCTGTTCTAGGAATGCCAATTATTTTTAAAATCACAAAAGGAGAAGGGAAAGATTTGATCTGCTCTAGCTGTAGCGCAGTTATCCATTGATGCTGGGTGATTATTGAAAATCACTTCTCAACAGTGAAGACGAAACTGAGAATGGCAACCAGATTGTGGGATATTTCAAAATGTATGTGAAGCTCAGAGAAAGGATAAAACAGAAACTAGTGTTAAAAAGCAGCATAGAGGCTTTTTCCAATAATGCATAAGAGTGGAACAGCTTGGCATATTCAGAGAAGACTTCTGCTTTAAAAAAACTAAGTATTCTCTCTGATCCCAAGAGAATCTGCCACAGTATCATTTATTTTCTAGCTAATGGCCAGGTTCACCCAGAAAATGGTCTGCATTCAGCAACACCAAATTAAGCTTCCTGGTGCACCCACCCACCCTGCTGTGCTTTCACAAGCACTCACGTACCTGAGCAGCCAGGGGGACTGGGATCTGTTTGGAAAGGAAAAAATAAAAGCCAAAAAGCAAATTTTCATCCCAGTTCACAAGGCTGATTCCCTGTGCAGCTGCACAGCAGCAGGGCCAAGTCAAGGTTGGTGTAAGAGGGATGAAGTAAGAGGGAGTAAGAGGGAGTCAGTCCTCTGGTGCAATGGCCACCAAGCAGCAGTTCTTTTCTACCATGGCTTAAGCTGATTTAGGGGATTGGGAGTGACACCTTCTAGGATTAGTTGATCTGAATGCACGGGCAAATTCTACTGGTGCTTCTGAGTTACTTGACTGTTTTCAGTCATTTCTGGCAGCAAATCAAGCAGAGGGTGCTGCCTCTCTCTGATTACAGACTTTTCTGATTACTACTTTTCAGACACAGGCGATACTCTCAGCTGCTGCAGTGTATTTCCCCCACCATACCTTCCCTGAATCTTCACAGGCAGTCTGGGTTGACTGTAATAGAGTATATTTTTGGCTGAAAGTGTGATTCTCTGTAATCTCTCTTTCTGAGTGGAGGCAATGTGAGGCCGTTCCTAACCTAGAATTTCATTTATGGTTTGGGTGACGGTAGGTGAGAGGGACAGAGGGGGGCACACACTGGCCTTTAATCCAGCCTGTAATGACTATTATCAGTTCTGCTGACCCAGGTGTGATGGGAATTCCCTCTAAGGCTGTGAACAGATCAAGGATAGCTGCTTTATTGCAGCTGGGAAAAATACATCTCACTGCATGGTGTCAACACCAAGGTTCAACGAACAAGCACCAAGTAGTCGCACTGAGGCACCTCAGGAAAAGCTGATGGCCACCAGTTCCCACCATGCTGGCTGTGCTGGGGACAGCTGTGCAGGTAGAGCAGACCCCAGAAGCAAAGGAAGCAAAGCTGCATCTGCTGTTGGCAGCAGCACGTCCCTAAAAATAACTGCACACCTAATCCAGCTCATTTGAGCCGTGGAATGACAGGACACATGGGTCCCGTAATCTTCCCTCATTCCTACCGTCCTTCTTCCTCCCAGAGCATTCAGTGTGTCCTGTAACTCTTGTCTCTGTTAAAATCTGTCAGTCATGGTCAGTGATCTAAACATAGCGTTAATCTCAGTTGAATACAGATCAAAATCAATTTAAAGTTAGAAGTGTGTTATTCCTCTTGGATAATAGCTAGATTTTCTAATGCAATTGGCCTTTTCCCCCCAGATGAAATGTCTTTGATTTTAACATTAAAAAACTGTAATTCTAGGGATCGTGAAAATGTAGTTACTCATAAAAGTTATTTTAACACTGCATAAAGTTTAGAAGGTAAACTATTTCTTGGTGTTAGTAATAAAGTTACAAGTAAAAACCTAGCATAAAATATTCTGAATAATGCGCTGAACCTACTTGAAGAGATGCAAGCTAAGAAGGGATGTGGCTGAATCTGATATTGTGAGGTTTTATTCAAAGGACTTTTTTTAAAAGAATCCAGGAGAGGCCATCAGTTATCTGTGACTGGTAGGGCAGTACTGTAGCTTACTGTAGTTCTGAGAAAAATAAGTTTCATTTTGCTATGGAACATGAAACTGTAAGCATGGCAGAGAGATGTAGAATGCCATAGGTGATTCAGTCAAAATTAGGTTTATTGGCAAAATCTAAAGCAGTTAATGTTATACTCACTCTCCAGGAATGCCACAGTATCATAGACTCTGAGAACATGAATAACTATAATTTGTTTCTCAAAGAGATTTTATCTCTCTTAGAAACCAAAGCAAGAAACCCACTCATGCTACTGTATGTCACTACCAGAACTTTCTAAATCATTGAGAAAAGGAAGGCAACGCTACAAAGTAATGGTGACTGTTTTGAAAACTGAAAGTCAAATAAGGACCACCTTATTGTTCTGCTGGCAAGATGGCAAACCAGCAGAAAGGCAAAGATAACTTGCTTGAAAAGCCTGAGACTTCAAAGAATGTAAATGAATCTCTTAAACACAAAATACAATAAATTACTATAGTATAAACTAAAATACTGCATGAAAAATGTATAGATATGTAATAAAATATTTATGAAACTGGTGACTACGAATGCAATGAGGAGAATTCCTAATCCTTCTTGTCAGTAACCAAAGTTGTGGAGCATCACAAATCACTCTTAAGGGTGGATCTGACTGACTTTTCAGAGAGATAGTTCCAAAGGGGCCTTATTACATCTGCAGATGGAGAGCTCAGACTAAACAAAAGCATCGGGGCAAAATGCTCCTCTTACTACTTTAACACTATTATAATTTAGTCTTAATCTCTTTGCAGTAAATGTATGATTCTAGGAGTTAACTTAGGAGGAAGCACTTGCATTAAACAGTGCTAAGCCCTAGTATACCTTAAGAGACTTCAGTAAGAAAAGAAAATCTACAGAACAGCCCAAATTTTAGTCTGAAAGTTGGTGCAGGAGAAAGAGCTGGAGCACATCAGACTGTTCTACACTATTCGAGTTTTTACTAAATACTTCAATACTTGCTTTTCAGAAGTTCCAAGCAAAGAGTGACTTCAAAGTGAAGACGGTCCCAAAACACGATCAATATCAGGTGCACCTACCCAAAGGTTGGTTTGTTCCCTGTTACATATTTGGATCTTGGTCCCTGACTGAGGTCAAACACTACACCCAGGTTGCTGCATTGGCTCCCTTTCAAATGAGCTCACTTGATGCCTTCAAAATTATATTTCTGAGAACAGCTTATTGCACTGAAAAATCACATGAATTTAAGGTCAGAAAATGCTAGCAGCAGGCATAGAAAGAGCACAAAGCTTTAGCACAAAGCCTTAGCTCTGCCAGAAATATGTGACAGAAGCAAGAAAAAGAGGTTGGTGCACAGGGAAAGAATGAACATCTAGCCATACATTTAACTTGTATTTTTTTCTCTTACAAAATAAGTTTCCAGGCTTATAAATTAAGCTTGAGAAATGCAAAATAAAATGGCACATAAGTAGAAGTTGCTAGATACTCTAGGTTTGATACTGCAAACTGTTTTATACCTGCAGATCTTATCAAAGTGTTGAGAAACAATGTTTTTCACAATGAAGGGAGCCAATATCTGGCAAGATCAGGCTGTTGACACTGCCTCCAGGGTGCAGACATTTCCAGCACAAGAAGTAATCTCTCTTATTTCTCCTTTTATTCCCAGCTTCCATTTTGTTTAAGAACTAGGCAGGTTCAAAAAAACAGTCTTACTCGTTTCCATAGTAGTATATAAAAATGAGGCAAATGAATAATGGAACTGCTCACCCATCTCTGCAGGGATGTGATGGATAGCACATATCCATTTAGGAGATAGGAGCTGTTGAAGAAACAAGACACCAGGAAAAACATGATAAAAAGATCGATCACCTTTGAAATACACCTGCTGGTTTTGCCTGCAGATAAAGTAGAAAAATAAAGACTCTTTCGCCCTTGTCTGTAAAAACACTGAGACACTAGGAATATTGAAACATTTCAGGTAGTTCTCCCAGCTGCCACACTGGGACAGACAGAAATGGGCTGCTGCTATATTGTTCACACGAATGGAATGAGTGTGCACTTAGAGCTCTCCCATCCCTGGTCTGGGTTTCCTGCTCTGCAGAGGAGCAGTTCTCATGGATTTCAATGGAGATTAGTCAGCCTCTTGTACTTATCCTCTACAAACAGATTTTTTTCCCAAATTCTCCCACAGTTAAGACCAGATTTTCAAGAGTGTGCAGCACCCAGAAACCCTTGATGTATGATGTATGGTTGGGTAGAAAGCCACAGAAGAGAAGCTGATGCTGCTTTTACAGGATCCAGTAAAAGTAGGTTGCATTTCATTTGAACACCAAATATATACATATTGTAAAATAAATTACACGTCCCATGAAGAAGACACTATAAAGTTGCTATATCAAATCAATCCTATTGAAATCCCATTCGTTCTTGGGATGGTTCATTACATAGGTATGTTTTGATCTACCATGAGCATGACTATTTATTACTTCTTCAAAGCATACTTCACAGTGAGACTTCTAGTACTGATTTCAGTGTGTTTATGATGTAGCCCAATGTGCCTAAGAAACAAAGAATAAAACCTTAAAGTTTGTTTTTCTGTTTAAGTTAACAGTCTGTGTCAAGGAAGGAGGCAGCATTTTGATCGTAGGTAAAAGAATGCAGTTAGAAACATTTTCTTTCTCTTACTTCAGCTAAAGATTTTTTGGGATATAATAATCCATCTCCTCACTCCAGTGAAATGCTATTTTGATAGAATTAATTTTAAATGAGCTTCCAGCCTTTCATAGTTCAGTGCACTAATTACATCCACCCAACACAAACACAAGATGATGCCTCTCATATATGGAGTCGGTCATAGGGATGCTGGAGCCAGGGAAACGCAGGAAGCAGAGCTGAGACACAGTGTGGGATTTGTCCATCTTATTTTACACACAGAGGCACAAAAGCACATTCTGGCTAAATGCTGAAATTCTACATAAGGATATAAACCTGCAGGAATGAGATGTGTGTAACTAAGGATCTTTTGTTCTTTTCATCTTAGAGCACAGAGGAATTGAAGAACTGCCTCATATTGTCAGCCAAGAATGTTCTTAAGAGCTAGCAGTGGGCCAATGCTGCTAAAATCGTCTGATATGCAGGTGGTCTCTTTTTCTGACTAACAATAAAGAGAATCAAGACAATATTTAAGGTTTGGGCTTCTTTAAAAAAAGCTTCATTCATTACAAAAAAAAAAGTAAAAACCATTTAATAAAAAAAATATTCTAAAATACATCATTTTTTCATTAGATATGAGATATTATCAAATATTTCTTCATAATTTAACTTTCTACAATTCAATGTAAGATTTTTTTAAGAGTAGTATTTAAATCTATTTCAATTCTCTGTGCAAGCCACCGGCTGGAAACGACAGAATGAGGACAAAATAAGTTTAAATATTTTTAAAAAATATTTGGAGAAAAGTCAGTAGTGGATCCTATACACAGCCATATTTTTCTTCAATTTTACTTCCCCCCCTAGCCTCAGGGAAGGCAATAGCTGAGAAGGAAGGCTGCATCTCAGTCAGAAGGCACTTGAATCATAGAGCTAAGATTGAAATGCTGCAGTATTCTGTGCAATAACTATGTTGGAAATGTTAGTTGGCAAATCTTCTACAAGCCCTTACTAACTCCTTTTGTGAATTTCAACATTGCCTGATAAGCATCTATAAATCAGCTCCCAAATTCCCATCTCTAGTCATGTAACAAGGTTATTTAATAGATTACTATGCTCAGTATACATACCAACTACTCAGAAGGAGGATTAAATCAGCTAACTTGATCTCCAGCCTTAACTTAAATTAATGTGCTATTTACTTGCAACATCTTTTTCTGCTGCTTTAAAAGGTTTTACCACTCTTGGGAAAGCTTGGTTTGGTAGAGAACTCATTTAGATTTTGATATCTAAAAGTTTTAGCACTCCCATTTAAATTCAAGGTCCAGGTTTTCTCTATGGTAAAAGAAAGACAGGCTCCTTTGGTGGTAACTGGTTCTGTTGGTATGGGCTTAACCATTCTCTGGAAGCAGTTTTCCCTTTGCACTAGCTTTTAAGGGAATCATAATTGTGGAACAAGTGCTCCTAAGATTGAAGGCAAAAGTCAGGTCAGCTGAATCTGGGTCATTGGCTCCATAATCGAGTACAAACTCCCTGTAATTACTTACCACCTTTCAGAAAGAGAACCATTAGGACCAAGATTTACAGTCAGCTGGGTGGAAGACAAGATCAAATGCCTTTAGGTGGGAGAGAAGGCAGGGCACGCTCTCTAGTTGTAAGAATTTTGAAAAACTGAAATTTCTATTCAAAGAAAGAGAAACACAAAGAGGGAAGATCCCCAAAATAGCTGGTGAATAGGATACTCAGTCTGAGTGCTGCAGACCAGTGTTTACAGCTTACTCTGTATGATTTGAACCAACTAAAAAGAAGTTTCTACCTTAATGCCATAGGTTTTTCTCTTCATCTTGGACTTGCATCATTTTTTCCTTTTCTAATAGGTATATTTCATTTCAAAGAAAACTTTTCCAAATTTCTATAGTCCTGACAAATTCTCATGAGGATACTCCAATATCTTCTTTATGTGAGCTAATCCAAGCCAGAGCCTCACACTGATCTATGAGCTGTTCCACACCAAAAATCCTAGCTGGCCAACCAAATAATGAGATGTACACTTAAACTCTTTTAGGAGGGATGACAGGGACATTCCTCTGCAGAGCAGCACACAACTGTATGGATTCCCTGCAGGCTTTTCCACTCCCTTCTTGTTCTGAGCTAAATGCTATTAACACTGTCTCATGCTAAATAAATAAAAGCTTTTGCACTTTACACATAAAGGATGTCCTAGCCTGAAGCATCTTTCACAATTTAGACATTGGACTCTAAGTAAATAACTCTACATCAAGACATGCTCTCAAAGATGAGCCAAAGGAATATTTCCCATGGACTTGTACAATGCCTAAACCTGCTGCAGTTTCACATCTGAAAATTGCCCAGCAGTGCACGTGCACATCTGACTGGTGGGAAGATTATCATACAAACAATCCCAAGTCCATGGGTGATGGAAATTCCTTTAATAGCCATGAAAGATATGCACATTGATTTTTAAACAGTCACTTTTAGTTGCATGTTTGAGTAGTTACCTGTATGAGTATATGGAAGGAAAATCATTCGTGGCTGCTAGGAAAGTAGCCTCCCAAATAAATGAGTAAAATGCTGCCTTTATTTTTCTGCTCTGATCACAAAGACATTTAAGCAAAGCTTTCCATCTTCATCCTTTTCAGAATGAAATCCCTATTGAAGCTTTTGGTGCTTCAACAAAATAAAAATGTTTTATTAAATTTATTGGCCTCTTTCATGCTTTCAACAAAGAAAAAGAACAAGCAGCATAATTTTAAAAAGTGTAAAGGCAAAATTTCAATTTCTTTTGACCTTTGGAAAAATATCAAAGCCTTCCTTATATTAATCTGTATAATTATATTACAAATGACAAAACAAAGTACCTGGTCTTGTTATTTCCAGAATTGCATGCTTTGCAAAAATATTTTAGTGGGAAACCGCAAAATTTCACATCTTCATTTGATTGACACACAAGTGTCAGAGTTCCCCTGGAGCAGAAGTTCTGGATACCACTAAGCTGAACTGAGCAGTGCCACCCTCCTGCTAGGGCAGAGTCAGCACTCTGTGGGCTCCACGACAAAATTCAGTGCACATAAATCTTTTTGACCTGCAGTTTAGCCAAGGGGCTCTGCCCAGTCATTCCTACTAGCTCTGGCAGCTATGGGATGTACTTTTAAACTCCTGTTAAAAATTACACAGCATACACTATAATAGGGAATAATGAGGGAGTAAAAAAATCTTTCCAAGAATGGGTGTTGCTGTGTCTGCTTTTCCTTGCCATCATGGAAGAGAACTGAAAATCGCAGCATCCATTTCAATGAACAGATACCTAGAACTTTGGAGTTCCTCCTCACATTGCAATATAAAAACTTTCAGAGGTCTCAGTTAGGAATTCCACTAGAAACTGCATATATTGAAAAGAAGACATATACAAAAATAAAAAGGTTGTCAGAATACTTTCAAAGCAGAAAATCCGTAGTTTGAAAATCCAGAAATAACTGGAATTCTCACTCCATAAATCTTGAATTAGGTTCGATCATGGTGAATTGCATTGCCTTCTGGCACTCAGCCCTGCTAATTACTTCAATCCTCACTCAGGGAGTGGTGAGATTGAATATTACTATCAAAGTACATCCAGTCAGTCCTGCATCAGCCATACAGAAGCCACAACTCAATTAGACACTGAAACTAAGCTCTTTGTTCCTTTTTATACTGCTGGAGTCCTTGTCAACTTAAATTACATGTGAATCAAGGCAAAGTCTTAAAGACATAGCCACTGATGAAAACTTTTCTGCATGAGGGGGATTAATCACAGATAGCATTTAACATTCCAAGAATTAAGTGCAATCATAAAATTATAAAATGCTAATAAACAAACTCTAGTACTTATTTTCTTTCTGCTACAAAGATTAATCAAAGGTCATAATACTACAGCTGACAGGATTCCTGTGATTACAACTCCACTATGCAGTTAACTTACCCTAACATTCATTCCCTTTTTCCTATAAACTGCCATATGGCCCTTAAGAAAGGACAATGTAAAATGATTTTTTTAATGTCAGAGTAATATTCAAGAGCTGAACTCTACAAAATCTACATGAAATGAAATTGATCATTCAAGTGAAATCCCAAATTCTTTAGTATTTTTTTACTTAAAATACAAAAAAAACCCCCAAACCAAACAAGAACAACAAAAAACCAATCTCATCTTCTGAAACCACAGGATGGGTCAGGTTGGAAGAGATAACAATGGGTCATCTGGTTCAACCTCTCTGCTTAAGTAGAGCCATCCTAGAGCACAAGGCATGGGATTTTGAGTATTTCCAGTGAGGGATACTCCACAGCCTCCCTCAGCAGAGAGGTACTTAACACTTAATGCAATCAGGTCTTGGTCACAGCTATATCTATTACATGTATTAGAAGTGAGTGGAGACGTACCCAGTACAATTTCAGTCTTCTGCCTTTATGACCTGTGAAGTGCAATGTGAAAATACCTAAGCCATTTTCAAGGAAGTGAGCTCAGTCCTTGACCTGTACAGGCAGCTCAGGTAGGATGCCACATAAAAAATGTGAAATAGCTTCCAGAGCCAAGCTGGTTATCTCTGTGCAGCACTGACCTGCACCTTCGCGCCATCTGGACTGTGTGCTCAGGTCAGTGCTAGCTCAGAGCTCTCTGTCCCCAGCCAGGTCACAGACCTTTCTTTTCTCCATTACCTCCTCCTGGCTGGCTCTGATAGCCTATTCTGTCAATGTTCTTCATGAGCTATGATTTTGCTTTATTCCAGGTGATTCTGTCCTCCCATTTGGGCACTGGACACTTCTTTCTTTCATTAATCTTAAATTACATTGTAAGTGGGATACAGTGTCCCTGTGAAACTCACTGAGTAATATTCCTACTGTGGTGGCACCTGGAGCACACTAGGAAGAGAGACAATAAAGAAGTAGTTCCTAGTAGAGGGAGCCCATGCTGTGGTATCAGACAAATTATATGGAATTTAGTCCTGGCTGAGGGCTTAACAGCATTTCAAATCTTTTTTAGAAACCACTTATAAAGCTTCTGGGCATGCCACTGTCCTAATACAGCCAAACACTGACTCACCAGCAGCTTACAAATGTACAGCAGCATACACATAAGCATACAGACATGCCCTAACACCCACATTGACATCCCTTCCCTGCAATCTGGTGATAGAGTGAATGAGAAAAGCAACCAGTTGAGGGTGGAAAATATATCCAGTTAATGACAGTGAAGAATGGTTTTTTCTTCATGAAACGACTGTATTGAAAGGCCTCTCCGACATGGTCTTGACATTTCTCTCCACTTGTAATGCCTGAAGCAAGATACAGATTGAAAATCTCTATTTTTATCTTTCAAAGGATCTGGGTACCCATCTTCATTTGCTAACCTGAGGAGATTCAACCCCTGCTTTTCTCTTCCTGAAGATCCTACTTATTAATGAAAAATCCTTCAGTTATTTCCCTTATTGATAGGAATATAAGACAGCTGCACTTGGCAACCGGGCAAGCAGAGATGGAGGAAAATTGCCTTCTTTTAGAAGGGCAAAAGGAGATGGCTCCTGAGGCTGTGGCCAAATGAATAAAATCCTGAATTTTGGGTGGTATGGTTTCCCTATCAAATTCTGGATAATGAACAAAAGAAATGCAAACAAGGAGAGAAGTGGGAGAATGCCAGTTATACTCTGGGCTGCATCAAAAATAGTGTGACCAGCAAGTCAAGGGAGGGGATTCTCCCTCTCTATTCCCCTCACATGACACCCCACCTAAATTACAGCATCCAGCTTTGGGGTCCTTATAACAGGAAAGACATGGACCTGTTAAGACTGGGTCCAGAGGAGGCCATGAAGATTGAAAGAGGGCTGGAGCACCTCTCCTATGAAGACATGGTGAGAGAATTGGGATTGTTCAGTCTGGAGAAGAGATGGCTCAAGTGAGACCTTATAGTGGCATTTTAATACTTAATGGGGGCTTCTAATAAAGATGGGGACAAACATTTTAACAGGGTCTGTTGCAAGAGGACAAGAGGTAATAATTTTAAACTAAAAGAGAGTAGTTTTAGGAAACTTATAAAGAATACATTTCTTATGATGAGGCTGGTGAAACACTGAAATAAGTTGTCCAGAATGTTAGACGCCCCATCCCTGAAAACATGCTTTCCATGGATTGGTATCGTGATGTGCCATCCTGTGGAAATGTAAGTACAGTGTTTAAGCCCCTGTCCTAGTCAGTCATAGACCAAAGAGCAGTTCAAAAGACCAGCCACTGGGTTTCTGACTGTCCCCCCAAGCAGATGTCTACTGCCATTTGAGATGGCCTAACGTCACTTGATTTGCAGAGGCCATACAGGCCTCTCATAAGATTTACAAGAGACATTCCAGCCTTGTGCAGGTCACAAGCAGGCTAGAAGACCTCGGATTATACCGAGCAGTCATGGCTAAGCACCTGAGTCAAGCCTTAGATTTCCTCTTCAGAGGTGGAAAGCATGGTCAGTACTGACAAGGTCTCCAACAACAAGAGGAGTTTAGGCAGTGCATGACATCCTACAATTAGTAAATGTCCTCAATGCTTGTGGACACAAGATTCAGTTCCAGGACACAACAGATTTCAGTTTCAGGCATTCCTTTGGAACTGAAACCCACTGTGACACATATTAATTGCTGCAGGCCAAGAAGAAATCTCAACAGCCTAGGGGCACATGATCATAGTGTTTCCCAGACTGAATTTCTAGGTCCAGGCACGGTAACTCTTTCATAACACTGAGTGGGTCAATATTACCAGCCAGGAACCATCTATCCAAGCAACCTTACTGCCTAACAAGCAGCTCCCAAACACTGATTCATGGTCGCTGGAATCAGTAACATTTCCACACTGCTTCAGCAGTGCTGTTGAAACTAAAGACTTGCCTTACCTAACTCTGAGAAAACAGACCTGAAGGTTTTTGTATGATGTCCTTCTCATTTTAAAATACGGTCTGCACAAACAAATTCAGGATATTAACTCTGGAATTAAACCACCGAAAGGCAATTCTAGTATATCAAGCAGGTAAAATAATAACAGATCTAAAAGTCTTTTGGAGATAGAAAAATTAGGATTTCCTACAGTATATTCAAAAATGTTTACAAGTCCAATGCAGAATTCTGAAGAATTATGAATACCTAAGCATTGGACTCTTAGCCCTGCTATCTTCCTGTATCCAAGTGGAATCAAAGGGTCTCACCAACACAAAGTCATGGGGCAAGAAAAAAGGCCACAAAACTTGTAAAATGCATCCTTCATGCAGGAAGCCTTTATCCCACCCACAAATCATCTGGGAAGCTCCAGCAGATGTAAGAAGGCAGAGGTTTGAATGAACATCAGTGCCTTCGAAGTGGGAAGCTACTTACATAAAAATAGAACTCTGTCCTATGCAGCACACTGTGAGGATGTGCAAATTCTGCTCCTGCTGCTGTAATTCTAAAGCCGTTGAAGCTCATTCTCAAACATACATTCACACACATTCTTTATAACCCCTAAACAAGAAAGGGAACAGCTAGACACAGTAGATTGTACATTATCTGAAGATAACTAATTTTTATTAATATGTAAATTAGCAAGTTGCTATCTATGTACATAATTTATTAGGCACAGACATATATGGAAAATTGCATTTGGAGTCTCAACGCTGAGTCTAAGTAGCATGTTTCCTAGTAGAACAGCTAATTTTTTCACATGGTTGCTGAAAGGGGCCATGAAGCATGCAAAGCAGGCACTCAATAAGGATCTAAGTCATTATTTCAGGTCTGAGTACTTCATTTATAAGTCCTAGTTGGCAAATTGTTCTTCCAGCATGCTTCTCCTATTTAAAAGAGTATTTATCCCTACATAAGGCATACTGTAATGTCTCCTAGTATGAGTGCTGGGACTCAACACACCTTTATTTAGCACCTTAACTGGGAGACTGCTCTACTGTCCTGGTAATTTGTGGAAAAAGGAAGAACTTCCACAGGTTGTGTCTCTCCCTTTTACGTATCTGAGGGATCTGTGCTCCTAACTCAACTTCAGTTCAGTGACCAAAGTCAACAAGGAGAAACCCAGATCTATGTCTCCTGGGGACAAGCTATATTTGGATAAATATTTATTGCTTCAGGAAGGCCTTTTAATCATAATGAAAATCAAGTCAGTCTCAATTTGTCAACAGATGTGTTTGATATTCAGTTTTAGTATTTTATAGTAGAAATGCCTCAGGCATATACCTGTCCTCACAACTCTAGCCAAGTGCCACAGATATTCCTGCATTCACACAGGCAGGGAGAATTTTCTATTATTTACGCCCTATTCTAGTCTTCTCTCTTATATTCTCCAGTTTTAGATATGATAATGAGTCACACAAGAAAGAAGAAGCTAGAAAGATGTGTTATCAAACTGAAAGCGTGTCATTGAATTCACTAGCTGTATTTCTTTAACATAGAATTGATGTTAAAAATATTCCGCCTAGAGAATGAGAGGTTTGGACTTTAAAAATGTTGCCCTACTGACAACAAAATAAGTAGCTGCATACTGTTCACAAAAGTATGTGTGCAATGGGACTAGAAAGACTTTGTTATTTACTTATTTTAATTTGTAAGTATTGTTGTATCTAACATCTTACATAAAAATGAAAGTGGGTTCATCGCAGAACACTTGTATGCTCTTGTGAAGTAGGCTATTGTACCATAAGGAAGCAACTGTTCAGACTTTTACTAGCTAAACCAGCAATATAAATTAGAAATAAAACTTTAGCTTTACGGTCATTTTCTTCCAATGTTGCTAACAGTGTGCTGGTGTGCTTAGAAAGAAATTATGATCTTGGACAAAGATCACATGGGTTGCACTCCCTCAGAAAGGTACAGAAGGAGATGTGGGAGAAAGAACGAAACTGAATTCAGAGTGAAATAGGGGGTACACGCATCTGAAAGGATTCCTCCTGCTGACAGTACTAATGATACCATTTCCAAGGACTGAAGTGCTGCTGTCTTTTCATACTCAGCTGCTGTGAAGGGGAGATTGGACTAGATAATGCTCTGAACCATATCTGAGAACTATCACTTTTATCCCAAAGAAGGTGAAAAGAGGATAAGAGGAGAAAGGAGAAAAAGAGTATCTTGCAGTAAAGGAGATAAGGGAAACAATAACCAGATTTCTACAGTTTTTTCCTAAAGAAAAAAAAACACACAGAGCTTCCCCAAGAAGTACTTGGAGATAGATCGTGTTTAGATATTGACTGCAACTTCCTAAGGATAGTCACGAATATGTTTAAATTGAGCTGTGACCTTTTATTGAAAATTCAGATTTCTGAGTGGTTTCAAATTCTTCAACACCTCTGAAAATAATTTAACCATAGGTTAAAAAGAAACCCTTTTGACTTTGCATGGAAACAGAGAGAAGGAGCTGGCATCAGCCCTACAGAGGGGCACTGGCAGCCACAGAGCTCAGACTGTGCATCAATGTGTGAGCCTTTTCCCACCAGCAGAGCAAGCTGCCTGCTTGGATTTGCAATGGGAAGGAGGAGGAATGTAGAGGAATAGTCAGGAGAAACTGAGAGATGGTTTAACGAGTTGCTCCTCAGTTCCCATCAGCCTGCATTTCCTTATGACTCACTTTAATTCCACCCCCTCAGCAGCATATGGGAAGGAACTTAGGTTGATCCAAGAGGATTAGATATTCTTTTGACTTCAGCTCCAAATGATTTCAAGACCCCAATACCTGGGCTCACATAAACCTGGCTTTAACTATAGAAGTGAAAGATACTAATTGATTTTTGGATAAAACCAGAACAGATCAGAGAGTGGGAAACTGGTCACCCAAGGTTATACCAAGGTTTATGAGTGACAGAATAGCAAAAAAGCCCATGCAGTGTCTATGATGAAAATGTGCTTTTGAAGATCTGGATCACTCTGTGTCAGCAGGTATTTTGGGTGAAGGGCATCAGGACTTCAGTGGACTGGACAGTTGGATGATCTCTGCATACACAGTGCAGATGCGTACGCAGCACAGAGCATTTGTAAGAAAGGCAAGACAAGCTTCATCTAATTTAAGAAAAAAACTAATGCATACAGGGGCACATTCAATTCACACATTTGTGGCTTCATTCTGTTCTCAATTTTGAGGGTTCAGCAAACTAGCACCATCTGAGACAGGGGGAGCAGACTTGGCACTTGGAAAGTGCCACTAATACAAACAGAAATGGTGAACCCAAATGTGAGGAGCTGTTGCAATATTAGTGGCATATGGCAGGCACACATGAGACCTGCTCTGTATTTTCTTTTCAGCTATGATGTCTCACCAGCCAGCCTGGCACAGCTGCAGTACAGATGTGCTGTATGCCATGCTGATGGCACACACTTCCCCCACTCTGTAAAATACTCTATTCTCTGTCACCCAGCTCAGATTCTAGTAAGATAAATGTCTAGGTAGAGGGGACAGATGCTATTATTGCCCTGGTCGATGGTAGATAGAGTTGAAACTGTCCATCTTCTTTGGTGGCAGCACCTGACCTCTTCACCAGTACATGGACACAAGCTGGCCATCAGCCTCTGAATACCTCCTGGATTAATTGCAACAGAAATGCTTTAGTGCCTAGCAATAAAATTAAAATATGTCTTTCTCTGCTGCATCCCTTCAGAAAAAAAAAAGAAAGAGGTTTTATTACATGTGATGGTGATAGAACAAGCTATTTACTAAATAATTTGTTAATCATTTTGCATTCAGTTTACAAAGAGAAATTTCACCTTCTGGGCTGTGCACACAATTTAACTGCTCGTTGGGCACTTGCTATTCACAGCATGTAGCTGCTTGCACAAGGCACAGGGTGTTCTTCCTCATTGCCTTGCAAGATTTCTGGAGAATTTTGGACAGATTTTGTAGATTTTTCTTTGACTAGAAGAATGTCTTTATTCAGCTTGACCTTATGCATACTACCGTCCGTAGTTGACAGAATGTCCACACGCAAACATGAGTATTCATATGAATACCAAAACAGTGTGGACAAAACCCCTCTTGCCTTACAAATATCAATGAAACAAATAAAACTGCATCAGGAAGCTGTTCATAGTCTGAATGAGCAGTGTTTGAGACATGCATTATTCAAGCTGCTCTCTCTTAGACAGGATAGTTCACCCTTTTCAATGCTCTGTTCCCAGACGCTAAATTCATCAGGCCATAAATAGTCAGTTATAAAATAAACTGGACCATCCAAATGCAACCCAAACAATGCAGGTCTTCTGCAATGTAGTTGCAGATGATAGACCTAAGCATGTGGAGTTGCATGGATGAAATAGAAGGCATTCAACATATGTCTGTATCTTTCTACATGAAGAAAAATTGTTCAAAATAATCAGAGAATCATCACATGGGCTGATTTTGGCTGCCAGAGGAATATGTGTCATTTTGTGAAACTTATTAAGACTCAAAATAATACTTGGGGACTAACGACGGCAAAATTATTCTTTCAGCACAAAATTTGGAAAAAAGCTAGATGTATAATTGACTTGAAACTGTAAATACTCTGATCATCTTTTAGCATGAAACCCAGAAAACAAAGTCTTCTTGAAATTCAGTAAGACTTTGGGCTCTACATGTTTACAGATAGTGCTTCAGATAATTCTACTGATAGAGGAGATATTCACAAACATTAACTCGAGCCCAGGGAAACAAGCCATTGGAGTGCTGCCTACAGAAACACGCATTTTCCTGCTGCTGATGGAGGGAGTCTGGGGATATTAAATTTTATAGACAACCAACTTCCACTGTGCCATTCAAGATATTGGCCCTGGTTCACTCTTGCCATTCACATGTAATTCCATAATGAAACAACGATAACCAAAAAGGGTCTGTAACACTCCTTTGCAATGGCAAAAAGAAACAGATGCACATCCTCTGCCAGGTGCTTGTTGGACCCTGTTGGAAAGGGTCCAAATAATTAGCTGCTCACCAGATGGGTAGCAAAGCACAAACAATCTAATGTGTCTTTTGGGTACAGACAACTCTGACTTTCAGTGATGTAATAACATTAACATGTGACAGCATTAAGTTGTCAGCAATTTGAGAACTTAATTTTGTAGTTTGCAATCTGCAATGGTTTTATTTTCATTAACCAAACACCTACAGAAAGGAGACCAAAAATACAGCTGGCAGAGGGGGAAACTTGGCTTCCCAGTGGGACATCAAGACTTTGCTTCATTGCCAGTAAAGGACCTGAGACACTAAACAACAAACTGTAAAACATCATTATCATGTATGAAAGCTATTTTTATCACTTTAAGTAATTTGTAAGATTTTCAATGTCTGTGACAAATCAAAAAAAAACAAGACTGGAAAATGTTATCCTCCACTCCCCAAAAAATGTGAAATATGCAGCACACCAGACATGGTGATGGGTTTATCATGTTTGCAAGCAATCACTGAAATAACCTTCAAAACTCACCTCTGAGCTACATTGGCACCCAAAGCAAGACCTGACTGAGAAAACTGAAGCTTTCCAGAGAGGAATTACTTCTGGGAGCTTCTTTTTAAGCCTCAGGTCTCCCATATTTGCTAAGAGGAAGAATTGGGAAGGTTTTTGGTCCAGTGTAAAGATGTACTTGAGATAAGCAAATGGAGCCTCCATAGCTGCTTTTCTTAAATAAATAATGTGAAGACTTTTGCCAGCTGTCTGTACATTCAAGTGGAAGTGGCATACATTTTACTTAGAGCAAAAGTTGTTAAGTCTTGAACTTTATGATTCACCTGAGCAACATTGACAAGTCTTGTAATTTTCTCATGGTAATAGGTGTTTTCTCCCAGAACCCTAGACTTCTGAGTCATGGATTATATGTGAATTTCAACTTTCCTCTTAATGAATAAATAAAAACAATTTTCCAGCTTTCCTGGAAGTATACACAAATATTTGGAAAACACAAATGTGGCAGCCCAAAAGGCTTCAAAACCTGAAGACAAACAAGGAATGTATCAAATCATAAAAGGCAGAAAGAATATTAAGTCATTGCATTGTTCCTGGAACCTAACACTTAATTTCTGAGGAACTGCTGCTAGCAAAACTGTCTGTGAAAAATCAAAATCCCATCCAGATTAATCCCACTGCCTGCTCTCCTCAATCCTCTCTGCAGTTTTAAGTCTTTGGCATTTGCTGGCCCAATCGAATTCTCCATTTGAATGAGCCCTTTTTTCATCATGGAAAGTTGTTGTTCCACAGTAGATTGTGACTGGGGATAAAGACTCAGAAAAGACCTTGATTAATTTTATTTCACTAAGGTTTCCTTTGTAATAAACCAGTAAAATATTTACAGGAAAGGTCAGTACTAAGCATAACCAGATTTGTTCATTATTTTCTCAGCTCTGCTCCAAGCCCATCAAAGCTTTTGATCTCCTTCCATGAGTTTTGAATAAGATCCTTTAAAGAATCACATTCAGAAATATCTGCCTATTAAAAGAGAAAATCTTTAATATTTACCAAATAGGTTTTTATAATAGTTCTTATTTTTTGATAAACCAACAATGTTTAAATCTCTCCAAAGAGAGCTATGATAGAGAAATAGTTCCATTCTATTTAAAGAAGAACAAAATAAAAAAAAAAAAAAAAAGAAGCACTAATAAATTAAATACATGCCTAAAACTTCTGTAAATAAAGCAACCAAATCTGTATCAAAATAACATAGGGATCCATATATTGGAATAATTAATTTTGGCTAGAATTTGAGATTTAATTTTTAAAAGATAATTTCCTTTTAAAATAGTTATTTATCTCTATTTATCCAAGAATTTCACTTTAGCATCACCCATGAAAAGGGATGATAAGTGTTCACATGAAATAAGATCACTTATAACAAATTTCCCCTGAAGCCTAAAGTGTGCCCTACTGGATATTTTCTATCTGCTGCTTTCCAGATCTTGGCTTAACCACTGACTACAGTCCTATTGTTTATCACATGACTGTGGATTAATATTAAACAGACATTGGGTATTAATATGTAATCATGGGTATGTGCATATAAAATATACATACAGTCAAATCATAGGAGTCTTGCATTTTCAAATGCACAAGAATTTGTAAAGTATGAAATTGAAGAGTCTACCGAAATTAATTTCAAATGGCACAAAAATAAGTCCCAAGAACATCTGCTGGAACATACGGCACAACAGGATGTTCAGCATCATGCCATAATAGTACACCTTGGGTGCAGCATGAGGCATGAAGCCAAAAGGTACATTTAGAGGGAAAAAAATCTGGACAGAAACACACTAAATACCTAGAATTTTATTTAATATATATGTATGCAATAGTAGTTTCCTGTTTAGTTTATCCTCTACATAAAATTAACAAGCCTCATCACAGAGTACTTCAAGAAATCTAGTGGCTTGTATAAAGATTGCTTTCTTAATGAAAATATTTCCATGTATTTTTAACAGTGCCCTTGCTACCAAAGAGCCTAATATCCATTGTCTTTAAATCGCTTGGAAATTAAAGAAAACTTTTATCTGTGACTCAAAGTTAGACTGACACATGACAGGGAGCCATGAACCATGGAGAGATCACTGGAAAGTGGAAGGTCTTTCTATCTCGATTTTGTAGCCTCAGGATGCTGTGGAAGGACTGTGTGTAAAAAAGGGGGTGGCAAACTGCACATTAGATATCTCACTTAGCAAATTATGACATTTCCCGTGGAGTGAGAACAATATAATTAAGTTCCTTGGCAAAAATAGGAGAAAACATTTTGTCATCATTCTAGTAGACTTTATCTTTCCTATGTTTTTACATAAATGTTTGTTTTGCATCCTAATTCTACAATTTGTAACAAAATGCTCATTTAAAACAATTCAAGACTATTACCCCTTGAGAAGTCTCAGGAATTACAGTTGTCTTTTTTCTGTATCTCTCAGAGATAATATAATTGGTAAAATTCTTTCAAAAGATGTGATTTCTCCAATGTTTTGTAAAAATAGAAACCTATGTGGTAATTAGGCATGAGGAGTGGGATGCAGAAAGCCTCTGAGCAATGGAAGACATTTTGGCAAACACCAAATTACTCTGTTTAAGATTATATTTTTAATACCAACCTCCAGACTGATCACATTATATTTAATTAGTGACTCTTCCCATACCTACTCATTAACTGACTGTTGTCTGCCACGTGGTCAGCAGGTTGGTAACTCCATTGACCTAACTGGGGATCTAATGCAGTGACAAAGCAGTCACAACCAGCTCCTAGATCAAGTGTTAGAATGTCAGAGGCTGACAGAGGGAAGAAGGGAATAATAAATTGCTATCTGTGTTGACTGATTATAAGACACACATGGGTAATAGGGAAACAAGGGACATTCATGATTATCATTAGATAATTACTCAGAAAAGGACACAGAGTCTTGAAGTCTCAATCTTCTTATGCTAGGAATATCACTAATAATGTCTGCTTAAAAGAGACATTGAACTACTATATTTCATTGAATCTGGTTTTCTGCAGTGGGAAGGTCTGATGTGAGAAACAGCCTCTGACTCTAAGCCTATGCTTCAGAAAGGAACTTTGTGTTAGCAATACATTGCATTTGGAACATGTGTGGGTGTGTGCATGTGTGTGTGTTAAGAGGGCTGAACTTGATAAGAAAGTGGGTGAATTGATGAAGAGAAATATAATAATAAAATACATATGAAGACCATTAAATGCCTACTAAAATAAATATACTTGAGGTAAAATATCTGGAATCTGTTTTCACATTCAAATTAACTGAAGATGAGGACTGCCCTTAATGTGTGAATTGCTATAAATAGCTTCCTGAGGACAATCTGAAGCCAAGAAATCATTAGAGCCACTCAGAGCACAAATGTGCTGAATAACTAAGCAAGCATCCCTTGTCCTTTGAACAAAAGCTATTTAAAATAAAAGGCTAAGTAAAATTATGGAAAAGGCGAATGACTGATCCAGTAAATTGTTTTCATGATTCATTTGTAATTTCATCTTTCTTTGCCAAAACCTAGAAACATGCACCATTAGAAAGGTACTTGTTTCCAGCTCCAATAAAACTATTCTGGACTATGCACAGTGAATGAAGTGGCTAAAGCCCTGAAAGTCCCATCTTAATCAGTCATCAGGGATTACTGATGGGGTGGGGAGAAAAAATGTGTTAGGATATATCCTTCCCTATCCTGTAGCAGCTCTGCTCCTGGTTACTTTCCCATCTTGTTCTCAGCAACATGCTGGAGCCATTCAATCCTGGCTGTTACTGGGATGAATGCAACAGTGCAGCACAAAACACATGACACTTAGAAAGCACACAACTGCTAAAGTAAAAACAGAGATTACAGGATGTCAAGGTTAAACAACTGAAATACCTATTTTAATACGAATGAAAAATTTCTATAAATAACAAACTTTTCTGTCCTGTCTTCCACCTTTTATAGATAATAACTGGTTTCTAAGGCAAAAGAAACCTTTCTGGGGGAAAAAAAAGCATACTGAGTTGATATTGATGAAAGAAAGAAGGCACAATATATAGTGGAAAATGTTTCAAAACAAAAATAAATGCTTTGCTCTTGTGTTTTCCCTTCAGCACAAGTGGGTCAGACAGCCCTCCCCTTTACAGGAACATGTGTAAATATAGGTTTGAAAGTGGTCAGTACAAGGGATTTGGTCACAGTACAATCATCAAGCCATCTTGCTCTCAGTTTTCTGCCAAAAAACAGATGCCAGACAGCCACAACTCTCTTTTGTTGCCACAATGGAAGAATGTGCACTCACATTTACTTTTAAAAATGTTTCCTGTTTGTGATAATCAATAATCTGAGGACCTGTAAATAAGCAGTGGTTGGGTATTTCCATTAAACTTGACAGATGTCTTTGATATAGTGCAGTTTATTTTGCTCCCCTTAACATTAAAAAAAAAAAAAATGGAGACTGTAACTTCAAGATAAATCTGGGATTAAATACTATGATTGTGGGTGGCAGCATGAAGTTCCTAAGAAAGCAAGTGGTATAAATGTCTCAAAGATCAGCAGATTCCCTGGGAAAAAATGAGCTCGAATTTAAAGTTCTAAAACCACTTGGTCTTGATTCAACTCCCCAATGTTTTCCAGATGCAAACTATTTAGGTTCTGAATGAGTATGTGGACCCTGAAATAGTTGTGTGCATCTTTCATGCTCAACTGCAGTCTAGGTCTCTAAAGCAGTTCTTCCAAAGAAAGTTTGTCACAGCTCTACTCAGAGCCTGATTTCAGCTGAAAACCTGGAAAAGTTAAGCACCATTAAATTGGCTACAGAACCTTTCACCACATGTTTATCTACAGATAACAGGGGGCTGCTGTGATATGAGATCTAAACCCCTGCTCTTGTTCTCATAATGGTCAGTGAAAAATTGAGTCACATTTTGTGCCACAGTAACAAGATGATGTGTCCGAGGTCAAATCAAGTGGATGGTGCAAAGATCAGATAGGAATTACAGAGAGTTGGGTCAGATCAGGTTACTTATCTTAAGAGGCAATGCACAAGCAAAGGAACATTTTTAACCTTCTGTTGAAATGGCTTGGCCTATGTTTCCAGAGATGCAAAACAGAGATAAACTCTGGTATGTCCCTGGAAGGCCTGGCTGCAGAGTCTTGCCTGGTCAAGACTTTGAAAGAAACCATAGCAAGTAACACACTTTTGTTTTCCAAATGCAGCCAAAAGAAGCTTAAAACCAAACACACACAAACAACACACACGTGCGCACACAAAGCCACCAACAACTTATTCTACCCAAGTTTAAAATTATAAGCAAATCAACCCCAAAGCAGTTTGATTCAACAAGCACATGAACAAGTGCCAAATCACTGATCCAGAGTCTCTCTCTCCCTTGGTGGGAAGAACAACTGGAAACCCTGCACTCTCTTTCAGCTTGATCTACTTCATCCTATTTACCAAGACTTCTGTGTCTGCAGAGTCAGATTTCAGCCAGACCCTTTTCATTTCCCTGCAAGTTTTCAGCAGCTACAGATAAAGCACTGTACGATCTCTAGTGTGCCTTTCCCAAACCCACTTATTTCTCCTCTGTCTGAAGTGCAGAAATTCCATCATGCTACTCCGATGGGAATGGGCCTGGCTGAATAGCAGTTTCTAAGAATCTCATGTGCTTCTCGCTGAAGGATCTGCTGAAGTTTTCACTAAAAAGAAAAGTTTTGGGAAAATACTCTTTTTATTCAAGTCACTCAGCAGAAGTCACTAACTTTCTTAATCTTAGAAAACAAGCCAATTCTTCTTCAATCTCTAAGCTTGTAAAATGTTAAGACTGTGATTACATTTCCATCCTGTGAACAACTCAATTACTCCACATAAGAAACTCCTATTTTCTTGCAGTTGTTTTCTTGTCATTTTAACTGAATGTTTTTTCACCAGGTGGGGTTTTTTTTAAAGTTCTTTTTGTATGCATCGTATTCTAATCCACTGTCTGTCTAAGAGATGGTAGTATAATTGTGAAATTCTCTTTGCTGAAGAGAAGCTAAACAGAGTCCCATGTGTACTGAGCATCAATCAGATCTCAGACTCCAGAGAACTTTGTCATGGCTTGTTACTTTGTTCAGTGACAACAATCTGACAAAGCAAACTTGAGAGCTAAGATGTCCACTGAAGTGATCATTACAAAAGCTTATGAAAATTCAAACTACCCAGTCTGAGCACTTACAGCTGTGGCTGAACCTGCCAAGTGATGTTTTTGTATACCCAGTAATGCAGGATTCATTCTTACATTTAGTAAGAACTTTCCAGAAAAGGCCAAACAGGCACAGATTAGAAACCAAACTGTGAATCAGTAGGTGCTAGACCTAAAATGACTGTAGCATTTAAATGAAGCTATTCTTAATAAAAAAGCCCACATATTATAAATTCACCCTGTACTTCTAAGACAAGATGGGTCCTGCTCCTTGAAGGCTGCCCTTTGGTAGAGGGATGGGTAACAGTGTTTGGTACAGTGGGTGTCTTTTCTTTCTCTTGCTGCTGACAATAACAGTCCTTGATGTTCACAGGAGGCAGGTGTCAGAAGTCCTCTCTATTTCCCTGGGTTTACTGCTTCAAATGTGGTTTGATGAAACAATTAATGTCTCAGTCACAAGGTGCAATATAATTCTGAGAACTTGATCTCTAGAACAAATAATGTGATTTTTTGTGTTTAGGCCCCCCAAGGGCTTGTATGCAGACTACATTTATTTGAGTGTTGCCATCAAGAAGACAGGGTGCCCTCTGCCTGCCAGATTTAATTCTGCTTAATGACTGCTTCAAACATTAAAATAGCACAAAATAATGCAGCATTTCTTTTAAAAAACAAATACTTAACTTCTTGATTATAGTACTATGAACAAGGGCTTGGATTTGTCTCACCTAAGTGGGAGAGTGGATTACTGTCTGCTACATTCATGGTTGGTAAAAGAAATGAGCATTTCTAGAACATATTTAATATGATGTGTAGGCATAAAAGTGTGCTTCTCCACACTACTTACAGTAAAGGATTCTAGGTCACCAATTCAAAGACAAATGTCCATGCTACTAAAAAAAGGCAAAACAAAGTGAGATAAAATCCTGGAGCATACTTAAACATGTGCATTAAGTACAGATGTCTTCAACTTTTGCTCCTCCTCAAATGCTCTGCTTTCTATTCAGTTTTACCACTAACTCAGCTGGTCCTGGAGACCTTTGTAATCTTCCTTTGCCTTTAATAATTTATCCCATTTGATTTCAGGATCAGCATTTAATCTAGGCATTCATGTGTTACCTTAGCATCATCCCTTCTTTGGATCCTGGGCATCAAGGTATGAAGTACAAGTAGCTGAACTCAGAGATTTCTTTGAATTTTCAATCATAATCCTAGCCCACAATTAACACTTTCCTTCTGGTCTCAGTGGCTTCTTTCAAAGTTATGACATTTTCATGATTGCTGCAACACTTGAAAATGGTGGCCCACTGAAGCATCAACTGTGCATCCCTCTCATTGCGTCTGTTATTTCCAAACAACTGACAATTTTTCATAAAGGGCACATAAGACATGTTAATAATATAATTGACAGATTTGGCATTTAGGAAGCTTTTCCTGGACTCCTCTCCTCAACTCCCACTTTTTATCAGTTTTGCCATCACAGTTTCCTTACAATGGTTTTACAAACAAAATTTAAAAAATAGAGCCGAAGCTAAGTCGAGTGTTCTCCTCTATTCAATGACTGTTCACAGTTCACAACTGCTCTTCAAAAGGCCCTCCCACATCCCTTATGCCTGTGTTTGGTATTAAGCCACCCACTAAAGCAGGTTGGGATGTTGCAGGCAAACCACACCAGCTTGTTCCATACACATGCCAGTCAGAGACGAACAAGCGTCACTTGGCACCATTTTTTGCAGGCATGGTAAGAAAGATGGAGTAGGATGACACAGGGCCAACCCATCACACCTCTACTCATTTGGTCCCAAGGTGAAGGCCATTCTCAAATGTCACGCTAATGTGCACATTGTAGAATTTCCCAGTCCTCCTTTTCCCCCAGTCTTACTCTCATTTGCATCAAGCAACCACCAGTTGTGACATTTTGCAGCCCTCCTACTGCAGACCATGGACCTCTGGGAGCCCAGCTTGTCCCTTCCTCATCTATTTCTTACTTAACTACTGAATTCTTGCCTGACTCTCCCCATTAGCAATCAGTGTTTTAAATCTATAAATAAAATTTCCTTTCAAGGGAAATTCATAGCATTTATTTTTAAAAAGGGGGAGAACCTGGATCTATAGCCAGATTTACATCCAGACTTCAGAGCTCTTAGGCTTTTTCATTCCTTTGCCACAGCTTTTAAGTTGGTAATAGATGTAGGAGGCATATCAAAAGGGCATTAAGTGAAAGTGTGTTGCATATTTTCCCACCTGCCTACATATTTTTGCATCACAAAAGAACCATTTGATAGGATGGGCAAAAGATAAATCATTGATACTGGTGATTCTTTCTACTGACTTTTATGATGTTGTTATGTCTGTAAGCTGTAAGTGATTATTCATTTTGTAGCTACACATGAAATCTAACAGATCTCCAAGATGCTAATTAGGGAAAGTGAAGTATATTCATATAATCATGTACATTAGAGATCAATATGACAGGTTGCTTTCCCCATCTCTAGTAAGCACTTCAGAATAAAACAAAATAGCTATTTGTAAGAGAAAGATATACAACAAGAGATTTAGCACTGTCAATTAGCTTTCAAATGCAGTAGAAATCCCTCTACAACAGTGATATTTGTTCATGGCAGTATGAGGTTGCAAGACTCTAACAAGAAGAAACCCAGTAAAAAGGAACAAGATTTCTTTGCACTGTATGTGCATTGGAGAAGCTCAGTGAAGTTTATATTAGCATATCACAAATGTGAAACTGGGACACAGGCTCAGTGCTAAATTAGAACAGCAGCTGGTATCCTGTTAGCAAGTAAAGTGTGTTTGCTTGGGGAAAAAAAAAGAAACAGACCAATGCAAAATCAAGCCATGCAAATGCACAGAGAACAATCAGTCAGAAAAGGATCTGTGAACCACACTGCACATTTCAGCTTGCCTTTGTACTGTGTGACACACAACCAAAAAATAGATATATTTTAGGGGGATCAGATCATATTCCCTCATATGAATTAAGAAGAGAGCATTTTTCTTACAGAAAATCTGAAAATTATCAAAATTTAGACTCTGACAGGTTTGGCCATGGTTTCATTCTATTTCCTTCCTGCATCATGCAAATCAATGAAGTATGAAGCAAAATGTCATGTTCTCCTATGTAAAACAGCATAATGCAGTAAGCAGGCAGAATGCACAAAATACTTTCAGTTATATTTCACAGAAAAAAATCAATATTTATTTATTCAAAAATAGCCTTTTAACATGAACCAGAGAACAAACTTTTAAAGCCATGCTTTTTTCTTAGACTTCCTCTCACACCATCCAGTTTGCACAAAGTGAATTGGCCACTTGAACTCCCATTCAAGACAGGGACAAATGAAAATGCTCTTTCAGACCAGCTGGCTGAGGCCACTTACACAGTTATTGAACAAGTCCTATTCTCTCCCCTCTTTTCAGCTTTTTCCCCCTATTGCCTGAGTTTTCCGATATATAATGTTTTTTTGGAGAAGGTAAAGGCCTGAGGAGCTGCAGACACAGTGAAAGATATCCAACGTTAGCCCAGTGAAGCCCCAAGAATAACTGCTGGAACTGGCAACCAAAGTAATGAGTACTTAAGATATCTATTGTCTAGCAGTCTAATTTGCTTTGCCTAAACTCCAATATTTTGTGAAATATTCTGAGTTTAATTATTTTAGGAAGAATCCAAAATAATCTGAGATTCTTCAGGATACATGAGCAGACAATTTTAATTTAAATTTTAGATTTAACTTGCACAGGCAAAGCAGTTCCAAAATTAGAAGGAAATAGAGGAATGAGTACACAATCCTTACATGCTCAGTGACAAGGATCATAAAACTGTTCTCACATTCCTGGCACTGGATGGAAATGCAGCATTTACTCTCTTAACCGTTCCTTGCAGCACTATTTGCCCTGTTGATAAATACCCACTTTAAAGGCTCTTGTTAGGTTGCTATAGTGTTATTGTATGCAAAGCAAACCTAGAAATCAGGTTCTAAGTAAATCCCATTCCTATGCAGTGTCTCAGCAGCTCCCAGTGACTACTGAGCAGCAGATACCTCAGCCAGAGGGATGGCACAGCTCTCCTCCCAGCATAGTGCCACAAAACACGCCTCACTTGGCATTGGAGGGTTACATTTTCCCCTGGGAAGGACTGTAACCCTCTCCTAATTCTGTGTAAGAGCAAGATGGGCTGGATTGGCTGGAATGGGATCTTTGATGGACACGTTCAGATTGCTCACTTAGATGCAGTTGGGGCATTGAAGACCAAGAGACCTGTTTTCAAGGCCGTGAAATGTGGTTTCTTGCACACTTGGTAAGCAGAAGCCAGGAGGCAGGGATGACATTCAAGATAAGATTCTAAAGGAGAAGCTCTCAGAGGCAATTACATGCCTCCACTGACTCCAGTGACCTGCATAGCCAATGTCCGCAAGCACTCTATTAAATATAAGGGTTACATCCCAGACTGCCACCCAACCCTGCCTGAATACAGACCTGAGTGGATTTACTGTGCAGAGCCAAACGGGTGTGTTGCTCTTTTATAAAAACTTCAGCTATGAAAACTTAATAGCACCCTGATTTGGTGATTTAATAACATGATGTTTTTAGTGCATCTGTTCTAGTCTTGTAGAAGACTTTAACATGTTGTTACACATTGATAGACTATGGTAAAAAAACCCCTTTGGTCTCAACATTACAATGATTAAGTAATACCAGAATAGTGGGAACTTTCAATGTCATAAAGACCAAAAATTTATCATACTTTACAACAGTGGAAAATACATCAAGCTTTCATCATAATTTCCTAATTTTTGCAGGCGAACACAACTTCCACCCTGTCAATAATAACTAAATTACACACAAAAAGAATATATTGGCTACAACTCCACCAACACATTTTAAATGTTTTTCAGATGTGGTTAATTACTGCCTTTCTGGAATATACTATAATTCCACGTAAAATGAATGGAAAATGGCTGTTTCATTTATCACAGAACAATCATTCCAGTATATCCTTCTAAGTACTCAGCTTCCTTTTCTCCAGACATGATTTGGTTGGTGAGATTTTAAAATGTCAGACTGAAGGGTTGCTGTCTATTTTGAAAGTCAGGAAGGGTGACTGCAGGTAAAGACTTTGGGACAGAGGTGAGAACATTGAAAATAACAGTAGGACATCAAATCTCATCTCAGAGAACAAGCTGATCTACAAATAAGAATGAGGAAGAGTGATCTGCATGACTGACACATTGTGTTAGCTCAAGAAGAACAAATCTGGCATGCTTACTGCATGATTGAAAGTCAATATGCCTGAAAAACGATAAAAAGGTTCTGGACTCAGAAAAAAGAAGAGATATTAAGGCCAAGGATGCGTAACTAGCCCAGGTAACAATAAAGTATCTTTTGAATTAATGGTCGGTATCAGAGTGCCATCCTATAATGCCTGCAGTCCATTTAGAAGAAATGTTTGGGCGAAAATCCTCAGTGACGCACAACAGGCTATTATGAAACAGCACTTGCAGGAATATATTTGCCTTAAAGTGCCTCAGATTTTTGTTGCTGTGACTTTATTCAATAAAATGTATTTAAAGTTACTACTGAGAGCTTTTGAAAGTAAAAATTGCTGCCAGGTACCTAATACTGCTTCTGCAGAGCTCCTCCAGTGTCTACATGAGGAAGCTGAGGCAGACCTAATTGTGCCAGTAGAACAGAACTAATTCAGGCACAAACAGTTTCAGCAGGGGCATATGAGGCTACTTGAACCACTCTCAGTCACCAGCTTTGGACAGATTTTCAAAGACCCACAGTGATCTTGGGACACTGCTACAGGAAAACTGCTTAAAGCCTTTGTGCTCCTATGCCCTTATCTTCATCCACATTAAGACGGAAGTTTAACATTAAAACTGCCCATAGCAAGAAGCGAAGTAATCAAATGAACCACTAGAGCACTTTGACGTGGAAGCAGGAGGGCCATTACAAAGGACAGTATTACTGGACCAAGGTCCTTCCCTGCCATACAGCTCCCAATAATATTAACAGATAAACAATTTTTACGTCTCCTCTACAGCCTTTTGATTTGCTTGATTTCCAGGTTTGGGGCTTGCAATAGAGACCAGACTGAGTATTTCAGAAACACAGTAGCCTGTGCTTCACGAGCTAAAAGGAGAGGTCCTATAGCAAGGAACTGGTGCTGGAGGTCAAGGTTGGATCCGAAATCCAATCCTCTTTTTTAAGTGCTAGTTCTTCAGTACCTAAGTCCAGAATGATGCTTACCACTGTGTGGGACACACTGGAAATGTCATGTTGAGCACTGGCCAGTGGTGGTTTGGAAGGCATTGATATATTCAAGAAAGTGGCCTTAGATTCTGAGACTGCCCATCAGTTTCCTTCTCAGTGTGGCCAGATACTGCTAGCATGTGCTCAGACTACAATTAAAGGTGTGGCAAATATCTGGGCAGTTGCACAGCACATTCTATTTCTGTAGCAGTTAAAATTAAAGTTCCTAACGGCTTTTTGAACCTACTTCAGCATTCAGTCTACTTCTTGAGTTAAAAGTCATGCAGAAGGTTAAGGAAAGATTAAGTTACAGCACAATGTCCATGTTTTTTCAATTAATTTAAGTACTAAATCTGTAATTTTGCTGCATTTTTAAAGCCTCTCATTTCCAGCTTCTTGATAGCACTTAGGATCAGTACATAGCCTGGAATACAAAATAACTTGTCTTCTGTAACACTGTTTCCTACGAGCTTTACTATTTTAGTGCCATTTGGATTCATTCCCTCTGGCAATCCTTTCTTAATGTAAATGGTCCAAACTGTTCTCCCTCTAATGTGCTGCACTACAGAAATACACTGTAGACAGAGTTCAAGATATTCAAAAGGATAATTTAAATTTAATGAAATTTAAGCTCACTTCAAAGTAAACAAAAGAATGATCAGCATAACCCTGCACCCGCGTTTATTTTCTGTAATTTTATAGATATTTGAACTCACTGATAATAAATGACAGTGTTCATTTTCTTCCATTTTGTGCCTCAAAACACTCTTCATAGTTGTTATTCTGTCAATTCTTGTTTTATATCTTCAAAGACGTTTAGTTAAGAACATACAATGGCAACTGATACAAATTATGTATATGCGCTATCTGTACAATATTACTCCATTGATTTTAATTACCTTAAGCATGTTTGTAACAATTAATAAGAATCCTATATTTCTGAAAGCCTGCAGAAAGCAGCAGCACTAAAAAACAATTGCTTATAGATCTATTTAATCTTGAAACAGAACTACATGAAATCATGCAAATAATTGAGGAAGGAATGGCATATTTTTAGGTGTACACATGAAAGAAATACAGCTCCAAAAAAAAAAAAAAAAACCACCACCAAAAAAACCTCTTGAAAATCCGAGCAATAAAATTTAAGGCTATATTTGACTTGAGAGCAGTCTGTGGAAATGAGCTGATGATCTGAATCACAAAATACCTGCACTGAAATGCATTGTGTCTCATTTGCTTTCCTTAATGGAAATATGAAGCTCCATGATCAAATGGCCAGATTCAAAACATTCAGTATTCAGAAGTACTTTAATAAACCTAATATGGAGACAATTTTTTCAGACCATTTTAATGTGTAATTGTGTAACAAATGGAAATTTTTGATGAGTGTTCTGACCTCACTGCACATACAGCTTCTCCCCAATTCTGGCAGCAGATATCAACTACATTTAAGTAAGGCTGCATTGGTAGCAAAACTCCTTTTGGAACTGCCATATTTTTTCATATTTGATCTATTAATGTGATGTAAAAAGAACCCGTTGCCACCTGAATTCCATAGAAGAAGAGTTATTAATTAAGATATATACACTTCACTGAAAAGGGTGAAGAATACAGCAAGGCTTCACAATAAAATACTCAGGTATTACATCACTACCAAATCCATGCTTCCACGCAAGCAACTTTTTCCACCCAGGACATGTACTCACTTGCAACATTCCTCTCAGGAAGGACAATACCTTCCTCTCCAGCACACTGGATAACACTGAAACTTTATTAGAGGAATTTAGCATGGGAATTATTGGAGTAAAAAACAACCAAATCCACTGCCTTACAAGAGGAAGACTTTGAGAGTGCTTAAGGTTAAGATTCATTCTAGACAATACTTTTATACTTCAAGGCTTCAAAATTAACTCCAGAGTAATAAATATTGTGCTATAATGTACAGGGCACTGCTGAGACTTGGGATCTGTAAGCAGCTAGGTGTAGAACCTCGATATCCTTACTTGCACTTAGAAAACAACATTTTCATCCATATGCCTTCAACTTTTTTTGCAGTGGAGCATTTGCAGAACATCAGTGACAGCAACTGCGATAGAAGTGTCAATTTGTAGAGATATAACAAGATGACAGATACTTCTTCCCAAGAGATATCAGCTATTTATAGTAATGCCTTGTTTCCTGCCCCTCTAGCCTGTTTCTATCATTTCTTTTCTAATATCCAGTCTTTTTCCTGCTCTTTCCATTCCCTTTCTTCACCTATTTTGTTAGGCTTTTTATAATGTTGTATCTTTTTGCTCCCAATCTCCATATTTAATTTTTTTCATACTTCCATCATAGCCTAGAGCAGGAATGACTCATCCCTTCACTCTTTGTCCCGAACCAACCTGTGACACTTTTATATGACATAATTTACAATAATAATCTTTTTAATTGTGTTTTAAGGGGGTGCTTCAATGAAATATGTTACCAAGTGGCTTTAAACCTGCGCAGGTCTAATAGTAGAATTTCAAGAACAAAGTATATTCCCTCCATTAGCTGAATGTACTAGATACAAATCTGACTTAAATTTTCATTTCAGAAGTAAAAACAGACCTTTGAAGGTTGCAGTGATTCAAGTGGATTCAAACCCACTTGCTAGGTCCCTTCACCACTGCTTTGCCTAATATACACTTTTCTACTTATATACATATATACCAAATAATGACAACTCTGTGATCTTCTACTGTGAAGATGAAATCACAGATGTATTTTCTTCCTCTTGCAACACTGAGTCTGAAGATAGAAGGAAGAAGACTTTTCTACCTCTAGTAAGCCTATTTTACCCACAACAGATTTTTAAAAATGAAACATTCAGCTTGTGAGAAGTCATGCAAGCCTGATTAAGAAAATACAGCTTATTGTGCAAAAGTATCACAGCTTCACCTTAGAATAATTTTCTACCTGTACAATTCCTTCTCCTGTGCTAAATAAATCAGGGTGCTCTGCTCCATGCCATTGCCATTTTATTGGTGCAGAGTGATCTGGCACAGATGCCCTAAAGTAACTGTACTCTGAATGAACCTAATAAGAAATGAAGCCAGAATGCAACATCCTGATCTAAGTGAAGACAAAGAAAATAGTGTCATTTATTTCATCCAGAACAAGATTATCCATGACCATCTGCAATGCACTTTACACAGATATTCATCATCTTGCTCTCAGGGAAGATACTTGATTCTTCCCTACTCACCAGACAACAAAGCAGGGTAAGGGTTTGTCAGCCTGCAATATTGTCTTGAAACCTGAGCCCTTCTGTAGCTCCCTGGCTGGACAGTGAGACTAGAAACTTTAAATATCACATTGCACTATGCTGCAACTCATTTCACTATATCACAGAGTGGGGCTATGAAGAAGAACCTTCTACCTGGATCCCAGTCAACCCTTACAGTAACTGCTGGTCTGCATTACTTCCTGCTACAGGAACAAAAATAATGCCTGTCAAACACTGACATTTATTATCTTCTGTCTGGGAAATGGAAGAAAAATGTAGTATCTGGAACAGAAAACAGCCCAGAGTCAACATGTAAGTGGTGGGTATTTTTGGCTTCTAAACTAATGAGTAAATGGCATTTCTCTTCATTAAAATTCAAGCATGGATAAATAATGTATGGGTCTACTGATATACAGAACTATTTTCAGTTGTGTTGGGTTTTACTTTTGGCACTCTTCTGTTATGTCTGCTCAAATAGTAGGAGAAGCTCCATACAGGTACCTGAGTGGACTAGAAAGGGAGTGGTGACACACACCATTGCCACATCCACAGCATCAGACCACAGATTCAGACCACAGATTTCCCAGAACCAGTCATTTAATCCACAAGCTGGGATCAGGATGAGTGAAGCAGCTGAGATTGGGAATCCCAGTAGCCAGTATGCTGAGCAAGAGAAAACCAGAATCCATCCAATAAATTCGGTATTCAAGCTCTCACAATCTCTGAGATTTAGGCTTCTCCTGGAAGTCCAGCTCAGACTGAGATCCAAATCTGGTGTCTCTCCTCCTGGAACTAGAGCCTAGATAATTCCTTTCTGTACTCACCACAACTGCACCTTCGTTTTCCCTTTTTAAACTCTCTAGAAAGGAATCCAGCAGCTTTTTCAAAACACCCACTGAAGACATCTCTGGGAGCTGGTGGGGAGTGCTGTAGTGAGGGAAGCTCAAGATCATGTGTGTTTGGATAGCAACTCATGGTCCACATGGCTGCAGGTTAATGCAGGACTTCTGGGCTAATCAGAATGGAGCAGGCATAAAAACCTGTACCTAAGAACTTTTTCACAGCCCTTGTTTTATAACAAATATGATCACAAATGCAGAGAAATGTATGGGTACTAACAAAGAACTGAGACATGAAGGTCCTGAGTTTCCAACCCGACCTCTGAATGAGAACCTATGCTCCTAAGAAACTTACTGAAACTAATGGTATCTTCCTATGGGAAAAACAGGGCACATGCACTGCCTGCCTCCTATTGAGAACAGCACTGTGTTTTGTCAAACAATTCTTCTGCCTCATATGGCTGGGAGAAACTTCCATCTTCTCTGGTTGACTAGACTAGACCAGAAGGCACTTTCTAGACCAGTAAGAGGCAAAACTTTTATACAGAGCAGTAAAGACTATTCAGGAAATACAAATTAATATGGTCAACCACAGATGGTTTACTGTTCTATAATACTGTTTTGATAGTCTTTGGGAGAACAGGTAAAGAGGGTGAGGAAAGCTCTATTTTACTTCCAGTCATAAACAGATTTTGGCTTTCATTTTCTATTTCCTGGCTAATGATAAGTGAGCTCTCATCTTTCAATCCCTTTGAGTCCCCACTTTAGTTTTCCATGGCTGAAGTTAGTGTTCTGTGATCCCTGGAGTGGTTTTGAAATCCAGAGTGGCTCTCTAATAAGTTATGGAAGAGCAGGACAGAATTTGTAGTTGGTTTGCTCTTCAAGGATCATGGTACATTAAGTGGCTAATCTAAAGTTTGAAAACTTCAATTAATTTACTTTCAAGAGGATGAGCCGAACTCCTGAAACTACTTCACCCACAGAGAGGTTAGGGAAGCGTAGAAAGGACTCCATAAAGTTTCAGCAGTCTGATATCCTTAAGGAAGAGTGGTTTCCAGTATTTAAGCAGGGAAATGAGACCCAGGAGCCAATAGGTCTAATCCTGTCTGTACCAACACGTATGGGTTTCACTTAAATTCACCTTGTCCCATATGCATGCACCACATTCTTTACAATAAGTATTTATAATGATTCCTGAGTACTCTACATGGAATGTGTAAAGGATATTACTGTCATTCCAGGAAATGTGGATCAAATGACTCTGTTAACAGTGAAAAGACCCTTTCTCTCTATCAGGTAAGTTTTGCTGTGTTTACATAATCTCTTAAGACTTCTTGTCACTTCTTCAAGATCTATTGACTAGTGTTGGCTATGTGTCCATGCCAGAATACTCTCTGGTATTGATTCCAGGACTTGATGTTTCCCGGGAAACTGAGTAAAAGACTTAAAGAGAAATTCAGGTACATTTCTATATGTAACCTACACAAGGAATTACCTATTTATTGGTTTAGTGATGCTGACCACCACAAGAGCGCCGTGTCCTTCTCTATAAAATGGATGGAATCTGACAATTAAGGCTCAATGTGCTGCAATAATGTGTTTTTTTATCAACATAGTATAAGTAATGATCTCATCTTTTGGGAAACCATTCAAATTCTTTCACAGCACTGTTTATATACAGATGTCAATGTGAGACACTGATATAAAATAGAATACAAAATTTGGACTGAACTCTCACAGTACACACTTTTTGGACTATCACCAAAAAGATGCTGACTTCTTCACAAGCGCCAGATTAGATTCAAGCCTTCAGCATTCCAAAGAGACATCACCAATTTTAGAAGAATTTTCAAAAAAAGCAAAAATAAACTAAATGGTCAATGTAATTAATCTCTGGAGAAATTCCACAGAAACAAATAAGTAAATTAACAGAAATATATTTATTTCTAAAGCATTCTCCTTCGTGTAAAATCATAAGGTAACTAATAGACATAACCTATTTCGTTATTAATAAAACCACCTCCTATCTAAGTTCACTGTCCACCAGGAACACACAAGAACACATGCAAAAAAATCAGCAAGACAATTTAAAAAAAAAAGAGAGAGAGAGAGAATCCCACATTCACATACACATTCATTTCTAAATAGCATTTAAATAAGGCTTAACAGACATGATTATCAACTACTGAAAACTGGTATGGAATGCATGGCAATGAAAAGGATTTAAGTGGGGGTTTGGGAACCAGGCAAGGAGAAAAGCTGCCTGAGTAACTGGGGAGAACTGTCGAGCCTGTGACATATATTGAAATAAGTAATGGATTCCAAAAGAAGTTCTGAAAGACCCAGCATTAGAGAAACATGAATTCTGAATCTAAGTTTTTGATATCAGTAACAATATTGAGAAATCATGCAACCATGCACATTTCAGAAAAGATAAAGAGCCAAGAACTATTCATACATAAGAATGCCTGTTCAAAGTCACAACTCAGGTCTGCAATTTTATCTAATGAGCTTTTGAGTGGTAACAGAATTCACTGTGAGACTACTTTCAATGACTTCCCATTGATGCTTCCATTTCTTGCTTTCATTTGCCACTGAGAAGGTGTTCTCAACAAATAAATGGGCCAGAAAGTTTCCTTGTTAAAAAAGCACCTTCCCAGTTTCACTCTATGATAGATCCAGTATTTGCTCTCTGCTTCACTTTATCCAAATTTTCTATGTTTTTTTTATCATAAAGAAGTCCACAAAGAGAGATTTACTTCTGTATAAGTCTTCAGGTATAAAAAAGCTCCAAAACTTCACTAATGCACCAGTATTTCACATCTGTAAATAGTAACATTTCCTGTTGACATTCGATTTTGAGTTCAATCTATATTTAAAATACCAGTAACTCCACAGTTACAATCCATTTTACACTGCAGCAGCTCAGTTGTCTGTATACAAGAGACCTATCAGAATGCCCTGCAATGAGCATGTTTAGCATAAATGGGCCTGTTAGCAGACACATCCTTTTCATCAAACCATTGAAAACCTCTATGTGAAAAGACCACAACTATTTTTAATGACCTTTCCCAGATCAAGTCATGAAGCAATACATCCTGGTGTGAAAATGTCAGTGGGAGGTTAGCACAATAAAATCCAAGGTAAAATACAGCCTTTACACAGTCATTAAACTATTCTTAAACTGTAGATGCAGCCAGCATCAAGTACCAGGAGCAGGATTACACTTCATACACTTTATTCTTCTGCTTTCTTCCTTCCTATTATAGTTTTTTCATCCCTGGAAGTGTTCGAAAAACAAGCAAACATGGCACTTCATGATACGGTTTCGGGCATGGTGGTATTTGGTCAAAGACTTAATGATTTTTGAGGCCTTTTCCAACCTTAAGGAATCTATGATTCTATCATCTTGCTATCTTTTCTCCTTTCATGCTATTACAGTTTTTTTTTTGCCTTAGGAGTCCAGTGAATCCCTCCTGCAGTGAAGCAAAGCATCTTTGAAACAGTTCAGAAACTTTCAGAGCTTCCTCAGCTCCCTTCTCGTTAGTCAGCCCAAGTGCAGGGTACCAGCGGACTTCACATCTCCTCAACTTAAGGCATGGGACCACTGAAATAAATAGAAACAAACTCCTTTTTCAATTAAAAGTTGGTCTATAACCTGTACAAACATAAGAGGCAGGAATGTAAGAGCTGAAGTTGGAGAGGTGCCTTTCCCGAGGGCCTGGACCAAGTCTGCCTACAGGAACAACAGGATCAATAAGTGGTACCACAGCTCCATGTGTTTAGGCCTCGCTGAGCACACTGCAGCACTTCCAAACAGGGAGAGCTTCAAATTAATGACTGACAAAACATCTGAGGAAAATGAGCCTCTCCTCCCAACAAAACACCAATTTGTGTAAGAGCACTGGGCTGGCAGCCAGAAAACCATATGTTATCATAAAACCTGCTCTGCCAAGGCTCTTTCTCTATACCTACAGGCAGAAACAGGCTTTATGCATTGATTTTAACCCTCTTTGTAGAAGTAACTGTTTCAAAGAGGCTGATGACCATAAACTAAAACACAAGTTCCACCTCAAAACAAGGAAGAACTTCCTTACACTGAGGGTGGCAGAGCACTGGAAAAGGTGCCCAAGGAGGTTGTGGAGTCTCCTTCTGTGGAGACATTCGCCACCTCCTCCAGACCCGCTTCTGTGTCACCTGCTCTAGGTGACCCTGCCTTGGCAGGGGGGTTGGACTGGATGATGTCCAGCTGTCCTTTCCAGCCCTAACAATCCTATGATTCTGTGATTTCAAGAATGATGCTATAACTTCAACATATTTTGGCATAATACATGGGCATTTTGCACTGAGCACTTGGCATATGAAATAGAAAAAAGAAAATTATGCTGTCCTACAGGGTGCAATTATCTGTGTACATCAGAGAAGAGAGATTAAGGGGGTTTTCAGGATCCCAAGAGTGTAAGAGTAACTCAGCGAATGTCTGGATGTGCAAATTGTATCTGTAGCTCCCATGCTTCAAAGTGTTTTTCAATAAAAGGTACAATCCTGGAAAGGAATAGAAAATCAGAGTTTTCTAACATAGCAGAGCACTCACTAAAAAGCAACACTGTCATTTAATTCTGCTTTCATCATCCTTGAGATATGGATATGTGCAATTAACCCTGGTAGATTGAACATGCACATTCACAGCAAACAACATAAGCATGTATATTACAAATCTATTTTCTGCCCTAACTTTACACTCTCCTCTTTGATCTTCCACAGCCTCTAATTCCATGTGGTGGCTGTTCACTACTTCTGTGAGTGTGTGTGTGTATATATATATATATATATATATATATATATATATATATATATATATGCCCCAATGATTATTCTGTCTTCACTTTTGTGCCTGATTTTTCTGTTGTTCTTGGGTTTTGGGGTTTTTTCCTGGGTTTCGTTTTTACATATTGGCCTTTATTCGGTGAGAAAATGGAAAACTATTTGACCTTTCATTATTACCAAACATTTCCAACAAATCTCCAAGGTGTTGAATAATGATTACCTGTGGTAAAAATTTATGTTTTTTCCAAAACTCCTCACTACCTGTTGCACATTTCTTTACAAATTAAGAAGAACTATCCTAAACTGAAGTGCTCTTTGTAAATAAAAAATGCATAGTAGCAAGTCACACAGGCCAAAAGTCCAGAAGGAAGAAATATGACGCAGTAAAATATTAATCATCAAGGATCAACCCATTGCTTAACTGAACTTTAGTGGTAAAGGACTGCAAATGGGCAAATTGATGCCATGGCATCAACTTTTTAAAAGGTTTTGGACAGATCTAAGGTATTAGAGAGTATATAATCTGTGTTCTGCTCCAGAAAAAAAAATTGTAGAAACTATACAAATGAATAAATCACCAGATGGATCACAAAGATGTGGCAAAAAAGGAAAAATCAAGCTGGATTGAACATATCACAGATATTGTTCACAGACTTTTCAAGTCTCTCCCTTCAAATGAGACAACAATCACAAAGAATAGCTTGGTTATTGCTTGGATTTCCAAAAAAAAAAAAAAAAGAAAGCCATCCTTAACAGAAGTCTTATAAATAAACTATGCTCTCAAGAGGTAAAAGAACAGATCCTCCATTGATTTAAAAGCTTGACAAGAATTGAAAATAAAGGTTAGTAATAAAAGGCACTGTTTTGCTGTAGAAGAACAATTTCAGTGAAATCTGTTTAGAATCTCTATTGGCACCTATGTAATTCAAAATACTTATAAATCACCTGAAAAATGAGGATAAGAGCAAGCAGACAATGTTTGATGGGGATACTGAGTTATTCACAGTAACAGAATGAAACACAACTGTGTAAAGCAACAAAACAATCTTGTGCTGCTGGCTAATTCTGCACTAATTCCTGCCAATAAAGGGTGGGATCCACCTGCTTAATCCCATGTGTCTTTAGTCATTTCCATGTGTTTGGGTACCCTTCCTCAACTCAAGAAACTCTCTTGAAGACAGCTACAGCCTATCTCCACTGAGCCCTTCAGCAGGGATGTTTCAGACACACTAGAGCCACTAAAAGGCATTCCATTCTAATCTCAGTGAAATTAAATATCAATTATTATAATCTCAACAACAATGGGCTTTAAGCAAACAATGACTATTCAAAAATAGTTTCATATACATTTAATTTTGAATTTATAAGAAACCCTGCTTTATGTCCTGGTTTGTTGGGGTTTTTTACATAAACATAGGGTGAAAATATTTATTTATAATTTACCCTTTCAGGCCAGTTTGCAAGCTAATTATTGGCAGCTGATAAACATCATCTTCACAACTCAGCTAATTAAGAGGATCATATTTGATAGAGAAGATTAGTTTTTTACTCATTTAACATAAAATTTTATTTCTCACTCCCCCTCCACAAGTTCTTTAATTTTCCCTTGACTAAATGCATGGAGAATAAGCCATCAAACTCAGTGTCTGAAGTTCAATTTAAAGGTGTTTCATGCTCCTTTATTTTCTTTGTGGTATTACTCATGTTCCTCCTGATCTCAATTCACACTGACTACATTAAGTTCATTATTTAATCCATCTCAATTCTACCAAAAGTAGGATCCTATAAAAGACACAGCCTAATATTTGGTGGGGGTGGTAGTGGTGAGGAGGGTTGTGTTTTCTTTTTCAATTAGCTCCTAGAGAGCTGCCAAATTTGGCTTTTACAAGTATCTCCTTCTTTTTTCTTTTATCTCCTGGGTGGTTGTCAAGCAGTAAAACCCAGTTCTTGATGCACTTCCACAGAAGCTTTTTCACTAGTCAATTGTTCAGTAGAGATTTGCCTCTTACCCTCATCATTCAAGGGCTTCCTATTTTCTCCACCTCATTCCCTATGTTGCCACTGTAAGTACATCTGATTGATTGGTCCCAGTTCATCCCTATGTCCCTCTTCAACACATTTCCTGTTTCCCCACAGATTATCCCTCCCTTTCTCTTTTCCTTTCATTTCTTTCCCAGTCTTGACCACTGGCTCTCTGAGGACATCTGTTTTGAATCAGATATCACTAACTTCAGCCAAATTTGCTTCCTGCCATTTCCTTTAGCTGCACTATCTCCCTTCTAGATTCCTAGTAAAAATATATACTATGATTCAACTTTTTTCCAGTAGAACAGACACAATATATGCCACCTTTGGAGAGTTTCCAATAATACAATGGCAGACAAGGTGTATATATTTAGTTCCAAGGAGTTCAGACATGTGAGGTGATCTAACAGATTTGCATTTATTTGTCCAAATTACTGGCTTCTCTTCAATCTCCCAGCACAAAAGATCTGTTTTAGGGGGGTGTGTTATTAGATGTGAATGCTACTACTGTCTGCCTTTGATCTACCTGCATTAGTGACCTCTAAATTTGCTTTGGTCCACAGAGTAACTAGACGATTTGAAATAATTCAGAAGACTACTCAGCATAATGGAATATTTTCAGAGCACCACTGTTTGTCAAGAGTTGTCCAATCTCTCTTCTTCAGGTGGTACGTGGAATTTACCACCAAAACTATTTAAGATCTGCTATTCCCATTAAAAGTTCCACTTTAGGTTTTAGTTTTCAGGGGGATTGATGAGGTTTCAGATGGGAGTTTTCTTCTGCAGGACTATATTAACATATTAATGCTCACAGCTTCTCGAATTTTTTGCCTTTACATTTCCTTGCCATGCTGCTCTGAGCCAAACTTCTCAGTCATTAATGAAAACATAAAGCAAGTCTGCATATAATACTGGTGCTGGAAAGTGCCATCATCCTTATACAGCTCATATATATCCATCTGGGCACAGTCACTCCCAGGGGTCTAAGCAAGACTAAACTCCAAGCCAATTAGCATGAACTTTTCTTTAAAACTTCCAGAGATAATGTGGCAAATCCTTAAAACCAGCAGGAGCTGGGTACCTAACTACTCTTGTTGTTTTTGAAAGTTTATCTCTAACAAGTACAAGCAACAGCTAATAATTTAGCAATTCTATCAAAACAAGCAATTAAGTGTGTCTTGTATGATTTGTTCTCTATAAAAATCATGCTGTTTGTTTACCCAAACTTCTATTACCCTCTAGATTTTACTGATTTCATCTCCGGGTATTTATTCAATTATTTTATAAGGAATTGAAATCTAATTCATGAGCTACTCACAGTGACACCTAAATCTTTTCTCACAGCCAACCTGTCAAATGAAGATGATCAGTCAGTATAAAATAGACTATTTTTGCCAATGCATATTACCATACTTAGAGAGTAGGGAGTAACTGAGCTACAGTTCAGTTAAATTTCACATTAAGAGTTTGCTGAGCCTCCCAAATTATTTTAAACTGCCTACCTTTCCTAACTTTCTGCCATGATTTGACTGAGCAATGTGGTTTAACTACTGTAGTTCTTGACTTTTTCTTCCACAAATTAGCATAAGAATGTCCATCTGCAAAGGCTTAGGAAAAGGTAATGTGTCTTAAGAGAAATCCTTGCAAATATACTCAGAAAAAGATAGTTACTTAAGACCATAAGCATCACCTCTGCTTAATCTTTTATTCCACTTTGTCCATTATATTACATTCTACAAACAGGGGTGGCTTGGCCCCTGTTAGATGGTGACACTAACATATTCATATTGTCATCATCATCTCTGCCACACCTTGGGAAGACCCCAATGGAAATGGTTGCAGATCGATGAAGCATGGTGATCCTAAGAGCTGCCTGATATAGGCAATGCAGTTCATGAAAATTACAATTGACAAAATTCAGAAAAAGTAGCATGTTGCCTAGAAGCAGGGGGAAATGCAAGTAAGAGAGGAGATAAATGGTTATTTTTTTTAAATTCCCTGTATTCTACTGCAAGCGCCTGCCTGATCTGTGCTTCTAAAAAAATCAAAAAAGGGGATTTTTTAGAATCACTGAAAGCTCTCAACCCTACTCCCATGCCCAAACTCCCCTTTTGGTAGGCAGGATTGCTTCATTTTTTTCCCTCAAAAGATGGATGAAAGCTGGGATTCTCTCAGTATAACTGCATTCTTGTGAAGGGAAATTCAGAGCTCAGCATAAGCTTCAGCCTGGAGAGTACAACCACCAGCAGCAACAATTAATAGCGTTCAGACAGAGGAAGTCTTCATCCTCCCTGCACAATGTGGCCAGTTGTACCTGGAGAAATGAAGGAAGCTTCAGCAAAAAGGATGGGAAATGTACTTCTGGCAAGTCTGGTGCCTGAAACCTTGGAGAAATATAAGCAGGAGAGAAGGTAGGGATGGGAATGGACATGAGCTTCATGAACTGCCTACTTGGAAACTTAAATTTTATCTAAGATGCATTTCAGTCACTAAATTGCTTATGTGGAACCAGGACTTCATAGTCCCGTGATGCATCCATGTCCGCTAGACTGGCACTTGGAGAAGGTGTTTCATGGGAGCTCATCTGGGATAGGGAATAGAAGTGGGAACAAGTTGCTCTGTTATTCTTCAGCCTTTTCAATTTCATGGCAGCTGAGGTCTTCTGGTTCCTGCTCAGAAAGCAAGATAAACTTGAGGCTTATGCAGGTGTGACAGTATCTTTAGTCAGTGAAGAATAAACAGAAAAACTAAGTCAAGAACAAAGATATAAAGACTGCAGTGGTAAGAACTGAATAAAAGACTGTTAAGAAAACCAACTAGCATTTACTTTTCTATGCTTTTAAGTCAAGTTACTTTAAAGGAAAAAAAGTTCAAACCACCTTGAACATTGACTGTTTCAACATGCATAGATTTCTGAAGTTGCTTTTTCTAAAATTCTGTTATAAAGTATGCTATTATGTCAATATTTTGGGTTTGCATCCAAAAAGAAAACTCCCAAAACAATGAGCTTTTTCCCCACCTCCTGTCTTGTCTCCCTTACGCTCCTCAAAAAAAAAAAAAAAAGTCAAGTCCTTTTTAATACAATAAAATATGTGTTTTTCAATAACTTTTCTTTCATTCTTGGTTTCAAGATTAAAAGCACTTAATGTCGACCCTGGAAAATTACATATGGAATTTGAAATCAGTTATACTGTGCTGTATGCACGAATAAATCTCAAAGAAATTTGAGATCTCAAGGAAAGCAGCAAGTATTTGCTATCTGTCTAGCTTGGTGTAAGCCAAGGGACATACAGGGTCATTCTTCTTAAGGTCTGTTGGAAGCAAGCCAGAATGCAGAACTTCCTCTAGAACAATTCCTGGATGCTTTTTCCTAATCCCACTCTGCCTCAGACCAACAATGATGCTCTGCATTTTATGATAACTCACCAGCAACAAGTACTTAGAAATGAACTGACACTTCTGTTAATTACCTATTAACCAGAACACAAAACAACTCCCACCCCCAACAAAGCTGTCCTCTTTCTGTAGATTATCACTACTAAACAAAGTAAAAAAAAAAAAAAAATAGTAGTGAACCCCCACATCCAAAATACCATTTGGAAGTGGTAACGTAATCACACATGTATGAATAAAGATGTCAAGATTGGTTTAGCAAACAGACCATTCAATAATCTCCATTTTCTTGGATTTTACTGCTTAACAGAAGTTAAGCACATCTAAGAACGCAATAAACATGCAATATGGTAAACTCCTACTGTGAATACTATGAATTCAAATTCTTTTCATTTTCAGAGGTGATAAACTAAGAATACCTTTCTACTTTCACTTCAAAATCAATTTTGTCACTGATTTTACTGAAACAAAAAGTCTTATCCAAAGAACTACCATTAAATGGAAAAGAAATACTGTGAATAACTTTACAAGGGCTTCCAAATTTCGTATCAGTCACTATGCAACAAATAATACTCAAAAAGCAATAGGAAATAAATAAGAAAAATTGAAAGATCTGCTGAAAGACATTTTTTATTTTAGTGGATGCTGAGTTTCATAGAAGTGATGTTGCAGAAAGTTAGTGGCAATTTGAATTTAATGAAGGATAGCTGAAAAAAAATCATTATTCAAATCGCCCCCTTAAATCTCTAAAGGCACCTTTCATGCACATATCGTGAGGGGGAGAAAATGCATAGCTGAGCAGATATTATTAAAGTAGAGTATAAGCTACACTAGAAAACTGATAAGCAGTACCCTCTTTACTATACTTAAGAACTGATAAAAGTAAATGCCAAGATTTATTATCAAACCAGTTCTTTATTTTAAAAAAAGTACAGAAGAGGATCCAAACTTCTAAGATTTAATCACTTTTACTATCAAGGGAGAGAGCGAGAAACCAAACCCTGCCCTGTTCCACTGGTGGAAATCTAGATTTACACATATATGATAGCAGAGTTTTGTTCCACTCATCCAATTCTTATTTTAATGAGTTTTGGTCTACCAGAAGCTGTAACCTCAAACTCAAGAAGCCATTAAACTCCTAACTGCTGGAAGCAGGAAAGATATTCCAAGGGAACTATTACTCTGTACTCCTACCACATCTTATCTCTAAGCATCAACCACGGACTTCTACCATCTGCAGAGGTACAGAGGTCCTTTGGGGCTTTTGTTCTCTCTCCTGTGGCCAGCTTTAAGTTTTATGAACCATTTAAAGTGACTGAGTCTGCTAATGCCAAATGTGACTGAATTTGCTTTTTAGCAGGCAGACCTGGGCTGAGCTTACAATCAAAGGCTCCACTGTGCAGAGATGCAACAGATCAGCACACTCAGTTTTACAGCAGCAGGACTAATCCAGGCAGACCACAAATTCTCAGGTGAGTTATTCACCTGGCTTTTCAGTGAGACCAATCTTTAAATAGCATGGTATGTTCTTTATCTGACACATTCATCCAGTAGCAGAGACCAGCCTAGGACGACAGCAGAAGTTAGAAGTGTCTCACAGTGAATAATTTTTAAATTCTCAAGTGAAGTTTTACATGCCTGTTTTCCCTGAACAGCAGATGACTGGGTTCCCTCTCCTGAGGTCTATCCCCCATCCTTTAACCCAGTATTGCCATTCCGCTACAGTCATGACATTTAAATATTTTTAGGTGGCTATCCAGGGTTAGAGATCACAGTTCTTCACTCATGACTGGCTTTTTCTGATTACCTATTCTGCAAGGATAAACAGGTTAAAAATAGTATATGTTTATCCAAATAGGAATATCCTTAAGTACCTCATAAATAAGGACATGGCAGGGAAGAAGAAAATGAGAGAGCTGTTCTGTGGGTGAAAAGAGAGCACCAAAACATGGAAGAGCACTCCCTTACTCATCCTTCCACTCCCAAAATATTTCAAGACCCAGGCTTCTGTCAGAAAATCTGACACTGGTGGCAGAGAAGGGAGTAACACAGCAGTCAGACTGAGAGGCAAAAGAGAACAGGAATGAACACTTGCAGGTTTAGATTAACTGGAGAGAGGGACAGAGAGTTATTTATGCAGCAGAGATAAGTACAACTGGGGTAAACTCAGGAGCTGACACCAGAGGCACGAAAAAGGAGATACTGAAATCTACGTATAAAAATACATATACATAATACATACTTGGAACAGCTTTAACTTTCCTGTGGTTTTGCTTTTTTTTTCATTCTACAGCATCCTATTTTAGATGTTTCCACCATACACTATAAACAATTCAGAGGAATAGAGAACGTGTAGCCTCTAAATGAAGCTGCCCTGAAACTCAGCTCTGAGCAAAGACAGTGACATTGGAGCAGCTCGCAGATCTGACTGCTCCTGCAGACTGTCACTGTCCCCTTGCTCCTCAGCCAGAGCCCAGCTCACAAAACAACCCAGCAAAGGGGTGGCCCAGGCCACCAAATCAGTGTAGCAAAACCATCTTCTGAAATTATACCTGTGATGGTGAATATTTTTTAAATCTCCCTTTCCACAGAGGAGTAATATTCTGTTCTGTTGTTCACTATTCTGTTACAAAGTCCAAAGGTTGCTTCAAGAGCTGACCAGCTGCACGGCACAGAAAAGTACAAAGATGTGATATTATGTATGGACTATTAGCTTTATTATGGGTTAATTGGGTTAATTACCCTCAGTGCAGCACTCGTTCCAGAGCTGATATGCTCGGTGTATCCCTACACAATGCAGTCATATTCTTCACCTCTCTGCTTCTCACCCTTGTTTTTAAAATGGGGATAACAGCTTTCCCAACTTCCTCACATGGATCTTGTGAAAATAAATTAACATGCTGAGATGCTCAGATGCTGAGGAAATCCAGTGAAGTATCCAAGGTAGGAGAGAGGCCCTACTGTGGATTACATAAGTAGGTACTGTTAGAATGACTGACAGGATGCGTCTGAATCCGTAATTAATGCTAAACACTTCGAGCAAATATTTATCCCTGTGATTTCATGTAAGATGATGAGTCTTGATGCAAAAAAGGCAGATGCCCACCAAGAAAAATTCATGCAGGGTCACTGACCCAGAGAGATGGATACTGAAGTTCCCAGGGCTGAGCACCTTTGGGTTTTGGCAAGGCTCAAATCCCAGGAAGGGATGATAGAATTCAGTTCTGTTCGCATGGATAATTGAAGCTCTGTTTTTCAAAACCCTGAAAACAAAGAACATTTAGACCTATAATTCACATTCTTCCTGTGACATGTAACAGCTTATCAATTACATGTTTTGCAGGAAATTTATATTCCCTGCTTCCTTAGAGAGCCCAGAACAAACAAAAAAAGCAAACAAATCCTAATTTGCATTTGTTCACAACTGTAAAAAAAAAGTTTCAAATAGCAAAGAAATGAGTACTCTGCAGGGAAGAGTAATTTCTATCAGCATTCAAAGAAGCTTCTTACATTCATTTCTTATGAAATGCCTTGCAAAACCTCCCTGATATATAAGCTGTCCCAGTCCCAGGGCAGGATTCCCATGCTTATTTAGAGTGGCATATGAATGATACCAACAGGGTCAAAGGGAAGACCCCCAAGCACTTCACAGGAGACATTCAGAACTTTTCAGGAATAAATCTTTGCAGAACACATTTTCTAATATGGCTGTTTATAGCCATTTATGTGATAAAGAGAGACTTTTAGGTTCCCAAAGCCCTTTAAGTGCAAATGACATTATACAGTATGTATGTACTGAATGAAAAATAGGACTTGCAATCCAAAAGTACCAAAGAAAATGCCACTAAAACATATGGTCTATTATGTTAAACAGATTTTTTTTCCAAGGTATTAAGGGAAAAGGCATTAGGTATAATACCAGATTCTGGGAGATGTTGTAATACCTCTACACAGCTTGGGCTGTGCCCAGATCCAATCCTGTTTTCATTTGCATTTTGTCTGTAAATTAGTAGCAGCTCTACCTATCTATTGATGGTGGTAAGGCTCTGCAGAGGGATTCAGACATGCTGGGTTGATGGGCTGAGGCCAATTGTACAAGATTCAACAAGGCCTAGTGCTGGGTTCTGCACTTGGCTCACAATGACCCCAGGCAGTGCTAGAGGCTGGAGGCAGAACAGCCAGAATCCAGCCCAGCAGAAAAGGCCCTGGGGTGTTGGTCAACGGCAGCTGAACACGATCCAG